>NC_136065.1:1991502196-1992102196 GCF_964261635.1 Lissotriton helveticus
GTCCTCCTTCTTTGACATACAGCATGGTGTGCCTCCGGGCCCAGCGATCAGCCCTATTTTGTTTAACGTGTACCTAAGACCTTTAATTGATGATATTAAAGCACACAACATTAGTATGGTAAACTATGCTGATGACACTCAGCTGATTCTATCTTTTGATGGCGAAAACGCGACCTCTGGGGAGGTATTTCATGAGTGTCTTCGGGACACAGCCTCCTGGCTACGAAAAAACTCCTTACAATTCAATGCTGGGAAGACAGAGGTGATCTACTGTGCAGCATCGAAGATTCCTCCCCCCTTCCCTGACAAATTCTGGCCTCCTGAAACGCCAATGACAATACAGCCAGTGCAAGCAGCTCGGAACCTGGGCTTTATATTTGACAATAGACTTTCGCTGGAAGCTCAGGTAAATAAAACGACGGCTTCTTGTTTTGCAATTATCAGGTCTCTTCGAAAAAGGTTTCCTTTACTCCCTCTTCATGCTTGGGCTCAAGTGGCATGATGAACAATACTTAGCAGGCTCGTTTACTGCAATGCCCTTTTGCTAAACTCCCCGGAATTTGTATTGGATAGACTGCAGAGAATCCAGTCAGCAGCTGCCAAACTAGCACTTGGTCTTCCTAGAAGAGCCTCAGCATCTGCAGCCCTAGCAACACTTCATTGGCTTCCCTTGAGACAGAGAGTACAATTTAAGTCTCTATGCCTGGTATTTAAAGCTCTTCATGAGATCGGTCCAATTTCCTTGCGTAAAATATTTGAATGGTTCACTCCTTCTAGAAATCTTTATCCTCTCTGGCAAGACTGGTGAGGATACCTAAATATAGAAGAGTCAGAATGGGAGGTAGACTGTTTGAAGTGGCTGCGGCCAAGCTTTGGAATAGTCTGCCCCGCGAAATCAGACAAATTCAGGAACTATTCCCTTTTAGAAAAGCCATTAAGACCTGGCTATTTCCTTTATTTTAGTTGCCGCCACAGTCTACACACTCCTACTCCTTGAGTTGTTTCAGCGCCAGGATGCCTGCCAGGCGATAGTGCGCTTTATAAGCTCTATAAAATAAATATATAAAATCCTTGCTCGTTGGCTGTTGGTCAGATGGATTTCCATCTAGATGAAATAGGAATTGGAATTCAGTTGGGCTTTTTTGAGGGACTATTTGAGCTTATTCTGGGATCTGTCTATCCCATTGAACAATTACGTTATGACTACTTTTGCTGATAATGCACCCCCAATGTGTTTTCTTGAACTGAGCACTTAAAAGAAAGACATTGCTTTGACCAAGAAGGTTTTTATTTCCCGCAGAGAAGCAGTCCACGAATGGGTAGAATTACGCACATGTCCAATCAAGGCATATGTAAAGACAACACCTTATGTGGAATCCTGTCTTGCATTTCCTACTGGTAGTAATCACAATTGTTATAGATGAATTGACGTGTTTTGGTAATGTACATTTAAAAAAAAGAAACTATTAAGATAAGCCATAATATTGGATGTTCCTTGAGGTACAATTTTACTAAGAGGGCTGGTTTTTATTCTTTTGATTTTTGTCTACTGTTATGTGTGAAGTTGAGTGGAATGTTATGTTCCTCATTGGACTACTGAGTGAAACCGAAATAAAGATATATGTTTGATTAACAAAATAAGACATTTTACAGTCACTGTACAAGAGGACCTGATTCATCTGCGTCATGTATAGGTAACCTATATAACTGAGGTGGATGTATGACATTACAACGCATGCTTTTACCACGCATGCCTTTACAACGCGGTTTTTACAATGCAAACCTTTACAATGCATAGCGCTTTAGGGTGCTGCATAGTGAATAGTTTAATTTACTATTCCAACTCCAGTCCCCGTGGACACTAGGGAAGGTGTTGGATAGTAAATTAAACGTATTCCCTATCCTAGAGCGCCCCCCCAGCGCAATGCGTTGTAATGATTTGCGTTGTAAAAGTTGCGTCGTAAAGGCACTGCGTGGTAAAAGTTGCGTTGTAAAGGATGTTTCCCAACTTAGGTAGTTGCTTTCGGTACCTACATCTACTAAGAACTAATCTCTTGCTAAGCGATGCTTCTTTGGTGCCAGGCCCACACCCATCCTCATTACTAGATACTTAATGCTTAATACTTAACCTGTAACCAATTCATGCAACAAATGGAAATGTACTTTTCTATAATAATGCATACTTACAGCTGAATTTCCACCATAGCCTTTGTTGTCTTGGAAGAGTCTACGAAGTATCACGAGATAGGTGACTCCTCCCCTGGACTACAGTGCTCATGGGCATCTTCTCCATCCTCAGATTGTTTTTTTCCGCCATTGGGTTCGGATGTTACTCCAAAACTCCAACTTCGGAATCGAAACAAAACTTTTCTAAAGGCCAAAAGGCCTTCGACGGTATTGTTCTCGTTCAGTACCTCTCTACTCGATCACGCTTTCCATCTCGACTCGGTCATCGACGCGGGCCGTTGGGCCTTTTCGACGCCATGTGAGCCTGCCGTCGATGGAAAGAAGCCCATTCAAAAGGTGCCCACAATGCCACTCCAAGTTCCCACATACTGACAAACACTCAGTATGCAGCAAGTGCCTTCCCCCAGACCATAGGGAAGAAACCTGCCCAGCCTGCGCCCAATTTCGGTCAAAGAAAACCATACGGATCCGACGGGCCGCTAGGCAAGAGATGCAGCGATAGGCACCGGAACCGGACAACATCTTCGAAGATAACCAAGAACTACCGGAAGCTCCTGGTTCGGACCTAGAGATCGTCGCCATCGAGGACTACTCTGACTCCGATGACGAAATCCCACCAGGGCAAATCGTGAGTACACTGCCCCCGACACCAATTACCCCGTTACTAAAGGCTCCGGTCGAGGCATCGCCAAAAGGCCTTAGCCAAGATCAGAAAAAAATGTCGCCATCCGGCTCGGCTCCGAAATCTAAACCAAAACCTTCCGAGACCCCAGGGCCAAGTACCATCGTCCCTAAGAAGGTTCTAGAGCCAAAGAAGGTCGTCGACCCGAAGGGCGTCAACCCAAAAAAGGCCGTACAGCCCAAAAGCGTCGAGCCAAAGAAGACTGTCGACCAGAAAAAGGCCGCTCAGCCAAAAAGCGTCGACCCCAAAAGGGTAGTCGAACCGAACAAGGACACACAGCCAAAGGGCGCCGAACCAAAAGAGGTCGCCGACCCAAACAAGCCCGCTGTGCCGAAAACAGTCGACCCGGCAAAGGTCGCCGACAAGAAGGGTGCCGTACCGAAGCCCATAGCACGGCCGGAGAAGGCTATCGACCTGAAAATAAGTGCTCCGAAGACACTAGTCGATCCAAAGAAGACCATCTACTCGGAAAAGGACAGTCAACCAAAAAAGCCTGTCGAGCACAAAAAACGTGTCGAGCCGAAAGATCCGGTCGACCCCAAATCACTCGTCGACCCGAAAAAAAGGCACGAGTCGAAGAAAGCCAATAAAACACCAAAAGTCGTTGAAAAAGAAGGTGTTAAAGAGCCAAAAAATTCTAACACTCAACCGAGGACTGTAGAGGAAGAACTCTTCCATCCAGATCCATCAGACGACCAAGCAAAAATATATATCAATCCAGACACTGGTAAAGTCACAATCCTGCACAGGAAGAAGCGGCCACTGGACACTGGCTCTCATTCCCCTATTCCATTGAAGAAGGACTTTGGGACTTCTCCCTCTAGGCCCTTCATCCCTTTCTATCCTATAATGCCTACTACACCTTTTGCTCCTTACTCTCCTTCTCACGGGGGGATCGATGAGGGGAACACAGGGGAAAACCCACAGCCTGACTATGATTTTCCACAAGATCCTCAACCACAAGAGGAACCATGGGAGGAGCCAACAGACCCTGACAACACCCATCCCATCCCTGATATACCCTCTTATCCAACTAAGCCGTCACCTACTGATGACACCATTGTCTTCAACCAACTCATAGACAGGGCAGCGCAGTACCACAACGTAGACATGCATAATGACCCTGTCGAAGAAGACTTTTTATTTGACACCTTTCCTATTTCAGAAAAGAGTGTCAGAACACTTCCTATGTTAAAGGGAGTGCTAAAACACGCACCTGACATATTTAAGGATACAGCCAGGACACGAGTAATCAATCCCAGGATAGAGAAGAAGTATAGAGCAGCCCCTACAGACCCTACCTACATCAAAGGACAATTACCATTAGACTCACTGGTAGTGGCTAATGCACGTAAAAGGGCCAACTCCCAAACAACGGGGGAAGCACCTCCCCCCGATAAGGAATCAAAGATACTAGAGGCGTCAGGTAAAAGGGTAGCAGCACAAGCCTCCAACTCATGGAGGATTGCTAATACACAAGCCCTACTGGCTCGTTACGACAGGGCACATTATGACCAACTCGAAAGCCTAATACAACACCTGCCTGAGCCTTTTAAAGCACAAAGTGATGACCTCATACAGGAGGGAAAATTCATTACAAACGCCTCCATCAAATGTGCGCTTGACGCAGCAGACACCGCAGCCAGGTCAATTAACACTAGCGTCTTACTACGCAGACATGCATGGCTGCGCATTTCCGGCTTTAAGAACGAGGTGCAGTCCACCATTCTTAACAGCCAGTCAATCAGGACTTTCTATTTGGACCTGCTGTCGACACCATTTTAGATAAAATGAAAAAAGACACAGAAACCGCAAAATCAATGGGGGCATTACAGTTTCAGCAACATAGAGGCTCCTTTTGACGCTCCTCATACAGGGCAACTTCACGAGGAAATACTTCGCAGATGTCATCCTCATACAAAAGCAACACACAAGGTTCCTTCACCAAAAACTCAAACAGAGGAGGTTATAGGGGCAACAATACTAAGGGAAGAGGACGTGGAGGCAATAACACCAGAGCCTCCACTCCCACAAAACAGTGACTTCATCACGCTACCTCCAGACCACCTAACACCGGTCAGAGACAGACTCCAACAGTTCCTGTCTGGCACGCAATTACCACGGACAGGTGGGTGAGAGAAATTATCCAGTATGGTTATTGCCTAGAACTCACTTCTACACCACCAAACATACCACCCAGACACCGTCCTATATCCACAGAACACATCACCCTGCTCCAACAAGAGGTGAAATGCATGCTGGAAAAGGGGGCCATAGAGCCAGTCCCTTTCCAACAGCATAGGACAGGAGTATACTCTCTATACTTCCTTATTCCCAAGAAGGACGGTTCCCTCAGACCAATATTGGACCTCAGACCCCTAAATCAATACATACTGTCGGAGCACTTCCATATTATCACACTACAGCATGTGCTCCCGTTGCTACAACAAGGAGACTTCCTAGCAACACTGGACCTCAAGGATGCGTATTTTCACATACCTATCCATCCAGCCCACAGAAAATATCTCAGGTTCACAATAGAAGGTCAACACTACCAATTCAAGGTTTTGCCTTTCGGGGTTACCACGGCTCCAAGAGTGTTTACAAAATGCTTAGCGACAGTGGCAGCACATCTCAGGAGCCAACACATCCATGTGTTCCCTTATCTAGACGATTGGCTAATACAAGCAAAATCGTACCAACAGTGTGCAACACACACGTCTCAAACACTCCAGTTGCTACACAGCCTAGGGTTTTCAATAAACTACCCAAAATCGCATCTGCAACCATCCCACACACAACAATATCTGGGAGTCACTATAGACACCTCCGTGGCAAAGGCATACCCAAACTCAGCAAGAATAGCCAGCATACAGATACTTATTCGCAAATTTCTGCCACAACACTCTCTGCCAGCTCGAGTCTTTATGCAGCTCATAGGCATGATGGCCTCCTGCATATTCATTGTCCCCCATGCCAGACTTCAAATGCGTCCCTTACAAGAATGCCTAGCACGGCAATGGAACCAGGCTCGAGGACAACTAAAAGACCTAGTGTTGGTAGACAGTCACGCTCACAACTTTCTGCAGTGGTGGAACCCACAAAACCTTTCCAAGGGGCGACTGTTCCAAGAGCCGGTTCCACAACTAGTACTAACAGCGGACGCATCACTGACAGGCTGGGGAGCCCATCTCCTTCAATACACAGTACAAGGGCTATGGACAACCAAACAAAAGAAACTACATATCAACCAACTAGAGTTGCTAGCGATATTCCTAGCCCTGAAAACATTCCAGAAATACTTGTACAGCAAGACTGTGTTGATCCGGACGGACAACATGTCCTCAATGTACTATATACAGAAACAGGGAGGAACGCACTCTCCAGAGCTGTCCCACCTGGCACAAAGCATATGGAAGTGGGCGATTCCCAAAAACATTTTTCTCCTAGCAAAACATCTTCCAGGAAAGGACAATCAAATAGCAGACCTGCTCAGCAGGCACACCCAACAACTACACGAATGGGAGATTCACCCCCAAGTTCTCCAGCCATTCTTCGAACAGTGGGGTCATCCAGAGATAGACCTGTTTGCCACAAAAGAAAACTCCAAATGCCAGTACTTTGCCGCCAGGTTCCCACATCCGTTGTCACAGGGCAATGCGATATGGATGAACTGGTCAGGCAGATTTGCGTACGCTTTTCCCCAGCACCGCTGATTCCGCTGGTGGCGCGCAAACTGCGGCAACACTCACTCACACTAATCCTAGTTGCTCCCACATGGGCGAGACAACCTTGGTACACAGCGATCCTGGGACTTTCGGTAGTTCCCCATCAAAGACTGTGCCTCGCACCCCATCTTCTAACTCAGAACCATGGAGAAATCAGACACCCAGATCCCAATCAGATGAACCTAGCGATCTGGCTCCTGAAGTCTTAGAGTTTGGATACCTTAACTTGCCTCCAGACTGCATGAACATCATTAGGGAGGCAAGACGACCAACTACAGAAGCGTGCTATGCAGCTAAATGGAAGAGATTTGTTATTTACTGCAACAATAACCAAATCAACCCATTAGACGCTTCCATACAAAACATTATATGTTACCTGCTGCATCTACAAAGATGCAACTTAGCATACTCTTCGATACGACTACACCTCGCTGCCATAGCAGCATACCTTCAAAACAGGCAACACCTTTCACTGTTTAGAGTACCAGCAATCAAAGCCTTCATGGAGGGTCTGAAAAGGGTGATCCCTCCAAGGCACCGCCCGTCCCCAGTCTGGAATCTAAATATAGTGCTTACCAGAATTATGGGACCTCCCTTCGAACCTCTACACTCATGCGAATTACAATTTTTAACGTGGAAGGTAGCATTCTTGGTTGCCATACCTCACTCAAAAGAGTAAGCGAATTACAAGCACTAACAATCCAAGAACCTTTCATGCAAGTACATGTCAACAGGGTGGTTCTTAGAACAAACCCTAAGTTCATGCCAAAGGTCGTATCCAATTTCCATATTAATCAATCAATAGAACTGCCAGTATTCTTTCAAAATCCACAGTCAGTAGCTGAGAGAGCCCTACACACATTAAATGTAAAAAGAGCTCTACTTTATTATGTGGACAGAACTAAATCATTTAGAAAGACAAAGCAACTATTTGTTGCTTTTGCACCACAACACAAGGGAAATCCTATATCAAAGTCAGGAATAGCCAGATGGATAGTTAAATGCATTCAAATATGTTATCAAAAGGCAAAAGGCACTTTAACCTTCCCCCCAAGAGCACACTCTACAAGAAAAATGGGGGCATCCATGGCTTTCCTAGGGAATATTCCTCTTGAAGACATTTGTAAGACCGCTACATGGACCACCATACACACTTTCACAAAACACTACTGTGTAGACGTGCAAGCAAAATAGCAAGCAGCTGTAGGCCAGGCTGTCCTCAAAACTCTTTTTCAAACTGCTGCAGCTGGCACAGGTAACCACCGCTAGAGGAGATACTGCTATACAGTCTATGCACAGATATGAATTCAGCAGCCCACATGCCTCAAACGGAATATGCTACTTACCAGTATGCATCTGTTCTTGGCATGTAGGGCTGCTGACATTCATATCGCCCACCCTCCTCCCCGTGCCTGTCACAGCTGCAGCATTTTCTCTGGCATGGCCATCTCTTGCTTTACTATCTCCATCTCTTCCACAATGGCGAAAAACAATCTGAGGATGGAGAAGATGCCCATGTGCACTGTAGTCCAGGGGAGAAGTCACCTATCTCGTGATACTTCGAAGACTCTTCCATACAACAAAGTGCAATCATCCGGACCCAACACTAGGCGGCGATCTATGCACAGATATGAATGTCAGCAGCCCTACATGCCAAGAACAGATGTATACTGGTAAGTTCTGTACATCCAAAGTGAAACTGTCTTTGGAACAGCTTGTGTTATCTTCAGTTTAATTGCACAATTGCAACAGTTTTCAACACGACTTGCTATATTTTTTTATGTAAAAATTGTGACTTGTTTCATACATTGCAGAGTGGAAAAATGAGCATTTTGTAGGAGGCAGACACATTTTGTAAGAGAGGTCACAGGCTGTCAGTTACTTGAAACAATTCCTATCTAAATGCCGAATTCAAATGTCGACAGTGTAGGATAGCTGTATAATATTCCACTTCCGGCCATCTAGCGGCAGGCACTTTTAACCCAGCAGAGCATCACTGAATAAACTCTGGATAAATAGCCCTAGACGGTTTTAACATCTAGCTCTCTGGCACTTCAGTGTGCTATAAAAGATTTTTTTAAACCCTCACTCCCACACCGGGTGGTAGAGTCCACCCGGACTCATACTGAGTTTCGGGTGTGGAGAGCACCCAGAACCACATCACTGCAGAATTTGTAGGCAGATTTAAATTACTTTAGTCCTATCTCACCTCAGTTGGGTGAAGACTGATTATTTCAGGCAGAAGGCAGGGTGTGAATTCTGTACCCCTACCTCATCTAATAATGAATAGTTCAACAGAAGTTTAACATTTACTTATGCTAAAATATGAAAGCTCAATTAAAAGAAGATGGAAGAATTGTCATTGACATCTGACAGGCTTATTATCTGAAGACCATAAGGAGAAGCAAAAACAGAGGAATCTAGGTACTGCAGATCATGGCAGCCTTGTAGCTGACCTCAGGTTTGAACTTCCCTGCCATGCAACATAATGCAACATTTTTATCAGTGGTTTTTTTGGGAGGGTAGTGCTGTACTAGAAAGAGTTGAACCCCCCCCCCCCTTAATCTGAAGGACCTAATATCCTTTTTATTCTTTTGTTTTCTGTCGCACAGGGCTAGATGAAGAAATTCTATGTGTGCTCACTCAGCCAATGTTTGCTAGCGGCCTGAGGGTGCTGAAGCTGATTGAGGTCATCAGGCATCAGCGGGGCATTGACCTAGAAAACCTCAGTTGGAAGTTGGGGTACCAAGATGTCCTTGACCTTTTGGAGCAGGTTCCCAACAGCAAGCTTCGGGATCCCTCTAAAGGGGTGGAATGCGTCATCCAATTCCAGCCAGGTGTGGTACATGCATTTGTCTGACAAGCCCAGCCTTACCTTCTTGTTTTTCCCCCTTTGCTCTTGTTCCAACCTTCTTGTTCTTTTACATTGTTTTTCACTTCCCCTCCTCTTAACTTAAACATTCCACTTTCTGTCCTGAACACTCCTTCATTGTATTTCTTTTCAGACTGTCCTTGTCACCCTGTTCTATAGTTTCTCTCCTTTTGTAATCTCTGCTTTTATATCTTTACTTCTACTCTCTTTTAAATAAGTTGATCTGTCTCTGTGCTAAGCCTGTTTTCTCTGCACACATATGGCACATTGCCTTCTATATCCCTAACGCCCTGCTGAATTACCAGGTTTTGACACTGTAGCCTCAGTGCCTCCAGAGTTCTTAACATACTCTTCCCCCATGTAGTGCTAGTCAGCACGAGTTCTTAAAGCTCCAATTCATCCTGTGTTCCTTCTGACTGCTGCATCACTCTCTCATGCAAGTTCCTTGTGAGTGCTTAATAGATGGTTTGTCCATGTTATTGGGAACTGGGGTGGTGGGTGGATATAAGTAAGACCAACATTTGGGACATCAGGAAGAATTGGTGCTGCATGTAGATGATCAGAGAAAGTGGTATTACCAGCTGGCAGGCCTGCTACTTGGAGCTACATAGGAATCAGTACTACACAGGGGCTGTCAGCTTTTAAGAGTACAAGAGAAGCAGATGTTATATAGATCAGCTCTGAGTGTTTCAGGAAGGACTTTGACTGCACTAAGGCAGGAGCTATTGCGAACTCGAGTGGATCTGGTCATCCTCACTCCACTTCAGCACATCCGGCTGCTACTATGCCTCCTGCAGGCCAAAAGACAGGTGAGTCCAGGGCTGGCTTTAGGGCAGTGCGACCGGTGCAGCTGCACTAGGCGCTGACTTTTTGAGGGGGGGGGGGCAGTGAGTTAAAAAAAAGCGTATGGTTTTACATACAGGTGAACTTCCTTGTGTGTTCAGCAGTTTTCAGGCGATCGGTATTTGGTGAAGTGGCAGTTTTGTATCATCATAAAGTGGGGCAGAGGGTTAATGTGCCTGCTGCAACAAACGTGTACAATGCAGAGCACAGACCTGTGTGTGAATGAACTATGAGTAATGCTATAAAAAATTAAATGTACATCAGAGAAAGGTTGTGTGTAGATGAGGGGCACTGTTGGAGAGTGATAGTGAGGGAATTCGGGAAGAAGGTGGTCATGGGAGGTACCAAAAGAAAAGACAGTTGCACCGGTTGCCACCAGTGCGGTGAGTCTTATCACCTTGCTCAGCTGAGCCTCTGTAGACCAAAGAGACTCTAGCTTGCCTGTTGATGGGAAGTTCTCCAATATTGAATCTTTCATAGATTCACATGCTTGAATCTTCCCCGTCGTCATGGTGGGAGTCCCACCGTACATAGACAAACAGAACTATAGAAGTACATTAGAAACCATTCAGAGAGAAAGGAAGTTAAAAACCAATCTGCATCATTGTGTTAGATTGAAACTTTGACCAATCAGAGACAAGCCCAAGACCCCTTCTCCCCTGCAGAACCACCACACCTCAGATTTCTAACCGCACGTCGTCAGGGAGTCTCCCTGAGCTTTGCTCAGTTTGTCAGCTAGTGAACTTTTGACCATGCTGAATTCAGTTTAAGATATTGTTTTATACCTTTTCTACCTTTGAAGGATGTCGGAGGGATCTAAGAAAAGGCAAGACTGTTCTCTGAGGACCCCCACAAGGAATGACTGTCTTTACTGCTTATATCCCAAGCATACTGCCATGGATTGCAAATTTTGCAGAACCTTTTCGGCCAAAACTCTGAAAGACCGAGAGGCCAGATTATTATTATGGCTTCAGAAGATGTCCAGATCTGATTCTGGATCTGATGTGGAGGAAAGTTCTAGTTGCTCCACAGCTGAGAGAAAATGTAAAAATGAGGTCTCCACCTCATTAAAGGCAGATAAACCATCTTCTTCTGAAAAAGCAGCCGTGAAACCATCCAGAGGTTCTGACCAGAAGAAATCCCCCTCCTCTTCTGCATCTGTGCCTGTCACGCTTCAGAAGCAGGCTTCGTCGACGAAAAAGGCTCAGTAGACGGACCCATCGTCAAGAACGATGGGCAAATCACACTTGACGTTTGTGGTTTCTACTGTGTTGGCTATGGCCGCTTCAAAGGCGGCAGTGTTGACGGCCTTCAAATGTTACAGTTGGTCCTGAAGTCTCCAGGCCTGACAGCTCTAAGCAAGGTATCACCTCTACCCCATCTCATCTTCTGGATATAGAGGAATCGGGGGACGAGAGCTTGTTTGGCCCATCATACAGCCCATCACAGCTTAAGGTTAAATGTCAAGACACTGATCATGAGGATGAGAATCCTATCCAGGATACCACAGAGTACATGGAAGGGGACTATTCTTTCACAGCTCGTCATCGAACGGATTGTCTCGGTTCGAGGCATATGAGCTGCAGATCACACACTGTGCATAGATCGCCATCTGGTGTTGGGCCCGGATGTTTGCACTTTGTTGTTGTCCTGGAAAAGTCTTTGGAAGTCACAAGATAGGTGACTCCTCCTTTGGACCGTAGTGCGCATGGGCCTCGGCTCCATCTTCAGATTGTTTTTTTCCGCCATCGGGCTCGGATGTGTTTCTCACGCTCCAGTTCGAAAACTTCATCGATTCCACTTTCGACGCGCTATCCTTCACCCTTTCTGCAGTATTGGTTTTGATCGCGATCCCCATTCGACGTGCATCTCTCCAATTTCGAAGTCCTCGATTCCGATCGTCGACGAGGGCCTTCGGGCCTACTTGGGCCTTGGCATCTGGCTCATGAAAGAACTTCATTCAAGAAGTATCCTCAATGTGGGTCGAAGTTTCTCCACACCGATCTGCATGAGATGTGTAACCTCTGCCTTTCACTGGAGCACGAGGCCAGAGACTGTGCAGCTTGTGCCTCTTTCTGCTCAAAGAAGACCATTCGGGATCGTCTAGCTGGAAGAACAATGGCTCGTTCGTCGACATCCATTCCCGACGACATCTTCCAAGAGGGCGTCGACGTACCAGAACAGGAGCGGGTCGAAGAACTCCTCAGCTCCTCTGACGCAGAGGACTCCGACGTCGAAGAATTCACTCCTGCACAGGGGGTCGTAAGTAAAGACATCGACTCTGACCCCCTCCATACACCATTGAAAAAGGCTTCAGTCACACCTTCACCTTCGGGCCCAGGTGCACACCGAGAGACTGCTTCCCATGCCCCGCCCTCGGGCTCGGCAAAGAAGCCTATTAAGCCTTCAGGCGACTCTGCCTTGAGTCAGTCTGCCATCGGTACTGGAACCCGGTCACCGCCACCGAAAAAGAAACCACCCTCCTCCTCCGTGCCGATCGCTGCTTCCACATCCAAGCACTCGGCACCGAAATCTACAATCACCGACCCATTCACTTCGAAAAAACAGTCAGAGCCGAGCAAAAAGCCGCTCCCTAAAAGTTCGGATCCACACCCTTCGGAGCCGAAAAAAGCCTCAAAACCGAAGAAACAACCGGTTCCACAGACAGCCACAGAGACTGTAAAACATCACGGTTCCAAGCCAAAAGACCACAAAACTGTTCCGGAGTCGGTGCCGCATAAGTCTACCGAAGCGAAAGTCAGTACCGAAAGATGTCTCCATCAGAAGAGCTCTTTACACCAGAACCTAGACAGAAAACCCTTCTAAAAGACCCTAAAACTGGTCAGCTCACCCTAAGTTCAAAGAAGAGACCATTGGATACGCCTGCACCGGCTCCACCACCTAAAAAGAGGGACATTGCTTCATATCCCCTCAGGATCCCTTCTCCCCCACCACACCATTCTCCTACACAATCTTCTCCACCAGGGAACGATGACGACACCTCTCATGAAGGGGGTGGGGGGCGCGGATGAGGAGCCACTAGGGGACCTTGGCCCACCTTCTTCCCCTGATCCCTGGGACGATTACAACACGCCAGATGTCCCTAATGTTCCACAGGAGGACATCTACCCCTCTAGGCGTTCCCCTCCAGAGGACACAACGGGCTTTACTCAGCTACTTCACAGAGCTGTCCAATACCACGGAGTTAACTTTCAACCAGACCCGGTGGAAGAGGATTTCCTAATGGACACTTTTGATACCTCACAAAGGTTCACTTCTATTTTGCCTATTTGATTTGATTTGATTTTGATTTGAAAAGAATTTGTTAAGCGCGGCTAACACCATTAGGTTTCTTGGCGCTGTGCTGGGGCGTGGTGGAAATAGATAGAAAGGAAACAAGATCTAAGGATACGAAATAGTAAAGAGGAAAGTTTTGAGAAGTGATCTAAAGCCAGAGTATGAGGGTGCTAGTCTAAGAGAAAGAGGAAGAGAGTTCCAGAAGGATGGGGCTAAAAGAGAGAACCTTAAGCCCCCGTGTTTTTTCCTCTTGAACCTGGGGGTGGATAGCAGGGCCATTTGGGAAGAACGTAAGGTGCGGGACGGAGTATAAGAGTAAAGGAGAGAAGAGATAAAGGAGGGACCTGAACCAGAGAGAGACTTATAGATGGTGCAGCCTAGCTTGAATTGGGAGCGGGCAGAAACCGGCAGCCAATGAAGACTCTTTAAGAGTGGGCGAACGTGCTGATCTCTGGGCTGGTGAAAGATCAGGCGAGCAGCCTGATTTTGTATCAGCTGGAGTCTTCTCTGTTGGTACTCAGGAATACCGACGTATAGCACGTTGGCATAGTCGAGACGACTGATCACTAATGCCAAGAGAGCCAACGTAAGCGCTTCGGTGGTAAGAAGGCGAGATATTTTCCGGAGTTTCCTGAGTTGGAAGTGGCTGGCGGACACCACTGCGCTGATCTGGGGAGTCATTGAAAGATCATTGCTGATAATGACACCCAGACTTTTGGCAGAGTGGACTGGAGAGGGTGGGCTACCAAGACAGGCAGGCCAGATGGACTGTTGCCATGGGTTGGAGGCTCCCCCGACAAGAATTAGTTCAGTCTTGTCGGGGTTGAGCTTCAGATGATTTAAGCTCATCCAGTCACTGATAAGACAGAGTGTATTTTGAAAAGTGGAGATGGAATCCTCAGAAGAATCAATGTTAAAAATCAGTTGAATATCATCCGCGTAGTTGAACGCAATAACGTTCAACCCGCGGAGGGCACGGAGTAACGGGGCCAAATACAAATTAAAAAGAAGAGGGGATATTGAAGAGCCCTGAGGGACACCACAGGACAGCTCAACCTGAGTGGCGGAGAACTGAGACAGCCTGACAGCTTGTTGTCGTCCCGTCAGAAAGGACTGGACCCAGTCAAGGGCGGTCCCTCGGATGCCGGCCTCCTCGACACGGTCGACCAGGATCCCATGGTCGACCGTGTCGAAAGCGGCCGATAGATCCAGAAGGACCAGGGCTTGTCGGATGTTAACATCAGCCCCTCTGCGCAGTTCATCCATCACGGAGAGAATGACAGCCTCCGTTGAGTGCGCAGGCCTAAACCCTGCTTGCTTGGGGTCCAGGACACACGAGTCCTCAATGAAGGAACTGAGTATGGAAGTCACGTGCGATTCCAGAACTTTGCTGAGGAAAGGGAGAAGGGATATAGGGCGGTAGTTGGTCAAGATAGAGGGGTCTGCTGAAGATTTTTTTAAAATGGCAACCACCTCCGCTTGTTTAAAAGAGCAGGGGACAGCCCCAGTGACCAAAGAGCTATTAATGAGGGCCAAGGGGGGCTCAGGACAGGAAGTGAAAGCTGCTCGAAGAACCAAGGGAGGGCAGCAATCACGAGGAGAACCAGAAGAAATTTTGTGCAGAAGCGAAAGAAAGGTAGTCATCGAGATGGGGGGAATGGAGGTGAGAGTGTGAGAGTTAGAGTATTTAGAGAACTCAGGGGTTAGGGAGTGAACGGGTAAAGTTTGAGCAGCAATAGTAGCTTTAATTTTAGCTATTTTTCCGATAAAGAAAGCATTCAGGGAATCGCACAGAATTTGGGAGGGAAGTGGCCCTGGTGTGAGTCTGGCTGGGTTAGATAGTTCCTCCACGATGGCAAATATGTCTTTCGACTTATTTGTAGAATCCATGATTTTGGTAGAAAAATAGGAGGATTTAGCAAGAGCTATAGCGATTTTATACTTTTTCAGAAGAGAGGAAAATACCTCCTTATTCTGAGGGGAATAACCTCGACGCCAGCGTCGTTCTGCTTGGCGGAGGCCTAGTTTAAGGGCTCTCAGATCCTCGGTGAACCACCTTTGAGCATCGTGGCCACGTCTGGCTCTGACTAATTTTAATGGGGCTACTGCGTCAGCGGCGGAGGTGAGCCAGCGGTTGAGGTTTAGTGACTGGGTATCAATAGGGACGGATGGGTCGGAAGTGGAAGGAGCAGAGGAACCAAGAATGGAATGAAAAGTGTTAGAGTCAGACCTATTCCAATTGCGGGCAAAAAAGTTCATCTCTTGAGGCTTGACGGTAGGGCAGAGAATCCCTAGCGTAAATGTAATTAACGAGTGGTCTGACCACAGGCATGGCAGAATAAGGGGAGCTGAAATGTCCACGCCCGATGACCACACCTGGTCCAGGATGTGCCCTTTTGAGTGCGTAGGCGAGAAAATGTGCTGAGTGCAATTCAGACCTGACATGAGGTCCGTAAAAGCTAATGAACTGGGGGATTCATGGGGGTCCGAGGGCCAATAGTTAAAGTCGCCTAAGACTAATATATTAGAATTATTAATGGAGAGCTGGGCAATGAGGTCCCCAAACTGGGCAGGAAAATTAGGCATGGAAGAGGGAGGACGATAAGTCAGAACGCATATAAGGGAAGATCCTGGCAGTTCCAACCGGATTACCAGACAGTCTACTAAGAGAATGCTGGTGGTGGGCACTGTAGAGAAGCGAATCGGGTGCTTAAAAAGGGCGGCAACTCCCCCTCCGACTTTGCCGGAGGCACGATTAACTTGTAGTATATGATAACCGGGGGGAGTGGCGGCCAGAATATCGGGGGCGGAATCGTCAGTCAACCAAGTCTCGGTCAAAAATAGGATGTCAGGTTGTTCTGACTCCAAAAGATGAAAAATGTCAAGTTGGTGACTGACCAGAGAACGGGTATTGAGATAAAAAACTGAGAGGGAGTGATAGGGAGGTTTTGTCAGCAGGTGAGGATCAGATCTGGGGTCAGAGACCGGGGGTCTCGAGATGGTGAATGGCCGTGTTATTTCGGGAAAAGAGCTACGGGTGGTAAGCAGGCCTAAAGAAACCAACCTAGGAACAGACCCAGGTGGCGGAAGCGCAGGATTGTGACATGCAACAAGTGATGCACGGGTATACGAAACAAGAGGGACAGAGTGGAGCGCCCCTAGCCCCGGCCGGCCGCGGACGGGCGCAGACGGGCTTAACTCTGGCGCAACTCCGGCGCACCTACGTCGCGCCCGCTGCGCTCGTCCGCTGCGCTGACACATAATGGGCGTCTATATAGGCGGTGACGCGGTGGGGTAGGGGTCAGGAGGGCGGGGTGGGCGTTGGGAGTTTTAAAAATGCAGGTAGCCGTTCCCCGCTTGTCATCAGCGGGACGGTGATAGAAAGAACAGCGAAGCTGCTAGCAGTCAGCAGCACAGATTAAACAAGTTTTAAAATACCAAATATCTATTCCCAGCGCTCAGCGCGAAGCCCTCAGCCCTCTGCCACAGGGCTTTTAGACGACGCCCGAGGGGGAGCAAACAGAACTAAATAGATGGTGACGCGGTGGGGGAGGGGTCAGGAGGGCGGGGTCAGGAGGGAGTTTTAAAAATGCAGGTAGCCGTTCCCCGCTTGTCATCAGCGGGACGGTGATAGAAAGAACAGCGAAGCTGCTAGCAGTCAGCAGCACAGATTAAACAAGTTTTAAAATACCAAATATCTATTCCCAGCGCTCAGCGCGAAGCCCTCAGCCCTCTGCCACAGGGCTTTTAGACGACCCGCGAGGGGGAGCAAACAGAACTAAATAGATGGTGACGCGGTGGGGGAGGGGTCAGGAGGGCGGGGTGGGCGTCGGGAGTTTTAAAAATGCAGGTAGCCGTTCCCCGCTTGTCATCAGCGGGACGGTGATAGAAAGAACAGCGAAGCTGCTAGCAGTCAGCAGCACAGATTAAACAAGTTTTAAAATACCAAATATCTATTCCCAGCGCTCAGCGCGAAGCCCTCAGCCCTCTGCCACAGGGCTTTTAGACGACGCGCGAGGGGGAGCAAACAGAACTAAATAGATGGTGACGCGGTGGGGGAGGGGTCAGGAGGGCGGGGTGGGCGTCGGGAGTTTTAAAAATGCAGGTAGCCGTTCCCCGCTTGTCATCAGCGGGACGGTGATAGAAAGAACAGCGAAGCTGCTAGCAGTCAGCAGCACAGATTAAACAAGATGCTAAAAGGGGTCATCAAGCATGCACCTGAAGTGTTTAAAGATCCTGTGAGGGCTAGAGTTATTAACCCAAGGATCAACAAAATGTACAAAGCTGCCCCTGCGGACACAGCCTACATTAAAGGCCACGTACCTTTAGATTCACTAGTAGTCTCCAAAGCTAGGAAAAGGGCCAACTCTGACTTCCAGGGACGCTCCACCCCTAATAAAGAGTCCAAACTCTTAGACGCCTCTGGCAAAAGAACAGCATCACAAGCAGCTATTATATGGCGTATCGCCACAGGTCTGTTAGCCAGGTATGATAGGGCATATTACGATGAACTAGAGACCTTATTGCAGCACCTACCAGACACATATAAAAACAGAGCCAATTACCTCACACAGGAGGAAAAAATCATCACTAACGCCTCCATTCGTTGAGCTCTGGACGTAGCAGACACCGCCTCCAGAGCAGTCAACACAAGTGTCCTTCTGCGTAGAAATACTTAACTACGGTTTTCAGGTTTTAAACCTGAAGTACAAAGTTCCATTTTAAACCAGGCATTTGATCATGAATACTTTTGGACCAAATGTAGATTCATCACTTGAAAAGATGAAAAAAGACAGACACAGCAAAGTCTATGGGAGCCTTGCAATCGCAAGCTCCCAGACATTTTTTTTCGTTGCTCCTTTTACCAAGGCACCTCCAGAGGTTACTCCTCTAACAACCCCTCCACCTCTTACAAGGCTCCCACCCAGTCTACATTCACCAGAGGTTACCAAAGAGGAGGCTACCGAGGCAACAATAACAAAGGTTAGGGGCAAGACCAACAATACCCGATCTGCCTCCACCCCTACCCAATGACTTCACTCCGCTCTCCCCGGACCATTCCACTTTTATCGGGGGGAAAATACAACAGTTTCTTCCTGTTTGGAGCAACATCACCACAGACAGGTGGGTGAGACAAATCGTTCAAACAGGTTACTGTCTAGAACTCACTTCTACCCCCCAAACATACCACTCAGGCAGCACCCAATGTCACTAGAACACTTATCACTGTTAAAACAGGAGGTCTTTCCCCTCCTGCAAAAAACATGCAATAGAACCGGTACCCCTGCATCAGCAAACCACAGGGGTTTACTCCCTATACTTCCTCATTCCAAAGAAGGATGGCTCTCTCAGGCCCATCCTGGACCTCAGACCCCTAAACCTGTACATACAATCAGACCACTTTCACATGGTCATGCTTCAACAGGTCCTTCCTTTGCTCGCACAAGGCGATTTCCTTACCACTCTAGATCTCAAGGACGCCTATTTTTATATTCCTTTTCACACTGGAAATATCTCTGGTTTGTAGTTGACGGTCAGCATTATCATTCAAGGCTCTCTCATTCAGAGTCACCACAGCACCCAGAGTCTTCACCAAGTGTCTAGCAGTAGTGGCGGCTCTCCTAAGAAGGCAGCATATACATGTCTACCCCTACCTAGACGACTGACTCATAAAAGCCAAGTAATGCAACCAGTGTGTAGACCACACTCACGCCACAATCCAACTGCTGCACGTCTTAGGGTTTACCATAAACCACCCAAAGTCTCACCTACAACTGTCACACATGCAACAATACCTCGGGGCTACAATAAATACCTCAAAGGCACTTGCGTATCTCAGTCCAGCCAGGATAGCAAGCATAGAACGCCTCATCACAAATTTGGTGTTGGTGGACAGTCACACGCATCGCTCTCTGCAGTGGTGGAACACCAAAAACCTTTCCAAGGGGCAACCGTTCATCAAATCTGAAAGAAACCGGTTAGTATTAGATTCCTTACCTTAGAATATGCCCAGGCGTCAGACTGGATCCGGAAACCTTTGCGTAGCAGTACCCCTGCGCGTTGGTAGGCATCGTCTGCGGCTCCGCATCCGTGGTCGGCGTTGTTGGCGCCGGGATGACGTCGCCGGAGTACTTAGACGCCGCCCTCGCACGCTGACGTCAGTTCATCTTTTTTCCGCGCCAGCAAGCGCAGATCCGGAAAAAGTGGTACCCCTTAGTCAATTTTTGACTAAACTTTTTCGATTATTTTTGATCCTTTTCGAAGTCTAACGACTCCGATGGTGCCGGTAGGGATGCCCGGGTTTAAACCCTGCACCGACTGATGTCGGTTACTGACCCCCACCGCCGGTGTCTTCATTGCCTGGGCCTCGACCACGACGACAAGGCCTGCTCCGACTGTCGGGCCCTGATGTCTAAAGCTAGGCGGGAGCGGTCCCGCAAGCGACTCGAGCTCCGGCAGTCGGCCCCGCGCCTCTCAAGGTCCCAGTCTGCGAGGAGGTAAAGGGACCGGTCGCGGGGTCGGAGCCACCATAGCTCCGGGAGTCGTCTTCGGGCTCGAAGTCCTCGGGTAAGCACAAGAAGTCGAAGAGACGTCATCGTTTTTCCGACTCCCCCCAACGCTCATGTGACGCGGCCGGGGGTTCGGGCTACACCGCCCTTGCGGCTTCGCCCGCGGCCTGCTTCATACCCGTCGGTCCCTGGGCAGAACGCGACGCCGGAGGATATCAAGGCCTTCCTCACGGCCATGAGGTCGCTTACTCCTCCGTCGGGCTCCGCGGCGCCTTCGGGCCAAGCGGCCTTGACTGGGGGTCCCAGCGGGTCGGGCGTTTCGGGCCCGACGCTGTCGGGTGCTTCGGTCCCGACGCCGCCGGTGACTTCAGTTCCGGCGCCGCAGGCCCCTGCTGGATCCGGGTCACTGCCGGTCGATCTTACGACCTCGCCGGCGCCAGCCCCCAGGGTGTCGCCCCTGGCGCCGCCTCCCGGCGGCGCCGTCCCCGATCCCTCCCTCGATTCGGGTCCGGCGCCGTATTCGACGCCGCTAGGAGATTTCTTTTTTTTTTTTTTTTTTTGTGTAAGTCGTTTATTGCACATTCAGCTGTTAACATTACAGGTAGTATGCCTACAACCTCTGTGGGCCGGCCTTACAGTGTCCCAGTAGGAGTTTCCTTGTGGTGTACACAGCCATTTAGCCGACATCCTCTGGACCGGCGGCACATTAGCAGCAGACATGATTAAATGTTCACACAGTGCGGCACGTTTCCCATATCAGATATTTACACTTACATTTTACTTTTTCTTATCCTTATGCAGAACTGTAAGGACCTTAACTAAACCAAGTAACCCTACAATTGTAGTCCCTGTGTCACAGCATTCTTCTCTCCGTGTACCAGCCTTTCCAATACAACCACACCCTCACATCCAATAAGATCGCCAATTGCATCATTACCATCAATCAGTACCTGTCAATGCCTGCTCCTGCAAATAGTCCTTTAAATACATCCAGAAGTCTTTGGGGCGAGATCCAGTCGGCAATTCCTCCCCGTAAGTAGTTAGTGTATCTTGACAGTAAGTCAAATCTGTTAGCCAGTCTTTCACTCTTGGTCCCTGTTTTACATTCCAATGCATTGCCACCCTCCTCTTAGCCATTAATAACGCAATCACGCAAAACTTTCTCTTTGTCGCTCTGAGCTGCGGTACTAGTCCCAATAGACAGACCAGTATCGTGCAGTCCAGTGGCTCCCCAATCATCTTACCAACCTCTCGCACCACCTTCTCCCAGTACTCTCCAACTAAGGGGCAGCACCAGGCTAGGTGTAGGAAATCCGCGTGTTCCTGCCTGCATCGCACACAATTCGAATCGTCCCGCAACCCATATCTGTGGAGCCTCTCAGGTGTATAGTACACCTGGTGTATGTATTTATAGTGTATGATCCTGAGGTTCCCGTTGGGTGTCAGCATACTGGTAAGAGAGCATGTTGTCTCCCAATCTTCCTCCGATATTGCCTCATTCAGTTGCGCGTTCCATTTACTTCTCATATGTTCAGTGTTACCCCCCACTTCTCTCTGTAAACTCGTGTATAGTCTGGACACCAGGTGTGTGGCCGCCGGGGCCGCCAGCAGCAGTTGTAGCGTGTCTAGTGTTGTAGGCTCTTCCGGGAACGCAGGAAAATGATCTTTGACCGCTCTCTGTAATCTATAATATGTGAAGCTGAATAGTAATGTCGGGTGGCTTATGTAATGTAGGCTGTTCAGCGTTCGGAAAACCCCATCTTCGTATAGATCCCCCAATGTGTCAATGCCTGCATGTCGCAAGAGATCCATCCCCACCTGTTCCTGTGTGACCGATAGAGCTGGGTGATTAGCCAGAGGAAGTTTCGGCGCATATATCGGCAGCTTTCCGGAAGCCCTACCCATCAGTCTCCAGGCCTCAACTGTAGTGTTCACTGGATTGATGTCTCGAGCATGTATTCTAGGCCGCCTGTGTGTCAGTATGCTAGTCAAGGGTATTGGATCAGCATCCCCCGACTCCACTGCTACATGAGACAGAAATGGTATTTCATGAAACCAGTGATGTGCAAATTGAGCTTGAGCGCAGAGGTAATACAAATACATATTCGGGATCTTAAAACCCCCCTTTTCGTATGGTAGTGTCATTGTTTGCAATTGCATTCTAGCATGTTTACCTGCCCAGAGTAAGCTCAAAATCAGTTTAGTGATATTCCGGAACACCTCTGTTGGAGGCCTAATGGGGATGTTTGTAAATAGGTACAGAAGTTTGGGCAGTATGACCATCTTCACTATTGCAGCTCTATCTGCTAATGATAAAGGTAGCCTGTTCCAGCGTTTAATTTTGTCATCTAGCGATGATATCACTCTGCCGTAATTAGTTCTTATTACTTGTTCTGGGTCCCTGTGGAACCACACCCCTAGATATTTAGTGGGTTCTTCTTGCAATTCCAGTGGGTAATCTAGTGTAAATGGGGCAGTGCTATCCGTCAAAGCCAAAACCAGGGACTTCGACCAGTTTATTTGTAGTCCAGAGTGTTGTCCGAATTTAATGTATTCGCGTATAAGTGGGTTGAGATGTTGCGCGGGGTTCTTTACATACACCACCATGTCGTCCGCATATAGGGATATGTGAATCGGACGGGATGGGAGTTGAATTGCAGATTCATGATGGTGTTGTCTAATTTTGCAAGCTAGTGGCTCCAACACCAACGCGAATAACATGGGAGATAGCGGGCAACCTTGTCTTGTTCCCCGACATATTGCAATTGGGTCTGAGACGTATCTGTTTACCCGAATACGGGCCGACAGGTTCGTATATAGCATTCCTATCCATTGCGTGAATATGGTCGGGAACCCCATCCTCACTAGTACCGCGTGTAGAAAAGGCCAGGCTATTGTGTCAAATGCTTTAGCCGCGTCTAATAGCACCGCCACAGCTTTGATGTTAGGTGCTAGATAATGTGCCAGGGCAAATAGCGTCCTGGTGTTGTGCGCCGTGGATCTGTCCGGAATAAAACCTGACTGGTCTGGCCTGATTAGTAATGGCATTAATGGCTTAAGCCTCGCGGCCAGTAGACTTGCTATGATTTTCGTGTCTACGTTAATTAAGGACAGGGGGCGGTATGAGTCACAGTGCTTTTCGTCCTTTCCCGGTTTAAGCAGGGCTATAAGCATTGCTTCCCTCATGGATGTTGGTAAGGTGTGTGCTTCGTGGGCCGCCCCATATAGCCTGACCAGATGTGGTGCCAGTGTGTCTGCGAAAGTTTTGTAGAATTCCGCCGTATAGCCATCTGGCCCCGGCGCCTTGTTGTTTGGTAACAGTTTTAACGTATCTAGAACATCCTCCACTGTCACAGGGCGGGCTAAATAATCCCTATGAGCATTTGATAGCCATGCAACTTCAATGTCAGCCATATACGTTTGCATGTCTGCCTGTGTTGGTGTGAGTCTCGCTTCATATAGAGTACCATATGTGGACATGAATTCCCCCAGAATTCCATTTACGTCCCTGACGAGTGCTCCCTCTTGGGTCTCAATCTCTGTTATGTTGTGTTGTGGTCTGCCCTGGCATATTTTCTCCGCAAGTGTTTTGCCGGGCCTCCCCCCTTCTCCATATGCTCTCGCCCTGGCGCGTTTGGAAAGATGGTTTAGCTCATCTGTCGCGAATTGTTGGTGTTCCTGCAATAATGTTTTGACGCGTGCTAATAATGAGACGTCCCCCGATTGTGCGTATTCTTGTTCAAGCATTTGTATTGCTTTTTCTCGCGATGCCAGTTGTTGTCGTATGTCCCTCAAAATTCCCGCTGTGGTGCTGATACATACCCCCCGTATTGTGGCCTTGAATGCTTCCCATATTAGACAGGGATCATCCGAAGTTGGGCAGTTTATTTCAAAATATTCCACAATGGCTTTATGTAATGTGTCCGTGTATACTGGGTCTTTCAGGGCTCCGGCATTAAATCTCCACGTATACGGCGGAGGCGTGTAGTGTGGTATCTGTAGCTCCAAGAGTACCGGACTATGGTCCGATAGCGTCCTAGGCAAGTGACTGATCCCGACTGTCCACGACAGTAGTTCACTCGTGCCTAACCAATAGTCCAACCTGGACCAACTGTTGTGCGTTGCAGTGATATGTGTTGCCGCCATCACCCCCGGGTTCCACTTTCTCCAGATATCCGACATCTGTAAATCAGTCATTGCATCTGTCAGTTTCATTCTCGCGCGCTTGTGAGGTTCTATTGTGGTGTGTGATCTGTCTAATCCGTCTTGCAATGCTATGTTAAAGTCCCCACCCCATAGTACGTGGTCCACTCGGAGTTGTGTTATCTCCTGCCATATTTTTGTGTAGAATCCAGGGTCATCTATGTTGGGCCCATATGTGTTCACCAGCGCTAATCGTTGGCGTCTCACCAGCCCGACTACTATTATGCTCCTCCCCTCTGCATCCCGGTGTATTGTCGAAATCTCAAAGTGTACTCCTTTGCGTATGAGAATGCTGACCCCTCCAGAATATGAGGAATAGTTTGAGCTAGAGATCGACTCCGCCCACCTTGCCCCTATCCTGCTGTCTGTGCCAGCCGCCTGGTGCGTCTCTTGTAAGAACACTATGTCCATATGCAATCTATCCAAGTAGGCAAATACTCGTCGTATCTTTTTTGGATTCCCCAGTCCCCGAATGTTCCATGTCATGCATTTAAGAGTGGCATTGAACGGTGTCTTGTTAGTGCTAGTGGAAGTCATCTCAGTGTGGCGAGACATCTAGCTCTTCGGGTGTATACATTTGGGATCGCTCCATTTCGGAGTGTGGCGTACCATGCACATCATGTTCCCTGCTATTTACGGAGGTCACAATGCTTCTCAGACACAGTGACAACTGTCGAACAACTCTTAATTTCCCATCTCTCCCCCCACCCACTTCAGCGCCCAAACTGTGCCAAAGCCATCCCTTTAATACAACTATATAACCTGTAGAACTGTAATAGGGGCGCACCCGCTTGGGGGTGTCGCCAGGTGCACACTTCTCCATCCACATGGTGGATGTGGACAGGTGCCTATGACAATATGAATACTTTTGCTTGGTAAACCCGTGGGATCACTCTCCGCCTCCCTCCATGTCCTCTGAGTGTAGTGCCACCAGCTCTGGTGTCTTTCAGTACATGGTACATCTTATGCATTCCAGTGATCGCAGTCTTGAGCCACTTCCCGCTCACCCCCTCCCCCCAGTTCTCCGTTACCTGAGAGCATCGATTTAGTGTCACCCTGCTCCAAGCGTTTGAGCGACAACGAATCATTGCACAAGTCTGCTTACTGCTTTCCATGGACCATAGGCCTTGCAAGTCCCATATCTTGTCCCGCTCACTGCCTCCGTCCTGTCGCTGTGGGAGTTCGAGGTATACGTAGTTTTCGTCTCACGTGAAGTCGGCCAGATGTAAGCAGCATGCCTCTTAGTCCAATGTCTCATGTTGCCGCCGTACTGCTGCTATTCATCGTCGCTTCCATGAGTCTCCCGTTCCTGCGTTTTTTGCCGTTTGCCCAGTTTCTTGACATATTCGTTTGCTGCCTGTACTGTGAGTAAGACAGTGGGCTTACCCGCTGAGACAACTCTGAGTTTTGCTGGGTAGAGCATCGCATATTCAACACCCATGTCTCGCAATTTTTTCTTTATCGGTGCGAATTCTTTCCTGGCCAGTTGCACCGCCATGGTGTGATCTGGATAAAATTGCAGGGTGTTGCCCTGATGGTTGATGATTCCTTTTTCTCTCGCCAGCCGTAGGACAGTGTCTCTATCTCTGTAGTTTAACATTCGGGCTATGATCATACGAGGCGGCGCACCCGGTTTGGGAACAGGCGCAAGAGAGCGATGAGCTCTTTCCACAAGAAAGACAGACGATAGCTTTTCCGCCCCGAACAATTCCTTCAACAGTGTCTCTACGTAATCCTCCATTTTCCCCGTGTTGGTGGTCTCCGGCAGGCCCGCTATCCGTACGTTGTTGCGCCTGGACCTGGCTTCCTGGTCTTCCACCTTTGCGCGTAGTACCTCCACTGTCTTTTCCAGTCCTCCACATACCTTCGAAGTGTGTGCCGCGGTATCCTCCACTCCTGATATGCGTTGTTCCGCTTCCACCAATCTCTCGCCGTGCTTGTCGAGTTTGGCGGCCATGTTATCCACCCGCAGCACCACATTATCTAACTTGTTGTTCATGTCGTGAAGGCTTTGTTGGATAGCTCGCAGAATCTTCTCCATGCCTGTCCCCTCTCCAGACTCGCCTTCTCCCTCCACGTCTGACATCCTTGTGGCGCCGCCCTTTTGCTTTTTGGCCTCGAATTGCAGTTTCGTCTGTTGTTTCTCTGTCTTTCCCATAGCGCAGGATCGAGGTGGAGCGTTGCGTCGCGTTTGTTCAGTGGTGCCACTGGTAAACCCGTTAGGTGACTGCTGCTGCCGGTTCTTGGGTGTATTTGACCTTGGAGGGCCTGCGTTGTTCATTGGTTGCACACCAGTCTGGTAAGACGTCTCTCTGGCGTTCAAGTCTCTTGAGCAGCCTTTGTGTGGTCGAGTTTCCCTGGATGAGCACCTGATTTGTAATAGGGAGTGTTACTGGGGTCTGCCCTGCATGCCTACCCCCTCTGTGCCAGGCGAAGGGTCAGCGCGGTTGTAACTGTGGCTGTAGCTCTTGTTGTGGCGGTCGCTGGCCGTCTATGTGATTGTGCCTGGTGACCTGCGTATGGTTTATCCTCCATTCAATGGCAGACTGGCGCCCCTCCCCCCGCACTCCTGGCAGCTCAGCCTCGTTATCTGTGTGTCCCGACGTCTCAGTGTCAATGCCCGCTATGCGTCCCCAATGTACCTTCAGCCTCGATTATTTCCCCCTACAGGCTGCGGACACCGTTTCTCGTCCACTGGTAGGCTTCAGACCGGGCTCCGTGAATGCTCGCAATTATGCGTTCCACTGCGGCCGCCATCTTACCTCCGCTGGAACGCACGCTAGCTTTCCGACTCCTTGGCGCTCCTGGGCTAGCGCTATGCTCGAGTGCCACTCTGGAATTGCCTCTCCATCTCGGAGCAGCCTGCGGGGCGATAACAGTCGCACCTTCGTGTCCCCATCGAGCTAGTAGTCCCAGCGTTCAGCTTTCACGCGACCGCCATCTTGGCCTCTCGCTCTATCCGGAGTCGTTTCGCGGCATAAATGTGCAGCCGTCGCTCCTACAACTGATTACTCCGCACCAGTACGTAGTTGTGGCTCTCCTACCTCCTCGGTATCATTTTCGGAGGTTTCTCGGTGATGGTCATGGGTTTTTGCCGCAGTTAAGGCACCCGTCCGGCGGAGCTGACTCACGAGTCAACCATCCCGCTGTGCGCCCTCTAGCGCCCCCCGCCGCTAGGAGATTTCTACTTCTATGACCCGGCCCCGTCCTTTGGTCCTGAGCCTCAGGAGATGGGTGGCGAGGGGGATTGGGAGGGGTCTGAGGACCCTCTGGCACAGGAGTGCCAGTCTTATCAGGACTGGACAGGTGAGCTAGGGGAGGCCAGTGGTCTGGACACCTCGCCGCCGGACACTGGTTTTGTCTCCCCTCCTACCGTGGATACGGAGGAGGGGCTGCCTACAGTGTGGTGCGGGCGGCCAAGGCCTTGGGCCTGGAGCTCCCCGTCGCGGCCATTAGGACTAACCTCCTCACTGAGGTCCTTAAACCGCAGGCAAGCTTGGCCGAGCCTCTGCTGCCGTTTAATGAGGCCTTGTCTGACGTTCTTCTGGGCACTTGGTCCAAGCCCGCTACAGGTCAGCCTGTAGATAGGAACGTGGCCAGACGCCATCACCCGGCTCCGGGCGACCTTTGCTTCCTGTCCACCCACCCCACTCCCGAGAGCCTGGTCATCCAGGCCTCTGCCTCTAACTCCCAGACCGCATTCCCGACGGCTCCCCCCGATCGGGAATCCAAGCGGTACGAGCAATACGGGAAAAAGGTATTCTCCCTGAGTTTAGGGCTGCGGTCAGTCAACACCGCGTTCTTCTTGGGCCGTTATACCCACTCTCTGTGGGACACGGTCGCGGACGTGCTGCCACAATGTCCGGGGGAGGTCCAGACTAAACTCACCCAAACCCTTGCGGAGGGTAGAGTTGCGGCACGGTACTCCATCCGATGTGGGCTGGATACCACGGACTCACTGGGCAGAGCGATGGCGACGACGGTGGCGATTCGTCGCCACGCCTAGTTGAGGTCCGACAACTTTTCAGCTGATGTCCAGAACTCCCTTATGGACATGCCGTTTGATGGCCGTCGCCTCTTTGGCGACAAGGCAGACCATGCGCTTGAGCGCTTTAAGGACTCCAGGGCTACGGCCAAGTCCTTGTGCCTCTCGGCCCGCGCCAGCCAACGGCTGCCTTTTGCTCCTTTTCGTGGCCAAGGTAGGGGCGCCCCCACACGTCCGGCCAGCCACGGGCTGCAGACTACCGTCCAGCGCTGTGGCGGACGTGGAAACCGCCGTGGCAGCGGTCGGGGACAACGGCGAGGCCAGTCCACACCTGCCCCTGCAGCATCCGCCTCAAAATCTTCCTAGTCTGAGCTTTCAAGCCCATGTGACGCCAGTGGGGGGCAGGGTTTGCCATCACCACCTCCACTGGCGCACTGTCACATTGGACAGGTGGGTGCTGCAAATCGTCCGAAGGGGCTACTCCCTCCCCTTCGAGGCGACCCCTCCAGCCATGCCACCGCAGTACCACCGTGTGTCGGGGGATCACTTGGCAGCTCTTCGAGAGGAAGTTACGGCCCTCTTGGCCAAGGGGGCCATCTAGCGCGTTCCTGGGCCAGAAGTAGGGTGTGGTTGTTACTCCCACTACTTTCTGGTACCCAAGATGGGCAAAGGGGGCCTACACCCTAACTTGGACCTGCGGAACGTCAACGGCTTCCTCCGGCAGGAGAAGTTCTGCTCAGGTCCTAGCTGCCCTGGACCCAGGAGACTGGATGGTAGCGTTGGACTTGCAGGACGCTTATTTTCATATCCCCGTCCTGCCGGCCCACCGGCGTTACCTGCGGTTTACGGTAGGCCACGAGCACTATCAGTTTACCGTGATCCCTTTCGGCCTTACCAGCGCCCCACGGGTGTTCACGAAAGGGATGGCGGTGGTCGCAGCTCATCTGCGCAGTTTGGGGTTTCAGTCTTCCCCTACCTCGACGACTGGTTGTTGAAGGTGGGCTCGCCCCAGACAGTCGTCAGCCACCTCCAGACTACGGCCGACCTCCTGCACCTGCTGGGGTTCTCCATCAATGTGCCGAAGTCACACCTGTGTCCCTTTCAAAAGCTCCTCTTCATCGGAGCGGTTCTGGACTCTGCGCAGTTTCGGGTTTATCCTCCCAAGCAGCGGGTTCTGGATATTCAGGCTCTGATTCTGATCTTTCAGCCATTATCCCGAGTCTCGGTCAGGTTGACGCTGCAGCTTCTGGGGCTGATGGCCTCCTGCATCCTTCTGGGGGGTTCTCTTCGTCCTCAACGCCAGGCGGACGAACTCAGCCGTCGGTGCATGATGGATCACGAATGGCGTCTGAACTCGGACGTGGCGCAAGGTCTCTTTCAGCAGTGGGGAGAGCCTTGGTTAGATCTATTCGCCACAGAAGAGAACGCGCAATGTCATCAGTTCTGCGCGTTGGAATTTCCAAGGCGGCACTCGCTCGGAGATGCTTTTCGTCGCGAGTGGAGCTGCTGTCTGTTGTACACCTTTCCGCCTATACCACTTCTGCCCAGAGTGCTGAAGAAGATCTGACGCGACCGGGTCCAAGTTATCCTTGTGGCTCCGGACTGGGCACTAAGATACTGGTATCCCGAGCTACTCAGTATGTCTGTCGATCCCCCGATTCGTCTGCCTCTTCAGGAGGACCTTCTGTCGCAGCAGCAGGGGACGGTCCTCCACCCGAACCTGTCCAGTCTCCACCTCCATGCTTGTAGATTGAGCGGCGACAGTTGAGGCCATTTGACTTGCCTCCTGTAGTTTGTGAAGTGATTCTGGCAGCCAGGCGTCCCTCCACAAAGTCGGTATACGCCTGCAAGTGGAACAAGTTTGTGGCATGGTGCACAGCAAAGGCTGTGGATCCCCTTTCTGCCCCTCTTTCTGAGGTTCTCCTCTTCCTTCTTTCTCTTGCCCAGCAGGGCTCTGCTCTGGGCACTATCAAGGGCTACCTTTCTGCCCTTTCCGCCTTCTTAAGGCTACCTGATCAGCCTTCTTTGTTCAAGTCCCCGGTTGTTAATCGATTCTTAACCCCTTGACCGCGGCGAAAATTCCGCCGCGGTGCGGGTGATTTACGATGTGGGCGTGGTTCGGACGGCCCCCGGCCGTCCTCCGCACACGCCCACCGTGACGTCGGACGGCTGCCGGCCGTCCGACGCATGGAAGGGGTTAAAGGGCATCACTCATGTCTTTCCCCCTGTTCCTTTCGTGATGCCTCAGTGGGACTTGAACCTTGTACTTACTTTTCTGATGTGCGCTCCCTTTGAGCCACTTCATAACTGTCCTCTCCGTCTTCTTACCCTTAAGACTGCTTTCCTGGTTGCCATCACCTCTGCCAGGAGAGTGAGTGAGCTCCAGGCTCTTTCATCCAAGCCTCCCTTCCTTTCTGTCCATTCGGACAAAGTTGTGTTGCGGACAAGACCCTCTTTAAGGAATCTAATACTAACTTGCTTCTTTCAGATGCACAAGTTACTTACCTTCGGTAACGATATATCTGTAAGAAACAGTAGTTAGTATTCGATTCCTTACCGCCCCACCCATCCTCCCCTTTCTGCGAACCGATATCTAGGGTTAAGGTCATCCCCTTTCAGGTCCCTAGTTTCATGGCACCAGTGTTGGTTTTTATCATGGCTCTGCGTTTCTGGCGCGGAAAAGCTGTGTATATGACGTCAGCGCGCGAGGGCGGTGTCTAAGTACTCCGGCGACGTCAACCCGACGCCGACGACGGACGCGGAGCTGCAGATGACGCCTACCTGCGCGCAGGGGTACTGCTACGCAAATGTTTCCAGATCCAGTCTGACGCCTGGGGATATTCTAAGGTAAGGAATCTAATACTAACTACTGTTTCTTACAGATATAAGTAACTTGTGCGCCAGTTCCACAGATTTTGCTAACAGCAGACGCATCGCTCTCCGGCTGGGGAGCTCATCTTTTACAGCATACCATGCAGGGCAGGTGGACACCCCAAGAAAGGCTACCCCACATCAATCACCTAGAGTTACTAACCATATTCGTAGCATTGAAGTTGTTCCAGAAAAACATTCTGGGCAAAGCTGTCCTAGTCCGCACGGACAATATGACAACAATGTATTACTTACAAAAACAAGGCGGGACACACTACCTGCAACTCTCCAAACTAGCACAAAGCATATGGAGATAGGCTATTCATCAAAACATTTTTCTCCCAGCCCAACATGTTCCAGGAGCCCAGATCAGTATAGCAGATCTGTTAAGTCGTCAAACGCAACAGACTTACGAGTGGGAACTTCATCCGCAAGTTCTTCAACCATTTTTCCAGTTGTTGGGGCACCCAGAGATAGATCTCTTCGCCACACACAAAAACGCCAAATGCCCAAGCTTCGCCGTCAGGTATCCACACCCATTGTCCAAAGGCAATGCAATATGGCTGAATTGGCCAGGCAGATTTGCGTGCGCTTTTCTGCCTCTCCCACTCAAAACACTAGAGTGGTGCGCAAACTGCAGCAACACTCACTGACTCTCATCCTAGTTGCTCCAACATGGGCCAGGCAACCGTGGTACACCACATTACTGGAACTATCTGTAGTCCCGCACCAAAAACTACACTTCTCTCCACACCTCCTAACCCAGAGCCATGGAGAGATCAGATCCGGCATAGCTCAACCTAGTGATCTGGCTCCGGAAGTACTAGAGTTTGGTTACCTGAACCTTCCCCCCTGATTGCATGAATGTTATCAGAGAAGCTAGACACCCCACCACTAGAGCTTGCTATGCAGCCAAGTGGGAACGATTCATTATATACTGCAACAATAACAACATCAAACTCTTAGATGTGTCAATCCAACACATTATAGGTTACCTGCTACATCTCTAAAGGTCTAACCTAGCATACACATCTATTAGGTTACACCTTGATACTATAGCATCCTACTTACAAATCAGACAACATTTGTCACTATTCAGAGTACCTGCCATCAAAGCCTTTATGGAAGGACTCAAAAGAATAATTCCCCCCAGAGTACCACCCTCACCTGTGTGGAACCTAAATATTGTTCTCACAAGACTAATGGGTCCTTCATTCGAACCCCTGCACAAATGCGAATTGCAGTTTCTCACATGGAAAGTCGGTTTCCTAGTGGCCATTACTTCCCTTAGAAGAGTCAGTGAGCTTCAAGCACTTACTATTCAAGAACCATTTTTACAACTCCATCATAACAAGGTGGTTCTCAGGACAAACCCACAATTCCTTCCTAAAGTTATTTCTCCCTTTCATCTCAACCAGTCTGTAGAGTTGCTAATATTTTTCTCGCAACCACAGTCGCAGAAAGAGCTCTTCATACGCTAGACGTAAAAAGAGCACTCCTTTATTATATTGACAGAACAAAACCTTTTCGCAAAACTCAACAACTTTTTGTATCCTTCTCACCACCACATAAAAGCAATCCTATATCAAAAGCTGGATTGCAAGGTGGATTGTGAAATGCATACAAATTTGCTATCAAAAAGCAAAACGTACATGATCTATTCCCCCACACTCTACCAGAAAAATAGGGGCTTCAATGACTTTCTTAGGGAACATTCTCTTAGATTACATCTGCAGAGCAGCTACATGGTCTACACCACACACATTCACAAAACACTATTGTGTAGATGTGCAAGCAAAGCAACAAGCTAGTGTTGGCCAGGCTGTACCTAAAACACAATTTCAAACAACTGCAACAGATACTGGTGGTCGCCGCTAAGGTGGAGTACTGCTATACAATCTATGCACTGTGTGTGATCTGCAGCTCATATGCCTCGAACGGAAAATGCTACTTACCAGTATGCATCTGTTCTTTGCATCTAGAGCTGCAGATTCACACACGCCCACCCGCCTCCCCGGCTACCTTTATCTGTTCCAGTATTATCTTAATTAGATACAGCATACATGGGCATCCTTTCTGTTTCTCACAAAACTCCATCATTTCCCTAACTGGCGAAAAACACAATCTGAAGATGGAGCCGATGCCCATACGCGCTATGGTCCAAAGGAGGAGTCACCTATCTCGTGACTTCCAAAGACTTTTCCAGGACAACAACAAAGTGCAAACATACGGACCCAACACCAGATGGCGATCTATGCACAGTGTATGAATATGCAGCTCTACGTGCCAAGAACAGATGCATACTGGTAAGTAGCATTTTCCTTTCAGGAGCATTATCCGTATGAAGCATACAAGGAACATCAGGATGTAAGAGAGGATGCCATGTTAGTGCCAACTTCTCTAGTCACCGACCTTAGGCACGTGCTTCGTGATTACTATACATTTTTCCAGACACTCAAGCCCCAGTTCCGCTCCTGCCAGGAAGGCCTGGCATACAGGTTTCATTACCACTACCAGAGACTCCTCCGCCACTTCCAAGACACAGGAGGAAAGACCAGCTCCACGTAGTATTGCAATTAGGGACTACTACATTTAAAGCGATGCCGATGATCAGCCTGAGGAGGGTGAGTTCTTTCAGGATCCAGACATGTCTGGTCGGGAATTGTATGACTACATTGCTCCGTCCTCACAGTCACCATCTCCCCCTCCAGTTAGTTGTCCTCCAGGGGAAATTGGAGGTTTCCATGAGTTGTTGGAAAGAGCTTCAAAAAGATTTGATTTACTACTACCCTTAACCCAGACCGAATATTTCCTTTATGATTATAAGGATCCTGGCAGGAAATAGGTACAATCCATACCAATAGTCTATTACATCTGGGGGGAAGGGCTGAAGTTGATGAGAAACTCGGCCTTAGTTATGGCCGGGTTACCAAGAATGGAGAAGAAATACAAAGCCCATGATTCTGCTCCTGTGTGCTGGATTGGGCATCCTCTACTAGATTTGGTGATAATGCAGACAGCGTAGAGGCGCTACAAAAATCCAGCAGCCCCTTGCTCAGTGCCTCCCGACAGGGAGGGAAAACAACATTGGCAGGCGCTTTGCCACTATAGCGGCTACTTCCGTTAAGGCCTCCAATGCCTTAGAGATTCTGGGCGTTACAACCGCCAGATGTGGTCAGATCTTGCACCGCTTCTAGAACACCAACTTCAAGACAAGAAAAAGGAGTCAAATGACATTGTGCAGGAAACATCCACTACACCGGAACCACAGCCAAACTGCAGAAAAGACTCCAACGCATCCAGAACGCCTCCGCACGACTCATCCTGGACACGCCACAGCCACATCTCCGGACACCTGAAAGACCTGCACTGGCTCCCCGTCAGCAAAAGAATCACTTTCGGCCTCCTCAGCAACGCACACAAAGCCCTCCACAACCTAGGACCCAGGTACCTCAACGACCGCCTGACCTTCTACACTCCCACCCGCCAACTACGATCGACCAGCCACGCACTCGCCGCCGTTCCACGCATCCGAAGAGCCACCATGGGAGGAAGATCCTTCTCCTACCTGGCAGCCAAGACCTGGAATTCACTCCCCATCCACCTCCGTCTTACCCAAGACCACCTCTCCTTCAGGAAGCAACTCAAGACCTGGCTGTTGGAGCAGTAGGCGACCCTTCGCCCCCCCTTACCCCCCACCCCCAAGTGCCTTGAGACCCTCCGGGTGAGTAGCGCGCTATACAAATTCTTGATTGATTGATTAATTGAAGGTGCTTGAGTATCTTCTGAAGTTATTGACACGGCTATAGATCTGTCTTCCATCGCATTCAGGCAGATGGCTGGTGCCGCTATCCTCCATAGGCAGGGCTGGTTGAACGCTATGTCTTTCCGCCCGGAGATCCAATGAAAAATCCTGGACATGCCCTTTGATAGAGACAATCTGTTTGGCAAGCACGTGGATGAGGCGTTACAGGGCACCAACATGGATATGGAGTTGGTGGTTCCCTAGGTACACTCCAATAAAGGCGTTATCAGTCCTTTCGTGGAGGAAGAGGACGGGGTCAGTTTCAGCAGAGACCGTCCTTTCAGTCGCACAGGTTTCAGCCTTATTCCCAACAGAGTTATAGGCCACAGTACGGTGGTCCACAGTAGCAGCAGTATCGTGGTTCCAATGCGCCGTACACCCAGCAGTTTGGTAGACACAGATCTTCAGCACTAGGAAAATCCCAAGATACCTCCAGATGACAGTGAAGTTTTTCTCCCACTGGCAAACTCTTCTTGTCACCAGCCTCAGGGATCCATCACTTGTCCGCATTTTTCCATCAATGGGACGCTATCACGAAAGACAAATGGGTGCTGGATATCATCGATCTAGGCCACACCCTGGATCTTTTCCAAAAGCCTCCGGGCTATCCACCTTCGAGGAGGACACATCAACATCTTCCTCTCTTAAAGCAAGAGATTTCGACTCTACTGTTAAAGGGGGCAATAGAAAGAGTTCCTTTTTACCAGCGTGGAAAGGGAATCTATTCCAATTTCTTCCTCATAAAGAAGAAATGCGGAAAATGGAGACCAGTCATGGATCTCAGACAGCTGAACCAATACATCAAGAAACAACCATTCAGAATGCTGTCTCTGCAAGAGATTCTCTTGTTGATGTACAAGGGGAATTTTTAGGGTCACTCAATTTAGAAGATGCATATTTCCACATTCCCATTCACGCCAAACACCGTCCGTCCCTGAGGTTCAAGGTGGCAGGGTACCACTATCAGTTCAAAATTCTCCCTTTCGGCCTCCGTTCAGCCCCCAGAGTATTCACAAAGTGCATGGCCCCGGTAGAGGCTTTTCTGAGAAGACCTGGCCACCAGGTTTTCCCTACCTGGATGATTGGCTGGTAAAAGGATCCATGTTCCACTCTGCAAAAAGATATACATGGGCCTGTCGTCAGATTTTCAAATCTCTGGCTTTGCAACTCAATGTAGAAAAGTCATGTCTTATTCCAAGCCAGACACGGATATTCCTTGGAGCTGTCTTAAACACAAGAATAATGAAAGTGTTTTCCACGCCAGAGCGAAAGCACAAGATAATACAGATGGCAGCTCAACTGCGAGCAAAAGAGTTCACTTCAGTAAGAGTTAATAAGTCCATGCTCGGAATGCTATCATCATGCATCCCATTGATTCTAAATTGTCGTTTGCATATGATATAGCACTTCAGGAACAACTGAATATGCATTGGATTCAGGTTCTGGCTCTTTCGAAGATGTCATTCTTATCTCTCAGTCAATGAAACAGGCACGTCATGGTGGGAGAAAGAACACAACATCTACAGGCCTATCCTTCCAGGCAACACGTCCCAGTTACATTATCACAACGGACACCTTGATGGACAGCTGGGAAGCACATCTCCAAGACAAAAAAAATTAATGGAAGATGGTCTGTCCAAGAGGCATAAATGCACATCAATCTCTTGGATTCTAGGGTGCAGACTTTCCTTCCAAGGATTCAAGGCTGTTCTTTTCTGGTAAGAACAGACAACACCACAACGATGTTCTACCTGGCCAAGCAAGGTGGCACCAGATCTCACACGTTATCGACTCAATCTTAAGAAATCTGGAAATGGTTGCTAGAGCCCAAGATAACTATGCAAATAGAACATGTTCCAGACGTAGATAACGAGTGGGCTGATTATTATGCAGAACCAGCGCCCAATGTCACGAATAGGAACTGAATTGGGAGCAGCTGGAGCGAGTTTATCAACTGTGGGGCACTCAAAGTATGGATCTCTTTGCAACCGTAAACAACAAAAAGTGCGAAAAGTTTGCCAGCACGTTTCCTCAGACCAAATCTTGGGGGAGCGCTCTACAATGCAGTGGAAAAGGATGTTCGCTTATGCTTTTCCGCCGTTCCCACTCATCCCAAGGATGGTGTGCAAAATGAAGACGGAGCAATGCCTTCTCATTCACATAAGCCCGGCACGGCCAAGGCTGTCGTGATACTCTGAGCTCCTATTGCTGTCAATAACCCTGGCCATTCTCTTTCAACTTCTGCCCAATCTACTGTCCATGGACAACGGTCAAATCCTTCATCCTCAGATAAAGTCTCTGAGTTTATCGGCTTGGAACCTCATGACTGAGTTTAGACATTTCACCAGCCCAGAGTGTAAGTCCATCCTGCAGCATTCTAGAGCTTTTTCCTCTAATAAATCATTTATTTGAGATCACGCCTTTAATCAATTAGGTTTCAATCAGGTCCCAGAGTGCACACGGTGACGCGAGGAAACGCCGGATGGAAGAATTGTAGGCCTAATTGATTAAAGGTGTGATCTCAAATAATCGTACCTCACAGACTTTAAAATTGAAGCCAAAGGACCATCGACTTTATGAACAGAAGTTAGGACTATTTGAAGGCATTCTTCTCTAGTTTGAGGATTCCGTACTGGATAGGGCTAAACTGACTAGAGTGGCAGACTCCCCTTCTAGGACCCTGTGCATAGCACTGTTGCAGCAACACAATCAGAGGTTTGGATGATAACGTTTACCCAAGGTTTAGGACCAAATCTTGGGCACCATAGAAGACCAAGAGAGTCACATTTTTTGGTCTTGAAAAAGATGGTTTAAAGGAACTGGCTACCATCGAAACACGTCGTTGCTGTGTTTTCATAATCTGTGTAGTAGCTGGAACCACAGATAGAAAAGGAGATACAATCTATCGAGTTCCAGTTAAACCTCTCTTCTAACACGGATATGTATTGTCTGACAAACTGTACTGTCTTGTTTTGTACTCTCTATTGTACCCTTTCTGGTAGTGTTGTATGTCTTGGAGGTCCTTTCATCTGTGTATAGAATGCCTATTTGAAATATTGTTTTTAGAACATATACTAAATATGTATTGTTAATGTTTTTTAATTCATGTTTTATTATGAAATGTTTTTAATATACTAAAATAAATCAGACACATATATATTTTTTTACACTTTTGTTGTTCAAGTTTTGGGTCAATGACCAGACTCCTTCCTGTATAAGTGTGAGAGTAGCAGGATTGCCAGAGTGAGAAAACAAGAAATAGTACAACACCACAGGAAGTATTCACTTTTTTTGTTACTTGAACCCGATTCCTTTGGTTAAAGGGGTCCCTCTCTCTCTAATTTCTATACACATGACCAATGTAAATATAACTTGGAAAAGCAATGCAAATGAAGACAGACATAAAGCATTGATTATTGTTTCTATCGGCAGTGTTCGTATTTTTGGATGGAAAATAGGTATTTTTTGACTGTAGGAATGTAATATTGAACGTTTTGCTGCTGAAACGCAGTAGGTGGACTAGGGAGTTGAGGGTCCAGTGCATGGAGTCTGACAGTGCTACTGTGGCAAAAAGACAAAGGTACAGAGACTTTTGCTAAGTGACATGCTTTTTGTGTGGTCACCCCCAGTTTTACATTTTTTGGGACATCTTTTGGTAATCTTGAACTGTAACACTTGGGCTGTGCTATCCAGGCTCCACTGTATGTACTCTGACCCCTTAAAATGTTTGAGATTGTCTTGGAACCTGATTGGCACGTTTAACTTTCCTATAAGTCCATGGTGCATGTTGCAGAAATACCCCCCTGGCATGGAAAGCTAAATGCCATTATTGGTCTTATGCACCTATTGTGGCATCCACTAAACTGTCAATGGAGGCATGGATTCAATACTACCCTGTGTAGTAAGACAGCAGCAGCAGCTTGGACCCTGTGCCCTAGACTTCTCAATCACCCTTTTGACAAGTAGGAAAACCTGTGTGACCTTAGAAGTGGCATGCTCCACTAGTGACTAGATCAACAAGCATTGGCATAGTACCACTAAAGTAAAGCAGCCTTTTGAGACAGGTCACTACTGACGTCACTGACCTGTATGTACAACTGATCTCGCCTTTGGGACCTTGTAAGTAAAAAAAAAACCTGAAGTGTAAGACTTAACATTTACATTTACTGCATCCTAAATACGAAGTGAATGTAAACGTGAAGTTTTATACCTCCGTTTTTTTTTTACTTACAAGTTCCCAAAGGGGAGATCAATTATACATACAGGTCAGTGACGTCAGTAGTGACTTGTCTCAAAAGGCTGCTTTACTTTAGTGGTACCTCACATAAGGGTGTTTAAGTTGAAAAACTGATATCTTTATGCTAGGTGCAGCTGCAATGTCTAGGCTACGTGGTTTAAAATTAAAATCTATATTTGCAATGATGGTCTACCTGAATTGTATTTACACGGAGAGGAGTCATCTTTAGGTTTTAGTTGGATTATTTTTGATAATTAGATCCTCCATTCATTTCCTCGCTTAGTAGCAGTTTTGTGGCGACCACACATCACTATGAATTAGTTTATTGACAATACTTGACGCATGGTTGAGTTTTACTATGAACGAGGGTTATGGCTTCGCCCCTTCGCGCTCTGCTGTCTTTTATGCATCCGCTTTTCTTCTGTAACGAATACACGGCATAGCTTGACGTGTGCAATATACAGCGTAGCACAACTCAACCAACCACCAATACTGTGGTATCACGGCTGTGTGTGTGTGTGTGTGTGTGTGGTCTACTCACAGGCTTCAGAGTCTGGTTTGCGAAGCAGGTGCGGGTTGTGCCAGTGCCGTCCGCATGCAAGCCCTCGCTTGCCTAGCCCATATATGGTCATTTTGTGCTCTGCATTTGCCAACAGTTAGCGCACGCGGCAGATGTGTGAAGGTAACCAAGCCCTATCGGCCCAGCCCGGCTTCTGGCGCAGTGTAAACAGGGCCATCATGTGACGCGGTTTGTTTAAATGTTAAATTTCAACAGAGTCCAGGGAGGCTTGCATCACCCGCCTCCCCCTCGGGAATTGCGCTTGCTGAATAATGCACTGCCTCATAGTTGAATAGCAAGAAGCCTAGTGAGCGTGAGCTGCCTCGCCCTCATCTGGGAGCATCTGGTCACGATAATTCAAACCAGATGGTGCCTGTTCGGGTAACTGCACACAATAGGCCGTGGGAGAAGCAAAGGCGGGACATGCGCCCACCTCTGCCCAATTGCGTGCTGTCTTTGTTAAAAAGACACACAAAAAGCCCAATAGCCTAGGACAAAACCAAAAGCACACGCACGAGCGTGTGCGAGCGTGTGGTGAGATTTCAAAAGCCCTTACATAAAGTCGAGCAGAGCAGTGCATGCGTGCTGCGCTAGGCTCGACCTAAAAATTACATTGTTACTGGTCAGGCTGTCCCTGGTATAGGAAAAGTCAAAGTAAAGATTATAGACTTTATAATATTTGAACTGAACAACTCCGGACTTCATTGAAATACTTATTTTTATGTTTTATACACATCCAATCGAATGATAAAGTCGGATTTCTATTAAATATATAGGAAATGTACATTTTAGAAAGTTACCTTTACCCTTCCTGGACCTGCTCGAGGCTAGTTTACACTAGCTTACCAGCCACTGCCCAGACTGTACTTGGCCTGAATTAGGTGTGAAAGGTGTCTGAAAAATGTTAGAGCTGAGAACATGGCCTGGTAGTTTCCTTCCCCAGGCAGGAAAACCGGTTTGGCAGGGCATGGAAACTTAATTGACATTAATGGGGCTTGCCGTGTCCAGAAGCAAATGTTATGAGACACCTAGAAAGAGTCAGCTTTTGTCCCCAAAGCCAGCCTGGCACCAAACCTAGGGAGAGGAAAGATATCCCCACAACTGATTTTGAATGACGACTGTGTAATGCCTCACAGGCACAAATAAGGCTGGAGTTTGGGATAAATAATCAGCTTTATGCCCGGCAAGGCCAAATTCTAAAAGTGTGGAATCGTGTAAAAAACGACCAGGTCAATCAATTGTCTCAAATATTATGGAAAGAAGTAAGAGACAATAGGAAACTTCAAGCCTGGGCATACTTAAGAAAGCAAAAGAAGAACTTGGATTAACACCAATTTGGGAAAATACTATCACCCAGGAAAGTTTTAAAAAGACAATTAATAAACTGGTTATTCATCTATCGCTACTAAAAGATAAAGAGCTACTGGTAAAAAGAAAACACTCTTGGCCAATTGTAAACGACTATAAGAAAAAACAAGTCCAAAAATACCTAGAAACTCCCTGGTCTGTCCAAAGTAAGCGAACATTTATTAGAGTGCGCTTTGGTCTATGGCCAGGTTTGTGTCATCTGCCACCGTGGAAGTTAACTGAGAACAATACGATATGTAGGTTGTGTAAAGGGGGACAAGAAGATATGTTGCATCTTTTATGTTTGTGTCCTACAATAGAAGCAGAAAGGAAAGTAATCCTCAGGTGGTTATTCAATGCTCGAGGTGTAAGAACTTGTAGACAAGCACTAATGGCGTGCCTAAATTCGAACGATCTATTAATGAATTCCGCTTTTGTAAAATTTTTATCTGTGATTGCAAAAGGCCTTAAGGCAAATTTTATTTAGAGTTCCGCTTTTTAGAAGATTAGTAAAATTATTTGCTTGATGTTCGTAAACTTTTTATTGTTGAAGATATTTTAAAGTGTACTTTTTTGTAAGATTTTAATTAATCAAACAAATAAACTTGAACTGAACTTAACTGAATGACGACTGCTGAGGGGACTGCTTATGACCCTGGTCACAGCTGTGGTGGGCTCACAGGCTGTGCACATGGGAAAAAGGGTTTCTCTATCTTGGATTTTGAAAGTGAGGGGCAGTCTGGGATTCTTTGAAGTAGGGCAAACTGCGTCTGCTGAAAAAGTGAGAAGGGTTGCCTCCAGGAACTTTTACCCAATTGATAACATAGGAGTCACCCCACCCAATATCCGGTGCCAAGCATAAATGTGGGACCTCCACTGAACTGTTTCTGAACCTGCAGAAGACCAGGAGAGGACTGGACCTGCTGTCAGTGCCCCGAAGGACTGAGCCTTCTCCCTCTTGCACCAGGACAAAGAAATGCTTCTGTGTGGCAAAAGGGACACAACAAGCTGAAAGAGGCTTCTTCTGGAAATACCCATCTTACTAGTGGCAACTTTACCTAGACTGGACTTTGCTGATGCCCTCTGCCTCCCACCCTGATTGCCTCCAGATGCCCTCCCTGGGTGTCTTAGAGGCCTTAGAAGTGCGCTGCTTTGGTTGCTTAGGCACAAGAAGAATGTTTCTTTTAAAGCTTGGAAAAACTTGTTCAGAGCCTCAGGGGCATCTGTGGGTAAAAAGTATCCGACTAGTAGTTCCACTACATCGAATTGAATTTCAGCATTGTCACTGTAAAGGCGTCCAGCACTTCTTGTAAAAACAACTAAGTCCCATTATGCGGTGGGATTTGAAAAGAATTCAGCAAGAACTCTCCAAAGAACCTGCTTCAAGTATGTGGCCTTGGGTTCCACAGCGGTGGCTACAGTTTTAGCGGCGGCTCACTCAAGGAGGATTTTCCTTCTCAAAATGCGGCAAAGATTCTTTCAGCAATGGAATTTAGAAACCTTTTTAAACATTTTGGCATTTTCAGACTGTCACCTTAACCAATCCACTGGTATCCGACCAGGGCTCAGTCGCAGTTGGCCTCAAATCGTGCCCAGGTCATGTTTTACTACCTCCATAAGCTATCATTGGCGCTTTATGTTTTTTGACTCTATTTTCAAAATTCATAACTCAGGTTCCCCTTATCGGATTGTTTTCGTTATGATCTTTTCTCACAAATCTTCCTCCAGAGATCAAATAAAAGTGGTGGGGGATTTAACAAAAGAATTGCATATGAAATGTGAGCAGCCAATGTCAAAAAGTTGATGTTTTGAGCGCAATTGTTCATTCTACAATTTGATTGCATGGGGCAGTAGCCCGTTCTACGCGTAGCTCTGGGCTACTTCACAAAGTCAGTTTCCACTCACCTAGGTTTACCTTAACATACCTTGCAGGTGCCCCAGATGGTCCCACGGGTGTGCATCCTGGGCAAAGTCTGTCTGTCTCTACGTCTGCACCTGACACAACCTGCATCAGCAAACTAGCGTCACCCCAGCAAAGGACTTCTGCCACAGCACCATCTGGAATAATTCATCAAAGGCTACCCCCAGGTACTGACTTTTACAATATTGTGTTATGTGAAGCTATCTGTCTAGGGGCCACTGCTGAAATGATCCCCTCGAACTTGGGGGTGGGAGGAAAGTTTAGCCATACGAATTTGCTCTGTGCCTTTCTGCATTGTTCCCATCTAAGGAGTGAGCAGTTCAAGTGAGTGGTCAATAAAACGGAAACCATTTGGCAAAAGGCATTTAATGACAGGCAGTGCCTAATTTATACATAAATACGTGCCAGAGCCCAAAGCATTGCTCCGGAGGTCACTGCAGCTTGCGCTACTGAACTGCATTGCCATCACTGCCACATGCCAGAATAAACGCTCCATATTAAGCATCACACTCCTATGACAGTTTGAACAATTTGTACAATTTCAGGCCACCCGAAGAAATAACAATCGATCAATTAATTTGTTTCCGCAGTGCCATTCAAAATAAATATATACACATACAAAAATACAATAAAACTTCCAATCACAAAACAGTTATACAATTATATTTATCACCTAACCAACGTAGATAAATACTTGGTCACATGCTCAAGTAGGGAAGTAGCGATCTAACTTGTTCCTGAGTCGTGGTTGCGTAGAGTATTCGCCTCCCATCCCAAGTGACACCACGTCGGCGCGCCCTTGGTAAAGGGCTAATGCGCCCGGCCTCAAATACTGTTTATTCAGGGACAAGGACCAACAATTCTTGGCTCTATAAGATTTAATTTGAGTCCAATGTTTACAAACAAGCACAGGAATATGTTTGAAGAACTCCATGATGATACTGCCTTTTGGTTTTCTCCCAGGCCCATTATTTTTAACGAGTTACCATACAGCCCATACATAGGAAGACACCGAATAAAAGATTGTTAGACCATCCTTCCTGTAACAAAGTGCTAGAGCAGCCAATCTTGATTTAATACTCTAATTAGAGAACAGGGTGAGAAAGCCAACACATATGAGCTGAGATCATTTTTGTACATAGTAACATAAAGTGCATAATGCTATCTTTAACATCATTGTTAGTCATAAGATTCATCCCCCTGCTCAAGCATACAGCACCTGACTAGGTTCTCCATGGTGAGGAAAAACCCTAAACTAAATTTCAATTCTGGTTATATATAATCCAGATAGTTTTCAAACCCTGCAACATTCTTAAATGCAAGACAACTTTCTAACAGGTTACTTGGGCAGGTTTTTTAAAAATCCTCTCCTCTAACTTGTGAGAGTGGAAATGATATTTCACTAGTTCTGCACTATTTGGTCCAACTAAGCTTGGATTCTCCCAAAGATGGCCAAATTGCAGTAGTGTTAGTTTTTTATGCATTACAACCAGCTGGCTCGACCGAGCCCGCCATGAGATCTCAATTCTAGCACAGGTTTTGCCCATACTGCATTTGGTTTTCTTTGCAATCCTAGCCTATACAACCTGGTCTTAATGCAGCCAAGTTCACGACCGGGATGACTCCCAGCTCCAAATAAAGTGCCACTAGTGGTGTTACTTGGCCTAGCCTTAGCTGAGACCAGGGCTTGAGTCGGGGTACCACGCGGGTGGACAGCGTCCCCCAACTTATTTTACCGGGTGGACGCTGTCCCCCCTGCCAAACAGCTGGACTGCCCTCTTTGGCCTCTCTTTGGGACGAGGAGCTCAGAGCACGCTGCTCACGCGCTGACTTCTCAGATGCAATTACATCTAAGGGGTGAGCGGGAGGCAATTAGCCCGATGGTGCAAGCCACCTTACATGACGTCACTTCATGTTGTGACGTCACTTCCGGTGACAGCGTCCCATCACTTCTTTTTTTAGGACTTGTGCCCTGGCTGAGACCTTATCGAAATGTTTTCTATTACTAGCATCTCTCTAAGGTTATATTGGCATTGGAGTTCAGCTGCATACAGAGCTGCAGGCAATACTTCCTGATTGTAGACTTTAAGTGTTATGCTTCTAGATTGACAGCCCTCTTTCTGCTTGAAATTTGAAGTAAAGTACTGCTAGCTTTGTTTATCAATTCTTTCCAATTACGTTGTTTCTCAAAGCGTACACCCAAGTAATCATAGTGTGAGCCATAAACATTCACTACTCTGTGTTCAGTCTTCAGTTTTCTTTTCAGAGGGAGCAAAGACTTCATTGACATACCTTTGTGTTTTTAAATATTTATAGTCAAAACCTTCATTCTACAATAGTAGGCACATCTGTGTAGCAGTTTGTGCATTGCATTTCCATTCCTCGCCAACAAAACCACATCTTCTGCAAACAAGATAATAGAGGCCTTTTGGCTGGCAATAATGGGGACATTCAAGGCAGTTTCTGGCAGGCAATCTAGCACATCATTTAGAAAGGGACTAACCAGATGTAGATCTTACATGTAGCCCTGTCTTACTCCTTTTTCAATTGGAAACCATTTGATGCACTCACCAAAGGGCCCATAGGGGACTCTAGCCATATTACTGGATTGCAGACTCACTGTGGCTGGAGGACTGCATTATCAACCCCCAAGCTAACAAAAAGCCAGCGTTTCTCTTGGGTGACAAAGTTAAATTCTGACTTTAGGTCAATAAAGATATGGTACAATGAGGACTTTGTGCTGTCAAATACAACCGTCGGGTTGATCCAATGTGGCATCTGCTCAACCTTGAATTCTATTGAACAAAACTATCCCTAGGACCTTTTCTGCTTCGTCTAAAAGTGATATTGACCGACCGACAGTTTGATGGATTACATGCCATCTTCTCTTACATAAAGGTTGTATTGTTGCTGACCGCCAAGGCGATGGTGCATTATTATTAGCTAAGGTGGCATTGCTATCTCTTGTGAGGACGTGGACCCAGAATGTGCCCTGTATATTTCCATAGGGACAACGTCAGGGATGGGTGGCTTATTCCTTTTCATACATTTGAGTGCTTTATCCATTTCTGGCAACAAAATATTTAGTGCTGGATGCTCATTGCGGGGTCTTTCCACGACTTATGGGGTCAACACTCCTATCAGTATTCTCTGCAAATCTCTGAAATACGTTAAACACTCTACAGCCCCTGTATAACACCTCCAAAAGCTTTTTGAGTACTTTCTTTCTGCTACGCTTCATTTCTCTCTGCTCCGCCTCGTTTCTCTCTGCTGCATTAAGCTGTAAGAATGGCCTGGATGGGCTAGAATCATTGTTTAAATGTGAATGTAACTGTTAAAATAGTGTCCTCCCCTGAAAAATAAACAGACAGCGCCGCCATGTGATAAATTGTTGTAAGTACCGATGTTAATAATTAGATGCTGGTGCCAAGCACCTGCAACGCCTGGCACAACTTGTTGACAGGTTATCAGAGTGCCACCATCACATACGGTGTTTAGAGATATGCCAACTTTTCAAAACCTGACTAGTTTGATTAATATAGCTTTATACATTATTTTTGCTAATAATGTAGCTGAACTGTCTGAAGAAAATTGACTAGAGTTTCTTGTCCTGGCTTCAAACGGCTCAGTGCACACTACATACGCTTTTTTAAAGACAGAGGGTCTGCTTCTTTCAATGGAGGGAGAGGTGGAGCAGAATGGACAGAAGGATATGGCACATACTGAAAGAAAGCTGTAGACCGTGGTGATCTGAAAGTAGGCGAGAAATGGTTAGATACAGGCATTCTGCACCAGGCAAAAGGTCCTAAAATCCACCGTTGAACTCGGATGAAGAAAGTGAAGGGCTTTCAAAACTTTAAGGCAAATACCCATGTTTTATTTCTAAAAATCAAACAGAAATTGCAAAGATCCTCAATAGGTGCAATTAAGCTGATGCCCAGTCAGACCTCATTGCAGAAAGTGGCGAGCCAACCCATTTCCAAACTTCTGTCTTGGGTTCCTCATTCAAGAAGGTTTCCTGCATTCAAACTCATTTCCTTTCTTAAACTTCATGTCCCCTGGTAGCATGCATAATCTGAAGTAATAAGCTTTATTCGGTTGAAACAGAGCAACCATAAAAGCACAGTACAAAATTTAAAATACATTCGTTACAATACATAGTAAAAAAGAAAACCTTGTTTGTTTGTAAGAGAGATGCAACCCTCAATGTCTCTTGATAAAAAGAATCTATTCATAGTAGCTTTCCACACTTAATACTGTCTCCACTGCAGTTCTCCTAGTGTAGACAATACATTCACCATAGTGTTACAAATGGGCTACAGAATAAGCGAGAGTGCAAAAAGCGTAAAAACGTATTCAAGTAAAGACCAACCCCAGGCTTCGAATCATTATTAGCTGACCAATCGGAGATCGGTTTAACAGGTCAGTACACCGGATTTATACCGGTAAGTAAAGTAAAACGATTACGAATGGGTATGTTGAAGTTGCTGAGTGTATGGCCTCTATTGCCTCTGCGATGGTTCTTTTCTACATTCAGACTTACAGGGGGCAAGTATATGGTTCTAGGGTAGAAGTCTCTCAGTTCCCTAGTAACTATAGGGCCGTCTCCCATTTGTGGCTGCCAGCCTTGCAGATATGGGACGACATGTGAGTCCCTAAAGTTTACAATAATCAGGTCACCCACTATATCTTTAGGTAAAGGTCCCAACCATTCCACCCTTCTAACCTTTAAAATGTTCCCATCGATGTTTGGTGGGAGGGGCCTGTTCTTAGTTAGCCAGAAAGATACCTTATTTGCCAATTCAGCTTGTCCTTCCATCTTACCATTAGTTAGTTCGGGCACTCCTGAGAGAATGCACACAAATGGAGCGGCCTCCGGCGGTAGGTCAATTTGGGTAAACTTTCTATGCATATAGCCATGGTTGGGAAGAGTCCCCTCTAAGGGTGTGGGAACATTTGTCGGCCCTAATCTATTAACTGTGCTCTGTGGTACTACCAAGTTTGGTGTTGGGTACCGAGTATTTGATATTAATGACGGTTTTGGGGCAACTAACTGGACAGGGGCAGTAGTGCTTTGTACCAAGATTTTGGGAACATCTGTAGCGACTAGAGACTCTACCTGCTTAGATCCTACCAATCTTTTTAAAAGTATCGCGTTTTCCTTCATTGTCTCTTCTATACTAGTGATCTTTTCCCCTATTACCATGATTCTTTTTACCAGTGGGGATATTATAGATTTGACAAGAGGTTCAAACTGGGCCAGTAGTTCAGATGATATGGTAGATAGAGGGGAATTAGGAGTTGAGCATGCCCTGGATGTATTCAGGGTATTGCTAATGACTGAGGGGGGACTAGAGTACAATTTTTGTTTTTTTAATCGTTTTTAATAGTCTTCCCCTTTGTTTGGCACCTCTGCGCTTTCTTTTAACAGAGGGAGTCTGAGGGTTCGTTATCGGATGAATGTTGGCTTTTGCTGGAGGTAAGAGGGGGTTCCCGGATGACTTACTTTAGGTTTGGATGGGGCACCTAATTGTTTGTTTCCCTCTTCAACATTGACATATACCGTATGACAGAGCAGATTAAGTTCCTCCAATAAGGTTAAATTTTGGCATTGGTCTGCTACCGCAAAAGGGGATTGGCAACTATATGTAGCTTCTAAAAAAGGACTTTGTTCAACTCTCTCTATAACACATTCAATGTCCGATGTTACCCTAGTTAGGTAATTGTCCAAAGTCCCCTTCCGAGGCCCCCCTGAGAGATAGCGTTTTTTGATACTTCTTTCCCAGTCATAGTGCGGATTACTAATATAGTAAAAGCAGACACCTACGCTGGGCCAACGTTTTACGTGGTAACCTCGGTAATTTTTAAATGTTAGTCAAAAGTGTTCCAGGCAGTCACTGTTATGGGTCTGAAAGGTGTACCTCCTTTTTCCAGCGGTAGACAGGCGAGAAACAAGTGAGGTGGCCCTGCCCTGCCTCTGAGGGCCACAGAGGGCCCGCCCTTGTCCCGGGCTTCTCCCGGCGCGACCCGCGCGCGACCTCGCGAGGCGAGGGACCAGGCGTGGTTATATGCGCCTCCAGGCGCGCGATGAAGGGTTGTCCTGGCGCAAAGGATCCTGGGTGATGCAGTCCCCAAGGGTGCTGGCGGAGCCAAGCCCGGCCGGACACCAGCAGCAAGTCTGAGGTAGGATGCGGGAGGGGGGGCGGAGCAAAGCCCGGCCGCGACGGCAGCAGCGGGAGAGTCACCAGCTCGCCTCAACCCCCAGCTCGCCTCAAGCCCCAGCCACAAACCACGTAGCTCCCACAAATCCATATAATTGTGCCAAGGTTCAAAACACCGAAGGTTTTCACCGGTTTCAGATACTTTAGCTTTTTTCAGAGTTTTTTTTTTTTTTGAAGATTCGAGTCTAAATAGCAGAGTTACGGCTGGCACAGGTATAACGCTGTTCAACTTTCCACTGAGTAAAGCATGTAGCATGTATAGGTGTAGGTGAAAGAGGCTGACTTTCCTTGCCTTAAGAAAATGTGACAGCGTTTTTAACTCACGCTTCACGCTTTAAACACATCAGGACTCAGTGCCTCCAGCCTCTGAAAAGTCTCGGAGTCTCGGAATAACGCACAGCTGCTACAATATCCGCGCTCCCAAGCTCACCTCACCTTGCCTTAGTGTATATCGATGCGCAGTAGTGTGCTCCCTCAAGGACATTCGTAAACGGGATCACAAAAATTGGCACTGCTGCATCCCCCTCCGTTTTGTTTTCCGAGTTGAAAGTCAGAATCGGAAATCAGGATCCAGGGCAGCGAGAGCCGTAGCAAAAACCACAGCAGGAGCCACAGAACGCCAGCGAAACGCCGACCGCCGCCATCGTCAACCTCGAGGGAGGGGGGAGGAGCTGACAATAGCAGACAATTAGTGGCAGGTGCTCATGTAGTTAGGACTGGGACAGCGAGGGCTGACGAGGAGGTAATTAGGGTGAGGAGGCTTTGTCCATGTCTTCCTCCCAGACGGCACCACACAGAAGACAGGCAGCATAATCACACCTTCAGTACTTTCATTTACTCCTGCTCAGTGGCTGCTTTCTTGGGATCCTCTCTGGGGTCTAAATGTCCTATTGTCTCCTCTTCTGCTAACTTCACTACCTCTTCAGTGGCTCTTTTGCATCTCCCACACTCTCCTGCTCAGGCTGGGCTTGTGAACTGAAGATAGAGCACTCGTGACTCAAATGCACTCGGTTTTTCGGTTCAAACACTTTATTCGATTCAAAAAAGAATCATAAAAGTAAGACATTTTACAGAACATGATTTAGAGATATTGTTAAAAAAGACAATCTTAAAATTAAACATTAAACTGGTAAAAGGACATTAATTAATATATTCTTTCAAGCAATACATGTTAATACATAAATTGTTCACACTAGGATGTCCATCAGGGGGAGCAAGGGAAAAGAGTCACAATACAACATTCTACATGAGCAAAGACAAAGGTTCTTAAGGCTAAATTAACCGTACCGTTTTCTGATCAGGAGAGACACTCGTATAAATTTTAACATTGCACAACATACTCCAGAGGATGGGAAAGATAACAAGTAGTCATAACCTTCATTGTAATTACATGGTTGCTTCCCCTTCAAAATAGGCTTAATAAACCTGATTCTCGGATCCTTATATAAGGGGCAGAAAAGAACAACATGCATGGTACTTTGATTAACTTTGTTATTACAAGGACAAGGGGGCAGCCTCTCACACCAACCCCCTTGTTTAGGAAACGCAAAAAGAAAATGCAAGATGTTTAGCCTGAACCTTGTCAGATAAAATCGCCATTGTACATGAGTTGTAAAGGTTAGATAAAACTGATGCTGTAAATTGACCATAGGACCAGATGGCCTGGCTAAGGAATGCACATGTGAGGATTTCCAATAACTTGATTTAATAACAGTTTTAATGTCTCCCTGTATTTTTTCAGGGTTATCAAAGATGTCACCCAGACCTATTTTATGGAGCATTTCGTTAACATATGATAACCAAGGAATCTGTTTCCCATTTTCCAGTTTTAGACAGTCCTGGAGAATGTCTCTAGAGAGCTGAAGGTCCTCTGTTAACCATATTTTGCCCCATAATAGTAAGGGTGAAAGACGAATGGTATCACTCACATAGCTCAAACCTATTTCATCATGAGCAAATTTGTTTGATGAACCTGATGGGATTGCCAATACACGCTTTATAAATTTATTCTCCATGACTTGTATCGTGGCAGGGCTTTCAATCTCCCAAACCCCAGCCCCATAGGTAGCCACCGACAAACATTTTGATTTGTACAGGGTTTTTAAATGTGTAATAGGTTTTTGACCTAGTTTGCCACAGAAGCGAAACAGACCTTCTATAGAGCGACTAGCGCTCTGAACTCGAATCTTCATTAACGGGGCCCAACTTAATTTATTATTAAAAAGGTTTCCCAGATAGTTAAAATTTTCAACCTTTTCAATGGTAAAGTTATTTACCACAAACTTTCTGGTTTTAGTCCCCTTTGGGCCACAGACCATAGCAAAGGATTTGGTGAAATTTACCTTTAGGTCTAGGTCCAACATGAAGGTGTTAAAAGCGTCAAGACAGATCTGCATGCTATTTCCTGTGAGTGTTATAAGTACCGTGTCGTCGGCATATGAAAGCATTGGTATGCTCCTGCCGTTAAGCTTTGGGAAGTCATGACAATGGTCCAACAGATACTTTTCCAGACCATTTGTGTACACAAGGAACAAAAAAGGGGCTAATATGCATCCTTGTCGACCACCCTCAGTTGAGAGGATAGATTTAGTTTTTTCCCCCCCTGGCCCAAACCTTATGGCTACAGTTGTTGATTCATGCAGTCTGCGAAGCAAGGTGACCAAGGGTTCCTCAAAGCCCATATCCCCCATCATTTGCCAGAGCTTGCTCCGACACACAGTGTCAAATGCACTTGAAAGATCCATGAAGGCAAGGTGGATGGAGGAATTCCTTGCCTTCATGTACTTTCCTATAATTAAAGCCAAGTTCAGACACTGTTCGACCGTCCCTTTACCTTTTCTGAAACCGTATTGGGAGTTCACAATGAGGCCCACCGAGTCTGCCCATGTTTCCAATCTGGCTAAAATGACCCTGCCCAATAATTTACATGATGCATCAATTAGAGAAATTGGTCGATAACATCGGGGGTCAGATCTATCGCCCTTCTTAAAAATCGGCACCACCACTGCCTCCTTCCATGATGCCGGAATGCTGCCAATAACAACTGCCCTAAACACATTTAACAGTAAAGGGGCCCAAACCTTGACATTATGCCTGAAGAAATCCAGGGGTACTGAGTCAGGTCCGGGGGCTTTTAGTAATGTGCCTTTCCTCAAGGCATCCTCCACCTCTTGTAAGGTAAACGAGGAGCACAGGGACAACGATGTTTGTGAGTCCACCAGCTCCCTGGCGTCTTCTGATGGTTCCTGGGTTAGGGTTCCATTTGGGTTGAAAATGTTCCCAAAGTGAGATTCCCACAATTCACCTGTAATCTGCATTAAGATGTTATCCTTGCCTTTACTCGAAAAAAGGGGACGGTTAATAACTTCCCAGAAAAGCCTACTATCTTTTAATTCCGAGGCCTTCTCTAGATCCTCCCAGGCTAGGTTTTTTAAATCCTGCTTCCTTGTTCTAATGGCCTCTTTATAGGCCAATCTGGTCGTTCTAACCAGCTCTTTATCCCTTGGCTTTTGTTTTAATGCTTTTTTCAAGAATCTGTGTGATGCAGAGCACACGGTATCAAACCATCTGGGGCCCATCGGTTTATTTTTCCCAATTGGTTTTTTGAGACGCTCAGCTACATGCCCACATAAAGATTCAAAGTTCCCTATGACCTTTTCAGGGTTAGCTGTAGGTGAGAGACATGCCTCATATTCCGCTGTATGTCCATTTAGGATCTCCGCCTCAAGACCAACAGCACCTATTTTACCCCATTTGAGAGTAATGCTTGATTCCTGTTATGCTTTATAGATTGCTCCCAGACAGGATGTTTGGGTTTAACAGGACAGAACAGGGATAACATTAGAGGGTTATGATCACTGGCAGCATTTGCAATTACCTCCAACTTGTCAACATAATGAAAATACCCACTAGACACAATTGCAAAATCAATAAAACTCATCGTGCCTCTACTTCCCTGAAAGGTTGGTATTGGGGCCGAATTTGGACCAACCCAGGGCTCCACTATACATAAATCATTTAAGATAATAATATTATTTAAGGCATCCCCCTGGGGTGTGTGTTTGAAGTGTATTAGAGGATGTTCATGTGAATCTTTCAAACCACACACATTTGAGTCCCCATGGCTGCATAATGAGCAATTGAAATCTCCCACCCAGATGATCAAAAGTAGGGGTTGTTCGTGACGCGCCCTGGCTATAGCCTCCTCCAGTTTCGATATTACAGTTGTCTCATTATCATCAAAGATATTATAATACCAGTTTATCAATAACAGTGGTTCAGGAAACAAGTTGTCCAGCATTAGCAATTGAAACCATGGGGTGTCCGCTATCTTAGATATTACAGGTTTACATAATTTTAGTGAAATTGCTGTCATTATTCCACCTTTTGCCCTACCCGCTTGTGAGGGCACCGCTAGGACATTAAATGATTGGAAACCATCAACATTCTGAGGGGTTCGGCTCCATGTCTCCTGAAGACACAGAATGTCACGATCTCCCACATAGTCTAACCAGGCCTCATCCTCTAATCTAGTAGCAAGCCCAGCGATATTCCAAGAAATTAGACACAACCTTGATTCACATTGTTTGTCTCTAACTGATTCTGGTATTGCTGCCAAGTCTTGCCCTAGGGTAATTAAATATGGTTCACTTTCTTTGGTACAGCCAACCTCTGGTTCTTGAAGTTTAGTAGTATGGTCCTCACATACGGAAACATCCTCCATCAAGCTATCATTACAACTTTCCCCATTCTCCCACTGACTAGGCTCTCCTAATAACAAGACATTGCCAGAAAGGTTTTGTAATGGTCAGTCCAACTCCTCCATACCCACAAGTGGATCAAAACGATTTCTTAGGGGGATGTTGCTTGGCAGCCACCCTAGATAATCATCTCCCTGAAATCTTGGTCTTGGGTCATTATACAGTGGTTGCAAAACGTTATTGTTACATGTTGGTCCCCTGGAAAAGCCATCACCCTGGTGCCATGTTCCCCAGTTGTTTTGATTCGGCCATACGGCCATATTTCTCCGGGTCCACACAGGATATGTATCGCTATAAAAGCTCTGGCCGGAATTCTTATGGTACAAAGTCGGAGGAACAAAATTCAAATTTGGATAAAAATACTCCAAACCTAAGCATTGGATATCTCCAGCTCTGGCAAACCTTGGTTTACTGCAGATCATATCTTTTACCCAAGTGTCCCTGAAATTAATCAGGGTACAGTCTCCCTCTAAGTCCTTCTCACTTGGGCCCACCCAGGGGACTCTGCGCACACTGAGTATTTTTGTTTTAGAATCAGGAGGAAGTGGCCTATTATTATTAAGCCAAAATGTTACTTTATTTTTTAGCTCCTGATTTGATTCCGTTTTATTAGGCAAAACTGGGGGGACTCCTGTAAGGATTACCATAAAAGGGACAGAGTCTGGGGGCAAATTTACGGATGGTAGTTTCTTTTTATGTATTCTGTCACTATCGGCTACAGTTCCCTGTGATGATGTTGGTTTTGGTTTAGGGCCAGAGGTAGCTCCCTGCTTGGATGTAGTTGCTTCAGATGTTAGCACTGTGCCGGCCACATCTTGACTTTTGGACCCCACGGTGACCGCTGCTGCAGGTTTAGTACGTGGCAATGGTACAGGTTTAGACCGTACTAAAGGGACGGGTGCTACCTTAGGGTCAAAGGTTGCGGGTGTAGGGGGTGCTTTACTTACATTTTTCTTCTCTCCCCCTTTTCTTGAGGTACTATTGGTGTTGTTATTTTTATTTTTATTGTTAGTGCCCCCCATCTCAGATGTATTACTCTTATTTACCAGTGATTCAAGAGAGTGAGTATTAAGTGAGATAAGATGTTCTAATTGATCTAACTTTAAGTTAACAGTTTGGGTTCTCTCTAGGAGGGGCAACAGAAGGTTCTGAACCACTTTCTCAATTTTCCCCAATAGATCGTCATTATTATTGGTGTTGAAGGAGAAGATTTTCTGGCCCACATCACCTACATGGGTTCCCTTTTGCTTAGGCACATTTGCAGAAAATCTAGGTGCAACTGTCTTAGCTAGCTTGGTTCTACTTCCCTTTCCGTGATTCCCCCCTCTTTTCCGTTTGTTAGGTTGCTTAGGTTCATGCTCACAGTCTAAGGCTCGGGCTTGTGTAGGGATAGAGCCATTATTGCTCAGATTACAGTCTTGGGTGCTATCCCCCATAATACCTGATGATATAGGTACAGGAGTGGGTGTAGGTGCTTGATATTGGGAGCCCCCTAAGTCTTCAGCCATAATTGGCAGGGAGTCGGAAATTACGACAAGATTTGGGCTAGCTTCCAGATTACTATCTGGGCTCTTGTCAGGGGTGAGTGTTGTCTTATTGGGGGTCATTGTTGAACCGATACGTCCCAGAGAGGAACGTTTCCCTGTTATTAAGTCTAAAGACAAACGCTTTTCAGTAAGGGCAATTTCTTTTTCTAAAATCCCCGTTGCCCGGGTTATAAAATCGTCTAAAGTTCCAGTGGCTTTCCCATTGTTCGTCTTTACAGTTACCTGCCTACCCTTCCCTGAACGCAAGGACATCATGTGAATTTAATATATAATTTTTTTTTTTTTAAAACAGATAAAAGTTAAAACAAAGTCTTAATACCAGTTAATGAAAGAAAGTCCTAAAATCACCAATGGAAGAGAGTGGGCCCGACCCGACCTTGATCGTCCTTGGACGGCCTTAGACGGTCCCGCCCTTGTCCCGGGCTTCTCCCGGCGTGCTCCCGCGCTGCTGGTACCCAACGTTCTTTTATGACTAGGGGCGTGATTGGCGGGTGGGCGTGGCCGGCAGGGAGAGCAGCCCAGCTGGTGGCGATTGGGCGAGCAGGGACTCCTGGTCCACGGAGTCCCTGCCTGTGCTCGCAGCCCTGCCGGTCGTGAAGCACCAGCCCCTTGAAGAGCAACAGCCCCCTCCTAGGCAGCCGCGATGCGGGACCCGCGAAGCGGGTCCGGCGAGTTGCAGGCGCTGCCCCTGATGTCAGCTGTGAAGGGCTCCCGCTGCGGAAGTCCATCGACTTTTGGCGATTGCAGGTGTTTGGAAAAAGGTCCCACCAGGTAGGAGGCGATACACTCCTTTATCCGTGGGCGGGTGGGCGTGGCCGGCAGGGAGAGCAGCCCAGCTGGTGGCGATTGGGCGAGCAGGGACTCCTGGTCCACGGAGTCCCTGCCTGTGTTCGCAGCCCTGCCGGTCGTGAAGCACCAGCCCCTTGAAGAGCAACAGCCCCCTCCTAGGCAGCCGCGCTGCGGGACCCGCGAAGCGGGTCCGGCATTTGCAGGCGCTGCCCCTGATGTCAGCTGTGAAGGGCTCCCGCTGCTGAAGTCCGTCGACTTTTGGCGATTGCAGGCGTTTGGAAAAAGGTCCCACCAGGTAGGAGGCGATACACTCCTTTATCCGTGGGCGGGTGGGCGTGGCCGGCAGGGAGAGCAGCCCAGCTGGTGGCGATTGGGCGAGCAGGGACTCCTGGTCCACGGAGTCCCTGCCTGTGCTCGCAGCCCTGCCGGTCGTGAAGCACCAGCCCCTTGAAGAGCAACAGCCCCCTCCTAGGCAGCCGCGCTGCGGGACACGCGAAGCGGGTCCGGCGAGTTGCAGGCGCTGCCCCTGATGTCAGCTGTGAAGGGCTCCCGCTGCTGAAGTCCGTCGACTTTTGGCGATTGCAGGCGTTTGGAAAAAGGTGACTCAAATGCACTCATTCGTGTTCTCTTAAAGTCACAAGCGGCGATAAGAGATCACCTACCCATTTATTTATTTTTAATATGTTTTTATTGCAGACAGTATAATATCACTTGCAAATACATTTTACCTTTCCATACCCAATGACTGCCACGTGTCCAGTACCCATTGTCCTGTTACACGGCCCTTCTGCCCACATCCCGGAGGCTGGGGGGCGGCAACCCTGAGAAATCAAAGGACCTAATACAATGGTCATGCGCAGCCACCTATATGGAAGATCTTGTGTCCGCTTTTTCATTTGTAGACAAACCTTTATAAATGAATCTCCCCCCCCCCCCCAACATTCCCCAAAGAGAGATCACCTACCCATGCCCTTATTTAAATCTACCATCTGCTAGCCCGCTACTGAAGGTGGCCTGTCTCCAGGGTTAGAGGAGAGGGTAGAGTATAAGTGCTGTTTGTATTGAAGTAAAATTCAATGGATGATCACACCTACAACCTAAAGCATCCAAAATAAATGAAGAAAGTTGTCATTAGGATTTCAAGCTGCAACTGAGCAATAGATTGTTGTCATAAAGTCACGTATTGTGAATTATTAGGATGAGACACCTCAGTAAAATTCAGTAAATAGTATAAAACACCCATGAACTCAAAGGTGTATGTGGCCAACCCGTCTTTATTTTTGTCCGAGCAAGACACCGATTGAGTTTCAAAGATGTTAAGAAATCCACTCCCTCTGCAGCACTTTCACCTCAGATTTTCTAGGGGATCTTGAAACGAGCTTTGCTCTTCTCAAGCCTTCAGCTGCTTGCCTTCGGCTAATTAACTTTTTTATTTTCTACCAGAAAAGAGACTTCTGTTGTTCAAAGGTTATTTACACTGGGATTTCCCTATTTCTATCTACAGAAATATGGACTCTTCCGGGCCGGTTTTGTAGTACTAAGCCATGGTAAAGCTTTATTGCTCCTCTTCTGTGTCTATTTTAATTCCTGTGGTTTTTTTTACATTCTGTTGCCTAGTGCTTTGATAGCCAGCTCTATCTTGACTAAGCCCATTCACAAAGCTAATAGGTTCGTCTTTAGGAAGTGCAGAGATGTGATCGGAAAGTTGTTTTTTCTGCTGACTCACAGAAGGAATATATTTTTACAAACAAAACATGTTTCTCAAGTCTGTCATCATCATTACATTTATTTTAGACCATAGTCCATAAAACATAGTTCTAAAATACTGTACAAGTAAGTAATATTCTTTATTCAGTTAAAAATACATAATAGATTAAAATTCATTCAATTTATACTATATTATAAATGTCAATCAGTTATTAAAATCAACTAATTTATTTATTTATTTATTATTTAATCTTGTAGAGCGCGACGACTACCCGTGAGGGTCTCCCGGCGCTAAGATACTGCAGCTAAAAAGATGGTTGACCAAATAGTTATAAATCGAAAAGCCAGGTCTTGACGGCTTTACGAAAACATATGATGCTGTCCTCGGACCGAATGGCCAGAGGAAGAGAATTCCACAACTTGGGCCCCAAATACGAAAAGGAGCGACCTCCCATTCTGGAGAGCTTGATCCTGGGGACAGAAAAGAGGTATTGAGCGGAGGAGCGAAGGGGACGGGAAGGAAAGTAAGGTTTTACTAGGGTCTGTAGGTAACTCAGAGCCACCTTGTGCCTGATCCTGTGCATGTAAGTAAGGGCCTTGAACTTCACTCGGTTCTCGACCCTTAACCAGTGTAAATCCTGGAGGCGATTAGATATATGGTCAGTTTTGCGGCAACCGCTAAGAAGGCGCGCTGCGGCATTTTGGACTAGTTGCAGGCGACGGGTGACAGCCTTGGCCGCCCCCAGATAGAGCACGTTGCCGTAGTCCAACCTGAAGGTGACCAAGGCGCCCACCACCGTCCTTCTTGTGTCAACAGGCAGCATCCACAGGATCTTGCGAAGCCAACGTATGATGGTGAAGCATATGGCAGATACTTTGCTAACTTGACATTGCATTGTCAGGCCTTTATCCATGACGACGCCCAAATTCCGTACGTACTCCACCGGTACAGGGAGGGGACCCAGATTTGCAGGCCAATGTCTGGAAGTCCACAAGTTTGGCTTCTGTCCTAGGACGAGGACCTCCGTCTTCTCGCCATTCAGTTTGAGGAGGTTACGATTCATCCATTTTGCTATTTCTCCAAAGACCAAACTGAAGGCGGGAGGAGGAGGCCTCGCCACTATTCGTAAGCGAGAAGATAACCTGGGAGTCGTCGGCATATGTGAATAGCGTAAGGCTGACATCATCAGCTATGTGGGCTAAAGGGGAGACATAAAGATTAAAAAGTAAAGGACTAAGGATAGAACCCTGAGAGACACCATGGAGCTGTGAATAAATATTTGAAGTAGCAGACTGGGAGAAAATTTGAAAAGTGCGTTGGGAGAGAAAGGAAGCCAACCAGTCCAAAGCTAGTCCTACCACGCCCATGGTGGCTAAGGCGTCGAGAAGGATTTTGTGGGAGATGGTATCGAACGCCGCGCTGAGATCGAGTAGTATCAGCGCGGCCGTTTCACCATTGTCGATCAGAGACCGTAGGTTTTCAGTAACACCTAAATGGGTGGGTTCTGTCGAGAAGCCCGGCCGGAAACCAAAAACTAAAGAAAATTCATCTACATTTATAACTTAACCCTTCATATCCATGATAAAATATTGTACGGTAGAACAAAAGGACAAGTGCACTTCGGATACAACAACTGTAGACTAGCATAAAACGCCCAATTCCACTCATATCAGACTGTAATTTCCCAATGACCACATATATCTCTACATTATATACACACACAATTCCTTGGAATTCTCCAAGGTAGGGAACTAGAGACTACGGGGCTTTCAGGGTAAGCTGGCCTCCAAACCTATCATGCACATACAAAAAGAAGCTACCCTGAATGATTAATCGTTGGAAATGCGATCAAATCCTTACAAAGCACTGAGCACTAAGTCAGTAGAGTGCTAGGTATCCCAAAAAATGTAAAGGATTGTCCTTGCACACCACCAGGTGTCATGCTTCATCATTGGCAGTCCTCACTCTCTAAACCGCGTTTGATAGAGAGCGGGTCCACACCTGGAGACAGGAGGCACTTCTAGAAATCAAAGTGGGGGCCCGTGAGTGAGTGCTTTTAAAACCCAATGTAAGAACCCAAAGACATTTATTCACTGGGTGCTACTTGGTATTAAAAAATGATGTGTTGGGATTGGGGGAGCTAGTACTCCATCACCACCATTATTGTCAACATGTTATTACTGTTGGCCCAAAAGGGTCCATGGCATTCATCAGGGCGAAAAAATAGGGCTCCTTTCTTACCAAATATGGCCAGATTTTACAGATCGACTGGGGAGGAGTGGACAGCTCTAGGACGACGGCAATGGGACGCACCTTTAGGCAATTGTGACCTCAGGGGTCCCTATTAGCCTCTTACCATGGGCAATTAGGACCCTATTTTGGGGTTTAAGAAACAGTTTAGTTAGAGGATGACACAGGTCGCCCTAATACAGTCTAACATCTGACCGTATTTCTTTTCACCGTTATGTTGGTATAAAAATAAAGAAACGTTGGGACCAAATCTTGCTTCAACAGAATCTATTGCCAGGTCCTCTGACGTCTTCTGGGAAAACCCCATTAGTTTGTAATGGTATCATAAATTGGTGCTGCAAGACCAACATCAGGTGTATAACCTCTGTCTACCACTTGAACATCTGAACAACAACTGTGAAGACTTTGCGGTGTTCAAACCGAAGACGTTGAAGGCAAGAGAGAAGCAGAGACGGGCACACTACACCATGCAAGGACAGATGCATGCCCCATCCTTAAGAGATCTGAGTCTGTTGAGCGACGATGACAGAAATATTGCAGAAGGTGCCAAAGGAGAAGCTTCAGACGTGGACCTAAGAATCGTCGCGGTCGAAGGAGAATCGCTCAAGACCAAAGAGGAGATCCCAAGGAGCTCGCGGACGAAATCATGAGGAAGGAGACGCGACTTGTGCTAGAGATGGCAGCTTTGATTCAGGAGGATTTTGATACTTTCCATAGGGAATTCTGGATTCCTGAAGAGACTTTGACGCCAAAAGTGCAATGTAAAAAGTAGATTGAGGAACTGGACAACCCAATGACACCGGAAGCTCAGGAAAGAGGGGAGGAATCCTTCTATGAGGAGGAGGAGGAGTGAGAAGGCTTGGGAGTGTTTCAGGGATCAGAGGATTGTGAATATGCTGAGATACAGTGGCATGAATTTTAATCTGATTTCCTTGAGGAAGGGATTGATAGTTATCTGTTTAAGCCTTCACCTCTGGATGACATTGCTATATACAGCCAGATCATCAGATGGCTGTAGACAAAAATGGAGTTTAGTTTGAAGAGAAGACTCAGTCATGCTTCCTCCTAGAGACTCTAATTCCATCACAAACAACGAACCAGTTTCTTCTAGTGCTACCTAGTGGCAGGATCTGGGAAGGGAAGCTTTCAAGGAGCCTGCGACGTGCAGAATGGTTTCACAGAGGACTGAGAAAAAATAAAAACATTTGTCAAAAGACCCTCCATGCATAAAGGGAACAGTGCCTGCACACTCAATAATTACTTCCGCAGCAAAGAAGAGAGCCAATATCTCATCAACGTCTGGGCTACCCCCAGACAAGGAAAGTAAGAAAATGGATCTGATGAGCAGGAAATTTGAGAGGAGTGAAGCCAATCGATGGCAAATAGTGAACTCCAACGCCCTCCTTAACAGATATGTGTACAAATATTGAGAGGAAATGGCGGAACTCATGAGGCATCTACCAGACCAATACAAGCAAAGAGCAGCAAGCCTAGCTGAAGAAGACACAAAACATTGCTAACACATGCCTCAAATCGGCATTAAGCACGGCAGACAATGTAATGTAAATGTAATGTAAATGTAAATTGATACTTGTATAGCGCACTACTCACCCGCAAGGGTCTCAAGGCGCTTGTACGAATACCGCTGTGGAACCCATCCTGGCTTTCCCTGTGAGATGTCCACTCCTGGGCACCCCCAAGGTGGAGGCCAGGCATCCTTAGCGTTGTGCGGGCCGTTGTGGAGATTAAGAAAGCTATTGCCCAGAGTTGCAGAGTGGGACTCCATGATTGGAATAGGCACCGAGGCGAGAATTATCAGGTCCGTGGAATTTTTGAGCCCAAGACCCGCCGAGGCGGGGGATTGAACCCTGGTCCCGGGCCAGACTTCTGCATCAGGGTCTCTAACCATTGAGCCACACTTCTCCACTACACTCCAGTGCAAGTCGCCAAATGATGGCGGGAACAACCTTAGATTGCCACTCTTGGCTACGAATCTCAGGATTAGAACCAGAGGTGCAGGCAAACATTAAAATACACCTCTCAATGGTGATCAGCTTTTTGGAGGCACAGGGGACGAATCTCTGCAACAGCTCAAAAAGCCCTGGCAATATCGGGCACATCTGGCAATATCGGGCGCAAGGGCACCAGTCCTTTTAGGGATGATAACGTGAAAGGGGATAGCCTTACAGGGGAGGTACAACCCCCCATATAAGTGACTTGACCAACAGAGGAAACATTTTACACACTTCACCAGTGGGAGGCAGAATAAAAGGATTCCTTCAGGAGTGGAGGAAGATAACGTCAGACAATTGGATATTAAGCATAGTAAAATTTAGATATTGCATAGAACTTGCCAAGACACCACCAGCAAGGGGATCAAAGTAAAAGGGCCATTCAAACGAGGAAACCTCACATCTAATCAAGGAAGAAGAGGAATTTCAGAAAAAAGGCAATAGAAAGGGTGCCCAGAGAAGAGATCAAGAAAGAAACTTACTCAAGATATTTTCTAATCCCAAAAGTATGTGGATCTCTACGCCCTATTCTAGACGTCAAATTTATAAACAAGTTTAATAAGACACAAAGGTTCAAGATGACAACATTACAGGAGGTCATACCACAAGACGCTTACTTGCACAACTCAATGTATCTCAGACTCAAGAAATGCCTGAATTCGTAGTGACTAAGACTCAAAATTGTTCAGTGTGCTGGCCTTTGGGATAAAATCAGCTCCAAGAGTGTTTACAAAGTGTCTAGCAGTAGTAGGGGCACACTTCAGTAGACAGGGGATACATGTTTATCCCTACATAGACGATTGTTTAGTAGGGGCGAACTCCGTCAGCAAATAGCAAGAGGTGATGAGAACTGGGTTCACACTGGGATGCTCTATGAATATAGAAGAATCATTGCCAAATCCAGAACTAGAAAAACTGTTCCTAAGTGCAAAAATCAATTCAATAATAGGGAAAGTATATCCCAGCGAAAAGAGAATAGTGTCACTACTTCAAGAAACTTGCCTTTACCAGAAGTGGCAAGGTCTGACAGTGAGGACTGTTGGGAAAATGTTGGGGAAGATAGCGTCTTGCATCCCTTTGATTCCATATGCAAGGTAACATGTGAGACCAATTCAGGAATGGCTTCAGGGCCAATGGTCACAAGTTACAGGGAGGTGGAGAGATCTGGTGTTTGTCACACAAAAACGAAAGAAGGAATTGATGTGGTGGGACATATCACATATATCAGAAGGAAGGCAATTTGCACAACCGCTCCAACAGTAACCATAACTACAGGTACCACGCATATGGGTTGGGGAGCTCACATGGGCTCGTTCAAGCTCAGGGGTGTTTGGAAGGAATAAGATACGGTCCAGCGTATCAATATCCTAGAACTAAAGACAATGTTCCTAGACTTAAAAGCCTTTCAGAAAGACCTGTGGGGAAGAACAATGTTATTTCAATCAGACAGTAACACTGCAATGTTCTACATACACAAACTGAGTGACCCAATCCTTAGCCCTAACAAAGCTAGCCCAAGAAATCTGAAAGTGGGCAGTTCAGAGACAAATAGATCTAAAATCAGTTGCCCCAGTATTGGAACTTTCATAGATTCCCATGCTTTTGTATCATTCCCCGTCGTCGGAATGGGAGTCTCAGTAACAAAAATACCATAGCAGTAGGTACAAAAGAGAAAGAAAAAAGGCCTAGGCCTCATTTCCTTTTGTAGCATATCACCCTCTTTTTGTAAAAGAGACCAAACTTAGGCATCAGCCAATCAGAAGAGCCTCACCCCATACAACTCTCCTGAAGGAACCTCAGAGCCTCAGATTTTCTACCGCACGTTGCGCTTAGGGAGTCTCCTTTGAGCTCTGCTCATTTCTTCTCTATTCAAAGGATTTTCTTCAAACTATCTTCAGGATTTCTCAACAGGATTGTTTATGGATGGCTGACAAAGATAAGAAGAAGACCCTTTTCAAGCCCTGCTCCACCTGTGACAAGAAAAGGTTGTTTGTGGAAGATAGGCATAAGGATTGTATCTATTGCCTTTACCCAGATCATAAAGCGGAGGACTGGAAAATTTGCCGCACTTTCTCTACCAAGACCCTCCGGGATCGTGCTGGTAGACTTTTGACCTGGCTTCAGAAACAGAAGAAGAGGAAACATGGAGTTTCCAGTGACAGTGAGGGGTCATCATCAGCTGTGTCATCAAGAAGGTCAGTCAAAAGGGGTAGGGGTTCCCCTTCTCCTTCTAAGGAACATCCCTCTAAGGCCTCAAAAAAGACCCCCAGAGAGTCTGAGAGCCTGGGTCCAAGCGAATCTCCTCACCACGGTGTAAAGGAGAGGGTAGGACCATCTACGCCTTCCAAGGGTGCGAAGACTGACCCAGCCTTCAAGAAACTCTCTTCCCAGTCTTCTGAGAGGAGTTCCAAGTCCTCGACGACGAAGGCGTCGACGGCGGAGTTTCCGTCGACGGAGAAATTGAAGACAAAATTAAAATTGGTTTCGCCGACGAGCTCGTCGACGGGGGATTAGTCGGCGAAGGGATCGTCATCGAAGAAGGCAGCGTCGACGGCAGGTTCATCAGCGTCGACGGGAGGTTTGCCGTCGACGAAGGCGTCGACGACAGTGACGTCGACGAGAGCATCGACGACTTTAACAACGACTACAGCTGGATCGTCGACAGTTTAATCGTCGGCGACATCGACGACACCAATCTCGTCAACGAGTGTGCAACCATCGTCGACAGAACCGTCGACGATATTGTCATCTGAAAAAAGGATTACAATTTCGGTGACAAGAATAACGCCGGAGATGACCTCTCCTAGGAGAGTGACCCCCTTGCCACCAGCTTTGCACCTTGAGGAAGGGGAGTCGGATGAGGATGACCAGGACTCATATGGCTATGCCAATAGTCCCTCTCAACTTCTGGTCAAATGTCAAGACAGACTCTGAAGGGGGATATGACCAGGAGGATGGTGGCCATCATCAAGCGGCCCAGTCACAATATTATTCTCGGCAGGATATGGTTACAGTACCTTCTTCATTCCTACAGGACCTGCATAAGATGCTGCAGGACTATAAATCTAAAGCTACAAGGCCAATTCTGGTTCCGGAAGCGCCTGCATCACCTGTCTTGGCTTCTGCCTCAACGGCTACTCCTGGATTACCTGCTTAGGTGTCCCCTCAACCTCAGACATCCTTTCCGCAAGATCCTTCCAGGCCGGCAGATGCCCAAGATGATTCCTCGGATGAGGATCAAAATTCGGATCATGACTCTGTACATACGACGGAATGGGATGAATGTCATTCCAGATCCTGCATCTCCAGTACCGGATCCAGTAGATTCCCCGCCAGCGGACATAGGAGGTTTCCATCGGCTGATGAAAAGAGCAGCTGGCAGGTTCAAATTGGCTATGCCTGCGGTGGCCGAGGATTGTTTCTTGTACGACTTCAAGGAACCCTACAGGAAGACAAGATCCATACCTATAGTGGATCATCTGTGGAAGGAAGGCCTGAAGGCTATAAAGAACCCAGCGACGGTGGTTCCTGTGCTACCGCGTCTGGATAAGAAATACAGAGCACTGGATGATGGGCCGGCGGCCTTAACGGGCCATCCTAAACCAGACTCAGTTATTTCGCAGGTAGCGCAGAGGAAATCCCGCAACCCCTCTGCTCCCTTAACAACTCCTTCGGACAAGGAAGGGCGGAGATTGGATAATGCTGGGAAAAGATTCTCGTCAATGGCGAGTCTTCTGGTGCAAGCTGCCAATGCCCTGGCGATATTGGGCAGATAAGACCACCAACTTTGGTGTGATGTTGCTCCGTTCCTGGACCAGCTACCCCCAGAAGCAACATCAGAGGCAAAAAAGATCTTGCAGGAGGGAGAGGCGACGTCAATGGAGATCTTTGACTGTGCCATGGACATTGCAACGACAGCGTTTCGTTCCTTGGCTGGGGCTGCAGTCCTCCGTCGCCAGGGGTGGCTGAAGGCTACCTGGTTTCGACCGAAGATTCAAAATAAAGTCCTGGATCTTCCCTTTGATGGGGAAGTACTGTTTGGAAAACTAATCGATGACTCTCTTCAGGGGATCAAAAAGGACACGGAAACTGCCAGATCCTTGGGTACCCTTCAGTACCGCAAGTCTCCTTTTAAGGGTTCCAGAGGCAGGGGTAATAACTACAGGGGATCCTATCAACAGCAGCGTTATTCATCCACTGGCTCAGGTTCCCAACAGTACCGCCAGCCTTATCAACAGAGACAAGGCCAATCTTCTAACTACTCCAGGCCTTACACTAAGGGCAAACAGGTTGGCCGGGGACGGGATACGTCCAATCGCCAATAGCGGCCTCCTGGCTCTTCCTACTGGACCCTCCTCCAAGAAGTCATCAGTTGGAGGCAGGGTAACCAAATACCTTCAGAACTGGTCCAAAATAACATCGGACCGTTGGGTGCTCAACATCATTCGGAAAGGACATACCTTGGAATTTACGCAACTCCCTCCACCCAAGCCCCCTGCAGCCATTCCATCGAAACACCTGCGTCTCCTGCGGCTCGAAGTCCAACAGATGCTCCGGAAGGGAGCGATAGAGCCGGTTCCCTCCAATCAAAAGGGACAAGGATTCGATTCCAGGTTCTTCCTGGTAAAGACGACGCTGGAGAAATGGCGCCCCATTTTAGATCTCAGGGAGCTCAACACCTATCTCATCTCCCTGTCCTTCCGGATGGTCTCTCTCCAGGACATCTTGCGGCTCATCAGCCCGGGGGATTTCATGGCCACGCTCGATCTCAAGGACGCGTACTTCCATGTCCCGATTCACCCAGCACACAGAAGGTTTCTACGATTCACAGTAGCCAAGAGCCACTTTCAATTCAGGGTTTTACCCTTTGGTCTTCGCTCAGCCCGAGGATTTTCACAAAGGTGCTGGCGCCTGTAGCGGCTTTCCTATGAAGAAACCATTTTCAAGACTTCCCCTACCTGGACGATTTGTTGCTGAAGGCCCCGTCCAGGGACACAGCGCGGGACGCTGTTCGGGCCTGTACAAACTTGTTTCGAAATCTGGGACTCACTTTAAACAAGGAAAAGTCATCCCTAGTCCCGTCCAGAAAAGCGCGTTTCTTGGGAGCCATCCTGGATTCAAAGCTCTCGAAAGCCTTTCCGACCCTGGAAAGGAGGGAGAAACTACAAACCTTAGCTCGGGACTTACAAGAAAGAAGGTGTCTTTCAGTACACCGCTACAAATCTCTGCTGGGAGTAATTTCATCATGTATTCCCCTGATTCCTCACTGCAGACTGAGGATGCGTCCTCTACAGGAGCAACTAGACAACCAATGGAAACAGGTTCACGGATCGTTCGAGGACAAGGTGACCGTCACTCCAATGATGAGGCAAGCGGCCTTATGGTGGGCAGATCAAGACAACTTGTCCCAAGGTCTATCCTTCGTAAACGACCCGTCTCCTCAAGTAGTAACAACAGACGCGTCATTGGAGGGTTGGGGAGCAGTGATGCAAGACCTACATGTCAGCGGTCATTGGTCTCCTCAGGAGCCACGGCTCCACATCAACCTTTTGGAGCTAAGAGCAATAAGACTGGTTCTGCAAGCTTTTCTTCCCCGCTTAGGAGGTTCGCAAGTGCTTATCAGGACGGACAACACCACGGCCATGCACTACGTGACCAAGGAAGGAGGAACCAGATCTTGTCCGTTGTCGCAGGAAGCTCAACAGATCTGGGAATGGGCGATACTTCACGGAATATCGCTAAAGGCGGAACACTTGCCAGGAGTTTTAAACGAGAACGCCGACTGACTGAGCAGGTCATCCTCAGTCAGCCACGAGTGGGAATTGAACCAGCGAGTTCTGGAAGAGGACTTCAGCCAGTGGGGCAGACCGGAGGTGGATCTCTTTATCACACCGACCAACAAGAAATGCCGGTCTTACGCAAGAAGATTTCACCACCGAGGGTCGCTGGGGAATGCGCTTTCGATAGCCTGGTCAAGGACATTTGTCTACACCTTTCCCCCCCCCATCCCTTTGATCCCGCGGCTCATCAGGAAGATCAAAGTGGAGCCGTGCAGGATGATCTTGATAGCCCCTGTGCTTGGCCGAGACAGTTCTGGTACACGGACCTCCATCTGTTGTCGCAAGTTCCTCCTCTTCCATTGAGGACTATACCAGATCTTCTCACAATGTCCCACGGACAAGTTTGGCACCCAGATCCACAGTCATTACACCTGACAGCATGGCTCCTGAGCAGCGAGAGTTTATGAATCTCCCCATCTCATGCTAAATTAAGGAGGTCCTCTCCCAGGCAAGGGCTCCTTCAACGAACAGGACTTACCGTCTTAAATGGAAAAGATTTGGTTTCTGGTGTAGGAGAGAAAAAATGTACCCCTTTGCTTACAAGCCTCATCAGCTCCTACCTTATCTGCTGTCCCTGGCTAAGTCGGGACTAGCCCATTCGTCAATTAAGGTTCATTTGGCGGCCATTTCGAGATACAGAAGGTCTGGGTCTGGACCTTCCTTATGGTCTTCCAGGATTGTCAAACAGTTTCTTAAGGGCTTGTTCAGAGTCTATCCACCAGTGAGGCCTCCACCTCCTACTTGGCATCTAAATCTAGTCCTTTCTCAGCTCATGAAAGGCCCATTCGAACCAATTCATCGTTCTGACATAAAGTTCCTTTCATGGAAATTGGCTCTCCTCCTCGCTCTCACATCGGCTAGACATGTTGGAGAGTTGCAGGCCCTTACTATCCAAGAGCCTTTGCTACAATTTAAAAGGATCACTGTAATCTTGAAAACTAACCCTAGGTTTATACCTAAGGTACCCTCGGACTTCCACTTGAACGAGCCGGTTATTTTGAAAGCGTTCTGTTCGAGGCAAATGAGCTGCAGACTGTACACTTAGCAATAGATCGCCACCTGGTGTTGGGCTTGGATGATTGCAGGTTGTTGTCTTCTTGGAAGAAGTCTGTGTAGTCACGAGATCGGTGACTCCTCCCTTGGACAATACTGCGCATGGTCATCGACTCCATCCTCAGATTGTTTTTTTCCGCCACTGGGTTCGGATGAAAGTTTTCCGCTCCGACTAGTAAAGACTCTTTTCGGTATTTTCGAAGCGTGAAACTTTAGACAAACAACTCTCGACATCGAAGAAACTTTTCGACATCACCAGCTACATCCCGGTGCGTCGACGCGGGCCGTTGGGCCTATCGGCGCCGTACGGCCTACGCCTCATGGACAGAACTCCATTCAAGAGATGCCCGGTATGTCGAGCAAAATTCCCTCATAGCGATCATCACGAGGTTTGCAACCTCTATCTATCGCCAGAACACAACGAGTCGACCTGCACAGCCTGTGCCTCCTTCCGAACGAAAAAGACCATTCGGGATCGGAGGGCCCGTCGACACGAGATGAGGAGATCAGCGCCAGCACCGGAGGCCATCTTTGAGGAGGAGATTGTCGAAGAAGACGTCTCCGAGGACGAGAACCCACTCGAAGATATCTCCAAGGACGAGGCTCCACTCGTCGCCGAGGAAGACTCGCCTGATCTCCAGCAGAGGACTCGGACGATTCGATTCCATCTCGACAACCCGTGAGTACCTCTGCCCCTGCACAACAAACATTGCCCAAACCAAAGGCATCCGTCAGCACTCCGCCCGTGGGGCCCAGTCGAGACCGAAATTTACCCTCCGACACCCCGCCTTCCGGCTCGGCTCCGAGGAAAAAGACTACGCCTTCCGGTGCCTCGGCACCGAAAAAAACACATGTGCCAATTCCACCTCCTCCTTTGGCACCGAAACATCCTTCGACACCGAAGCTAACACGCCCTTCGGCGCCCAAAGACTCTTCGGCACCCAAACCTAAACAGGCATCGGTGCCGTAGCCAAGAACCGTAACGGACCTGAAAGCTTCGACTCCGAAACCATCCGGTTCTAAAAATAAAGAAGGGAAGCTAGATTCCGGCGCTGCAGGCCCAGCAAAACCTGTCTCCATGCCAAAATCTTCATGAACGGTACCAAAGACTCCAAGGCCTGATACAGACAAGCCTAAACCACCTTCGGCACCGAAGAAATTGCCACAGGACTCAATCACTCCTCCTAAGGCAAAAGACACTAAACAACCACTATCGGCACCGAAGGAATCGACGCCGAGGAAGATTATAGAAGAGGAAGATCTCTTTAGACCAGATCCAAAACAGAAAAAAGTCTATATTAATCCAAAAACCGGACATGTGGAAGCAATTCCTCATAAGAAAAGACCAGCAGACACACCACTTCCAACTGTGGTTCCTGCCAAAAAGGATTGTGCAACTTCTCTAATGCACCCTCCCTCTCCTTCTTCCTCTCCTATCACTCCATATATTGAGCCTATAACTTCTCCTGCTCAATCTCCTGCATCATCACACCACACTGACGAAGAGTATGACTTAAGTGGGGTGGATGATGTACCAGAGCCACATACATATCCTTTAGATGAGGATGAAGTTGTCAATCCAGAATATCCCAAAGAGGATGATGCATATATTTTTCAACCAAATAATGCACCAGACATCCCTGATCCTCAGTACTACCCAACAAAATCTTCCCCTCCAGAGGATAGTATTGGGTTCAATCATCTACTAAACAGAGGTGCACTTTACCATAGAGTTCCAATGCACTCTGATGCCATTGAGGAGGATTTCTTATTAGACACTTTTGAGCAGTCACAAAGGTCTACTCAGATACTACCTATGATCAAAGGGGTCATTAAACATGCTCCAGAGATTTTTAAAGATCCAGTAAGGTGTAGGGTACTAAATCCCAGAATAGAGAAAAAGTATAGAGCAGCACCAGCTGATCCAGTCTACATTAAGGGACATATGCCATTTGACTCTTTGGTAGTGTCAAACGCACGTAAAAGAGCCAATTCCCAGACTTCTGGTGACACCCCCCCGCCTGACAAAGAATCAAAGATAATTGATGCATCAGGTAAACGGATTGCTGCACAAGCAACAAACATATGGCGCATAGCAAACACACAAGCTTTACTCTCACGCTACAACAGGGCTCACTACGGTGCTTAAAATTCTACTTAGATCGCACTAAGGGATTTCGGAGGTCCTCTCAATTGTTTATTGCCTTTGGTGGTCCAAGCAAAGGTCTCCCGCTATCCAAACAGGGGATATCAAGATGGATCACAAGTGCCATTCTGCATTGCCACACTGCGGCAGGGAAACCTCTGACTGGCAGGATTCGTGCACATTCCACAAGATCAGTGGCATCGTCAACGGCCCTCTTTGCGGGGGTACAGATTAAAGACATTTGCAGAGCTGCTACCTGGAGCAGCGTTCACACCTTTACTAAGCATTACTGCTTGGAGTCCTTACAGCAAGAGGATGCGGCAGTGGGCCAGGCTGTCCTGAGGAACCTTTTCCAATAATTGGTGAGCTTTCCTTTCCTATCCCACCTTCCGTGATTACACATTTTGTATCTTGTCATGTTGGCTATTGCAATGTATTTATGACACAAAATGTGTTTTTTTATTTCTAACTGCTTGCTACTCTGATACAAAAGCATGGGAATCTATGAAAGTTCCAATACTGGGGCAAGAAAACAAGTTACCTGTAACTTTGGTTCCCCAGTATTGGTAACTTTCATAGATTCCCATGCTCCCACCCACCTCCCCGAGGAAAGCTCAGCCTACAGCAGATTTGGTGACTGTTACACAACGGCTACGAAAATCTGAGGCTCTGAGGTTCCTTCAGGAGGGTTCTATGGGGTGAGGCTCTTCTGATTGGCTGATGCCCAAGTTTGGTCTCTTTTACAAAAAGAGGGTGATATGCTACAAAAGGAAATGAGGCCTAGGCCTTTTTTCTTTCTCTTTTGTACCTACTGCTGTGGTATTTTTGTTACCGAGACTCCCATTCCGTTGACTGGGAATGATACAAAAGCATGGGAATCTATGAAAGTTACCAATACTGGGGACCCAAAGTTACAGGTAAGTAACTTGTTTTCTTCATCTACCAGGGAAAGACAATGTAGCAGTGGACAAATTGAGCAGACAAGTAACAAGCTCCCACGAATGGAAACTCAATCAAGCAGTACTCAAACAAATATTCAGGAGATGTAGATCTATTCGCAACTCCAAGAAACACAACATGCCAATACTTTGTGTCCAGACAGCCACACCGCCAATCCCTGGGGAATGCTCTATCAATAAACATGTCAGAGATATTTGCATACGTCCCCCTCCCGATACCACTGTTACACAGAGTGATCAACCAATGCAAAAAGGACAAAATTACACTAACACTGATTGCCCTGTAGTGGATGAGGCAATCGTGTTTATCTGAAGGAGACAGGTAGTTATGGATTCCTCACCTTAAAATTACCCCAGGCGTTAGACTGGATCCGGAGAATTTTTTCTTCAGCAGCACCCCTGCAAGTCGGTGGGTGGCGTCGGTCGTCATTGGCGTTGTGGTCGCCGGAATGACATCTCAGTATCTACTTAGACGCCGCCCCTGCGCGCTGACATCAGTTCTTTCTTTTTCCGCGCCAGCCAGCGCAGACCCGAAGAGAGCGGTACCTCAAGTCACTTTTTGAGTATTTTTGAGACTTTTGTTGACATCTTTTCGAATCGTTCGACTCCTGGTGCAAGCAGGGAAGTCCCGTCCTCGAACCGGCTTCAAGGCTTGTGACTCATGTCACAAACTGATGTCGGTTACAGATCCGCACCTTGTGTACCTTTGGTCTTTGGAGCACGACCACGACCTGAAGTCGTGCTCCGACTGACGGGCCATTAACCCGAAGTCTTTATGGGAGCGGTCCTGAAGGTTTCTCGAGGCCAAGCAGTCTGCTCTGTGCCGTTCGAGGTCCCGGTCGAAAGGGAGGTCTTGGACCTGTCTCGGACCGGTCACCGAGTCATCACCACCACTCTTCGTCAAAGCCTTCGGGTAAGTCGAAGCACAAGAAGAAGGCAGAGAAGCATGCAGCTCTTTGCGTTCTCCCCGTCCTTCGGCCGACGCGGAAAGCGGTAGGTAGTCGTCTGGCTCTGCCTGCGGAACCTGTTGGGTCGAATCCAGCGTTCTCTGGAGCCGGAGCGACCCCTGCCCAACTTCGTAGTTTTTACGAAACCCTCCATTCAATCTTTGGGCAACCTTACTCTGCCAGCATGCCTCCGGGACCTGCGGACTCGGCTGGGGGCTCTAGGCCTTCGATGCCGACGGGTTTGGTGCTCCAGACCCACCAGGGATCCAGGCCTGGATTCAGACCTGTGCCGGTTGACCTTGTGACACCTCCTACGGCGCCGCATCCAGTGGCAACACCTCTGCCCCCTCCCACGCCGGTTGTGTCCTCAGCCGACGTCGACCCGGCCTCCACCTCGATATGGACACGGAGCCAGACCGGCGTCGACTGACGTTGGAACCAGCGCTGACCGGTACTTTTGTACCACTGTTCTCCCCTGGTGTTCCCTATCTCCCCTAGTGGCGACCAGAGGAGGGTGAGGAGGACTGGGAGGGGTCTGTGGACCCTTTGGCAGACCAGTTAGAGGAACCAGACTGGAGAGTGGAGTTGAGTGAAGCCAGTCGTCTGAACACCTCCCCAGACCTTGGCATGCTATCTCCCCCTATCCTGGCTACGGAGGAGGGTGCATCTTACGCAGTGGTGTTGTGTAGGGCGGACGAGACCCTAAACCTCGAGCTTCCTACGGTGGCGGTCAGGACTAACCTCCTGATCGAGGTTCTTCAGCCGGCAGCGGCCTCTTCGGTGCCCCTGCTGCCATTCAATGAGGCCCTTACAGACATCCTTTTGGGCACTTGGTCCGAGCCCAACACAGGGGCTCCTGTGGACAGGATGATTGCCCGACGCCCTGCCCGGGGAACCCCATTTTCCATTCCCAACCTCCCAGAGATCTCCTCTTCCTCTTCAGATCCGTCCTGCTGTCGTCTGCCTGCGGTTCCACCCAGGCAGGGTTCGAGACCTGTTGCCGGTATAATTTTCGCTCTCCCCTGCTTTGTGCCCTGTAATTCTCATTTCTGTAATTCTTTTCCTTTTTTTCATCTGTAGTGATTATTTTGCCGACAAAGGTCCTGTGCCCATGTCAAGTAAGTTGATTCAAAACAACGTATATCAACAAATATCTTATGTTTAAGCAAAAACTGAAGACCGGATCAACAAACAATTGTTGATTTTTGGATTAATATATTGTGGACCTCCTGCAAGAGGAAACACCAAGAAGAAACCAGCCAGAAACCAGCCGACACGTGTTCCGTCAATCGGGTAGTAACCCGTGACTCTTCAGGGCTGAAAAATGTCAAAATTAACGGGATCGGGGAACTAGTGATAATTCCAACCCGGTTTGAGCGGGTATTGATGCAGGAGAAAAGCCAGTAGTGGCGTAAACAAAGGCAAGGAAGCTCCCATATACCAGGAGCAGCGAACGACGGACGGGTACAACGTCTACAAAGGAAAACTGCTTGTGCAGTATGAAGAATGTTCCTTATTTCTTTTGGAAATAAGGAACATTCTTCGTACACAAGCAGTTTTCCTTTGTAGACGGTTCTACCCGCCCGTCGTTCATCCAAGCATGCGCTCTGACAGAAAAAGCTGCTTTATCCTCCACCAGTGACTGTTTTTTCAACGACTTCCACACTAATTTTTTTAGAAATGAGTGGTGACACCGTGTATCCCATAAGGGCGATAAGCCTGTGTTTGCCAGTGCCTCCTGAAGATATGGTCTTGCGGGCATATTCTCGCTCTGTTTGAGATCTTGCCACTGCAGGTGGTTTAATGAGTTAGGGGTTGATGGTTGATGTTCTGATTTCATTCCAACAGTTGATGTATGCTCCATACTTGCCCAGGTTTGCTTTATCAGGCCAAACTCCAGTCTGAGTTGCACCGGGGAGGTATAGTTCGGTAGGCTAAACATAGTTCTGTATGCTTTTACAAGCGTTTTATCCAGAAGATTGGTATCTCTCCCACGCAGTGCTTCACTAACATAGGTGATTGTAGGTAGAATTTTATCCCGTGCTACCAACTGATGGGGAAACCAAGAAGCTGGACCACCTTGGGAAGATCATGTTTTCTTCCTCCAGCTTAGGACTGCGGTCAGTGAACACTGCATGTCTCTTGGGCTGTTACTCTCACTCTGTGTAGGACTCGGTTGTGCAGGTGCTGCTCAGTGTCCAGAGGAGGCCCGGGCCATGCTCTCCCGTGCAGTTGCCTAAGGGACAGATGCAGCGAAATTTGCCATAAGATGGGGACTGGACATTGCCAACTCACTAGGCAGGACGATTTCCACGTCAGTAGCACAGACCCGCTATGCCTGGCTGAGGCCCACTGGCTTTTCGTGTGTTGTCCAAGCAACCCTTTTGGACATACCCTTTGATGGCTGTCGTTTGCTGGCGACAAGGCAGACAACACGCTTGAGCGCTTTAAGGATTCCAGGGTTACGTACAGATCCTTGGGCCTCGCTTCCACCTCCCGCCCAGTGCAGTCTGCTTTTCGCCCCTTTCGTTGCGAGGGAAGGTGTGCCCTGCCACGTTCCACCCAGAGCCACAGGCCTGCGCAAGCTGTCCTGCCTCTGCGCGGCCATGGTTGTGGGACCTACCCTCGTGGGTCTGGGAGCCAGCAGGCAGGCCAGTCCACCAGCGCCCCCTCTGCAGCAGCCTTCAAGCCCTCCTAGTCTGACCTTTCAGGGCCACCATTTGCCAGTGGGTGGTAGGATTCGCCATCACCTCCCCCACTGGTTCAACATCACGTTTGACAGGTGGGTTTTACAGATAGTCCGAAGGGGCTACTCCCTCCCCTTCGAGACTACCCCTCCATCCATGCCACCTCCATTCCATTGCGTGTAGGAGGATCACCTGGCCCTTCTCCAACAAGGAGTTACGGCTTCTAGTCCAAGGGAGCCCTCAAGCGCGTTCCTGTCCCAGAAGTATTTTGTTATTCCCACTACTTTCTGGTAACCAAGAAGGACAAGGGCCTGCATCCTATCTTGGATCTCAGACACGCCAACTGCTCCCTCCGTAAGGAGAAGTTCAAGATGTTGACACAGGCTCAGGTCCTGTCTGCCTTCAACCATGGAGACTAGATGGTAGCGTTGGACTTGCAGAATGCTTATTTTCACATTCTCGTCCTGCCAGCCCATCGGCGTTACCTATGGCTCACGGTAGGCCACGAGCACTTTCAGTTTACCGTGCTCCCCTTTGGCCTAGCCAGTGCCCCTCGGGTGTTCACGAAAGTGATGCTGGTGGTCGCAGCTCATCTGCGCAGATCAGGGGTTCCAGTCTTCCCCTATCTCGATGACTGGCTGTTGAAGGCAGGCTAGCCCCACGCTGTCGTTTCCTACCTCCAGACTACATTAGACCTCCTGCATTCGCTGGGGTTCATCATGAACGTGCCGAAGTCACACCTGATTCCTAATCGGAAGCTTCTTTTCATCGGAGCGGTTCTGGACACAGTGCATTTTTAGGTCTCGCCTGTCGATGCGCATGCGCATCGAGCAAGCGAGACTATAGGGGCTCATCGACTCTTTATCTAACTTGCAAGGAATCGTGGCGATTCCTTGCAGTGCCCGTGACTTTTAAGCTCAATGCGCATGCGCATTGAGCTTAAAAGCGCGTGCACATGGCCCCAGCCGCCTGCCTTGCCTACTCTCCCGCCCCCTCACTTCTTGATTGCACGGCCGCTAGGCCGTGCCTCCCCTACTCCTCCTCCTACTCTCCTCCCCTCCCGTCTGTTCCCGCAATCCTCCCACACCCCCGCTCCGCCCCCTCACTCTCTCTGCCCGCCCGCTCTCCACTCCATCAGGCAGCCAGCCGCACTTCTCCCACACCCCCGCTCCGCCAATAATAAAAAAGACACTTTGAAACCATTTTCCTTGCAACGTTGGAAGTGGGTCGATATTGGTGATCTTTTTCTCAAACCAAAATTCAGAGGGACATGAAATTCCTACTTTTAACGTGAAAGCGCGTAAACTTCAGTTTGCGGGTGCTAACCGCATTAGTTCAAATTACACGAAGGTCGAAAGGGGAAAAGGTTGCACATCCCTACTTGCTGAGCAGTCTTGTGAGCGGTCTTCCTCGCAGTCGAAGTCCTCCGGTAAGTCCAATGCAAAGCCCTCCCCTTCCCGCCGTGTCGCATTTCTCCTCCCCCCTCCCCTCTCCTCCGTCCGTTCACTTCATGAATTAGCATTCAAACACACAAACTTCCAGGAACTTTTTAAATAAGCAACGAGTATATTGTTCCTGACGTTTACATTTCATTATGAATTTAAATCACAGTATCTAGCGGATAGTCCAGGCACTTTTTAAACTGCTCAAACCACCGAATTTCATAAGCATTTCGCCTTGTTGTGGAGATCTACTTTTAACGTGAAAGCGCGTAAACTTCAGTTTGCGGGTGCTAACCGCATTAGTTCAAATTACACGAAGGTCGAAAGGGGAAAAGGTTGCACATCCCTACTTGCTGAGCAGTCTTGTGAGCGGTCTTCCTCGCAGTCGAAGTCCTCCGGTAAGTCCAATGCAAAGCCCTCCCCTTCCCGCCGTGTCGCATTTCTCCTCCCCCCTCCCCTCTCCTCCGTCCGTTCACTTCATGAATTAGCATTCAAACACACAAACTTCCAGGAACTTTTTAAATAAGCAACGAGTATATTGTTCCTGACGTTTACATTTCATTATGAATTTAAATCACAGTATCTAGCGGATAGTCCAGGCACTTTTTAAACTGCTCAAACCACCGAATTTCATAAGCATTTCGCCTTGTTGTGGAGATCTACTTTTAACGTGAAAGCGCGTAAACTTCAGTTTGCGGGTGCTAACCGCATTAGTTCAAATTACACAAAGGTCGAAAGGGGAAAAGGTTGCACATCCCTACTTGCTGAGCAGTCTTGTGAGCGGTCTTCCTCGCAGTCGAAGTCCTCCGGTAAGTCCAATGCAAAGCCCTCCCCTTCCCGCCGTGTCGCATTTCTCCTCCCCCCTCCCCTCTCCTCCGTCCGTTCACTTCATGAATTAGCATTCAAACACACAAACTTCCAGGAACTTTTTAAATAAGCAACGAGTATATTGTTCCTGACGTTTACATTTCATTATGAATTTAAATCACAGTATCTAGCGGATAGTCCAGGCACTTTTTAAACTGCTCAAACCACCGAATTTCATAAGCATTTCGCCTTGTTGTGGAGATCTGGGCACCCTCTAGCTGGATTCTTTTTACATTCAGACCATTGCATTGAGTTGTTTAATTGTGTCTCGGCTGTATGCAGTTTTCTTATATGGACCGCTTTTTAGCGTAGATTACGGTCTAGTTACCCATTCAATATGGCGCATAAGCTTAGTCCTCTTTTCATGCGCATGCAGGAAGCGCATTCAGGAGGTACAGGCTAATTAAATTCAGTCACCCGCGGATTTTCGTTTCCGTGCTTTTCGCGTTTTTCGTGTTCAGGAGACAACACCACAGGCTGCTTTCGACTGGTGAGTAGAGGATTCTAGAAGTGCTTACTCTTGACTGGGAACTCGGCAGGCATCTCCAAGTTTTAGTGCGGGTAAACTTATCGCATTTACGGTCTTTTTACAGAGCGTGTTACTCAATGAATAAAGATCGTGTTGAAAGGAACCCCACGCTACCTTTCATCTTTGGTGAGTCTGTTTTACGATTTTTGGTAACTCTAATTGAGAAACGCATTCGAGAACAGATGTTGATATCACCAAGTCTTACAGCAGACACACTCACAGTATTACGGTCTTTTTACGGAACTGGTTTAAGAATGAACATACAGCGTTTTTAAAGGGATTCGCCTGTGCCCTACACCTTCGATGAGTTGTGTACTGAAATTTCACGTAGATGCAAGTGAGAAACGCGTTGTGTACAACATGCAACAGCATTTTACATTTAGAGTGCTCTGTTCTATGATTGCAGATTTGAACAAACTTTTCGCCTTCATACTATTTTGAACAGTATCGTGACATCAGAATTTTGAAGTTCCTTCGTTCTTGGTATCATGACTGAGTCGCATGTAGACGCATACATAAAAGATTGACATTGAGCAGTGTGCTGCAAGGCAGCACATGGTTTCATGCTGTTAGTTATGTGGGCTGGAAGTGTTACTGCACGTCTTCTCCCACAATGGGCGTGTTTTGTGTGCTCATGGTCTTATATGTATGTGCGCCTAATACCATAGCAGCCTGTCGTCGTTCTTTTTCTCGTACCTTTTGTGTCACCCTCACTCACCCCCACTCACCCTCAACCCCTCACCCTCCCTCACCCTCATTCACCCTCAACCCCTCACCCTCACTCACCCTCACCCTCACTCACCCTCAACCCCTCACCCTCACTCACCCTCAACCCCTCACCCACCCTCAACCCCTCACCCTCAACCCCTCACCCACCCTCACTCACCCTCACCCTCAGCCTCACCCTCACTCACCCTCAACCCCTCACCCTCACTCACCCTCAACCTCATGCTAAAGATTTACAAAAAAACCCATTAACAATTCTAAAAGCACTAACTCTAATGCTGCGAGACCTATTGCATTTCTAATGCTTGTTGGGTTTATCCTCCCGAGCAGCGAGTTGGGATATTCAGACTGATTCCAATCTTTCAGCCTCTATCCTGGGTTTTGGTCAGACTGACCCTCAGGCTACTTGGTCTCATGGCCTCCTGCATCCTGTTCCAGTGGGCACAGCATCAGGGTAAACTTTCCGCTTGCGGTCAGCGGCAGATCCCTCTCCCTTCCCCAACCATAGTTCACAGTGGTGACAGATGCATCACTTCTCAGGTGGGGCGGCAACATGGGAGAGGCTGGGATCAGAGAGCTCTGGCCTCCGGCGGAGTCCGGGCTCCACATTAACCTTCTAGAGTTTTGGGCGATCTGTCTTGTACTGAAGGCATTCCTTCCTTCTGTCAAAGGGAGAGTAGTGCAGTTGTTCACGGACAACAACACTGCCATGTGGTACTGCAACAAACAGGGCGGGGGTGGGTCGTGGACCCTATGTCAGGAGGCACTTCATCAGGGCATGTCATTGGTGGTTCAACACCTTGCAGGTTCCCTGAATGCCAGGGCAGATAAACTCAGCCGCCGGTGCATGATGGATCACGAATGCCGTCTGCACTTGGAGGTGGTGCAAGGTCTCTTTCAGCGGTGGGGAGAGCCATGGTTAGATCTATTCGCCACCGAAGAGAACACGCAATGTCAGCAATTCTGCACGTTGGAATTTCCAAGGCGGCACTTGCTAGGCGACGCCTTTTGTCGTGAGTGGAGTTGTGGTCTTCTATATGCCTTTCTGCCTATGCCACTTCTGTCCAGAATACTGAAGAAGATCAAGAGCGACCGGGCCCAAGTCATTCTTGTGGCTCAGGACTGGGCACAAAGAGTCTGGTATCCCGAGCTTCTGCACATGGCCATCGATCCGCCAATCAGACTGCCCCTTCGGGAGGATCTTCTGCCGCAGCAGTAGGGGACGGTCCTCCGCCCGAACCTTTCCAGCCTCCATCTCCTTGCGTGGAGATTGTACGGCGACAGTTGACAACTTTCAACCCTCTTCCCGAAGTCTGCAATGTTATCTTGGCAGCCAAATTTGTGGCATGGTGCGCAGCAAAGGCTTTGGATCCCCTTTCTGCACCCCTTTCAGAGGTTGTCCTCTTCATTTTTTCTTTGGCCAGCAGGCTCTGCTCTGGGCACTTAAAAAGGCTATCTTTCGGCCATTTTGGCCTTCCTTCAGCTTTCTGATCAGCCTTCTCTTTTTAAGTCCACCATTGTAAATCACTTCCTTAAGGGCATTACTCACTTGGTTCCTCCAATTCCTTTCGTAATACCTCAGCGAGACTTGAACTTGGTTCTGACCTACCTTATGTGTGCTCCTTATGAGCAGCTACATAACTATCCTCTCAGACTTCTGACACTTAAAACTGCCTTTTTGTTTGCCATCATCTCTGCTCGCAGGGCGAGTGAGCTTCAGGCTCTTTCTTCCAAACCTCCTTTCCTGGCTGGTCATCCGGACAAAGTTGTCCTTCGCACTAGGCTTTCTATTCTTTCCAAAGTGTTTACCTCTTTCCACATAAGACATACCATCACTTTGTCCACCTTCTTTCCGCCTCCGCATTCTTCTAAAGAGGAGGAGAGGTTCCACAGTCTGGATCCAAATGTGCGCTTTCATTCTATTTGGATTGCTCAAAACAATTCCGGGTGGATGACCAGCTCTTTGTTGGCTACATGGGCGCCAAGCAAAGTCGGCTGTGCAAAAATTTATCATTTCTCGATGGGTTCTTCTTTGCATTAAAATCTGCTCTTCCCTCGTGAAAAAGGAAACTCTAGTGAGGTTGCGTGCCCATTCCACCAGGACGACCGCAGCGACTGCTGCTTTGGGACATGGAATCCCCCTTCATGACTTCTGCAGGCAGCTACGTGGCCTTAATTGCACAAGTCTACAAAACACTACTGCTTGGACAGCCAAGTCCGGAGAGACGGCTTCTTTAGCCGTTCAGTTCTCCAGGACTTTCTGGTGTGAACTTGGTTGGTTGGTATTGCTGGGGTATCTATTCTAAGGTGAGGAATCCGTAACTAATTGTCTCTTTCAGATGAACAAGTTACTTCGGTAACAATATATCTGTAAGAGACCTAGATTAGTTATGGTTTCCTCACCGCCCCACCCATCCTCCCCTTTCTGCAAACTGACTTGTAGGGTAAGGGACTCCCTTTCAGGGCCCTAGTTTTGTGCACCAGTGGTCAGTGTATTGCATGGCTCTATGCTTTTGGCGTGGAATGTTGTGTAAAGAACACGTCATCGCGCAGGGGCGGCGTCATAACGCAACGTCATTCAGGCGACCACAACACCAGCGACGAATGTAGAGTTGACCCACGCCACCCACCTACACGCATTGATACTGCTGAAGAAAAAATGATCCGGATCCAGTCTGACGCCTGGGAGTAATTCTAAGGTGAGGAATCCATAACTAATCTATGCCTCTTACAGATATATCGTTACCAAAGGTAAGTAACTTGTTCTTCAGAACTAATAGAAATTGTGCAGGGCAACATTCTGGTGTTAACATAGACTTGTAATCATATTAGATAGCGTACTGGTCACTCCCACTCGCCAGCCTCGAAATACCAAAAACTGACCCATAGGTGTGTGAGCCATAAAGTACTTATGTAATAAATGGGCAGCATGATGGCCTTTACATTAATCAGACGGTTGGGTTCAATAAAGTGCATGTGCATGACTGGTAAGATGGCCTTTACAGAAAGCCAGCATCACTCAACTATAAGTATAAAATTTGATAAAGTGCTTATGCAGAACTTTGGGCAACATAGCGGCATTTGCATTGTTTAAAAAAATCAGGGACAGTTAAATGCCTATTTAATGCCTAAACAGGATAAAGACCATTACAAAACTATTTGTTTCCTTTGCATACAACAATGTGGGAAACCAGTAAGGAAGGGCCCTATTGCCAGATGGATCTCACAATCTATTCAACTTTGCCATATAAAGGCAGGTATATAACTAAATTCTGAACTGAAAGTGCTTTCAACAAGGAAAAAAGGAGCAACCATTGCCTTTCTAGCAAATCTACCCTTACAGGACATTTGTATGGCAGCTACTTGGTCATCATTCTACATGTTTACAAAACACTATTGCATAGGCATTCAAATCCACTAGGAAGCTCAAGTATGACAAAAAAGTGCTCGAACAGCTGTTTACCAATCTAAGGTCATCTTCATCCCAACCACTGCTACAAAATCTATGCACAGCATTTGAATGCAGAATAGATTCATGCTGCAAAACGAAATAGTATCTGATCTATGGGCGCAGTTTTGCAGCTTGAAAAATTTTCTGGATTCCACTCACTCCTTAAGACCTCATCTTTGCACAACTGGGATATCTTGAGCTCACTCGATTCTAGCAACTTATTCCAATACTCAAGACATCCCGCTCTGATAGGCAAGACCATAAAGTTATTTCTAATTCCAGCCTTACTGCCTGTACCATTACCAACTTGGGCTTATTCAAAGCCCTTTATAAGCACAGCTCTTCAGTTCCTTCCCAAGAATAGTATTTCAGTGTTGTATAGTCATTTTGTCTGCACCATGGCTTTAAATTCAGTTATAAGTACCGTCAAACCAGGCCGGTCATACTCCTTCCTAAATATATGTTCGAGGCATATGAGCTGCAAATTACACACTGTGCATAGATCGCCACCTAGTGTTGGGCCCAGATGTTTGCAGTTTGTTGTTGTCCTGAAAAGTTCTTTGGAATTCACGAGATAGGTGACTCCTCCTTTGGACCGAATTGCGCATGGGCAGCGGCTCCATCCTCAGATAGTTTTTTTCCGCCATCGGGCTCGGATGTGTTTCCTGCGCTCCGGTTTGGAACCGAATTTCCTTCGGCGCACAATCCTCGCCCAGTTCGACGGTATTGTTTAGATCGCACTCCATATCGACACGATTCTTCACCACTACGAAGTCTTCGATTACGGTCGTTGAATAAGGCCTTCGGGCCTACCTAGGCCTTACTCTCTGGCTCATGGAAAGGACGCCATTCAAGAAGTGTCCTCAATGTGCGTCGAAGTTTCCCCACACAGATTTACATGAGGTGTGTAACCTTTGCCTCTCACCGGAGCACGAGGCCAAAGCCTGTTCGGCCTGTGCCCCTTTCCGCTCCAAAAAGACGATTCGGGACCGACGAGCTCGAAGAACAATGGCTCGCTCGTCATTGTCGATTCCCGACGACATCTTCGAAGAAGGCGTCGACGTGCCCGAACACCAGCATGCTGAAGAAAGTGCCAGCTCCTCTGATGCCGAAGATTCACGATGTCGAGGACATCACTACAGCTCAACGGATCGGAAGTAAGACTGTCGACCCCAACCCTTCCTCGACACCCTCAAAAAAGGCTTCGGTCACACCCTCACCTTTGGGCCCGGGTGCACACCGAGAGACTGCTTCCCACGCCCTGCATTCCGGCTCGGCAAAGAAGCCTATTAAGCCTTCATGCGGCTCGGGCTCGAGTCGGCCTATTCCCTGTGCCGATCCCATACCGATACCGAAAAAGAAGCCATCTTCCTCAACCACGCCGACCACTGCTCCCAACAGCTAAGCACTCGGCGCTGAAGACTGGCACCGGCTCATCGATGCCGAAACCGCACTCTGAGCCAAGTAAAAAAAACACCTAAAGGTCCCGACTCTCAGCCGTAACCGAAAAAACACGCTACGATAAGACATTTGAAAAGGTCATACTTCTAAGCCAAAAGACTCTAGACCAGCTACCGAGGCGGTGCCGAAGAAACCTCCGGAACCGAACACTTCGCCGAAGGATCTGCCAGACAAAGAAGAGCTTTTCACACCAGATCCTACTCAAGACTCTTGTAAAGGATCCTAAGACTGGACAACTAGCTCTTAGCTCCAAGAAAAGACCACTAGAGGCGCCTGCACTTCCTCCTCCCCCAAAGAAGAGAGACATTGCAACCTCTCCATTAAGGGTCCCTTCTCCACCACCTCACCATACTGTTTCTCCTCCTACACCACATCATTCGCCTACACCATCCACTAACCCAGATGATGATGTAGATACAGACTCTGATGACACAGGTGGGGGTGCACATGACCCAGCAGGGACCAAAAGTCCCCCTCAGTCACCTAACCCATGGGATGATTATAACACCCCTGATGTGCCTTACGTCCCCCAAGACGATGTCTGCCCTTCCAGGCCTTCCCCACCAGAGGACGCTATAGGTTTTAACCTACTAGTCCAAAGAGCTGCCCAGTACTATGGGGTTGACTTACACACGGATACTTCGGAGGAAGATTTCCTATTGGACACTTTTGATAATACACAAAGGTCCACTGCCATTTTGCTAATGCTTAAAGGGGTCATCAAGCACGCAACCGAGGTATTTAAAGTTCCTGTCCGGGCTCGGGTCCTCAACCCTCGCATTGAGAAAAAATACAAAGCTGCCCCTACAGACCCAGTTTACATTAGAGGTCCAGCACCATTAAATTCTTTAGTAGTATCCAATGCATGTAAACGTGCTAATTCACAGACATCAGGTGAGGCCTCACCACCAGATAAGGAATCTAAACTCCTTGACGCCTCTGGTAATCGCACGGCGTCGCAGGCAGCTACGATATGGCGCATTGCCAATACCCAAGCGTTGTTGGCAAGATACGACAGGGCACATTATGATGAACTAGAGTCCATAATGTAGCATCTACCAGACAAGTATGAAAATAGGACCAATGAACTCATACAAGAAGGTAAAAATATTACTAATAGTTCAATTTGTTGTGCCCTAGATACTGCAGACACTGCCTCAAGGGCAATCAATACCAGTAACCTTTTGTGTAGACATGCATGGCTACGTATTTCAGGTTTTAAACCTGAGGTACAAAATTCCATCCTCACTCAGCCATTTGATGAAAAACATTTATTTGGCCCTAATGTCGATGTGTCTTTAAAGAAAATGAAGAAAGACACCGACACAGCAAAATCTATGGGAGCCTTGCAGCTGCAAGCTCCCAGACGTTCTTTTCGTCGGTCATCATATAGAGGCAACGCAAGAGGCTACTCCTCCGAAAGCCCTTCCACTTCCTACAAGACCCCTAGCCAATCCACATTCACTAGGGGCTACCAGAGAGGGGGCTACAGGGGTAATAACAAAGGCAGAGGCAAAACCAACAATTCCCACTCTGCCTCCACCCCTACCCAATGACTTTCCTCCCCTTCCCCCCCAACATTCCACTCCTGTGGGGGGAAGACTGCAGCAATTCCTTCCTGCCTGGACCAACATCACATCAGACAGGTGGGTGCGACAAATTATTCAGTCAGGTTACTGTGTAGAACTAACATTTACCCCCCCCCCCAAACATACCACCCAAACAGCATCCAATGTCACAAGAACATCTATCACAGTTAAAGCAAGAAGTAATATCTTTGCTAGAAAAAAGTGCAATAGAACCAGTTCCTCTGCACCAACAAAACTAGGGGGTTTACTCCCTATACTTTCTTATCCCAAAGAAGGATGGCTCGCTAAGGCCTATTCTAGACCTCAGACCGCTAAATATATACATACAGTCAGACCATTTTTACATGGTCACACTCTCAACAAGTCCTTCCTCTCTTGTTACAAAATGACTTCCTTGCTACTCTAGATCTCAAGGACGCATACTTCCACATTCACAAAGCTCACAGGAAGTATCTCAGATTTGTAATAGACGGGCAGCACTATCAATTCAAAGTACCCCACAGGAGTGGAATGTTGGGGGGGAAGGGGAGGAAAGTCATTGGGTAGGGGTGGAGGCAGAGTGGGAATTGTTGGTTTTGCCTCTGCCTTTGTTATTACCCCTGTAGCCCCCTCTCTGGTAGCCCCTAGTGAATGTGGATTGGCTAGGGGTCTTGTAGGAAGTGGAAGGGCTTTCGGAGGAGTAGCCTCTTGCGTTGCCTCTATATGATGACCGACGAAAAGAACGTCTGGGAGTCACAACAGCACCAAGAGTATTCACCAAGTGCCTAGCAGTAGCAGCAGCACATATACGAAGACAGCACATCCACGTCTTCCCGTACCTCGACGACTGGCTCATAAAAGCCAGCTCATACAACTACACTCATACCACGATCCAACTGCTCCACAACTTGGGGTTCACAATAAACCACGCCAAGTCTCATCTGCAACCGTCCTAAGTACAACAATACCTCAGTGCTACAATAAACACCTCAACAGCGCTAGCTTATCCCACTCCAGCAAGGATAGCCAGCATGCAAACTCTTCTCACAAAGTTTCAGCCACAACACTCCCTTCCAGCACGAGTGTTCATGCAGCTCATGGGGATGATGGCATCTTGCATTTTCATAGTCCCCCATGCAAGACTTCAAATGTGTCCTCTACAAGAGTGCCTATCACGTCAATTGAACCAGGCTCAAGGTCAATTAACAGACCTAGTGTTGGTAGACGGTCGAACTCATTGCTCTCTGCAGTGGTGGAACACCAAAATTCTTTCCAAGGGGCGACCGTTCCTAGAGCCAGTTCCTCAGATAATCTTGATAACAGCTCTCCGGCCGGGGAGCCCACCTATTGCAACACACCATGCAAGGCAGGTGGACACCGCAACAAAAGTTACTCCACATCAATCATCTGGAGTTACTAGCTATGTTCCTAGCACTGAAAGCTTTCCAACAACAAGCATCAAACAAAGCTGTGTTAGTCCGCACGGTCAACATGACAGCCATGTATTACATACAGAAACAGGGCGGAACACACTCCCTGCAACTCTCATCTAGCACAAAACATATGGAGGTGGGCTATACCTCAAAACATATTCCTCTTAGCCCAGCATGTCCCAGGGGTACAAAATACCGTAGCAGATCTGTTAAGTTGGCAGACACAACAGATCCAAGAGTGGGAACTTCATCCGCAAGTTCTTCAACCATTCTTTCAGATGTGGGGACAACCTCAGATAGACCTCTTTGCCACCCACGAAAACGCCAAATGCCCAAGCTTCGCCGCCAGATATTCACACCCACTGTCCAAAGGCAATGCGATATGGATGAACTGGTCAAACAAATTTGCGTACGCTTTTCCACCTCTACCACTCACGCCACTAGTAGTACGCAAACTACAGCAGCATTCTCTGACCCTCGTCCTAGTTGCTACAACGTGGGCCAGACAACCGTGGTACACCACACTGCTACAACTGTCTGTAGTACCACACCAAAAACTATACCTGTCTCCACGCCTTTTAACACAGAACCGTGGAGAGATCAGACATCCGGGCCCAGCTCAGCTCAACCTTGCGATCTGGCTCCTGAAATCCTAGAATTTGGATATCTTAACCTTCCTCAAGACTGCATGAAAGTCATAAAAGAAGCTAGACGTCCAACCACTAGAGCATGTTATGCAGCTAAGTGGAAACGCTTTGTAATATATTGTCACAACAACAATATTAATCCTCTAGACGTGTCTATTCAACACATAGGATACTTACTACACTTCCAAAGATGTAACTTAGCTTACACATCTATTAGACTGCACCTTGCTGCAATAGCAGCATATCTGTAAAACAGACAGCATCTATCTCTGTTCAGGGTGCCTGCTATTAAAGCCTTTATGGAAGGCCGTAGGAGAATAATTCCTCCCAGAGTACCACCTTCACCTGTGTGAAATTTAAACTTTGTTCTCACACGGCTAATGGGACCTCCCTTCGAACCCTTACATTATTGTGAACTACAATTTTTAACATGGAAGGTTGCTTTCCTAATAGCTATTACTTCTCTGCGGAGAGTTAGTGAACTACAAGCACTAATCATTCAAGAACCCTTCTTGCAAATGCATCATAATAAGGTCGTTCTCCGTACTAATCCAAAATTCCTGCCCAAAGTCATTTCTCCCTTCCACCTCAATCAATCTGTGGAACTGCCCGTTTTCTTCTAGTAGCCACAGACAGTAGCAGAAAGAGCTCTTCATACCCTAGATGTCAAAAGAGCATTGCTTTACTACATCGAGAGAACACAATCCTTTCATAAGACCAAACAACTTTTTGTGTCTTTCTCACCACCACATAAGGGTAATCCCATTTCAAAATCTGGGATAGCTAGATGGATTGTTAAATGCATACAGATTTGTTACCACAAAGCTAAACGTACGCTATCTGTTCCCCCTAAAGCCCACTCTACAAGACAAATAGGGGCTTCAATGGCATTTTTAGGGAACATTCCCCTAGATGACATCTGCAGAGCAGCTACATGGTCTACATCGCACACATTCACAAAATACTACTGTGTAGATGTGCAAACTAAGCAACAAGCTAATGTGGGCCAGGCTGTTCTCAAAACATTATTTCAAACTACTGCAACAGATAGGGGTGGTAGCCGCTAAGAGTGGGTACTGCTATACAGTCTATGCACAGTGTGTAATTTGCAGCTCATATGCCTAGAACGTAAAATGCTACTTACCAGTATGCATCTGTACTTCGCATGTAGAGCTGCAGAGTTACACACGGCCACCCGCCTCCCCGGCTACCCTTGTCTGTTCCAGTATTATCTTAATTAGATACAACTTACATGGACATCCTTCCTTTTCTTGCAAAGCACCATCATTTCCCTAATGGCGAAAAACAATCCGAGGATGGAGCCGATGCCCATGCACAATGTAATCCAAAGGAGGAGTCACCTATCTCGTGACTTCCAAAGAACTTTTCAGGACAATAACAAACTGCAAACATCTGGGCCCAACACTAGGTGGCGATCTATGCACAGTGTGTAACTTTGCAGCTCTACATGCCAAGAACTGATGCATATTGGTAAGTAGCATTTTCCTTATCCTCATTATGGTAGGCATAGCATTTCTTTTCACTGCTTCACAATGCTTTTTCCATTTAAATTGGAAGAGAAATGCATGCCCAAATGGCGATATGTTTCCACCTCTTCTATCCACAACCTCTCCCAAAAAAAGTGTACTTTTTCTTCTTCTGGCCAAATACTAATATTTTAGTTTTTTCCATAATGACCACAAGTTTTAGTCTTACAGTACTTATAAAAGGCATCTAACTTCCGCTGGATCCCAATTTGAGTCATGACTTTGACTCTCTCCAATGCACCACTCTGTTACACCCTCTACTTCTCTCAATAAATCTTCTACCTCCCCTCTGACTTCACCTGAAACCTCATTCTACTCCTCTGATCTCCTAAACAACCCTTTCTAAATTCTTCGCTCATGTATCCCTGTGACTCATCCCAAACCTAATTTTACTACTATGATCTACCTAATTCCTTTCTGGACACTCTCCCCTGCTCCATCGTTCTTTTACTCATCCCAGATCTCCTCTTACTATTATGATCTCTGAAAAGTCACTTGCCTCCCTAACTTGGGTAGGAAAAACGAGACGGATCCCTTTAGGGTTTATGCGAGGTGCCTTAAATATAATCCGGACAGAGTCGGGAGCCAACATGCATTTCTGCCGTAGATCAATCCTTATATTGATCTTATGAGCTAGGGCTCCATCCTTCTCTAATTCCATCTGTGCCCAATTCCCCTGGTGGAGTTTCTTGAGTATGCTTAACATGCCACAAGAGATTCCTAACTTATCCAGATCAGCCCAAACAATCTCACGGTTCACCAAATCAAAGGCTGCCCAAAAGCCTACAATGTAACAAAAGAGGTTAGATTTCAAATCAATCGCATACCTCGCATTCACATGCCTCAATCTATACATTTTAAGGTCTAGGACAGGGCCCTTGTTTTGTATTGGTCACCTTACAACTTTCTGGTGCTAAGCCTGTCATTATTATTACTCTAAATAATATTACCAGGGGGGCGTGGCCAAGAAAGTGACAGCATAGGACGTGCCTAGCGATTGCTCCGGCCCGCCGAGAACTAAAGCCTTACTTCAGCATTCCATCCAGAGCTTTGGTGGGCGGCAGACTTATGTAACGAATGGCTGACCTCTGGTGCTTGCCTTTGGTGGATCTGACTGGCCGCTACATTCCTGCTGCACGCTGTGCTTTGCCGCGGTCCTGCTGACGATGAGGTGCGTCCCGGAGACCAACGGCCGAGGCCTGTAGCGGTGCGGCTTCAGTCCTGCATCGGATCACTTTGCTGAGCCCAGCAGACAGACCGGAACCTTGCTGACAGGCCTTCCGCCCCTCGTGGGCTCCAGGTACCCGCCGCTGCACTACCTCCCCAGGGTACTCCCCCCAATGGCCACCCGGACGTGGCATCCCGCCGCCTTTCGCCCCCCCGGGGAGTTTTGACTGAATGTGAGCCCCACCGGAGTGGGATTAGCGCGGGAGGCGTCCTCCGTGGCCCCGGGGACTGAGTAGAGCCCTCCTGCCGTCATTTGGGTTTGCCGACGCGGGTCCGCATTGGGGCGGGGATTGGCGCTGGAGGCCTGCGCCTTGCGACTGCTTTGGGAAGCGGGAGCGCCCGTCATCTTACTGTGGCTCTACCTGGGACGAGTCCTGCCCGTTCGGCGCACAGTCGCTTTCTTTCCTCTCCAGTGGTGTGCTTTCCCTGTTGCGGGCCCACTTGGGGGCCAGTTCAGAGCCCGCGGCCTGCCTAATTGTGAAGTGGTGGGGGCGCCCGCCATTTCAGCGTGACAGTACCACAGGAGGAACTTACCCTGGTGCCCACTACTCGACGGCGCATCCTTGTCCCGCTGGTGGCCGCGCTCTTGCGCGTCCCGACCGCCTCTGCCCGGACATAGCCCCTGGCGGCGGCCTTGAGCCTTTAACACTACAAAACCCACTATCTACACCCAGGATACACAGGTGGGGCTCTTGCCCCCCCCCGGCTACTCAGGCGTTATTGATCCCACTGGGGGGTGAGGTAAGCCCCACTCTGAGCCGCGATTCTGTCGCGACTTTCCGGGTATTGAACACCGCACTAGGCTCTATCAGCACTGCTGATACAACAGAAGAGCCGGGCCCTACCCAATTGCATGCCTGGCTGCTGCACTCCACTATACATCCCATAAGCATACGGGTCCGTCCCACAAGCCCCCCTGCAAGATTGACCCCAGTATCGGGGAACTCACACTTGTAACGGTCCAGGCCTTGCCACGCTAACTCCGGTCCAACGGCCACCCGCTACTGGCATCTCTGTACGGCCTGCTACGTCACTCGGTGACAGAGACCTCTCACATCAGGCCTTATGGGCAGCGGGCCTTCATGGCGGCGGGACGACCAAGAAAGGACCGATCGGTCAGAGACATGCTACAACCTAAGATTGTTAGTCAGGGCTCGGAGTTTGCTATGGGGGCGGCGGAGGGAGCGGATGTGCCGGCCACAAAGGCCTTTATGACCTCGCTTTTTTCAGCACTCAAGGAGGACCTGACGGAGCTCAAGGACCAGCTGGCAGTGGACCTCCCAGAGGTCCGTCGAGACGTCTTGGAGATAGGCGACAGAGTTGCGACCCTGGAGGAGCACGAAAATGGGCGAGATGAGGAAATTGAGGTGTTGCAAAAGGAAATTATTCTCCTCAAGGAACAGCACCTCGAACTACAGGGGCAGGCGAAGGACCTTGAGAACCGCTCCCGCCGCAACAATGTTCGCATCCGTGGAGTGAAACAGGGAGCGGAAGAAGGCGACATTGGTGGATTTGTGCAAGCCCTGTTTCGTCACATTCTAGGCCCGGAACACACCACCGAGAACCAAATTGACAGAGTGCATCGAGTGATCCTCCCCCGCAGAGCCGCGGCGCCGCCCCCGGACATTCTGGCTTGTGTCCACAACTTCAAATTGAAGGAGCTTATCCTCCACAAAGCTAGAAACTCACACCCTCTGCAATTCCGCGGCCTTGCTCCAACACTTCATCAGGACTTCTCTGCAGTCACCCTGTTTAAACAGCGGGAATTAAGGCCCATTACACAACACCTGAGGTAGAAAGGGATCCCTTATGCTTGGGGGCATCCCTTCCGTATCATCTTTAAATTCGATGAGAAACTGCGTCAGCTGCGTTCTCTCCAGGAAGCCGCAGATATTTTGGGTCTCCCGCCTCCCGCCACGCCTCGCCCACAGAAATCTTCTACGCCCCGCAGCGACAGGCCGGATCATTGGCACACCGTGGGCAAGCCTTCCTTACCGTCGAGCAAAGGAAAGGGAAAATGGTCTGGCCTCGCTGACAAATAGCCCAGCTAATACCTCCACTGCTTGACTCTTTGCTGTAACACGTTGATGGGACCCTCCTCTCGAGCTGGCCGGAGGTTCGGCACCTCTCCACTCACATGGACTTGGTTCGTCACCACACCCTCAAATTGTACCCTTTTGACGGACATGCATCACTCCCGCACTGTTGCGGTCTTTTTCCTTTTTCAACAGTGATCGGCCGACCCCGGTGCGGCCGGATACAGACTGTTATTGCAGCTGTTTTTTGGGGTTGTTACCTGTTTTGGGGTATGGGGAGTCGTCTCCTCAGTGAGTTCCTTTGTCAGTTACGCGCAGGGTGGCTCTGCACGTTTGTCTATTCTCCTCTACCATGTCCTTGATGCTGTCTCTCCCAGTGGGATGGATTGCTCCCCCCTCGCGCTTCTCTAACTTACACTCCCCCACCTGGAGCTTAAAATCGCTAGTCTCAATGCTCTGGGCCTTAACAACCCAGTTAAACCTAGGGCGATATTATCTCTGTTAGAAAACACCGGGGGTGACATCTGCCTTATTCAAGAAACCCACCTGCTACAGACTGACATTCACTGTATGCGCCATGGCCATGTCCCTCACCAGCACTGGTCCTCGACCAATAACAAACGGGGTGGGGTTGCCATGCAAATTGCTAGGCATTTTAAGGGCTCAATATTGGGGACCGTTGTGGAGATAAAAGGCCGCCTCTTGGCTCTGCGGCTCCAAGTGGCACCTCCACATGCACGATTGCCTCCTTCTACTCCCCCAGTGAACGCCCAGAGAAGTTCCTGATAGACTCCTGTGCCGAGGTTTTGCAATCCCCTGATGCTGTAGTGATAATAGTCGGTGACCTCAACCTGGTGATGAATGGGGAGTTAGACCGTTCTGGTTCTCGGTCAGGGGGCGCGGGCGCCCTCTCTGCGACGGGCACGGACTGGTTGCGAGATCCGGGGATTAGGGATGCCTGGTGTTGCTTACACCCAGCTGAAAGGGACTTTTCTTACTATTCGGCTGCGCATAAGACATATGCTCGGCTTGACCAGTTCCTAGTTACTCGATCTGCCTTGCCCCTAGTTACAGCTTCTACTATCAAAGCTAGGGCTCTCTCTGACCACGCGCATATCACCCTATCCCTACGCTTCCCTTCTGAACGTTCTGCCGCTACACCAAGATGGCACCTGCGAGACTCACTGCTTAGATCACCCGAAGTAGTTGCGGACATTAGGCGAACCATCTTGGACTATATAGCGATTAATGATTAAGAAGATACACAGCCCTACGCGGTCTGGGAGGCGCCTAAACTGGTGGTGCGAGGGGTTCTCATAGCAAAGGCCTAAAACTAGACAAACGAAATGCACTGATCTAGAGGCGTCAGTAAAGGAACTTTAGGCCATACCCAAGAACACAGGCGCCCCCCAAGTTTGGCGGCAATTGGAGAAGGAGAGACTCCAGCTGCGACGCCTAGACCTAGACCGAGCAGAACATGCGGTTGTTTTATCCAAAGTACAAATACTTTGTGGGCTCCAACAAAGGTGGCTGCATGCTACTGCATTGCCTTCGTAGCCACCAGGAAGCCCACGCAGTGACGACGCTCCGCTACGGTTGCGGTCGATCTATCTCCGGTAACGCCGATATAGTCTCAACTTTCCGATCTTTTTATAGATCCCTCTACGCAGTTGATCCTTCCCTACGCCCTGATCGCTCTCTCTACCTCGGCAGTGCTGCGGTGACACCTCTGCCGGTGGACGAGTCCGCTGCTTTGGACTCGCCAATCCGCATAGAAAAAGTGATTTCTACAATTGCGCGGCTGAAGTTACAGAAGGCCCCAGGGCCTGATGGCTTTAGTGCCCTTTTTTTTACAAGACTTATTGCATCGAACTCGCCCCGTTGCTAACCCGTTTTTTAAGTTGTTCGCGGACACTGGGTCCCTCACCCCATCCATGCTGCAAGCTTCTATTTCGGTCATCCTCAAGCCGGTCAAAGATCCAGAACTTTGCAGTTCCTATCGTTCAATTTCACTATTAAACATAGATGCCAAACTTTTTTCTAGCATCTAAGCTTACAGACTTAACCCCCACATGCGAGGTCCTGTAGACCCGGACCAATCCGGTTTCATCCTGGCATGGCAGTGTGGGGACAATACCAAACGTATATGTCACCAGATCGATAAAGAGCACCGATCAAAAGAGGAAGCCCTTCTGTTGGCAATTGACGCAGAGAAGGCATTTGCCTTGGCTGTGTGCCTTGGCCATATCTCTTCCCAACACTAGAGCATTTTGGGCTGGGGCTGCAGTTCCGGAACTGGATTGGGAGTATCTATAGTGCGCCCCATGCATCGGTACGGGTCAATGGAGTCCTCTGTGACCACTTAAACGTAGGGCGCGGTACAAGGCAGGGTTGCCCCCTCTCGCCCCTACTTATCGCCCTCTATATGGAGCCATTAGCCCAACGACTCTGTGATAACCCACTTGGCATCCCCTTTTGCCTCGACCACCACCTTATTAGCAGATGGCCTAATTTTCTTGGTGGCACACCCGCTGACCTCTCTGCCGGCTATTGTGGACGACTTTCAGACATTTAGTCAGTTCCCCGGCTTTAAAATCAACATGATGAAGTCATAAGTACTCAATCTCACTGCCACTCTGCACACGGTGAGGACACTCCGCAATAGCTTTATATTTGAGTGGGTGACAGAAGGCATTACCTACTTGGGGCTGGTCCTCCACAGAAGCTTGGCGCAGAGCGGAATTACTCGACCCTCTTGAAACGGATTAGCGCAGATATGACTCGTTGGCGCCGCCTTCCTTTGACTTGGTTTGGGAGACTGGCTGCGGTTAAAATGAACGTGCATCCACGGGCTCTTACAACACCTAGTGTTGTTTTATGTCAAACAAACGTTTTGAAAATAAGTTGATTGTTGGTGCACTGTAAATAATTCCTTGTTCACTGTGGAAGCTATTATTGAGTGTCCGGACTATATTAACCCTAGGAGATATTGGCTTAAACCTCTATTTAGATCCCTGGGAACACGTAGGCATTTGGTCGCATTACGAATTTTATTGTCCGATACCTCCCCTCTAACTGTTTGTGGTGTCTCCAAATTATTACAACGTTCATGGTTGATTCGCACCAAGAGATTGTCAATTTCAATTTAATCCATTTTGTAGCTATTTTATTTAGGGTTAAATCCTATTTTATTGTTTTAATATCTAAATGTTGACATACTTATTTATTGCTTGAAACGCTGTTTTTATGTGCATGTATGCTTTCAAGATATCTTGCATATCGAATAAAAGCTTCAACCAACATTATTGATATTATTTTGTGTGCCTTCCTAAAACTGTTGCATAATGTTTCAGTTGTTTGGCTTATAGCGCTGTTTTCCCTCCTTGGTTTCACCGCCCCCCAAAAAAACGAATTATGGTGGCCTAACCGGTTGGGTAACTTTTTGTAGTTTGCCTGGACTGTTGATTGGGTTATGAATGAGTGCGGACTAATTTGATGTAGTGATTGTAGTGTCTCTATGGTGATTGGGTGTAGTTGTATTAAGTGTTTTTCTAAACTTCAAATTTGAGTGAATACAGTTAAAGTTTCTGCATTATTCGGAAATAATTTGAAAGAATTTGGCAAATAAAATTGAGAATTCAAATACGTTGGTTTGATACCTTTGATTCAGTTTAGTCAGTCCTATGCTGGATTAGTAGGTTAAGTTGTGATCAGTATTGGCATTTTGTGTTGGTTTTGGACGACTTCTCATGTGAGCATGGCTGTAAGCGCCTTGGTGGTCGCATAATGGAAAAGGCCCCCTTAGGAATGATCATGTTGGATGCTGAAACGGCATTCGACCGGGTCTTCTGGACGTTTCTCTGGGCGGTTATGACCAGGTCATGGTTTGATCTCGAGTTCATTACTCTGATTAAACAACTATAGAGGAGGCTAACAGCGAGGGTCTCCTGTAGTGGTAAATTATCGGCACCTATTGATATTAGTAGTGGCACTTGGCAGGGGTGTCTTTTATCACCACAACTTTTTGCACTGTATCTGCAGCCCTATTAGTGCATTATGTCTGCATGGCTTTGAACTTGAAGCACAAATTACTACTTGTGTAACGATATATCTGTAAGAGACATTAGTTAGTGATAGATTCCTTACCTTCGAATATCTCCAGGTGTCAGACTGGATCCGGAAAGTTTTTTGTCAGCAGTACCCCTGCGTGTCGGTATGTGGCATCGTGCGGGTCTGCGTCCATCTCTGGCATTTATTTATTTTATTTATTTGTGTGTTTTGTAAAGCGCACAGCTGCCCCAACGGGGCGGAGAATGAGGGATTATGAGCCAAAGAGGTAGGTCTTGAGGGATTTGCGAAACGCAGGTTCTGACTGACAGGAGCGAAGGGATATCGGGAGTTTATTCCAGCGCAGTGATGCGCAGACTTCAAATTTTTTCCCTCCCGTTCGGGTTCTTTTGAATCTGGGGGTAACCAGAAGAAGTTTGGAATTCGAGCGCAGTGTTCTAAAGTTACAGTAGGGAAGTAAGCTGGTTTTAAGATGAACTGGCCCTTTACCTTTCGTGGCTCTATAGACCAGTGTCATAGCTTTGAACTCACATCTCTTAGCGATGGGAAGCCAGTGTAGTTTGCGGAGGTACGGGGATATGTGGTGTCTGGGAGGTATTCCCTCCACCAGACGTTCCGCAGCATTTTGGACAGTCTGTAGATTGTGACACAGACCTGCCGAGAGGCCCAGGTAAAGCGCATTGGCGTAATCGAGATGGGCAGTTATCAGGGCGTGAACCACAGTCTTTCGGCAGTCAGTAGGCAAATAGTTAATAAGCCTTTTTATTGTTTTGATCTTAGCAAAGCAGGATGCTGCAACGGTTTTCACCTGGGCACCGAAGGTGAGATGGTTGTCCCAGCGGACCCCTAGGTTCTTAACTGAGTCTTTAGGTATGGGAGCTTGACTCAAGTTTTCCGGCCACCATAGGCTGGATTCCAGAGGGGTCGGGGAGTTAAAAAACAGCACTTCCGTTTTTCCTGCATTGAGTCTCAGAGAGTTTGAGTCCATCCATTGCGATATATCCCTAAGGCAAGATTTCAAAAGATCAAATGCCGTGGCAGTGGGCTCATCAAAGGTGACAAAAAGCTGAATATCATCAGTGTAGTGAGGTAACGGGTTTTTAGGAACCCGTTTGGTGCCAGGGGATAACACCCGAAGACCTCGGAGTTCTCCCTGTTCCGGACCACAGAAACACGGAGTCTTCTAGTCGAGTCAGAGATCAAGTTTTATTGATAGCTACCAAGTAACAGGTGTCCTAAAAGCACGACAAACACGGGTCATGTGTTCTCAGGAGACTGTTCGTTTTTACAGAACCAGCCTTCTCCTTATATACAAAAATAATAGCTGCAGGCAAGAATTCTTAAGTTTATGATATGGCTATACACATATTTCTACAATAATGCAAAAGAGCGAAGTCATGTAGGCAAGCCCGTATTTTAGATGTCCAATTCGTGATAGATTACTCAGCTAAGCCCGGAACTCCCATCAGATATCGGTGAAGCCCCAATAAAGGAAGGCACCTCCTAGTCATAAAACTGGCCATAAACAGGGAACAGGACAGGTGTGTGTTTGTAGAAAGCATGGTTTGTATGTAGTGAATGGTTTGAGGAATGTTATGTATCGATGCTATCGCATTTGGCCACTGGGCGAGGGGCTGCCAAAACAGGTTTGGCTAAAGGCAATGGAGTCAGTTGGGACAGGTCAGGGGGAAGTCAGGGAAGAAGGACGTGTCCTTTTAGATCAAGCTCGACCTTTAATTGACTTATCATGAGGGCAAGGCACAAGATGGATACCGTTTACAAAATGGAGTCTGGGGGTTGGGACGGAAACTACGGTTCAGGGGTGTTAGCATGCCTCGATCATGACGCAAATACATAGGAATGATGTCCTAATCATTATCGGTTCGTCGACACCAAATTCGTCATGGTACGTTGATGTTTCGGGACACGGATATCGGGTCTCGATACCGGGACAACAGTAGGGTCCAGAATTTCAGAACCACAGACCCTCCTTTTGCCCTCATATAAGGCAATGATTCATGTTAATCCGAGTCTAAATCTGTATGAAGGAATTCGTGGAGATGCTGCTGTAGCATCATTCTGTTGCTCAGTTCGTCCCTTGACACAGGCTTCCGTACACATGAGGTAGCACAGAGGCCACATAGTGCCGGAGCGCACTGTACACATAGGCAAAACATAAACAGAAGTGCTAAGATCATCCCAATGAAGATCAGTGTTTTCCATCCCCAGGTGGCGATCAGTCCCCAGAACCACCCTAATAAGGACCAGTCCCCTTTTTCTACGTGAAGGGAACCAGATATCTCGTGTAACTTAGAGATGGCCTGGTACACTGTCGGTGCGTTATCAGGGATGAAAATGCAACAACTGGATTGGATCACTCTACACACACCACCACGATCGGCGAGTATGATATCTAGGGCAACTCGGTTCTGAAGGGTCATAAGTCGATCCGACTGAAGTTCGGTCGTCAAGTTGCCAAGAGCTCCGGCCGTTGTACTCACGGCGGATTCAACTATCCTCGATAACTGGCGAATATTCCTGCTGTTCACCATAGGCCCCCAAAATGGCAGAAAACCCTTTGCGAAGTCAGCGAATTCCTGACCCGCGGTGTCGTCTTTACTTACGACACCTCTAGCTGTCCTTGTCCGATGGTAATCTGCTCTGGCCGTGTAGGTGGGAGGCAGCAGAAATGCGATAAAGCATGTACCTGAGAAGTCAGGGGGCAACCAGGTGTGGGCTTGGTCATGGCAGACGAAATACGTGCCTTTGGCTGCTAAGAGTATAGGGGAAGTTCGAGAAGCGAATACATAGGTTTCCGTGCATATACTCTTTCCTAATTGTGCTTTGGGATCCCTGCCGATACCTTGTAAACATAAGTGACCTCGGTTGGGTACTATCCAAACTGGGCGGGATTTCTTTGCTGTCTGGCTCTTACTCAGGTAAACCCCATATTTAGTTACGTTCCAACGAGTGTACGGAGTGAGTTCATCTTTGGGAATCGTAATACAGGTGTCGAACTCTCTACTCATATTTCTTATCCCTGCTATTAGTGCCTTGTTACTGGAGTCAGTTTCAGTTTCAGTTTCATCAACTTTTATTCGATTATAAAATTTGTATAATCATAAAAAGTACAGTTTTAAAAAACACAAGAATAATACGAAATCAAAAAGAGGTCAATGATATTTGAACACATACAATATTAAAAGACGATTTTACGACGAGTTGATGTTACTATTTTTAAAAAGGTCGCTATCAATTTTGCTTCATGCGGGGATTTCGGCAATTGAAGGTAAGCAAGTGCTGGGTATGATTGTCTGAGTCCGCTTAAACGGAGGAGAGGCAAAATCCATTTTTTCCTTGCTAATCTGTAGTATTTACAAAACAGGATGGCGTGTATCGTTGATTGTTTGGAAACTCCGTCGCAGGGGCATCGCATCAGGTTTCGAGACCAGTTCTTCATTTCAGGAAATGAGACTATGCGATAGAATAGATCGAACCGTAGTCTTGTCAATAGAAATTTTTCATAATTCGAAAGGAAGTACGTCAGGTAGGGCTGTATGAGTTTCTCCGTTTGCAATGTGCAGATTTTTTCATTATGTGTTTTGACAATCTCGACTTGATTGCGGAGCTCTCTTAAATGGCCCATGCATAATTCCTTCAACTGTTTCTTTGAAATGTCTTCTATTGAAGGTGGTTCTAAAAAGTATTGCTCACGGTCAAGGTCTTGGAAAAATTTATGGATGTAATTGAGCCACGGTATTTTCCTCCAGTACGCCAGGCCAAGACATTCGGTAATGAGGGAACGTGTTATGTGGCTTTCGGGGTTACACCATATACGGTGCCAGAGTATCAGAGGCTGGCATCGTATGGTATCGGTCACGTATTCCATACCCAGCTCCCGATGTGAGGCCAAGATCGGGGAGCTTTGAGGGAGGGCTAAGATGTATTTGATGAAAGCATTCTCCGTGATCTGGAGTTGGTCGATACATCCATAACCCCAGATACCTGCTCCATATGTAGCCACACTGTGGCATTTTGCATAGTATATAGTTAGCAGTTCCGCTGGGGCCGGTTTACCTAGTTTCCTAGAGAAAGCACTTAGTGCTGACACTGCTCGGCGAAAGTTGAGATTTCTGGCTTCAATTGCCTTGTGCCAGGTCATTTTGTCTTCCACTAATATGCCCAGGTATGGATATACCGATGTTTTTTCCAATCTGCTGTTACTAATGAATATGGGCTTTGAAACTCCACGTTTTGGTCCAGTAGTCATTGTGAAGGTTTTTTTAATATTTACTTTTAGCCCCAGGGAGTCCATGAATGACACGTATTTGTTCAACTGCCGCTGAAGTTGGTTAGGTGTCCGGGCCAGGATGACCGAGTCGTCGGCATACAGGAGGATGGGTATCGGACGGTGTGCTATCTGTGGGAGATCCTGGCTCCCTTCCAGCATAGCCTGTTCAAGGCCGTTGGTATATAGATGAAACAGGAAGGGAGCCAGTACACACCCTTGCCTTACTCCCCGTGATATTTTGAAGGGACGTGATAGTTCGCCGCCAATGCCGTAGCGAACTCGGCCTTCCGCGTTGGTATATAGCTCCCTCAGGAAAGCTAATATGGGTGGATCCACTCCAAGGTTTGTCATAATCTGCCACAGCTTTGCATGCTGTACGCAGTCGAATGCCGCGCTCAGGTCTACGTAGACCAAATAGATGTTACCTCCTTTCGCACATGTATACTTCCCAGCCAGGAGGGTCAGGTTTAGGGCCTGTTCCACCGTTCCAAGCCCCTTCTGGAAACCATATTGCAGGTCTGTGATGGTATTATTCTCTCGGGCCCAAGATTGTAGTCGGTCCAAGAGTAGTCGACCTGCAATCTTGCCCGTGGAGTCCAGAAGGGAGATCGGTCGGTAGCACGCAGGGTCGTTGCGGTCCCCTTTCTTGAATATTGGCAATAGGGTAGATGTTGACCATGATGGGAGGAGTCCAGTTTCAGTGACTGCAGCCATTACCCGGGTAATTATTAGTGACCAATAATCAATGTTATATAAGAACAAGTCCATAGGTACCCCATCTGGGCCGGGGGCCTTGCCAGTTTTTGAGGCTTTGATAGCCTTTCTGACCTCATTAAGGGTGAAACGCAAGTTAATGGGGTATATGTTATTCTTTGCTTGTTCCTGGTCTTTTGTTTGGGGAAGGTCCGTTGGTATACCAAAGATTTTTGTGAAGTGGTGGACCCAGTCATTCTCAGTTATTGCCACGTCTAGATGATATGGGTCAACGATGTTATCCAGGAAGGGTGATCTTATAGTCTGCCAAAATGCAGTACTGTCTTTCCTTAATGCGCTGTCATGTAATTGATGCCATAGATCTTGCTTTATCTGCTGCTTGCGATTTTTCTGGGCGTTGTTGTATGTTTTCCTCCGTTGTGAAATTATTTGGACGTCTCTTGGTTTCTGTCGAAGAGCTTCTTTGAGACATGTAAGGGCCTTTCGACAATCAGTGTCGAACCATCTCGTCATAGGGAGTCTGGGTTTGTTTGCTGTGTTTTTAAATAGCTCTTCCCTTATTGCTCCTTGGATGTTATTAAAGGAGATAATGATTGATTATGGGGATGCCTCTGCAGACAGACAGTCCGCTAGCCATAGGCTTGTTTTTTCAAATACTCTTTGTGTTGTCTCTTCAGGGTCGATTTTTGACCATTTAATCGCATAGCCATTTTTCTTCTTTATGGCCAGCGAGTGTTGATCGAGGGAGCTGGCTTTTATTGAAGGTGGACCTGTTTTATCCATGAGGAATTCCACGCTAAGGGGATAATGATCACTAATTGGACTAGACCCTACTTTGTAGTTTTTTAATAGTCCTTTGCAGGTGTTTGAGGCTAGGATGTAGTCAATGGTTGTCAGACAACCTCGCCCATGGAAGGTGGGTTGAAATTCCTGCACAGGATTGACTAGTTCGTTAGCGAAATCGAGATCCAGGGTAAAGAGGATTTCGTTTAGCTTATTGCCACCCGGGGTATGTGCAAAGTGAGGGATGGGGTTTCCAAGTTCATTCTGTAGTCCACAGATCCCATTTTTGTGATTTGGACATAGTGTCTGGTTGAAGTCACCTCCCCAGATATAATTAAGTGTTGCGTTTTGGGTTATTGTTTGTAGTGAAGATATATATGCTACCATTTCATCTAAGTGTGAGCAGCGTTCCAGGGTACCAGTGTTATTGTAATAGTTTATGAGTATGAGTAAATTTCTCTTTGTTGCCATCTCGTGCGTAACTTGAATAATTTGGTAGATGCATGTTTCCTTTAGTAGTTTTACAGTAAGTGGAACGGTGTTGGAGAAGTAGATCGTGAGTCCACCTTTTGGCCTTCCCATTGTACTAGGTGTTGCTTTGGTAAAGATTGTTTTGTAACCCACTAGATGGAGAGGGGTTATACGCCAGGTCTCTTGCAGACACAAGATTTGTTTGCTCCTTGCTGTGTTCAGCCATAAGGGGCATGTTATTTTTGCGGGTAGGCCTGCTACGTTCCAATAGGCAATACCTATACCCATGGACTGTGTTTCTTTCACGTTGGCAGATGTTATCCAGTTGTTAATATTAACTGTATTGATTGCATCTTGCTGGATGCTTGGTCCCAAGTTGGTATCCGCTGCTGCTGGAGAAGTACTAATCAAGAGATTATTTGGGTATGTCGATGATATCTCAAAGATGTAGGAAGACTCTAGAGATGCTGTGTACTGTTTATCGGATGCAGAGTGTTGTATAATGTCAGATTTATGGTAGCTAGATTTATCCAGGGATGGTCAGTCGACCATTTCGAGGCAATCAAAGCGATTATGGGTTGGGAAGCCCTGCCAACCTTCATGTGCTTGATAGGATCTGTCCTGCCGGTAGGGCATTTGACGTTCTAAGTACCCTTCTCTCGATCCGCCCCTGGCTATGTATTCGTGTGGGTATTCCATCTGATTCCATGGCGCTTGATACCATGGCTCCTGATTACGCGAATCTTTGGGGTGATGGTGCCATGCCCAGGGTGGTGGGTTACGATATTGGTTCACTGGGGGGTAGAAGAAGGAGAGGTGTCGGGCGTCAATCCCCCCTTTTTTGTCGAGTTGAGGCCAAGCACAAATGTGATCTACGGTTGAGGGATCTCTGCATGTTACGATGATACAATCACCGCGTATTGATTTTTTCGTTTTGCCTATCCAGGCTACCCTGCGGGCTGTAGTGATCCCACCCGAGAGATGGGATTCAAGGGGTCTATTAATGCTTAGCCACTGCATGGCTTTGTTTTTAAGTGACCATGCAGTTTCTGATGTATCATCTGTTAACTCGGGTACTCCTGTAAGGACTATTGTATAGGGAGTAGCTTCCGGGGGCAAATGGGCAGGACGTCTAACTGAAGGAGGTTTTTTAGGTGTATTTTTAGGTGTTTTTTGAGGGGGCGGAGGTTTCGATGAAAGAGATTCAGACTTATTTTCTGAACAGATTCTGCTGGAGTCTGTTTGTTGCTGGACCTGGGGTATCTACCGTATCTTTATCTGTGGTTACAGTTTGCTGTACTATTTTGGGAGGTGGTTTCTCTTTCTGGGGATGAAGCGTGTTTGCTGTGGATTTGGGTAATGTAATGTTTTGTTTTAAGTTTTTCTGTACTGAAGATGTTGAGTTTGTATGATTTGCTGTTTTCTGCGTGTGTGCTTGATATTCTTTTTTGGATGGGTGCGAGATGTTGCGCTGCCCCTTTATGTCTATACGAGTGTTTGAATCTAGGAGGGTGGCCGAAATTATAGTTAGTTGAGCTTCAAGATTTCTGATGCTCAACTGAATAGGCTTTAGATATTGGTATAATAGGTCTTTGGTTGTAGTAAGAACTTGCGAGGTGATTCTGCAAGTCTTGCATTGGTTAGTGATAGTGTCATTGGGGATTGCCTTGAGTGGAAGGGTGGTTTCGGGGAACTGTAGTATACTGTGGGTCGTTGAGGAGTTTGAATGAGTTGTTGTATGTTCCTGACACGATGGTCTAAGTATTTCTTCACTGTTTGCAGGACGAGTTTTCGGAATTGCTCCTTCTCTCTCGCCTTGCTGAAACGCGATTTCAGAGGGTTGAGCGTCTCCCTGGGTTTGACAACCAGCTAGATCGGGAGTTGCTTCCAGGTCATCAGATGTTATGGAAAGATCCAGTTCAGAGTGCGTGACTGACAGGTCTACTACCGACGGGACAGTATTTAAGTCTGGTACTGACAAAGTCACTGGAAGAGAGCTGTTTTGAGTGTTAAGATTAATTGGAGAGGTGGCATTGGCTATAGCGCCTAGTGAAGAGCGCTTCGCGTTTGCACTCATGAGATCTAATGATACTCTCCTCTCCATCAAAGCTATGCTTTGGTTTATCGTCTCATGGACCCGCGATATAAATAAGTCAATAGGGCCTGTTACCTGTGCTACCTCCTGCGCATGTTTGGATTTTGGTTTGGAGGTACTTCTTGTTTTGGGTGGCATGTTTGTTTGTTACTGGGTCGTTGATGAACGAGGAGTGGCCCGGTCCGGACTCTATCGGGCACTAACGGGCAACAACGGGCCCGCCCTTGGCCCGGGCTTCGCCCCAGGCTGCGTCCCGCGCAGCGGATGCCGCGAGGTGTTGTAGCGCTTCGCTGGGGGCGGGGCACTGGAAGGGGGCGCGGCTCTCACAGGAAGAGGACCAGCTGAAGGTGGTGAATGCTGGTCCTCGCAGTCCTGGGGCCGGCGCCTCGTCCTCCTCTGCGGCCTCGCGCTCACAGTCACTCAGCGGCGCTCTTGAGGAAACAGCTATGCTACTCCTGTAGCAGGGATCAGCAGCAGGAAAGGGAGTCTAAGCAATATCAGGCGGTGAGTCTTTCTCCACGAGTGGCACCCGCGCAGCGGGTGCCGCGAGGTGTTGTAGCGCTTCGCTGGGGGCGGGGCACTGGAAGGGGGCGCGGCTCTCACAGGAAGAGGACCAGCTGAAGGTGGTGAATGCTGGTCCTCGCAGTCCTGGGGCCGGCGCCTCGTCCTCCTCTGCGGCCTCGCGCTCACAGTCACTCAGCGGCGCTCTTGAGGAAACAGCTATGCTACTCCTGTAGCAGGGATCAGCAGCAGGAAAGGGAGTCTAAGCAATATCAGGCGGTGAGTCTTTCTCCACGAGTCACTTTCAGTAGACCGTGTCGGGTATGGTTCTAGGGCGAATAGGAACATGGTCTGGAAAGCCCACAGAGAACCATAATAACTGAAAGGCAGGATGAAGTATGGGATACCCTTATCCGTTGTGTGTGGCATGAGTCCACATATCCAACAGTTCGATGTGTTCATGATGGACTGGTGTTGGTGTAGGAGTTGAATGAATGAGTTATTTACAAATTCGAGTCTTCTGGCAGATTCGTGTTCAGGTAGAGGGTGAAAGTAGTGTGGAGAGATAGTAGGCGGAGGCTGTGGCCGGGTGTCATTTGAAAACGTAACTTGGAATACGAATAGAGTATAGCCAGTCAAAAACATCGTTATGCTACACAACATTAAAATACATGTTATCAAAAACTTCCTTTTGGCCAGTACAGTGCATAGTTGTCTTTCAACGTTCGTGAGTGTGGTAGGTCTCTTTACCCTAGGAAACTCCATCCTCTACTTGCTGCCCGCGGTGGTAGGTTGGTTCTCCCAGGGAGTGCGCTCTGTTCAGTCCGGGGTAACTCCCTTGGACCAACCAGAACCGTTGACCTAAACGTCCCCAGTTGCACTCCCCAGACTTCAACCGCGACCCTAGCAGCAGAACCGGATGGCGGTTCGAAAATCAAAAATGAGCTAGTTCCCTGGGACGAGAGAGCTGAAGAATCAAAAATAGTTCTTAGGGGAAAAGAAATCACATTAGTTTGCTCTTGTATTAGTCTCTGGGGTTAGATCTCAAGTTGTACCGTCGTTTCCCAGGTACGGAAGTGTCTTCAAACAATGTCTCAGGTTCGGTAGTGTCCAACTGCATAGACTGTGGCACAAATCCTTGTAAAGTATGATCACTCTCCTTTTCGGTACCAGTTTCTTCTAGACGTGCATCGCTGAAAGGGATGAAACGAGGTATGGATTCTGTCTCGGAGTCGGCAATTCCTTCGTTGACCCACCGGTCGTATGGAAGAGGCAGAGGGACCCGTTTACAATGGGTCCCGTGCACCCAGTTCTTTTTGCCTTCCACCCGAACCGCTGATCTCGTGGAAAGAAGTACCAGGTAAGGTCCGGTCCACCTCGGCTGTCCGTTGTTTGTGCGCTGAAAATTCCGCACCAAGACCCACGTGCCGGGTGCGATGGAGTGACCTGGATCGTCAGAGGCTGGCGAAGAGGAACTGTGAACCTGTTGGTGTAAAACACGCAATTTAGTTGTCAATTCGCACAAATAGTCAAGCAGTACGGGGTGCTCTATTTCGCTAAGTTTGTTTGGCCTTGGCACGCCCCAGACGTTGGCTGGGCGGCCAAACACTATCTCATGGGGGCTAAGTCCTAATCTGGAATGGACTGTCCTTCTCGTTGACAAGAGTGCTAGGGGCAAGGCGTCAGGCCATTTAAGACCTGTACTGGCTTGGATTTTGGCTAATTTGAGCTTCAAAGTGCCATTGTAGCACTCTACTAATCCAGCTGATTGGGGGTGATTCGCAGAGTGGAATTTTTGTTGGATGCCCAAACACTCACACACTCTCTTCATCACGCGTCCTACGAATTCACTTCCATTATCACTCCAGACGATTCTAGGCATGCCAAATCTCGGGAAGAACTCTTTGACAAAGGCTTTGGCAGTTGACAAGGCTGTATTGTCCTTAAGGGGGTACGCTTCCACCCACCTGGAGAAAGCGCAAACAACAACGAGCACATACTTCAGATTGTTGCATCTCTCCATGTGAATGAAATCAAGCTGCAAAACCTCGAACGGATACGTTGGAGGCGCAAAATGACCAGCTGGAGTTGGGGTTCCCCTACCGGGATTGTACTTCAAACACACCATACAGTTTCTGACCACATTCTCTGCATATTTCGGGATATTGCTATTTTGCCATACTGGGGCCAATACTTTACAAATTCCTCTCGAACTGATGTGTGCAAATCCGTGAGCCATTGTTACTACTGCGAGTACATATGCGTTAGGTAATAGCCATCGCTGGTGTTCTGACAATTCGACCCAACAACCATTCGCATCTAACCTACCCTTACTTTCTCTCCATTCATTCACCTCTTTCTCAGTTGCCTCGGCTTGTATAGATTTCACGCTCTCAATGGTGTCCTCACACATTCCCACATCAGTAATCCACCTAGCGGGACCTACAACATACATCCGACTCATTGTGTTCCTTGCAGTCTCTTTTGCAACCTCGTCTGCAAATGCATTTCCGCGGCCAACATCATCCTGAATCTTTTTGTGTGCACTGCATTTTATAATGGCAACTTGTAGTGGCAAGGTCAGTGACTGGAGGAGCTCATTAACTAGCTGACCGTGTTGTATATTTGCACCATGTGACGTAAGAAATCCACGTTCACGCCACAATCTCCCAAAACTGTGAGCCACACCAAAGGCGTATTGGCTGTCAGTGTACACATTCACTCGCTTTCCTTTCGCTAGCACACATGCTCTGGTAAGCGCAATTAGCTCTGCAGCTTGTGCAGAATTATGGGAAATGCGCGCAGTCTCTATAATGGTGTGTAATGTCGTTACAGCATATGCTGCAGTCGTATCACCATTCGGCAACTTGAAGCATGAACCATCAACCCATAAAGTATTGTTGCATTCAGGAAGGGGAGTGTCCTGTAAGTCTACTCTCCCTTTTGTCTCTTCTTCTGTCCTAAAACAGCAGTCATGCCTATCAATCTCGTCTGTTCCTGTCGGAATGGGTAATAACGTTGTGGGGTTCAGTGTATCACACCTCTTTATGTGGATGTGACTTGCTAGCAGTGTAAGTTCGTAACTGGATAGTCGAGCGCTGGTAAGGTGTTGTGTCTTTGTCCTGTTTAGTAAAATGTCTACTGCATGCGGAACCATAACGATCAGAGTATTATTCAGGACTAATCCAGCGGATTGTCGGATGCAGACAGCTGCTGCGGCGGTAGCCCTCAGACAACTTGGTAGGGCTTTAGCCACAGGGTCTAGAGTTGCCGAAAAATACGCGCATGGGCGCTGTCTGTCCCCAAAATGTTGTGTTAAAACTGATAAGGCACAACCTTCCTTCTCATGGACATATAATGTAAACGGCTTGCTGTAGTTGGGGTTTCCCAACACAGGAGCCGAACACAATGCATCACGCAACTCGTGGAAACTCGTCTGGCAATCTTCAGACCAAGGCATAGGATTTGGCGTGTCTTTGCAGAGTAGTGCCAGCAAGGGTTTAGCTAGTAGTGAGAAATTCGGTATCCATTGTCTACAGTACGATGTAATGCCCAAGAAAGCTCGAACCTCTCTCTGTGTCCTTGGGACACTCAGTTCTGCGATTGCCTGTATTCTTTCTGGTGTCAGTCTCCTTCCCTCCTTCGACAAGATGTGACCTAAGTAGGTTACTTCTTGTCGGCAAAATTGTAGTTTGGAGAGAGAGACTTTGTGCTTCATATCACATAAGTGATGCAATAATGATAACGTAGCTTTCTTGCAAATCTCTTCAGTGTCTGCAGCGATCAGCAGATCGTCTACGTACTGAATCAGAGTTGAACCATTCGGTAGAACAATCGTGTCTAGTTGTGTTTTCAGGGCCTGACTGAATATTGAAGGGCTTTCGCAGTAGCCCTGAGGAGCGCACTTGAAGCGGAAGCTTCGTCCTCCTAAATTAAATCCGAAAATATCTCTACTCTCCTCCGCAATCGGGATGCTGAAGAAAGCGTTCTTCAGGTCGATCACCGTGAACCAATTTGCTGAAGCTGGAACCATTGTCAATAAGGCAGTAATATCGGGGACAACTGGAAACTGTGGGATAACTATCTTGTTCACTTCTCTGAGGTCGATCACGAACCTATACACAGGGGGCTGTGAAGGATTGGTACGTTTTAGAACCGGTAAGACTGGACTGTTACAAACATTTCCTGTTGTTTCTTCGATGACGTCTTTATCAATCAGGTCATAGACAATCGTCAATAACGCCTTTTATCATCCGCTAGATATTTTGTATTGGGGAATACGTGGCAACCTAACGTTGGCTTTCAACGTGATGACATATGGTGCTATTTCCAAACGACCTACATCATTAGAACCGTTTGCCCAGAGTACATCAGGAAGGCACGACAATTCAGTTGCAATATTTTCTTTCGACACATACATTGGAGAAACTATTTTCTTACCTAAAGTAAGCTGTACTCCCAATGGTGAACAGTACAAAGTCGCATATAACCTTTTTAGTAAATCCAAACCTAACAAATTTTCACCGCAACCTGTGGTAAGAATGAGGGGTGCCTCTAATTCGCATGGGCCAATAGAAAGAGATACAGGACTGGAGATCGGGTTTCTAACAGGGGCGCCAGAGAAACCTACTGAAACATTTATTTCGCCAGACAAAGGTGCGCCAAGAAGTTTTGAGTGCATGATAGAACTTTTTGTAGCACCAGTATCCAGCAGAAATGGCTCTGACACTCCTGAGGCGATCACCTCGACATAAGGTCCATTCTGATCTACTGGAACTAAAACAACTCCCTCTCTTTGTCCATGGCTGTCCTAGCAATCATTACCCTCGTTTTCGTGTTCTATATAACTGGCAAGTTGTGAGTGTGCCAGTTTTTCCAAGATCTTTGCTGGGGACGGCAAGAGGGATATCGGCCTGTAGTTGCTCGGATTGTCCGGATCCGCATTGGGCTTTTTCAGAATAGGAACTAGGGAGGCATGTTTCCATTTATCAGGAAACCTACCCGTTCTCAGTGAGTCATTCCAAATGGGGTTGAGGAAGGGGTTGAGAAGAGCTGCCAATGCCTTATATTGCTTCGCCGGCCAAGGATAATTAGGAGATCCAGATTTACATACAAGTAGTTCTACAAGGGTGTCTTGTTCTGAGATATCTGCAAATTCTAGAAAGGCGGGGGACAGCAGAATCTGGGTAGTCAGTTCCTCCTCCAATCCTAGGCTATTGGTTGTGGGAAAGGAGGCGTATATAGTCTCAATTTGTTCCTCAAAAATTTCCGATAGTTTATTGCAGAGAGACTGAGAGGCCGGCTGCCTACGATTCAGCGCTTGGGGGTCCGTAAAGGATCTCACAATGCTGAAGATCTCTCTTGCACCATTACTTGCTTTGTTAATTCGGATAGCCAAATAGGCCCTTTTATGTTCCACAATCAATCTACGATATTCCTTAAGGGCTGTCCTGTAATTGGCTTTGCTTTCCGCAGAATACTTTTGCCTCCAGGCTCGCTTGAGGACTTTACACGAGGATTTTTTTCTGACGAAGATCGTCTGAGTACCAAGGGGCTGATGGTGCTGATCTGTAAGTTTTAATAGGCTTCAAAGGAGCCAATGACTCCATAGCCTGGCCAATCCAGACGTCCAGATTGGTAATACTAGTGTCCAAATCTGAAACTGGATTTGGCTGTGAATTTTTTAAATGTTCTTGGAGCGATTCCAATGTGATTCGGCTCCAGTTTCTTCCTGATACCTTAGGGATCAAAAGGGGCCTATCTACGTTAGATAAATCGATCACAAAGGAAATAAGAAAATGATCTGCCCAAATCACTGGTGTGGGATTAGCCACCTGGATATTCGCCAGGTTGGAACAGATGAAATCCAGTATGTGGCCTGCTTTGTGCGTGGGTGACTCCACCCTTTGAACTAGGCTGCAGGCCGCTAGTGTCGATCTAAAGCTTTTGCTGTAAAGACAGCACTCCTCATCCACATGGTCCCCTAAAGCTGTAAAATTAGCATATCGAGTGCTGGCCTGGATGATATCTGCCAGGACAGGCAGATGTGAAATACTGGACTGGGGGGGGGCGATAAATCAGGAGTCCTGAACGAGAAATGGATGCGGTAAGCTTAATGCAGAAAGGCAGTCCCTCAATGCCGTCGATTTGATCATATGGGGGAATTGTAACAGTCCATTCTGACTTATGAATGAGTGCTACCCCACCCCCATGTTTGCCATTAAGTCTATTGATACAGATGATATTATAGCCTTCCGGTATGTCTACTGTAACAGCAGGGTTAGTAGCGTCATTGAGCCATGTTTCGGTAAGAAAAAGGAGATCCCAATTGTTGTCCTGGAGAGACTGCCAGATATCAATGGCATGTCTGACCAATGATCTGCAATTGACCAATGCCGCTCTCAGGGTCACGGAAGGTCCTGATCCCTGAGAGGAGGCAAAGCTCTGGGTATGGGAGTGTCCATTCCTAATTTCATAATGAGTAAGATGGAAATCGCAGCCCTTACAAACATAGTATGGGCTCCAGGAGTCCGGAGAGAGCAAAGGGGCATGAGGGCACCGTGGTGGTCTAAGTGCAAGTATCTCTGACCGTTTGTAGATCATACCTACATCGCCATGCAAACGGGCAGGGTGACCGGCATCGGCCGCGTCTTGGTCGCGGACGGGCGCAGACGGGCTTACCTTTGGCGTGCCGCCGGCGCGCCCGCTTCGCAGTCGAGAGGGAATGGCCATATCTAGAAGGGGAGGGTGGAGGGGCCAGGCTACTGGACAGTCAACCCTCCAGTTCCCCCAAGATGGCGGCTCGGTGTAACAAGACTTCTGCGACAGCGCCTAATCGGCTGCGCGGTGTCTAGGGGAGGAGTGCAACTCTACCAAATGTCAGCAAGTGAGTACAAAATAAAATGCAATATGCATAAGGCAAATAAACAATTTTTAAAAGAAGTAACAATTTTTAAAAGAATGCGCCGCAGACTTCCCGGCATTTCGCCTCAGGAAGGACTGCTGCCAGATCCAAAAGTAAGCGCCGAGATGATGTCACGGAGACTACTTAGGTGCCACCCATGCGCGCTGACGTCAGTTCTGTACACGACTTTCCGCACCAGGAACGCAGAGCCATGCAAGAAACTGACTACTGGTGCCATGAAACTAGGGCCCTGAAAGGGATTACCTTAAGCCTAGAACTCAGTTCGCAGAACAGGAAGGAAGGGTGGGGGGTAAGGAATCTATCACTGACTAATGTCTCTTACAGATATATTGTAACACAAGTAGTAACTTGTGCATCTGAAAGAAACACGTTGGAGATAGATTCCTTACCATAGAATAGATACCCCAGCAATACCAACCCCGGGTCTGGGAATAATTTTAGACCAGAAAGTCACAGAGAGCAGAACAGCCAAAGAAGCCGTCTCTCCAGACTTGACTGTCAAGGCAGTAATGCTTGGTAAATGTGTGCAGCGAGGCCCATGTAGCTGCCTGACAAATGTCCTGCAAAGGAACGCCGCGTCCAAAGGCAGTAGTGGCTGCCATTGCCCTGGTGGAATGGGCATGCAGCTCCACAGGAGTCTCCTTCTTAGCCAACGTGTAACAGGCCTTGATGCAGAGAACCACCCACCAAGTGATGGTCCGTTTGTGCACGGCCTGGCCTTTTTTGGCACCCACGTAGCCAATAAAGAGCTGGTCATCCACCCGGAACGGTTGTGTGCGCTTCCGATAGAATTAAAGTGCACGTTTTGGGTCCAGACGGTGGAGCCTCTCTTCCTCTTTTGAAGGATGCGGAGGGGTAAAGAAGTTGGGCAAAGTGATGGTCTGCCCGATGTGGAAGGGCGTGACAACCTTTGGCAAGAAAGAAGGACAGGTCCTTAAACCCACCTTGTCCGGATGAACAGAAGGGAAAGGAGGTTTGAATTAAAGAGCCTGGAGCTCACTCACTCTTCTGGCAGAGGTGATAGCTACCAGGAAAGCCGTCTTGAGAGTAAGAAGTCGCAAAGGACAGTTATGAAGGGGCTCGAAGGGAGCGCACATCCGATATATCAAGACTAGATTTAAGTCCCATTGAGGTATAATGAATGGCACAGCAGGAAACATGTGCCTAATGCCTTTCAGGAAACGGTTAACAACCGGAGACTTAAAAAGAGAAGGCTGATCTGAAAGCCGCAGAAAGACGGAGATGGCCGAAAGATAACCTTTGATAGTACCCAGAGCAGAGCCCTGCTGGGCCAAGGATAGGGAGAACAGAAGAACCTCAGAAAGAGGGGCAGAAAGGGGATCCACAGCCTTAGCTGTGCACCATGCCACAAACTTGTTCCACCTGCAAGCGTATACCGTTTTAGTGGAGGGACGCCTGGCTGCCAGAATGACATCACAGACTTCGGGAGGAAGATCGAAAGCTGGCAACTGTCGCCGCATAATCTCCATGCACGGAGGTGGAGGCTGGACAGGTTCGGGTGGAGGACCGTCATCGATCGCCATGTTGAGTAGCTCGGGATACCAGTATCTTTGTGCCCAATCCGGAGCTACAAGAATGACTTGGGCCCGGTCGCGCCGAATCTTCTTCAGCACTCTGGGCAGAAGTGGTATAGGCGGAAAGACATACAATAAACCGCTACTCCACTCGCGACGAAAAGCATCGCCGAGCGAGTGCTGCCTTGGAAATTCCAACACGCAGAACTGATGATATTGCGTGTTCTCTTTGGTGGCGAATAGATGTAACCAAGGCTCTACCCACAACTGAAAGAGACCTTGCGCCACGTCCGAGTTCATACGCCATTCGTGATCCATCAAGCACCGGCGGCTGAGTTTGTTCGCCTTGGCGTTCAGAGAACATGCCACGTGTTGTACCACCAAGGTAATGCCTTGATGTTCCAGCCATGTCCAGAGGCGCAGAGCCTCCTGAGATACGGTCAAGGACCCCACCCACTCTGTTTGTTGCAAATACCACTTGGTGGTGGTGTTTTCCGTGAACACCTGCACCACACTTCCCCGGACAGAGGGAAGGAATGCCTTCAGTGCGAAGCTCCAAAAGGTTTATATGGAGCAGGGACTCCGCCGGACACCAGAGGCCTCTGATCTCTGCCGCTCCCAAGTGGCCTCTACATCCCAGGAGGGACGCATCCGTTACCACTGGGTGCTTCTGAGAGGGGCACAGGTGTGACTTTGGCACGTTGATGAAGAACCCCAGCAAATGCAGGAGGTTAGCCGTAGTCTGAAGGTGGGTGACAACTGCCTGGGGCGAGCCCGCCTTCAACAACCAGTCGTCGAGGTAGGGGGAAGACTGACACCCCTGACCTGGGCAGGTGAGCTGCGTTCACCGCCATCACTTTCGTGCACACCCGAGAGGCACTGGTAAGGCTGAAGGGGAGCACGGCAAACTGAAAATGCTCCTGGCCTACCGTGAACCGCAGGTAACGCCGGCAGGACGGGGTTGTGAAAATATGCTACCATCCAGGGTCAAGGGCAGCCAAGACCTGAGCCAGAGTCAACCTCTTGAACTTCTCCTTCCGGAGGAAGCGATTGACGTTCCTGAGGTCCAAGATGGGGCGCAAGCCCCCTTTGTCCTTCTTGAGGACCAGAAAGTAGTGGGAATAACAACCACGTCCTACTTCTGGCACAGGAACGCGCTTGATGGCCCCCTTGGCCAAGAGGGCCATGACTTCCTGTTGGAGAAGCGCAAAGTGGTCGGGGGATCACTTTGCGCTTCTCCAACAGGGAACTGAGGTGGCATGGCTGGGGGGATAGACTCGAAGGGGAGGGAGTAACCCCTCGAATGATTTGCAGCACCCATCTGTCTGAAGTGACAGAAGGCCAGTCGGGGGGGTGATGTCGGATCCTGCTGCCCACTGGCGTGGGGTGCACCCCAAAGCTCGGACTAGGAAGGCTTTGAGGCGGATCCTGCGGGAGTGGAGGTAGACGGACCCGCACGTTGGCCCCCTGTGCTGCCACGGCACACGGGCTGATTTTGATTCTGCGCAGGCTTCTGGCTGAACAAACGTGCAGGGGCACCCCTTCCGTGGCCACGAAAGGAATGAAAGGTAGACGTAGCCGGGCGTTTGGTGGAGAGACCTAAGGACTTGGCCTTAGCCCGAGAGTCCTTGAAACGCTCCAGCGCACTGTCAGCCTTATCGCCAAACAGGCGAGTACCATCAAAGGGCATGTCCATGAGGGAGCTCTGGCCATCTCCCGAAAATCCAGTGGACCGCAGCCAGGCATTGCGACGCAGGGCCACTGTTGTGGAGGTCGCTCTCCCTAAAGAGTCTGCGGTGTCCAGCCCACACCGAATGGCAAACTTACCGACATCCTTACTCTCGGCAACAGCTTGGGAAAGTACTGCCCTAACCTCTTCAGGGCACTGGGGCAGCGTGTGCACCACTGTGTCCCACACCCTGTGAGAGTAGCTGCCCAAAAGGCATGCAGTGTTGACTGACCGCAGCCCCAGGCTGCCAGAAGAAAATAACCGTTTTCCAAATTGCTCTAACTTTTTCGATTCCTCATCCAGTGGGGCGGTAGGGAACGCAGTGTTCGAGGCATATGAGCTGCAGATTACACACTGTACATAGATGGCCACCTAGTGTTGTGCCCGGATGTTTGCAGTTTTTTTTGTTTTGGAAAAGTCTTTGGAAGTCACAGTATAGGTGACTCCTCCATTGGATAATGCTGCGCATGGGCATCGGCTCCATCACTAGAATGTTTTTTTCCGCCACCGGGCTCGGATGTGTTTCCAGCGCTCCGTGTTGGAACCGATTTCCTTCGGCGCGCAATCCTCACCAACTTACAGAAAATCAGTTTCAAAAGCTTTCCCAATTGACACTACTCTTCAACACCGAAGATTTCGATTCCGGTCATCGTCGACGGCCTTCGGCCTTAACTAGGCCTCAACTCCAGCTCATGGAAAGGACGCCATTTAGAAAATGTCCTCAATGTGAGTCTAAGTTTCCCCACACCGACCTTCATGAAGTGTGTAACCTTTGCCTCTCCCCGGAGCACGAGGCCAGAGACTGTTCCGCTTGTGCCTCTTTCCGCTCCAAAAAGACTATCCGGGGCCGAAGAGCTAGGAGAACAATGGCTCGATCTTCAGCTCCGATTCCAGACGACATCTTTGAAGAAGGCGTCGACGTCCCAGAACAACACGACGTCGACAGCAACTCCGAGGCAGAAGATTCAGACGTCGAGGACATCACTCCAGCACAGCGGGTCGTAAGTAAGACCGTCAACCCGACCCCTCCTCGACACATCCAAAGAAGGCCCCGGTCACGTCCTCAGGCTCGGGTGCACACCGACACAGTGCTTCTACTGCCCAACCTTCTGGCCCGGCTAAGAAGCTAAGCCTTCAATCGACTCGGGCTCGAGTCGGCCTTCCCACGGTGCTGGCACACACCTACCGACACCGAAAAAGACAACATCACCGGCCCCGTCGACATCCAAACCACTGGCGCCGAAGCCTACCTCTACTTCTTCAGCGCCGAAACCCAGTTCGGAACCAAGGAAACCCGCTTCGGATTCAAAAAGACCACCGGAACCAAAAAAAACATCGGATCCAAAAAATATACTGGAGCCGAAAAAATCATTGGAGCTGGAAAAATCTTCAGAGCCGACAAAGAATCTTGCTTTTCCGGTTAAGGACATTGCCAAAAAAACAAAAGAAGCCGCTTTGGTTCCGAAGCCTCCCTCCGCACCGAAAGATCAGCCTCCTGCAGAGGACTTATTTCATCCAGACCCTGTACAAAAGACTCTAGCTAAAGACCCAATCACTGGACAGCTAACTTTAGCTTCAAAAAAGCGATCACTGGATACACCAGCGCCAGCTCCTCATTCAAAGAAAAAGGACATGGCTACCTCGCCTTTAAGACTTCCTTCCCCTCCTCCACATATACCATCACCACCTGCTCCCCGACCACAACATTCCCCTGCATCCTCTAACATACCACACGATGACAATAGGGATGATAGCTCTGATGATATAGGGGCTAACATAGATGATCCATCTATTCCTCCTGGCTCAACTGACCCGTGGGATGATTATAACATCCCAGACGTCCCAAATGTCCCTCAAGATGACATATACCCCTCAAGGCCTTCCCCACCAGAAGACACTGGGTTTTAATCAGCTGATACACAGAGCTGCGCAATATCATGGAGTAGATATGCATACATGATGAAGACTTTCTAATGGATACCTTTGATAATGCACAAAGGTCCTCATCCCTTTTACCAATGCTTAAAGGAGTGATTAAGCATGCTCCTGAAGTCTTCAAGGACCCAGTCAGAACTCGGGTTCATTAACTCTCGAATAGAGAAATAGTATAAAGCTGCCCCTTCACACCCAGCCTATATTAAAGGTCCAGTACCACTAGACTCACTTGTAGTTTCCAACGCACGCAAGAGAGCAAACTCACAAACATCAGGTGAAGCTGCACCACCAGATAGTCTAAGCTACTTGACGCATCGGGGAAAAGAACTAAGTCTCAAGCAGCAAACATGTGGCGTATTGCCAATACACAAGCATTATTTGCCAGATATGACAGGGCTCATTATGACGAATTAGAATCACTAATGCGACACCTCCCTGATAAATACAAAGAAAGAGCAAATGAGCTTATTCAAGAAGGGAAACATATTACAAACACCTCTATTCGGTGTGCACTTGATGCAGCGGACACCGCTTCCAGGGCAGTTAACACCAGTGGTTTATTACGTAGACATGCCTGGCTACGCATATCAGGGTTCAAACCTGAAGTCCAAAGTGTTATACTTAATCAACCCTTCGATGAGCAAGATGTATCACTTGAAAAAATGAAAAAGGATACAGATACAACCAAATCTATGGGAGCCCTGCAGTCACAGGCTCCCAGACGTTCATTTTGCCGCTCATCTTATCGAGGCGCAACCAGGGGATACTCCTCAGACACACCTTCTACCTCATACAAAGCCCCTGCACAATTCGCATATAGTAAGGGCTACCAAAGGGGAGGTTACTGGGGTAACAATAACAAAGGCAGAGGTAAAAACAACAACTCCTGCTCTGCCTCTGCCCAATGACTTCCCTTCCCCCGTCCCATTCCACTCCTGTTGGGGGAAGACTACAACAATACCTACCAGCCTGGGAAAACATCACATCAGACAGGTGGGTGCTTCAAATAATTCAATCAGGCTACTGCCTAGAGCTAACATCCCCCCCCCCCCACCCCCCAAACATACCACCCAAGCAGCGTCCAATGTCACAAGAACATTTAACACTGCTCAGACAGGAAGTAATATCCCTCCTGCAGAAAAATGCAATAGAAATAGTCCCAAAGCATCAGCAGAGTAAACTCCCTATATTTTCTAAACCCAAAGAAGGACGGATCTCTAAGACCAATCCTAGACCTCATACCTCTAAACATTTACATAGTCTGATCATTTTCATATGGTCACACTCCAACAAGTCCTTCCACTCCTGTTGCAAAACGACTTCCTTGTCACTCTAGATCTCAAGGACGCCTACTTCCACATTTCCATCCACACAGTGCACAGAAAATATCTCAGATTTGTGCTAGACGGGCAGCACTACCAATTCAAAGTGCTCCCATTCGGAGTCACAGCAGCGCCAAGGGTGTTTACCAAATGCCTAGCAGTAGTAGCACCACACTTAAGAAGACAACATATTCACGTCTTCCCATACCTAGACGATTGGCTCATAAAAGCCAGCTCCTACAGCCAGTGTGTACAACACACTCAGGCTACTATTCAACTGCTTCACGACTTGGGATTCACAGTAAATCACACCAAGTCACATCTGCAACCTTCACACATACAACAATATCTCGGCGCTACAATAAACACCCAACTAACACCAGCCTATCCCTCTCCAAACAGGATAACAAGTGTACAAACTCTCCTAACAAAATGTAAACTGCAACACTCGCTTCCAGCTAGAGTGTTGATGCAGCTCATGGGAATGATGGCATCTTGCATATTTATAGTCCCTCACGCAAGACTGCAAATGCGTCCACTTTAAGAGTGCCTAGCACGCCAATGGAACCAGGCTCGTGGTCAATTAACAGACCTCGTGTTGGTAGACAGTCTGACTCATCGCTCTCTGCAATGGTGTAGCACCAAAAACCTTTCAAAGGGCCGACCGTTCCTAGAGCCAGTTCCTCAGATAATCCTGACAGCGAACGCATCGCTCTCCGGCTGGGGAGCTCACCTACTACATCACACCATGCAAGGCAGGTGGACACCGCAACAAAAGTTACTCCACATCAACCACTTGGAGTTACTAACTGTTTTCCTATCCCTAAAAGCATTCCAAAAACAAGTATGGGGCAAAGCTGTCTTAGTCCGCACAGACAATATGACCGCCATGTACTAAATAATCAAACAAGGGGGAACACACTCTCTGCAGCTCTCTGTTAGCTCAGCAGATATGGAGATGGGCTATACCACTAGAAATCTTCCTCTTAGCCCAACACGTTCCAGGAGTACAAAACACCTTGGCAGATCTGCTAAGTCGACAGACACAGCGGATCCACGAGTGGGAACTTCATCCACAAGTTCTTCAACCGTTCTTTCAAATGTGGGGACAACCTCCGATAGACCTCTTCGCAACCCACGAAAACGTAAAATGCCCAAACTTCGCTGCCAGATATCCACACCCGCTGTCCAAAGGCAATGCGATATGGATGAACTGGTCCGGAAAATTTGTGTACGCTTTTCCTCCTCTCCCAATACTTCTGTTAGTGATACGCAAGCTACAGCAACATTCCCTAACACTCATTCTAGTAGCTCCAACTTGGGCCTGACAACCGTGGTACACCACACTGCTGCAACTATCTGTGGTACCACACCAAAAACGATGCCTATCTCCACGTCTCTTGACACAGAACCATGGAGAGATCAGACACCCGGACCCAGCTCAGCTCAACCTAGCGATCTGGCTCCTGAAGTCATAGAGTTTGGTTACCTCAACCTTCCTCCAGAATGCATGAACTTTATTAAAGAAGCCAGACGTCCCACTACGAGAGCATGTTATGCTGCTAAGTGGAAACGATTTGTAATATACTGTCAAAACAACCACATAAATCCTTTAGATGTGTCTATTCAACACATCATAGGATACCTATTACACCTTCAACAGTGTAATTTGGCTTACACGTCTATCAGACTACACCTTGCTGCCATTGCAGCATATTTACAAAATAGACAACATCTATCTCTGTTTAGAGTACCTGCTATAAAAGCTTTCAGGGAAGGACTCAAAAGAATAATCCCTCCCAGAACACCACCTTCACCTGTGTGGAACTGAAACATTATTCTTACACGGTTAATGGGACCTCCCTTTGAACCGTTACATAAATGCGAATTACAATTCCTAACTTGGAAAGTAGCTTTCTTAGTAGCTATTGCTTCTCTCAGAAGAGTTGGTGAACTACAAGCATTTACCATTCAAGAACCCTTTTTGCAAATACATCATAACAAAGTGGTGCTACACACTAATCCTAAATTCTTTCCAAAAGTCATTTCACCATTTCATCGCACAGCCACAAACAGTCGCAGAAAGAGCTCTAAACACCTTAGACGTCAAAAGAGCATTACTGTACTACATCGAAAGGACACAAACTTTTCGTACCACCACATAAAGGCAACCCCATATCAAAATCGGGGATAGCTAGGTGGATTGTTAAATGCATACAAATAGGTTACCAGAAAGCCAAACGTACGTTAACAATTCCTCCAAAAGCCCGTTCTACAAGGAAAATGGGGGCTTCAATGGCATTCTTAGGGAACATTCCCTTAGATGATATATGCAAAGAAACTACATGGTCTACACCCCACACATTCACAAAACATTATTGTGTAGATGTGGAAACTAAACAACAAGCCACTGTGGGCCAGGCTGTACTAAAAACTCTGTTTCTAACTACTGCAACACATACTGGTGGTCGCCGTTAGGTGTGGGTACTGCTATACAATCTATGCACAGTGTGTAATCTGCAGCTCATATGCCTCGAACGGAAAATGCTACTTACCAGTTTGCATTTGTTCTTGGCATGTAGAGCTTCAGAGATACACACGCCCACCCGCCTCCCCGGCTACCTGTATCTGTTCCAGTATTATCTTAATTAGATACAAATCACATGGACATCACTACATCTTGTACAGCTCCATCACTTCCCTAATGGCGAAAAACAATCTGGGGATGGAGCCAATGCCCATTCGCAGTATCATCCAAAGGAGGAGTCACCTATCCCGTGACTTCCAAAGACTTTTCTACAACAAAAGAAACATCCGGCCCAACACTAGGTGGCCGTCAATGCACAGTGTGTAACTCTGCAGCTCTACATGCCAAGAACAGATGCATACTGGTAAGTAGCACTTTCCTTGTGAGGTGGAGGCCTGAATGACCAGACTCTCCGGAGTCAGATGATTAGTTAAAAAGGCAGGGTCACCCGGTGCCGGGCGATGACGCCGGGCCACGCTCTTGTCCCCCGAAACGCCCTTGCTGGTCTGGACCAGGTGCCCATCAAAACATCCGTTAAGGCCTCGTTGAATGGGAGCAGAGGTTCCATGGAACTTGCTGTCTGCTGAAGCACTTCGGTAAGAAGGTTTGTTTTATGAGAGAGAGTAGGCAGATCGAGGTCAAGGGCCTCATCAGCTCTACGGAGCACCGAAGAATAAGTGGCGCCTTCCGCCATGGCAGCGGGAGGAGACATCAAACCCGGCTCAGAGGAGCGGTCAAGGCCACCTGCATCCTCAGATTCCTCTGCCCACTCATTTTCGGACTCGCACTGCCGTGCAAGAGGGTCCTCCGACCCCTCCCAGTCATCCACCTCCTCCACGGCCCGAGGCATCAGAGGTAGCGGCGGGGAAGGCACAGCAAAGGGTCCAGAGGCATCGGAAACGGCTCCGGGAACGGCGCCGGGTGGCGCCGATCCGGGCTCCATGTCCCAATTTGGGTCCCAAGTAGGGGCAAAATTATCCGGAAACTCTGGCAAGGGTGGAGGCGGAACAAACCGAGTCCACGCTGGCACCCGGAACGGAGCTGCAGAGGGCGCTGGGGCCAGAACCACTGACAGAGGGCCCTGGGGTGCTGGGGCTGGAGCCACCGGCTGAGGACTTTTCAGCACCGGGGCCAAAGGCGAGCAAGGGCCCGCTATAGGGACCATGGGGCCTGAAAGCGCACCAGCGGGAGTCCTAGGCCTGAAATGGCTGTGCATGGTGGCAAGAAACTCTTGCACCTGGGCTGGAGTCGCCGGCGGACCCGGATAAGGTGGGTAGGCCACGGGACTCCTAGGCTGCAACAGAGTCACAGGGGAAGAACCCTTGGCCCCCTCGTCCACAACCAGAGATCAACAGGGGGACGTTGGAGAGCGAAACACGCTTCTTTGACCTCTTTCTTTGATGTCTCTTACCCGATTGCGAGGGCGAAGACGAAGACTTAGACCCCGAGGAGCGATAAAAATGGCTCCGCGGACGGTCCATTGACTGACCCCTGGACCTCGAACAGTGCAGAGACAACTGCCGGGCCTCCAGCAGCTTTCGGGGCCGCTCCTGCAAAGTCTTCGGAGCCACGGCCAGACAGTTGGGACATGACCGAGAGTCATGGTCGTGCTCCAGACAGTAGAGGCAAACGCTATGGGGGGCAGCAACTGACATCGTACGGCGGTGGGACCCACAGGATTTAAATCCAGACATCCCTACTTGGCACCAGGAGTCAAAGACTCAAAAACAGGAGAGACAAAAGTGTCAAAAAAGTTAGTCAAACAGGGACTAGGGTACGTGCTCTACTTGGACCTGCGCTTGCTGGCGCGGAAAAGAAAGAACTGACGTTGGCACGCCTGGGTGGCCCCTAAGTAGTTTCCATGACGCCATCTTGGAGCTCACGACACCAGCGACGGACACAGAGCAGCACAACGCCACCTACTGACACGCAAGGGTACTGCTGACGAAAGACTTTCCGGATCCAGTCGGAAGCTGACGACTGGGAATATTCTAAGGTAAGGAATCTATCACTAACGTGTCTCTTTCAGATGCTTTTGCGCATGCTGACTATGTCTCCGTTTTGACATCTTCTCCTGTGACTGCCTTGAGGGCTGTTGAGTCATTGGAGACAGAATTCAACCGGGTGCCTGGATACAAGCTAGTTATTTTAAATGTCCTTGCGCTTGAGTCTGATAAGAGAAAGGTTCAGTCTGCAACGTACTTGGTTGTTAAACTGACAGCAGAATGTGATTATCATTCTAAACTATTGTAAAGTTTATAACCCCTCTATTGAGACTTTTAATAAATGGAAACAATTGCATCTGAGGTTTATTGGGTAGTGTAATCTTATTAAAATGATTATTTTACGCCGATATTTGTATCTATTCAGATGTATACTATTATATCTCCCTAAAGTTTTTTTTCATAAAATTGAATCCCTCTGGCAACCGTTCTTATGAAACTACAAAAAGCAGAGATGTAAGATACAGTATTTCCAGTTTCCTTAGAATAGAGGTATTACTTGAAATACTATTTAGCAATTTTGGTCTTTCATCTTACTAAGACCTTGATAGGAAAATGTGGCCATTGGAATACATTTTCTCTGATTATCTCTCTTGGGGGGCATACTTCAAACCACCCTTACGGGTCTATCTTCAAATAAAGGCCTGTTGAAAAAAAAGAAAACTACTGCCCTTACAACCACTATACGTTATGGAGAAATAACTCAAACCTTCCCTTATCTATTTATCATAGCTTTCTCAGTTGTTGGAGGAATATAGGACTGCACACATTGGACAACTTTTTGTGGATACTAGCTTGCTTCCCTTCGAGGCACTACAACAGCAGCTACCTCTTCCCTGTCGGGGCTTTTTTAGATATATCCAACTTCGTACTTTTTTGTTGGGCTTTGAGGCGGGAGAGATTAACTGTGCTTGGAATACATTTATTGAGTTCCTTATGGATCTGGCTTATAAAGGGAATATACGTCTGTCCTGTAAAGTGATCTTTGCAGCTGGATTTGAGGGGAGAAACAACATATTTCGACCTCATGGCTGAGAAATGGAGAGCTTTCTTGGGGGTTATAAGGTGACACCCAAAGATATTGAAAGCAGTAATATTCTGGCACAGACAGTATTGAATGTGTGAGGCTCATCATTTTAAGTTCCTCATTGATTTGTTCTATACACCTTATCGGCCATAAAGAATGAAGGTAAGGCAGGACAGACAGTGCTTGTGATGTGGGGTTAACAGAGCAAATTCTGTCGAGATTTTGTTGCTTGTATTTGTATATGTTGGACTTTATCTTTAAGAAACTAGTGTATTTCGCATTGATTATAGATGGGACCATAAGTTAATAGTACTTGGCACTCCCCTCAGATTCCACCTGCTGTAAAGGGGGTATTTTTATTTTTGCTATCTTCCTGGTCCAACATTGGCTATTAACTAGAGCTCCTGACCCCAAGATTTGGTGGCAAGAATTTTTAAATGTTTGTTCATTTGAAATGTCTGTTTTAGATAATAATAATAGTAGGTGTAGAACTAGATTACATCGTAGTTGGAATTCTATAAGAGTGTGGATGTCAGTGGTGTTGGTTCTCCAGGACCTGTCAGTTTTATAGTGTATTATTCTATGGATTATCTCTCTCAATGAGTGATATATTTTTATGTATTTAACTAACGCACGTGGCACATTCTGATGCCCCAATAAATGAATTAGAAGAAAAAAACCTTTTTTCTCTTTGATAGTTTTTTAACATATTTTTGTACCATATTATGTACCATCCCATATATCACACCATCTGTCCTTTTCCTCGCAGACTGTTGTAACTTAATTTCCTCTTCAAATTCTGGCATTCTGCATCAAACCACCAATTCTGATTGGAAAGTTGCTTCCCATCTAAGGTTCCCTTCTTCTCACTTTTACAGTATTCCACTTTTATGCAGTGGATAGTTTTCCTTATTATTTCAGAATACCAGTTTAAGAGCTCCGAGTATTCTGGCACTCGTGAACGTCAACAAGATCTAGTTGAATTTTCATTAGCATATCCATTTCATTCTCTTCTAACCTAGTTTTTAATCATTTTGGATGTGTAATATCTGTGATCACCACTGCTGCCTTGTTTCTTACAATCTGCAACTGACAATGAGCTACCAAGGGAAAACAATCACTTCTGTTTAAATTTAGTGTGAGAAGTTGGCCCGATATATGATGTTCACTAGTTCTAGTGATCACCCTGTATCAGTCCAAACAACCCTTATGGTGATTGGTTGTAAGTCAACCTTATAGACCAGCTATCCTAGTGGTAGCATGGACGAAGCAGTCTTAGGCTAAACTCTTTTGGCATGTGAAGCCAGCTGTTTTACCACAATATAACCCCTTGAATACCAGATGAAAGGACACCACACAGGTTGTTATGAAAATAAACAATATATTTATTAATAACAAACACCGCTGAACTCTTTATGAGGTCAGAGGGCTAAGCACATGACAATATCTTAGGAAAAATACGATAAGTTGCACAAAATTACAATGGTGCCCATGGGGCACTGCAAACCATATACTAAGTAAATGGAATGTGAAAGTCGATAGAAGAAATGGAGCTGTAGGACCGCTGGGACTACGCTATCCTAACCTTAGGTAAGTAATAGGAGGCCCACGGGACGCGGGTGCAGAGTGTGAACTCACATGCGGGATGCGTAACAACGTCTATGGACAGTACAGTTCAAGAAAAAGGTGAGTACGGACAATCCTGACTAGTTGGGACTAAAACGACTGTGAATCTGGACACTAGGAGAGTCAAGCTACCCTTGAGCACCGAAATGCTCTCGTTACCTCACCCACGGGCTGCGGGTACATAGGTGCGAAGTCGTGTCCGGTTTCTGCATTGAAGTCAATGGAACCGGAAAGAAAAGATGCTGCAGGCGACCAGGAGGAAGATGTCCGGTGCGATCCAAGGGTGGATCGGTGAAGAAGAGGACCTGAAAGCAGAGGGGACAATGTTCAAAGTCACTAGCCAGTGACTGGAGTGGAACCAGGAAGGAACCAGATGTCTTCGTCGCGATCAGGTGAAGAGTGGACGCTTGACTCTGCAGCCACGTGGACCAGGAGTGTCTTCGACGACCAGGATGGAGGCACGAGCTGTCCCACGCAGGCTCTCGCTGTCGGCGGTGTTGGATCCGGAATCGGCATCAACAGGCCTTGGCAAAGGCAACCCACGCGGTGAGTAGAAAAAGCGTCTGGTGCGGACTAGGAGAGTCCGGGGTGCTCCTCTTTTGGAAAGGGAGCAAGGGCCAGTCTGGAGCAACCAGACCAGCAGTGAAGATTTCAAAGTTCGTCGTCTAGGAGGCCACTAGCCAGCCGGCAAGTGACCAGACAACGCGTCGAGCAACAAACAAGCAGAAGGGTCCCACGCAGATCTTGTGGATGCTGGAGGGCTGATCTTCGGTGCAGGGGCGGCTCGGGGCTGGGGCTTCTCAGTCCCCAAAGCACTTGGTCGAGTTTACCTCGGGAGTCGTGCTGAAAGCGAAGTGCAGCTTCTTTCAAGATGGCCGGTCCCACGTGTCTCGTCGCACCCACGGATCTCAGCTGTGCTGCAGATGTAGGTTGAGGTCGGAGAGGTCTGGGAATCCAGGTCTCGTCGGGCTCTGAAGTCTGGATCCTCAAGGGAAGACGACAAAGTGAAGCCGCTGGACGCTGATGGTGCCTGCAGTTGCAGGGTGGACACTCCTTGCCCACAAGGGAGATTCTTCAGTCTTCTGTGGAGCAGAACGTCGAAGTCCAGAGTTTCTTCTTGTAGAATTGTTCAGGATAATCTAATTTGGAATGGGACCAGCTCCTACCTTTATTCTCCTAAAGGGGGCTGCACTACTGACTAGGTCCCTCCCCTGGGTGGGACCAGGAAGGGTTTGAACCGGTGTATGCACAGGGCACCTTGTGTGCCCCAGGCATGTCTCATTCCTTTCAGGCCTGTCCTACCCAATACACAAAATCCTGTCTGGGGTGGTGTTAGCACCTCCCCAGGCAGGAAACCCTTTGTCCAAGCCTCCCTCGCTGGAAGGACTCCCAGCAGCAGGAGGTCAGACTTGTGTCTGTGGTGGCAGCATCCATTTTGTGATGCCAAGGCTCGAGTTAACTTTAACCGGGGTTCCCAGTTACATACATGTCGTGTCCCTCTAGAAGGGTGGAATGCTACCCCCGTCGGCAGAATTGGCGAGGGGGTAGTATTCCAATTCGTATGACACCTTACTCGACATGTTTTGATAATGTTATACCAGAGTTAGCATTTAACCGCGAGGTTGATAATGCACTTAAGAGTATATGGTATAGCGTTATCATGGAACAGCTATTAGGACTTGATTCCGCAAGCTGCAGACGGGCTCAGCTCATGCCAGAGCACCATCTCACATAATTCCAAGCACTCTGCCTTCAGGATTGATAAGGCCTGCCATAGGAGTGACTTATAGGAGTATATGTGTCCATTTTAGGGTTAGATATAGGTATACTATATCTACAGCAAAGGGTGATTACACCACCTTACCCCAGCTGTCGTGCAGCCAGTTGTGTCAGTTTTAGATGGCCAGCCAGGAGTGGCATAATACATGCTTCAGCCCCTGGTAGGCCCTGGGTACACCTATGCCCTGGGCACCTAAGGTACACTGTACAGGGACTGATAAGGTGGCCCAGTACCAATTGGTAAATGCACCTAAAGTACATGGTTGTCAATTTAGAGAGAGAACAGCTAGGCTGTGGGTCTGATTAGCAGGCCCACAGCCAGGGAAAGTCGTAAACCAGTGAAGCAAAAAGAAAAAATCTGGGGTGACCATAGGATTGCAGACCCCACTCTCCTACACTTAGCACCCTGAAATCTTTGATTACGTAGAAATACCAGACTGGGATAAATAGATAATCAATTGGAGATTTTGTTGTTCCTATGCAGAATGTTTGGCGGGCAGGAACATCTCTCAAAAAACAGTCATTCAATTAAAGTCCAAATTTTACATCATATCGGACCAGTTCTTATCCACATTCTAACATGTTCCATCAGGAAAAATTGCCTCAGGTTTTATTATATACATTGACCAACTTATACCTGTGCTGCTTCTTGTTGTTCGGCTTAATTCTTGTTTTAAACTCACCCATAATTATTAATAATCCCTTCGTGGACATACATGCATTCCTAAATATCCTCTATGATGTTTATTTGCTGGTTTTTATTGTACATCATATCTGCCATTCGCACATAGACATTCACCACAATTAATTAGTCAATATCCACAGAATGTTGGTATAAATCAATTTTACTTATTTGCACCCATTCCCATTTTTGCTGGTAGCATTCACGTGTTTTTTTGCTATCTTTATAACAGCTGAAGTTAGTAGCCGAGTTGGACTCCTACGCACATTTTCTTTAGCCACGGAGGAGATTTGTAAAAGATTCTCATACTATAACTCCTCCCTATGCAACCATGTTTCATGCATGTAGATCACTTCATTCCGTTCTAATATCATATGTAATTTTCCTGTGTTCCTGAACTGATTTAATCCAAATCCAGCTTACTTTTAGGTCTTATGGAGAGATGGCACCTTCTCCAAGTCTGTCACTCAAGTTAACTCTCCCGTGTTCATTTGATTCATACTGGGAGAATTTAGTTTGTACTACTTGTATACCTTATTTGCTTGTTTCTGTTGTGTATCCTTATGGATAACCTTTTATCTTTCCAATATTCTTTCTTAAACTTTAAAGTCAATCCCACATTGCACCAGAGGAAAGTTCCTTGTTGTGACATTTCGCTTTCTTCATATGAGATAATTTGAATACCCTTCTGTTTCAATCCATGTTCCCCTTTAAATATTAGGTCTTTTATCAATTTAGAGCGACACACCATTTTTGTGATTTCCTTTATGTCTTTTCTTTTCACACAACCAACTCTGCTTATATCTTCGGATGAGATTGTTTAGAAATTTCTACACTGAATAGCCCTAGAAGGCTGCTTCTAGTTAAGTTTGTTAAGCCCATTTCTCCTTTTTTTTTAATGCATTTATAAAAAAGAGCGCGATCCCCCACCTCCTGTTTTGGGCGATTTTTCTGGGGTTATTGGCTGTTTGAGATTCACTGACTGATTTTGTTTCCCTTAATTCTACAGGCCCCTTTGATTTCAATTCCCACATACCTGATTTTCATCCCCATTATCACTTATAATTGTGGTGTTTTGCAAGGAATGTGTACTCTTCTGCTCACCCTCTGCTAATAAGTTCTTTTTCTGTGGTCCTTTCTCTTATAGAGCTCCAACATCGCTCTAGAGCATTTCTCTACTTGTACCAGGGATATCGTTCCTTTCTTTTGATTCTTCCTTCCTTCCGAATCTTACGTTGGGACCATTCCTGCTTCTATTTCCCTTTCCTTTTTTTTTCGTTTTCAAATTTATGTGACCAACATTTCCTATAAAAGAGGGTAGTCTCCTTTCTTTTTCACCAACATTGGTTTATGTGACACAAAAACAATAGTTGGCTCCCTTTGAGTATTATCTTTCTCAAGTCTTTCAAATGTTCTAATCTTTTTCAAGTTAGACATTGATGACTTAAATGCACAATAATGAAAAGTGCTAAACCCAAGGTCAGACGTTTATTGCAGTGGAACTTCGGGCAATAAGGGGCAGAACAATCTATCTCCAATAATTCTCAGTATTTTACTCTCTGTACTGGAAATAGATTGAATGCATATAGCTGTGTCCGAACTGGGGTGGCGAAGTGAGCTAAAGAACGATCATGGATTCAACCCAGATCTGTGGCTGGGGGTGAATGTCTGAAAAGTTTCAGCGATCCTTTCATCATCTCCTTGTGTTTGCTTTGTTCGCCCTTAGTTGGCAGGGTATTTCCAGATGTGTGTCCTTTGGTCACTTTGCCACTGGATTCAGGCTAGCCTGGCTGATGAGGGATATTAGCCCGAAACTGGTGCCAGGATGCTTGTTTCCGGTCCAGGCAAGATATGGCTTGGCAGTTCGAGCTGGACTGTTCCCATGAGGCACAGGGTCAAGACTGATTTGCATATAGCTATGACTGAACTGGGGTGGCGAAGTGAGCTAAAGAATGATGATGGATTTAACCCAGATCTGTGATTGGGGGTGAATGTCTTGAAAGTTTCAGCGCTCCGTCCATCATCTCCTTGTTTTTGCTTTGTTAGACCTATGCCTTAGTCATAAAAAAACAATGTGCTAAACTCTGCATACTTGCACCTTAGGACAAATAATTTCTACAGCAATAGGATTTTGACAGTTGATCTTGAAGTTTAGTTTTCGTCCATGCAAGACCTGTTGTTGCTTCTGGCAGCAATCCATCTACACCAATCCTCCTCTCAACTGCTTCTTTGTGTTGCAATGACCACTATTCTACTATGCTTTCTTGTAATTCAATTTAGTCCCTCCAAAAGTTAATTTGGCTCAGGATGATAAATGATTATTGGGGTTATTCCCTTCACTTATTATCAGGTCATCTGCTTCCCTTACTTGTTAGACAAGCTGAATATCATTGTCCATAAGAACATCTTGTATTAAGAGAATGTAGTCTTCCACACCATAAAAAAAACCATTTATTTAGATGGTGTGCATCTAGACCTGAAATGCCGTACAAACAGAACATCAAATGGTACCTATATATGTAAAGGTGGCTGGTGATAAGAGTGATTGTGGGAGAGAGAGCGAGAGAGGTTGAGAAAGCAGAGCATAGTGTTTATTATACCTTAATAATAATTTTATATTCTACAGGTAATATTTATGAAATTAAGTCATTCTTTGAGAAGAGATGCCTCAACTGCACCATATGTAGGTTACCTCTGTATAACTGAGATAATTGGTTCACTATCTGCATCTACGAAGGACTAAACTCCTGGCTCTTGTAATGGTGTATGCTGACGTAGGCTTAACAGTCAAAAAATAAGACTGATATGAAGGGGAGAGTATGTGGGGTAACAGTCAGAGCTGCCGACTTTGCAACTGGGTAATCAGGTTCAAACCTGACTCCGACTCAACATCCTGCGATTCTGGGCAAATCACTTAATCTCTGGTGCCTAAATTTAAAAAAATGTATGTGTCCTTGTGCAATGTAATTGGTGCTCATGTAATTCGGTCCAAATCTTCGGGTCGAGTTTATGGTATATAAAACTGCAAAAAAAGCGAAACAGTGCTGGTTTCTTGTAACATAGTGACAACTGAGACTGTAGGTGATAATAAATGATTGTGGGTATCTAAACAGCACAAGTCATCTAGCTTCAGATATGCCCTTGAGTCAGCGCATAGAGTGTTATTCTGAAAACATGTTTAGACTGTTCTGAATCTTATTCCTGTATGATGAGTGTGCAGTAAATTAATCTAGATGACATATGAAACTGCAAAGCTAATATTACTGTTAGGTTGCTTTTTACTCTGGAGAACAAACTTGAGAAGAAAGATTCTCTTTACAGCCTCAGTGGAGGTGTGTGTGGTAGCGTGAATCTTTTTTGGATTCTCATGCTGTGCATTATTCTGCCATCTAGTGTTTAAGCCCGGAATTGTTGTATTTCTTCTTTTTTTTTTTTGGGTGGTGGGTGTCGACATACCACCATTTGGTGTCCTGTGACGTCGACTTGCTTTCTCCGCAAGCCCCAATCTTTGGTAGCCATCTTCAGATTCTTTGTTTCCGCTGTTAGGTCTGGATCAATACAGACGGAGCTCCAGGGTTTTGGAGAGAAGAATCAACGGAAATAGATGATACTTATACAAAACAGCGATAAAAGGCTTTTCGACATACCAGACTACTATCCTACAAACTGGAGTGCACTGAAAAGGGGAAAGTATGGAACTTCAACGAGAATGCGCATGCAGGGAGCTTCCTGTGTGCGGCAATCGACAAGACACCTTTCAAATTCTGCAAAACCTTTGCTTGACGCTGGATTACTGAAGTGAAGATTGCAATGCGTGCTCGGCCTTCACCCCAAAAACAAACCTTGAGGGTAAGAGAGAGACAGAGAAGGGCCAACTACAACATGCAAGGCCAGGTGCCAGCACCGTTGCTTTGAGATCTGGGCCTTTCCAGCAAAGAGGAGTACAACGTCGCCGAAGGCCCTGAGGTCTACGAGGACACAGACGTCACAATCGTAGAGGTTAAGAAGAAAACTTCAAAGGAGGAAAGAGAGCCGTTGACCTCGAAAAGACAGGATGAGACATGAAAAAAGGTCTCAAAGACCTCAAAAGGATCCTCAGCGTTGAAACAGTCGACAATCACAGCCCCCTCTAAAGAGAAACAATCTGTCGGATCCTTAGAAAAGAACTCTGTGACGGCAAAAACTCTCGAAAAATTCGAAGACGGTGATGAAAAAGACGCCTCGACGTCAAAACGAGAGAGGTCGAAACAGCCTTTGACGACAATGTGGGTGTCATCAAGCACGAAGAGAGAGGCTGAGGGTCTCGACGCCGAAACACACACTTCGGAGATCAAGAAAAGGAAAAGACTAGAGGCTGAGAGGACGAATATTTTACAACGCAAAAAGGAATTCGACGAAAGCTTGAAGCAATTCATGATTATTGCCAAAAACAATGACTGAAGCAGAAAAATCAGCCAAGGAATTGCAGCTGCCGCCCGAACTGCTCGACGAGGACAAAGAAGCGGAATTCTTCGAGGATGAAGAAGACGATGAGGCACTTACGTATGTGAGCTCGGCAACCTCGGAGGCTCAAGACATACAATGGCAGGATCTTGATGCCGAATCACCAGAAAAGGTGGTAGACACATATCCGAGGCCTTCACCACTAGATGACATTGGGATGTACAACCAAGTCGCAAAAAGGGCAGCAGACACATATGGAGTGCAACTTGAAGAGGAAAAGCCACAATCATCCTTTCTACTAGAAACGTTACTGCCTACACAATCAAGGAGCCAATTTCTACCCATGCTACCAAGTGTACTGAATCAAGGAAAAGAGGCATTTAAAGAGCCTGCCACTTGCAAGGCAGTCACACCAAGAGGTGACAAGAAATACAAACATTTTTCAAAGGACCCACTGTACATCAAAGGGTCAGTGCCAGCTGACTCAATTATTACGTCTACAGCTAGGAAAAGAGCCAATGTACCAACCAATGTTGGACCAACGCAAGACAAGCAGCGCAAAAGGATGGACCTTATGGGGAGAAAGGTCGAGAGGAGTGCAGCAATTCAGTGGCGCATTGCTAACTCAAATGCATTGATAAACAGGCAATCATAATAGCATCGGGAAGAGGTAGGAGAACTACTCAAGCACCTGCCTGAACAGTCCCAAAGAAGGGCAAACCACTTAGTGGAACAGGGAAAGAACATGGGAAACACATGTTTAAAATCTGCCCCAGAAGCTGCAGACACATCTAGACAGATGATGATCGGCATTACTGAGAGAAGACCTGCATGGCTGAGAATATCAGGTTTCAAGCCAGAAATGCAGAACAACCTACTAAACTCTCCTTTCTATGGGGAACAGCTGTTTGGTAGCATTGTAGATGAAAAGCTGAATCAACTGAAAAAAGACAATGAAACAGCAAGGTCTATGGGCGCACTACAATTTAGAGGCATGTGTAGAGCCACATCCTCAAGGAGACCAGCAGGCAGAGGTAACCATCAACCCACAGCCTCACACAAAACATGCTGACAAACTTACCAACCAGGGCAGCAGCAGAATTGGCAGTTCCAACATGTAAGACAATCCTTTCAAGGGCGCCCTCGGGGAAGAGGGCAAACACAACGACAAGGACCGCAAACCACAGCAACGTGACTGCATTCCAAAAGTGGGCCACTCACCAAAACATCACTGAGTGAGCCCCCAAAGACACTATCAAAATAAAGACTTTATCCTTTGAACAAACAGTTCCTCCAACATACTACACCAGTAGGTGGTAGGTTAAAATACTTCCTCCACAAATGGAGAGATATCACTACAGACAAATAGATATTAAACATAATACAGTACGATTACTGCATAGAACTGGCAAAGCAACCTCCAAACAAAAGACCAAACAAAAAGAAACATTCGGAAAAATAATTACCCAATTACTCCAGGAGGTGCTAGAACTTCAATCCACAGAGGCCATAGAACAGGTACCACAAAAGGAAAGTAACTACGGCATCTACTCAACGTACTTCCTAATTCCAAAAGTAGACGGAACATTGCGTCAAAACTAGACCTAAGGTTTCTCAACAAATTAAACACTAAGATTCAAAATGAGAACGTTGTAAGTGGTAATACCTCAGTTGCAAAAAGGAGACTACATGGCAACCATAGACTTAAAGAATGCATACTTGCACATTCCAATGAACAGAAAACACAAAAATCTGTTAAGGTTTGTGGTCCACAAAACATACCACTAATTCAAAGTGCTAGCTTTCGGCCTAAAATCAGCACCAAACGTTTTCACAAAATGCCTAACTTCAGTAGCCGCGCATCTAAGAAGGCGGGGGATTTATGTATACCCGTACCTGGACGACTGGTTAATAAGAGCAAGCTCATACAGTCTCTGCAAATAGCATATACAACAAGTGATAGAGCCACTGGTTCAACTCGGATTTTCAATACACTGGGACAAGTCGTCGCCGGAGCCAGAACAAACGTAGGTGTTCTTAGGAGTACAGATCAATACTATACTAGGGAAGGTGTTCCTAAGCGAGAAGAGAACATTGGCACTGCTGCAGGAGACACATTTGTACCACAGGGGGCAAGCTCTGACAGTGAGGACAGTGGGGAAGATTCTAGGAACGATGGTTTCATGCATTCATTTAATCCCCAACATTCACTTGCAAATGAGTCCATTCCAGGAATGGCTTCAAGAGCAATGTTCACAAGCAACAAAGAGTTGGGAGGATCTAGTGGTTGTCACACAAACAGTTCATCAGGTGATGGCATGGTGGACCAAAACAAACATAGCACAGGGGAAAAACGTCACACAACCAACTCCAGCAGTAACCATAACAACAGATGCTTCCCAGATAGGATGGGTAGCATATCGAAACAGCCTCAAAGTAAGAGGATTGTGGAAACAGGGAGATGTGGTAAAACACATCAATTTCCTGGAGCTAAAACGGTGTTCCTAGCCTTAAAAGCCTTTCAAAAGGAGCTTTACGGAAAGAAAGTGTTAATACAAACAGACAAAACAACCACCATGTTTTACATAAATAAGCAAGGAGGGACACAGTCCTTGGCACTCTCAACGCTAGCTCAACAACTATGGAAATGGGCAATCCCAAAGAGTTTAGACTTAATCTCAGGACACTTGCCAGGAAAGGACAATGTAGAGGCAGACAGACTGAGCAGACAGACGTCTGCATCCCACGAATGGGAACTGAATCAATCAAAACTACACAAAATATTCAGGAAATGGGGAACTCCGCAAATAGACCTATTTGCAACTCACCATAATGCAAAATGCCAACACTTCGCATCCAGGCAACCTTGCAAACAGTCCCTAAGGAATGCACTATGGATAGACTGGTCAGGGATATTTGCTTACGCTTTCCCCTAATACCACGTCTCCACAAAGTGATGTACAAATGCAAGATCAGCCACATGACAATGATTCTCATTGTACCACAGTGGGCCAGACAAACATGGTTCTCAGAGATAATGGAGATAACACAGGGAACAGTGCACAGAAAAGACCTATTAACAATGCAAAACGGAAGGGTACTTCACCCAGAGCCCGAGAGCCTACGCCTGCATGGCTCCTGAGGACATAGAATTTGCACACCTTAAACTGCCAGGAAGTACAGTGGCAGTACTAAGAGAAGCAAGAAAATCAGCAACTATAAAATTCTACACAGCAAAATGGAAGAGATACTCCCAAAGGTGCCTTAAAAAAAACCTCTCAAAGATCACAAGGGAAAGGACAGTTCTAAAATACCGGACACATTTTCCACAAAGTAATGTAAGCTGAATGTCATTAAGGGTACATGTAGCAGCAATTGTAGCCTATACATGAGGAGAAACTGGAAAGAGTTTTTTCACTTCTCACGTAGTCAAAAGGTTCCTAGAAGGAGCAAAAAGAATAGCACCTCCCAAAAGGGTACCAGCACCCACATGAAACTTGAATATAGTACTGGCTCAGATAATGAAGGCACAATTCGAACCGCTTCACATGGCAACGCCACAAATGCTCACACTAAACACAGCATTTTTAAAAGCAATTACATCTCTACATTGAGTTGGTGAATTACAAGCACTAACACTACAGGAACCCTACTTCCAAATACATAATGACAGCATTGTCATGAAAACATATCCACACTTTATGCCAAAGGTGGTATCAAGATTCTACATAAACCAAATTATACAGATTCCAAGTTTCTTCCAAAATCAAAAAACACAAGCAGAAAAAGCTTTGCACACTCTTGACGCAGTCATGTATTACATTGAAAAGACAAAGGAATAGAGGAAAATAAAGCAATTCTTTATATCTTTTCCTAACAGTTTCCTAGGACGACCTGTTCCCAAGAACACCATTGTAAGATGGATTGCTCAAGCCATTTATGCCAAAAACAAGCAGGACTGATTTTACAAGGAGCACCAAGGGGTCACTCAACAAGGAAGAAAGGAGCAACAATCGCATTCCTAGCAAATACTCCAATTCAAGACATTTGCTTGGCTGCAGCATCGTCTTCAGTGCACACGTTCAAAAAACATTATTGTGTGGACATTCAGATGAAGAAAGAAGCAAAAGTAAGACAATAGATATAACCACATATATTTACAAACCAGTGCTCCTCTTCCACACAGCCACTAAAAGACCAGCAAACCGCTACAAAATCTATGCACAGCATTTTGAATCCAGAAAAGATTCACGCTGCAAAACGTATAGTTTCTTACCTGTCGGTGTAGTTTTGCAGCCATTTGAAGAATTTTCTGGATTCACTAGCACTAGCAAACCCACCCTCCTCTACCAGAAAGATGAGACAAGAGGAAGAGAAAAAAATAAGGAAAGAATCCGAAAATGGCGACAAAAGGTTGGAGCTTCCGGAGGAAACACGTTGACATCACCGGAGGACACCAAATGGTGGTATGTAGACGCCTTCCACCAAAAGAAAATAGAAAAGAAATACAACAATTCCGGACGCAACCACTAGATGGCGGAATAATGCACAGCATGTGAATACAGAAAATGTATCAAGCTGCAAATGTATGTAAATATAGCTAGTTGTTGCCTACATTCCAAAGATCGGAAAGGTGAGAGTTTTGTAGGATACAGAAGCATTTTGTGAGAGGTCAGGGGCTGCCATTTACTTGAAGCAGCTCTGTTGAAATGCCGAAAAAATGCAACATTTACTAATAAGGGTTATGAAAGCTGTAAGAGAAATGATGAACGAAATGTCATTAACACCTGATTGGCATGTTGTCTAAAGACCATGAAAGCAAGCAAAAACAGTGGAATCTATCTGCTGCACTTCATATCTGAAAGAGACACGTTAGTGAAAGATTCCTTACCTTAGAATATCCCCAGTCAGACTGGATCTGGAAACTTTTGCGTCGCAATACCCCTGCGCGTCTGTAGGCGTTGTCCGCGGCTCCCCGTTCGGTGTCGTTAACGCCGGAATGACGTCGCCGGAGTACTTAGACGCCGCCCTCGCGCGCTGACGTCAGTTCTTCATTTTTCCGTGCCAGCTAGCGCAGATCCGGAGAAGCTCAACCCCTTAGTCACTTTTTGACTAAACTTTTTTGATCTTTTGATCTGTTTTTCTTGAGCCGCTCGACTCCTACGGTGCCGGTAGGGATGCCCGGGTTCAAACCCTGCTCCAAGTGCAACCGACCGATGTCGGTTACCGACCCCCACCACCGGTGTCTTCAGTGTCTAGGCCTCGATCACGACGACCGAACCTGCTCCGACTGCCGGGCCCTGACGTCTAAGGCTAGGCGGGAGCGGTCCCGCAAGCGGCTTGAGCTCCGGAAGTCGGCCCCGCACCGTTCAAGGTCCCGGTCCCATAGGAGGTCGAGGGACCGGTCGCGGGGTCGGAGCCCTCGTAGTTCCGAGAGTCTGTATCGGTCTTCAGGATCAAGGTCCTCAGGTAAGCATGAGAGATCGGAAAGGCGTCATCGTTCTTCCGACCCACCCCGACGCTCGCGCGATGTGACCGGGGGGGGTTCGGGTGACACCACACACGCGGCTCAGTCGGAGTCGCGGGCGTCGCAACCTGCCCAATACCTTCCGGTCCCTGGGCACGATGCGACGCCAGAGGAGGTCGAGCAGTACCTCATGGCCATGAGGTCTCTCCCTCCTCCGCTGGGCTCCGTGGCGCCTTCGGGCCCGGCGGTTCCGGCTGGGGGGCCTAGCGGGTCGGGTGCTTCGGCTCCGACGCAGTCAGGTGCTTCGGCCCCGGCGCCGCCGGCGACTTCGGTCCCAGCGCCGCAGGCCCCCACTGGATCCGGGTCGTCGCCGGTCGACCTCACCGACACCGGCCCCTAGGGTGACGCCCCCGGCGACGCCGTCCCCAATCCTACCCTTGATTCGGTTCCAGCGCCGGAGCAGCGCCGCTGGGCGCCGCTCTCGACGTCGTATGGAGACTTTTACTTCCACGAACCGGCACCATCCGTTGAACCTGAATTTCAGGAGATGGGTGACGAGGGAGATTGGGAGGGGTCTGTGGGCCCTCTGGCACAGAAGTGCCAGTCTCAACAGGACTGGACATATGAGCTTGGGGATGCCAGTGGACTGGACACTTCGCCAGACACTGGTTTTGTCTCCCCTCCAACCGTGGCTACGGAGGAGGGGGCTGCCTACAGTGTAGTGTTAACGCGGGCGGCCAGGGCATTGGGCCAAGAGCTCCCCATCGCTGCCGTGAGGACTAACCTCCTCACTGAGGTCCTTAAACTGTAGGCAAGCTCGACTGAGCCTCTGCTGCCGTTTAATGAGGCCTTGTGTGATGTTCTTTTGGGCACTTGGTCCAAGCCCGCTACAGGTCCACCTGTAGATAGGAACGTGGCCAGACGCTACCGCCCGGCTCCGGGCGACCCTTGCTTCTTGTCCACCCACCCCACCCCCGAGAGCCTGGTTATCAGGCCTTTACTTCCCAGACCGCATTCCCGACGGCTCCGCCCGATCGGGAATCCAAGAGGTACGAACAATTCGGTAAGAAGGTGTTCTCGTCCCTGAGTTTGGGACTGTGGTCAGTCAATACCGCATGCCTCTTGGGCCGCTACACCCACACTCTGTGGGACACGGTCGCGGACGTGCTGCCACAATGTCCGGAGGAGGCCCGAACTAAACTCGCCCAAGCCCTTGCGGAGGGTCGAGATGCGGCGCTCTATTACATCCGGTGTGGGCTGGATACCACGGACTCACTGGGCAGAGCGATGGCAACGACAGTGGCGGTTCGACGCCACGCCTGGTTGAGGACCGCCAACTTTTCGGCTGATGTCCAGGCCACCCTTATGGCCATGCCGTTTATTGGCCGTCGCCTCTTTGGTGATACAAAAGGGGATGATGGACGGAGTGTTTGAACAAATCAAACCCTCACCCCCAGTCAACTGATCTGGGTTTAATCCATCACCATTCTTTAGTTCACTCAGCCACCCCAGTTCAGACATGGCTATATGCAAATCAGTCTGACCCTGTGCCTTATGGGAACAGTCCAGCCCGAACTGCCAAGCCATGTCTTCCCTGGACCGGAAACAAGCATCCTGGGACCGGTTTCGGATTCATAATCCTCATCAGCCAGGCTATCTTGAATCCAGTGGCCAAGTGAACAAGGGACTCACGTCTGAGTATACCCTGCCACACTTAGGGCGAACAAAGCGATACAAAAGGGGATGATGGACGGAGTGTTCGAACAAATCAAACACTCACCCCCAGTCAACTGATCTGGGTTTAATCCATCACCATTCTTTAGTTCACTCAGCCACCCCAGTTCAGACATGGCTATATGCAAATCAGTCTGACCCTGTGCCTTATGGGAACAGTCCAGCCCGAACTGCCAAGCCATGTCTTCCCTGGACCGGAAACAAGCATCCTGGGACCGGTTTCGGATTCATAATCCTCATCAGCCAGGCTATCTTGAATCCAGTGGCCAAGTGAACAAGGGACTCACGTCTGAGTATACCCTGCCACACTTAGGGCGAACAAAGCGATACAAAAGGGGATGATGGACGGAGTGTTCGAACAAATCAAACACTCACCCCCAGTCAACTGATCTGGGTTTAATCCATCACCATTCTTTAGTTCACTCAGCCACCCCAGTTCAGACATGGCTATATGCAAATCAGTCTGACCCTGTGCCTTATGGGAACAGTCCAGCCCGAACTGCCAAGCCATGTCTTCCCTGGACCGGAAACAAGCATCCTGGGACCGGTTTCGGATTCATAATCCTCGCCTCTTTGGTGACAAGGCAGACCATGCGCTTGAGCGTTTTAAGGACTCCATGGCTACGGCCAAGTCCTTGGGCCTCTTGGCCCCACGCCAGCAAATGGGTGCCTTTCTCTCCTTTCGTGGCCAAGGAAGGGGCGCCCCCACACATGCTGCCAGCCACGCACCGCAGACTAATACACAGCGCGGTGGGGGCCGTGGAAACCGCCGTGGCGGCAGTCGGGGACAACGGCAAGGCCAGTCCACACCTCCCCCGCAGCATCCGCCTTAAAACCCTCCTAGTCCGTGCTTTCAGGCCCAGTGGGGGGCAGGGTTCGCCATCACCACTTCTACTGGCGCACTGTCACGTCGGACATGTGGGTGCTGCAAATCGTCCGAAGGGGCTACTTCCTCCCCTTTGGGTCGACCCCTCCAGCCATGCTACCGCAATACCACTGCGTGTCGGGGGATCACTTGCAACTTCTGCAAGAGGAAGTTACGGCCCTCTTGGCCAAGGGGGCCATCGAGCACGTCCCTGGGCCAGAAGTAGGGGGTGGTTGTTACTCCCACTACTTTCTGGTACCCAAGAAGGGCAAAGGGGGCCTGCGCCCTATCTTGGACCTACGGAACGTCAACGGCTTCCTCCGGAAGGAGAGGTTCAAGATGCTGACATTGGCTCAAGTTTTAGCTGCCCTAGACCCTGGAGACTGGATGGTAGCGTTGGACTTGCAGGACACTTATTTTCACATCCCCGTCCTGCCGGCGTTACCTGCGGTTCACGGTAGGCCACGAGCACTTTCAGTTTACCGTGCGCCCCTTCGGCCTTCCAACGCCCCACAGGTGTTCACGAAAGTGATGGCGGTGGTCGCAGCTCATCTGCGCAGGTTAGGGGTTTGTCTTCCCCTACCTTGACGACTGGTTGTTGAGGGCGGGCTCGCCCCAGACAGTCGTCAGCCACCTCCAGACTACGGCCGACCTCCTGTACCTGCTGGGGTTCTCCATCAATGTGCCGAAGTCACACCTGTGTCCCTCTCAGAAGCTCCTCTTCATCAGGGCAGTTCTAGACTCGGCGCAGTTTCGGGTTTATCCTCCCGAACAGCGGGTTCGGGATATTTAGGTTCTGATTCCGATCTTTCAGCCTTTATCCCGAGTCTCGGTCAGGTTGATGCTGCGGCTTCTGGGGCTGATGGCCTCCTGCATCCTTCTGGTGCATCACGCATGGTGGCGGATGCGGGCTCTGCAGTGGGACCTGAAGTTTCAGTGGGCCCAGCCTCAGGGCAACTTGTCCGACCATGTCTTGATCTCGGAGGGCACTGAAAGACAGTTGCAGTGGTGGCTCACGGACCGCGATTGGGTCAGCGGCAGATCCCTCTCCCTACCCCAACCGGAGCATGTAGTTTTGATGGACGCGTCCCTCCAGGGCTGGGAGGGCCATATGGGAGAGGCGGAGATCAGAGGCGTCTGGTCTCCGGCGGAGTCCCAGCTCCACAACAACCTTCTGGAGCTGCGGGTGATCCGTCTTGCACTGAAGGCATTCCTCCCCTCTGTCCGGGGGAGTGTAGTGCAGGTGTTCACAGACAACACCACGCCATGTGGTACTGCAACAAACAGGGCGGGGTGGGGTCGTGGACCCTATGCCAGGAGGCTCTGCGCCTCTGGCAGTGGCTGGAACATCAGGGCGTGGCCCTGGTGGTTCAACACCTGGCAGGTTCTCTGAACGCCAGGGCGGACAAACTCAGCCGTCGGTGCATGATGGATCACGAATGGCGTCTGAACTCTGACGTGGCACAAGGTCTCTTTCAGCAGTGGGGAGAGCCTTGGTTAGATCTATTCGCCACAGAAGAAAACGCGCAATGTCATCAGTTCTGCACGTTGGAATTTCCAAGGCGGCACTCGCTCGGAGACGCTTTTCGTCGCGAGTGGAGTTGCGGTCTATTGTACGCCTTTCCGCCTATACCACTTCTGCCCGGGGAACATTCTTTACAACGCAGTACCGTTATAACGCGTCTTTTACAACGCAAGTCGTAACCACGACTTGCGCTGGAGGGCGCTCAAGGATAAGGAATAGTAGATTCACTATTCCAACACCTTCCCTACTGTACGTAGGCTGGTGTTGGAATAGTAAATTTAACTATTCCTAAGTCCGCACCCCTACAGCGCAAGTCGTGGTAACGACTTGTGTTGTAAAAGACGCGTTGTAACGGTACGCGCGGTAATACCACGCGTTGTACCGTCATACATCCCTTCTGCCCGGAGTGCTGAAGAAGATCTGGCGCGACTGGGCCCAGGTTATCCTTGTGGCTCCGGACTGGGCACGAAGATATTGGTATCCAGAGCTACTCAGCATGTCTGTCGATCCCCCGATTCGTCTGCCTCTTCGGGAGGACCTTCTTTCGCAGCAGCAGGGGACGGTCCTCCACCCAAACCTGTCCAGTCTCCACCTACAAGCTTGGAGATTGAGCGGCGACAGTTGAGGCCATTTGAATTGCCTCCTGAAGTCTGTAATGTCATTCTGGCAGCCAGGCGTCCCGCCACAAAGTCAGTATACGCCTGCAGGTGGAACAGATTTGTGGCATGGTGCACAGTAAAGGCTGTGGATCCACTCTCTGTCCCCCTTTCTGAGTTTCTCCTCTTCCTTCTTTCTCTTGCCCAGCAGGGCTCTGCTCTGGGCACCATCAAGAGCTACCTTTCTGTCCTCTCCGCCTTCTTAAGGCTACCTGATCAGCCATCTTTGTTCAAGTCCCCAATTGTAAATAGGTTTTTGAAGGGCATCACACACATGTTCCCTCCTGTTCCATTCGTGATGCCTCAGTGGGACTTGAACCTTGTACTTACTTATCTGATGTGCGCTCCCTTTGAGCCACTTCATAACTGTCCTCTCCGTCTTCTTACTCTGAAGACTGCTTTCCTGGTTGCCATCACCTCTGCCAGGAGAGTGAGTGAGCTCCAGACTCTTTATTCCAAACCTCCTTTCCTTTCTGTCCATCTGGCCAAGGTTGTGTTGCGGACAAGACCCTCTTTCCTGCCCAAGGTAGTCACAGCCTTCCACATCGGGCAGTCCATCACCGTGCCCACCTTCTTTCCGCCTCCACATCCCTCGAAAGAGGAAGAGAGGCTCCACAGTCTAGACCCAAAACATGCGCTCTCTTACTATCTGGATCGCACACGCCAGTTCCGGGTGGATGACCAACTCTTTGTTGGTTACGTGGGCGCTAAGACGGGACGGGCGGTGCACAAGCGGACCATTTCTCGGTGGATCGTATTGTGCATCCAGGCGTGTTACTCTTTGGCTAAAAAGGAACCTCCTGTTGGGCTGAGGGCCCACTCCACTCGTGCCACGGCGACTACTACTGCCCTGAGCTGAGGAGTCCCCTTGCAGGACATTTGTCAGGCAGCTACGTGGGCCTCGCTGCACACATTCACGTGACACTACTGCCTGGACAGTCCAGTCTGGAGAGATGGCTTCTTTGGCCATTCCGTCCTCCAGGACTTTCTGGTGTGATTGTTGGTTCGCAGACCCACCACTGGGGTTGGTATTGCTGGGGTATCTATTCTAAGGTAAGGAATCTATCACTAATGTGTCTCTTTCAGATGCACAAGTTACTACTTGTGTAACGATATATCTGTAAGAGACATTAGTTAGTGATAGATTCCTTACCGACCCACCCATCCTCCCCGTTCTGCGAACCGATATCTAGGGTTAAGGGCATCCCCTTTCAGGGCCTTAGTTTCATGGCACCAGTGTTGGTTCTATCATGGCTCTGCGTATCTGGCGTGGAAAAGCTGTGTATAAGAACTGACGTCAGCGCGCGAGGGCGGCGTCTAAGTACTCCGGCGACGTCATTCCGGTGCGAACGACGGACGTTGAGCCGCGGACGAAGCCTACCGACGCGCAGGGGTAATGCTACGCAAACGTTTCCGGATCCAGTCTGACGCCTGGGAATATTCTAAGGTAAGGAATCTATCACTAACTAATGTCTCTTACAGATATATCGTTACACAAGTAGTAACTTGTGCGATAGCCTTCGAGCTGCTCTCAGCTTTTGAACGCTCCTGTGACGCAACATAATGCTCAAGTTTTCACCAGCTTTTTTTTGGGAGGGCAGCTCTGTACAAGAAAGAGTTGACCATCCCTGTCATCCGATGGAGCTAACATTATTTCTAAGCTTTTTGTTTGTGTCCCACAGGGCTAGATGAAGAAATTCTAAGTGTGCTCACACGGCCAATGTTTGCTGGCGGGATCAGGGTGCTGAAGCTGATAGAGGTTCTCATGCATCAGCGGGGCATTGACCTAGAAAACCTCAGCTGGGAGTTGGGCTACCACGATGTCTTTGACCTTTTGCAGCAGGTTCCCAACAGCAAGCTTCGGGGTCCCTCTAAAGGGGTGGACTGTGTCATCCAGTTCCAGCCAGGTGTGGTACATGCATATGTCTACAAGCCCAGCCATACCCTCTTGTTTTTCCCCACCTTCTGGTATTCCTGTGCTCTTGTTGTATGTAGCCTTCTCACTCTTTTACATTGTTATTTACTTCCCCTCCTCTTACCTTAAACATTCCACTTTCTAACCTGATGGCTCTTCATTGTATTTCTTTTCACAGTGCCCTTGTCTTCCCGTTCTATAGTTTCTCTTCTGTTGTAATCTCTTCTTTTGTCTTTACTTCTACTTTCTTTTAAATAAGTTGATCTGCCTATGTGGCAAGCCTGTTTACCCTGCACACATATGGTGCATTTCCTTCTGTATCCCGAACGCCCTGCAGAATTACCAGGTTCTGACATAGCAGCACCGGTGTCTCCAGAATTCTTAACACACTCTTCCTCTTTGTAGTGCTAGTCAGCTTGAATTCTTAAAGCTCCTATTCCTTCTGACTGCTACACCACTCTGTCATGCAAATCCCTTGTGAGTTCTTAATAACTGGTTTGTCCATGTGTATTGGGAACAGGGTGGTGGAAGACCCGAATTTGGGACCTCAGGAGGAACTAGTGCTGCATGTAGAGGATCAGGTATTGGGAGTGCTAGAGAAAGTGGTACTGTCAGCAGGGACCGAGTGAGAATCAGTACTGCACTGGAGCAGCTGGCTTCTAGGAATGCAGGAGGAACAGATATTAGTGATTCAGGAAGAAGTTCCACTGCACTAATGCAGGGGCTATTGGGAACTTGAGAGGAGCTGATGCTGTACATGGGCGGGCAAGCTTTTAGTAACTTTGAGAATTGTCCATGCCCGCGAGCTAGAGTCCTGATATTTGGAAGTGGCATTGCGCTGGTGCAGGGCAGCAACTCATCCCTGTGGTATCCTCTACTGTTGTCTTGGGCAAACACTTCTTGACCTTGTTATCGATTTTCCTTCATGCTATCCTATCCTTTTCTCATCCTGACTCTAGTTTACCATTCCATGTCAATGTTTCTCTTTTGGCCAGAGTTTATCATCTGGTTTTTTGCACACAGGGCATGCCAATATTTCTGATGCCACCAACAGTTATGAAGAGAAGTGTTGGTTTGAGGACACCTTCCCTGATTCTTTCCTGCCCAGTTCCTCTCCCGCCTCGCAGCATAAACCCACCCCAGAGATTCTGGACACAGGCCAGCCACAAAGGTCAACAACTCCTCGGACACAACTCCACCAGGCATCGACCACCACTGAGATGCACAATACTTCAGCGCAACCAGCTGCATCTATGTCTCCTGAAGGTCGACATTCTGGTGAGTTTTGCCACCCTGCCTCTGAACAAAGACTCTTTTGTTTCCTTATGGATGAGAATTGTTGCTAGTAGTGTCTCATAATTGACAGACCGCTAGGAGTACATGTGATCGAGGACACAGCATAGCTCGGAGATCCTCTGATGACCGTGGTTGGTATATACAAGACTCCATACCAGATGAGATTACATAAACGTTACCTTACTGGTGATGGACCTGTTTTAAGCTATTGCGTGAAGTTTTGACAAGATATCGAATTGCCTGGACACTGGAGCCCACTGCTGAGCATTCAGAGTAGTTGTGGGCTGGCCAGATGCCTTCTTCTGGTACACACACCTAGTGAAAATAATGCTTGGAAAAGCAATGTGAACGAATACAGTAACACAAAAAAAGCATTGAACGATGTTTCCATTGGCAATGTTCTTTTTTGAAGTAAAACAGGCATATTTTGGCACACCGTTAGTGGACTAGGAGGCAGAGAATCGAGTGCGTGGAGTCTGACACAGGTCTACTGGTGCAAAAAGACATTGGTAAGTGTAGGAAAGTGCCCACTTTTTCCTGCTATTTGATGCAATTTTTACAGAAATGCACTGGGTTCCTGCTATCCATGTCACCAGTGCCAGATCTTTCCCTAAAATGGTACAATGCTCCTCCAATTGGCAATATCTTTAATCAATAAGAGGGAGAAGGAAGAAAAAGTGATCCACACGGGTTCCTTGTTTATATATCAAAAAAATCAACTGGGGGGTGGATCACTTGTCCGGCGTAACTAAGGTTTTTAGCAATATTGTTTGCACTGTACCGATAAAAAACCCTCGTTCAGGTACGGAGGTCAGTGGTGGCGGTATATCTTGATTCTCCGACTTACTCCTTAGGAACGTGACCGCATCATCATAGGGTTAGTGGTTCTGCTTCCTCGACCAGGTGGTATCCTCTGGTTAGAGCTGTAGTGATCAGTAATTCAGGGGGTTTCGTAGTGGGTCTCACAGAAGGGGTTTCTTTGTAAAAAACTTGTATAGCCAGATTGAAAAAATTCCTTTAATAGTTCTGGGTTTAGAGTTGGTTTTAAAATCTGTTCCGTGCGTAGGGGGATTCATTAGGAATCACCCGAACTTAAATTTGTCCATAAAAAGGTCGACATGTTTCAGCCCCAGTGTTTGCCCATGTGGGTCAGGTGTGCTTTCTTCAGGACCTAGAGTGCAAAGGGATGTAAGGGAAAAGGTGCGAGAGATCGGTGTGTCTCTGTGGTTATAGACCAATGAGGTCTGAAAATCTTTTTGGATTACAGTATATTAACCTGATTCCTTAGTTGTACCTGTAATTATAAAGAAAAGTGGGGGGAGGGGGTTTCAAGGGAGGAAACATAATGATATATTCTCATTGCTGTTGGGGTGTCCTGACAGACAAGAAACTAGAAAATGGCAATTCTTTCATTCAAGACCATGTCCTTCTACAAACAAAGTTGGCAAATTTCTCTCTTTGTTCTTTGTGAGGTGGTGTGATGTAATGCGCTTTCTATACCTCCCTTCAGCGGTATTGTATTTAAAGGAAGTCAAGTCATATCTACGAGACACAACTGATTTTATTACAAAGATTGAAGGCACACTGTTTGATGAGGAAACACAAGTGATGGTGACACTTGATGTCACATCACTTTATACACATATTCCGCAAGACGAAGCCCTAGAAGTGATGGAACTTTATTTGGACCAAAGAGAACGACCACATAACGTCCCTACTTCCTTTATTGTACAATTGGCTGAGGTGGCCCTTAAGAGTAATTATTTTTAGTTCGAGGACCAATTTTTTGTACAAGTTAAGGGTACGGCCATGGGCTGTCCATATGCACTGGAGATGGCCGTGTTGTACATGACCCAATACAAAGAAAGATTAATTGAAAATAACCCTTACAAGAGCAAAATAAGCCAATGGCTAAGATATATTGATGATATCTGGCTCCTGTGGCAGGGGAGCCAGATGGAGTTAAATCTGTTTTATGATTGGCTTAATGCCCGACATAGTGACATTAAATTCTCGATCCAGTCCAGCAAAACCAAAATGACTTTTCTTGATGTTGAAATCAGTATAGGCAAACAAAGGCTAAGAACATCATTGTACAAGAAAGAAACTGATAAGAATACAATCTTATACTACAAGAGTGCACACCCACAGTCTTAAGGAAAATCTCCCATATGGGCAACTATTGCGCATTAGGAGAAACTGTACGGAGCTATCAGACTATGAAAATCATGCAACATCTTTTTGTAGTGAAGTGATCAAGCAAGGTTATCCTTAGAAACTACTTAAGCACTCCAAAAAACATGCCAGGTTTACACCAAGAGAGAACCTGCTACAGATTAAAGAAAAGAAAGAACTGGAAAGATTAGTGTGTGTCACTACAATTGGCCTCAAAGAATAAATTCCGACAGATTATTCTTGAAAATTGGCATCTTCTTGAAAATCTTGAATATCCTTTTCAGAAACCAATATTTGCCATGAGAAAAAATCCAAGCATTGGCCAACAGATCATTCGTGCTGACATCTCAGTTCCAAAACCAAAAAGCGATTTAATTTTGCAATGGAATTTGAAACCAATGCAGGGCCACCATAAGTGTGGCAATTGCGTGGCTTGCAATAACACCATTGAGGGCACTGAATTTGATTATAATGGAATAAAGTAGAAACATGCCAACTTTACTAATTGTAGAACCAGAAATGTAATTTACGCCGTATTGTGCCCTTGCAAAAAATGTATATAGGAAAAACAAGTCAACAGATAAATGCCAGAATCACACGCACAGATCCAGAATCAAGAAGGAGGTCATTTTTGCTCCGATGGTGTAACATTTTCTAAAAAAATCCCACGGTGAGAATGACTGTCAATGGACAATTTTGGCTGCAATAAATGCCACAAACAGATCCATAGATTTAGAAAAAGTCTTGTTGAAAAAGGAAGCCTATCTGATGATGAAATTTAACAGCATTAGCACCGGATTGAACAGCATGAGTGAGCTGAACAGGATATGATACTACATATCCCAGAATGCACCGTCTATGAGCCACAAATGTTTATGCTCGGCACTGGAGACTTTTTTTACACTAACGTAATGATTGGCGAAGTGTAATGTCACAAAAGAGAGATTACCGAGTGCAGTGGCCCATGGTCTCAGGAAGATCGACGATACTATAAATCATAGAATATACTAGTATCAAGTCTTTAAGTGAAACTACATTTCCCAAGATAGGTTACTCAGAGGCAGCAATTCGTAAGTGATTAGAGGCAATATGTAAACACCCACGAACTTTGTTTCGAATGGAACCGGGACCGCGTAATGGCGGATAGCGTTTAACGGAACATGAGAAAAACTGTTTGGGAGGCACTTGCTGGTGAGTACTAGGCACAACGAGTGTTTGATGAATAATACGTGGTGTGCTATTGATAACTAAACACCCCCACACTTTTACTTTTAGATGAATGCGCCATAAAGAATTATACTCCAACGACTGACAAGGTGGCTTCGTTTGAGAAACTGAACCCGCAAGGTAATTAGTTGAAATATTGGGATTGTCAGTAGACACAATGTCGCAGCCCCGGGGAATAAAGAGCCATAATCCTTCTCTTGCAGAAGGGATACGAGGCTCCGATTGAACTTGAAGGCGGCTTCGTCAAAGAAACCGAACCGACAAGGTAACTGTTCAAAACATTGTTATTGCTAACAGATACAATGTTGTAATCCAGGTCAGTAAAACGCAACAACCCTTTTCTTACAGAAAGGACACGAAGTTCCGATTGAATTTTAAAAAACTAATCCGGCTGGTTTGAGCAAACATCTAAGCAGGTAATTTTCCCACAGTGGCACAAGTGTTCACTGTAGTTTTAAACAGATAGAAACAAAATGAAGTACCCGTTTTTTTTGCAAAGGCACAATTGGGTTTAAGATGCTCACAAAGGAATTCAGCAAGCCAACACCGACAATATGAGATAGTGTGTTCACGCCATTCAGGTATAATAGTCCTGATCTAAGTAAGAGTAGATGTGAAGTGAGCTATTTTAGTATTTTTTTTTTCACAAACAATTCATTACAGACAGGAATAAGACAGCCCGGAGGAGAGTCCTGTGAATGATACACCATTACTCGAAATGCGTCGGCATAGTCTCAAAACAAATAGAGGCGTTGTGGTCTATTTTCACGCTACAACAAAGGAATTTTTGTTTCAACTAAGTTTTTTTTTCTTGTTGTTAACTTCTATGATCTAGTGACTGTATGTGATAGTCATCAAATAGAGGTATCAAAGGAAGGTTTAGGATTTTTTCATCCTTGTTGATCATATAAGAAGTGGAATATTGAAAGAAAACTGCGGTGATATAAAACTGTATCTTTGTTTTTGACAATATTTGTTCACAATTAATGAATGAGGAGCACGATTTATCATTTTTCGAATTGTTTTTTCAAAAACGTTTATAAGTTTCGCGATGTAGCCATGAAACGATGATGTTCTTTCTCATTGTATCAATGTATGAAACCTACAAATTAAGGTCATAAGTAAAAAGGTCAAAATTAAATACCGAGATGAACAGAAGAAATGTGTTTATCTTTAAGCAGGAATAGATTGCGTATTTTTCAGCAAATCGAGGTGTAGGCTATTCTTTGAGTGATTATAGTTTAACGGCCCTTCCTAGCCCTCGTCCCACTGGGCCTAACTCCTTGTGTTTTTTTATACACCTACTCAAGCGCATGAATATCCTCAGAGGTGATTAGTGCAGTACACAAATCGTTATAACATCGCTTTGGAACCAAGAATGGCCCAGGCTACAGTTTAATGATAAAAGCCCCTCTTAGCTAAGCAAGTGGCGATGTTTTCCAGGTAACTGATTTACATCACATTTTCCTCTACTGTATTCCCTTTCCTTTCTTGAATACGTCTATGACCAGTGCCACTATACAACAGGGGAAGACAAAATTATAGACCTGTTTGATCAAATTATGGAATATGTGGCATCATATAAATACAGTGGTATTGCCCTGACCATAATGCTACTAAGCACTGCACCAAAAGACAAGAGCATATCTCTGGTCGCTTGGCACAACACCAAAAAGGCTTCTCATACAGTAGCCTAACACATGCAAAACTATGCCTACCATGCACTCCACAACTGCGTAACGTGACCCGTCCCAAAACGTGCTTCTTCACCCCACTTAGGGGGATGTTGTGCATTTGAATATAAACGTATATGAGATGCTACAACTGCCAAGCATATTTTACTGTCCATAAACGCTCTTAACGTCTCACTGATGTTGTCCGCACTATGCAAAATAATGAAATATTAAAGAGTGTCATTAGAAGTGCTGTCTGGAAGCTTTAATACTGCAAGTAGTTCTTCTGAGTCTCAACATGTGTTTCTACATTTGGAGGTTTTCACACACAAAGATAACGTGTCGACTTTGAACAAAGCCGAAATGTGCATCACTCATGGACGGGCACCTTCTGGTGGTCCAGGTGGCAGGTGCTGTACAGCAGGGCTCCGAGGCCTTGCTGTAGACTTGCCCCCCGCAGGCACCACACACCTGTCTCTGCCTCTAGCTCCTCCAAGGTGCTGCTTGTCGGGAGAGTTCGGACAGCTGCCGCAGGACCAGCAGCCGAGATCGGGTGCTCACCTCCTGCTGCGAGCCCAGCCGCACCCCAGGCTCCCTAGGAACTCTTCAGGGTTCACTGTTCATGTGGGAGAACCAGAAAAATCTGAAATAAAATCTCACCACTTCCAGGTGTCCTTTGTACTGTCCCGCAGTTCTTCGGAGTCCCGGTGGATTTCTGCTGGTTTGTTTCCTTCACAGGAAAGAAACCTAACCGAGGATTTGATGTCAATTCGGATATGTTTTAGTGCCGCAGCTAGAAACAAATGCTTTGTATGGAATATAGTATAACTTTGTAAAAGAAATTAGTTTTCTTTCAATAAATCTCTGTTTACAAGCCACAGAGGACAAACCCACACAGGAAGGACCACAGTTTTCTGAGCACTGCGCATGGTGTCTGGGCTAGGTTGGATGTTGCTGACAGGATCCCACTGCAGAGCTCTGTTGTGATGTCTGAGTCGAATCTTAGATATTACAAGTGAACATAATAGCCATTTTAAATACACATGCTGGACACTGGTTCCCCAGCTACATGATGGTTCACTGACACTACAGATGTTTGGTATCAAACATCTTGTATTAGGGGAGCGGAGCTTGCCAACAACGATGGCGGACGCCTAGAAGAGGAGCTCTGCGCTGTCACCCACGATCCTTGACAATAATCCTGACATTGGCGGAGCCTTGGCGTAGCGGAAGGTGTCTCGAACATCCCTGAGACAGCCGACACAAGTGTGGGGAGTCTCGGCGGCGTCGGACTGCTGGAACGGAGCGTACAAACAGCAGAAACTTCGTCGGACTGGGCCGCGACGTCGCGAGCTTACGTAAACAGCTCCCCGGCGTGCGTCACCCGACGTGCGGCCGGACCTGAAGCCTTGGTCCCGGCGGGCCCGGCAGACGGACATTGCCCCGAGGGGAAAGACTCACTGTGGCTGAGACTCGGGCCGCTGACTGGTGATTGGAGCCCGGAGTGCCGGCTGGGTCCCATAAGCCAGACGTGTGCAGGGCAGCTGCGGTCGATACGGCGGTGAGAATCTGAGGGCCTCGGAACTGCTGACCTACGGCCCGGACGTTGCAGACAGAAGGGGCTGTGCCTACACCAGCAACGAAGCCCCACACTACTGCTGACATCCTGCGGGCCCCGACACCAGCCTGCTCGGGATCTATATATACAGGGGAGCGCAGAAGAGCGCGGCGGGGAGTCATAAGGCTAGGCACACCCGCGGTTCGCCACCGCTGCCTCTGCATACCACACGGCCATTCAAGGCGCCCACTTGAAAAACTCTGTAGATTGCCTCTCCCTATTTTGTAGCTTTCTCCTTGGGGCAGCAGGGTGCGGAGGGGCAAAGCCCAGCAGCTAAGGTGAATACCGGGCTGACTGGACACACACTGACATCTGCGACACTCTGCGAGGTGGGGCAATAGACTCTGAGGAGCTGGAGGAGTGGTGACCCCATTGGAACCGCAAGTGCAGCCCGACGCGAGTGCATTGGCCGGACTACAACACTGTAGTCTACCCCTAAACCACGAGCTGTGAGGCCCGACGTCTCTGCGGCCTAGCTGGCAAACATGGGAAAAAGCGACAGGACTCAGACGAAGCTAGCTTTCGAACAACGGCGATCGAGAGCTACGGACCCTCCAGAGCTCGAGCCCACGCAGCAGAATAAGAACCAGGAGGGCTCTATCTACTCAGATATTAAGGATCTGCTGGTGACAATGGAGAAGGGCCTCCAGGACAGCATGGCGTCGATAGGGACTAAGATTGACGCCCTCACATACCGCATGGATCGCATGTCAGAGAGGGTGGACAAACATGCGGAGCGTCTCGACATGACGGAGAGGCGCCTGACTGAAGTAGAAGAAGCACAGACGGAGCTTGATAAAGACCGAAAGCAACTCGGCAGACTCCTCCAGGTCATACAATATAAGTCAGAAGACTTGGAAGCCCGCTCGAGACGCTCGAACATACGCATCACGGGGGTTGCGGAAACTACGCACACTGGGAAAATGGAGCTATTTGTTGAAAAATTACTGACCACCCTGCTGGGAGACAACATCTTCTCGCCCATGTTCATTGTGGAGAGAGCGCATCGTACGTTGGGCCCTCTCCCATGCCCGGGGGCTCCCCCGAGACCAATTATTGCAAAACTTTTGAATTATCGGGACAGAGAGACTGCGATGCGGGTTGCCCGAGAGAAAGGGAAGCTGCAGTTTGAAGGAGCGGATATCGCCCTATACCCTGACTTCACTGCGAAAGTACAGGAGGAACGGCGGCGCTTCGCTCCATATAAACAGCAACTTCGCGACCTGGGGCTTGATTATGCCATGATGTACCCGGCAAAACTGCGGATCAGCAGACAAGGACATTCACACTTCTTCACGGACCCTAAAGAGCTTCAAAAGTCTCTGAAGGTATGGACTAAAGAAAGACGGAGCAGCCCCAGGAGCCAACATGGAGAACAGGATGATAACAGCCATCTAGACGAACAGGAATAGGCTGGCCGTTTCCATTTTGGGCTTTTTCACCTGGCAGCACGAAGGTGAGGTTGGATATTTGCGTAAATGCTGCAGCCAACTCAACAGAGGCCTTTGCTCGCTGTACAACAACGAGCTACGAGGACTAAGGGGATCGATGAGTGGACTTCTGACTTGGTGAGATCATTCCTTTTTATATTTGTCAGTCAGCCAGCCAGAGACTTCAAATTGCCGGGGGCTGTGATGGCACCCACAAACAGCGCAATCTGTATTGTTGGCATACCCGAATGCTTTTGAGGGGAGAGAAAGGACCGAGATGGGGGGGATTTTTGGGGGCACACTGTGGCGCGCTATAGGCTCACGCCGACTGACACGACTGGGGTGATGGCGCTAGGGGCGACACTGGGGTACACCTTGGTGTAGAATTGTTATTTGCTTCCCTGGCGACCTCTGCCCTAGCGCTGTAAGCACCAATGGTTCCGATCGGGGCCTGTTTGGGGTATTTGGGAATATTTGTGGGGGGATGTTTTGTCCTGCTAGGCCGAGTTGGGGTTGGTCTGCTGTGGGTGGGGGGGACGAAGGTTCCTGAGAAGGGGAAAAAGTTATTGTACCAGTGCGAACACACCGAGATCCTCGAAACCAGGTTCAGACACAGCTTATCGAAATACAGCTCACGTTTGCGGTGAAAGCGCCACACTGCACGTCCAGATGCCACATACCCTCACTGTGCACCCACTTGACGATATGTTAGGGATATGACTGATCGCATAGGAAACACAAATCCTGTTAGGCTTAGAGCGCTCACGTGGAATGTGCGAGGCCTCAATGACCACAGGAAAGTACGTAAAGTGCTTAGCTACCTACAGCGGCATCATGTAGACCTAGCCTTGATTCAGGAGACACACCTACCAAATGATAGTACGATGCTGAAATGTAGAGGCTTGGAGGGCAATGTGGCAGTAGCGGGATTCACAACACACGCCAGGGGTGTCATGACCTGGATTAACCCAAAGTCGAAATTAACACAACAACTCCTAGAAGCAGACACAGAGGGCAGATTTGTAATCACTAGATGTACTGGCCTAGGCATGTCACTGGTAATTGTTAATATATATGGTCCCAACTTTGACTCCCCAGACTTCTATCAAGCCCTGGCGAGCAAACTTCGACGCTACGACTCTAGCGACCTCTGGTGGGGGGGAGACATGAACCTCAACCTTGACCCTGCCCTTGGTAGATCTGCGGGCACGAGTCGGAGACCTGCGGCTGCTGCCGTCGAACTGCTAGGTGTGATGACGTGCCTTGGCCTGGAGGACGCTTGGCGCTCCCGCAATCCACAACAAGGGGGCTAAACCCACTACTATGCTTATCATGACATACACACCAGGATTGACTATTGGCGGGTCCCTGCCTCCAAATTAGGCATGATAGATAAATGCAGCGAACTCCCTAGGACGCTCTCAGACCACTCGCCTGTACTTTTAGAGCGGACAACTGGGGGAAAGTTTATCCCGCCATTCACATGGCGGTTCCCTCCCTATTCTTTACTAGATTTGGTGTTCAGGGGGGAAATTGCTGAAGCTATTGAGACATTCTTTGAAACTAACATAGGCTCTGTGGACAGTTTTCAGACTGTCTGGGAGACTTTCAAGGTGTATATATACGAGGAGTGGTGATGTCCAAACACTCAGGAGTGTTGAAAGCCATTCGGGCACGATTGGCAGGAATTGAGCGACAGCTAGAGGCCCTGGAGAAGAGACATGGAGAGAGTGCTGATAGCGATGTGAGCGAGGAAATCAAAACGCTTCTAGCGGAATTCCACGACGAAGCGGACACGGGAAGTCAAACATATGGGAAAATATGCCACAACCAGGGTGAATGGAGAGCGTGATCGACCTGGTGCGCTTTTAGCCAGAGTCATAGGGGGGCGGGAGAAAATATCAACAAATAACAGAATTACAATCCGACACCGGGGAAGCACTTACTGACCCGGCTGACATAGCTACTGCCTTTAAAACCTATTATGAGAAACTGTATACGACTAAGGGGAGGGAACCTCAAAGACGACATTGAGGATTACCTAGGGCATATTGACATCCCTGCACTAAAAGATGCACACAGGGAATTCCTCATGCACCCAATTGACAAAGACGAAATATCAGACGCCTTGGCGAGCATGAAATCTGGAAGCGCCCCGGGTGCGGATGGTCTGACGGCAAGATTCTATAAAACATTCAAAGAACAGCTGATGCCTCATTTGTCAGCTCTTTTTGACGACTTATGTGTTGAGGGATGTATGCCAGAATCAATGAGAGAGGCTCTCATAGTTACCATCCCCAAGCCGGGTAAGCCCAGGGAGGATTGTAGTTCGTATAGACCCCTGTCCTTGCTAAATGTTGATGCAAAATTGTTTGCTAAGGTGTTGGCCACAAGACTAGCTCTCTTGGCGCCTAGACTTGTAGCCCCGGAACAAGCTGGCTTCATTCCAAATAGGAACCTCACATATAACATCCGAACTGTATTGGGCACATTGCAACATGTGCGGCAAGACAGGAAGGCGCTCGCGGTTTTCCTAGATATGGAAAAGGCCTTTGATTCGGTGGAGTGGACATTTATGAGGATGGTCTTGCGGCGCATGGGACTCGGACAGCCTTTTCTACAGATGATTGGGGCTTTATACTGCGGACCTCGGGCACGAATTAGAATAAATGATATAGTGACAGACTCATTTCCGATCACTAGAGGCACCAGGCAGGGGTGCCCACTCTCGCCACTTCTGTATGCACTGGTAGCAGAGCCTCTGGCTTGTGCTCTAAGGGAATACCATGGCAACGAAGGTGTGTGCTTCCCGAACTACAAGATAGTGGTTTCAATGTACGCCGACGGTACATTGCTATACGTCCGTGACCCGGATAGCAACCTGTCTTCGGTCCTGAGAGAAGTGGTCCGCTTTGGCGTGTTGTCGGTACTCCGAGTCAACTGGTCGAAGTCGCTTGCGTTTCCCTTGACCCCGATCACGCAGCCTACTGACATGGAGTACCCACTTACTTGGACCATGGACTCAATTAGATATCTGGGGGTTCACCTGCATACGGACCCAGAGACCATTTTCAGAGCAAACTATAGGACAGCTTTCAGTAAATTGGAAGATGATGTAACTGCCTGGTGCAAACTTCCGCTCTCTCTCTTGGGGCGGATTGCCATAATGAAAATGGTTGTCCTCCCCAGATTTTTATTTTTATTTACGACCATCCCGATGGTGCTTCCTAAGATCTTTTTCCAACGGCTCCAGCAGGTGATGACAAAGCTGGCATGGGCGGGCGGGCAACCTCGTGCGAAGTGGTCACTTCTCACACTGCCGTACAGAATGGGGGGTCTGGGTGCACCAGACCTGGAGCTATACTACCGAGTGGCACAGGCCGCACATTTACACACATGGGTACATGGAAATCGAGACATACCACACGTTAAAATGGAAACCCTGTTTGCTGGCCCTTTTTCCCTCCCATACACGATTTTTTAACCAACTGATCGCAGGACGGGGAACCTAGACTCCCTAGCGGCTACAAATCATGCTTGGCACAGCCTTCTTCAGAGGCAGAACGGAGTTCTGCTGTACTCCCCTATTATGCCCATTGACTGGACAAGATGGGTACCTCCATTAAGAGAGAAGGGAGTAGTAGTTGACATGTTGAAACTCAAAATAGTGAAGGCCGGAGACTTATTTCGGGATGGAGTGGTAAAGACTTGGGAACAGGTTGAAGCTAGTATTGACAGGCCTTCCCTCTTGACACGTTTCCAATACTTCAGGGTTCGACATGCTCTTTCGGACCTTCTAGGGGGGGACATGCCAGAACCACCAGAGGTCCCAGAACTCACATATGTTATTAAGGCGACGTCACCGCAGAAGCTGCTATCTCACTTATACAATCTATCACAATCCCACAGGGAACACACATACACTAAAGCGCGTTTGGCTTGGCAGTCAGACTTAGATAAGATATTGGATGATGACACTTGGGCATATTGCTGCACTAACACCAGGAAAATCTCGCTGAATGGCCGGCATAGATTGGTACACTTCAAATTCCTCAATAGGATATATTACACACCGGCCAGGCTTTTCAGATATGGTCTCCGGGCCACAGCGGAGTGTGAGAGGTGTCGTGCGCCTAACGCTGATTTTTTGCACCTAGCGTGGCTCTGCCCGGGGATAAGTGATTACTAGAGGAAGATTTTTGAGGAAATCAGCACAATTACAGAGGTTGTCATACCCCCGGACCCTATGATAGCTCTACTGGGCTATACCAAACGACATCCGAGGGCGGTCCGCAGGCTGGCGGACATGGGGTTTTTAATAGCACGTAGAGTAGTGGCATGCTGTTGGATGAGGGGTCCAAAGCCGACACCTAAGAGATGGGCACATGACATGATGTACTGCTGTACACAATCCGAGAACTATAGCGACCTTCTTCCCCCAACCAGTAGACCCAAGAACTTCTGGGGACTTTACCACACCTACTTGGCGGCCCGAGATGACGATAGAGCTGCGGCGGACCCTTAGGGGGTCTACTAAAGATGGACGCTATGTCTGACATGCCTGGAATGTTGAGCACTCCTCGGATATAGGGACTAGGGGCTGTGGGTTCTGGCGCTGGAACTTCCTGGCGCTGTCTGAATGATATATGTCTCCATACATACGTACCTTTAACGCCGCCTGCCCTGATGAATGGGTTGTTGGCTAAATGGCTGTGTAATCATTGGGAACTGTGAGGACAGGTGTCTGACACTAAATGGTTGCAATGCACAATTGGCGGAGGGGGGAGGGGTATGTCAGTAAAACTGTATCTTGTATCTGAAAGTTCTATAAATAAAATTATTTTTAAAAAAAACATCTTGTATTAAAGCACACTAATTCCATGATTGATTTATTAATGCATGCACCTAGAGGTACCCCCTGAAAACCTACAGACTACTAGTGTACTGGCTGACTAGTGTAGACCAGCCTGTCACCACAGACCGGTTTCTGACCCCCTGCAGGTGTGAACCTGCCTGCTCCGGCCGGAGGTGTTGTAACCTCCTCCAAGCAGGATGGCTAAGTGATCAGCATATCAAGGCAGGAGGCTTCAAAGGCCTCTGCTGCCTTTGATATATGACCCAGGCTTCCCCAGACGGGAAATGCCAGCCCCTGCCCTGGGCCCAGTTGAGACCAGGACAGACAGGAAAAATAGATAGTCAGGAGGCGTGTTCCCTATGAGCCGAGTCCCACTCCTAAGGGCAATACCCGATGTGAACACAAAACTTAAAGTTCTACCATCTTGGTTTTGCTGGAATTAGGCTCAGTGGGTGAGGGTTGGTCATATAAGGCAGTGGTTCCCGAACTTTTTTGACCCGTGGCTCTGGCTCCCTTCATCTAATTGGCAGTTGGCCGTGGCTCCCCCCTATTTTTTTATGGGTGGGTGGGGATGTAAGCCCGGCCTCGGGAGTACTTCCTGTTGTTTTCCTTAAATTAATTGGGATGCAATGAAGGTATTTAATCATATCTGAAACAAAATAAAAAGATAACAGTTGTAAAAGGGGAAAAACATACTTTTATTTTATGTGCTGATACGTTTTCTCTCATCGGGAATGTAAATGCGTTGTGAACTCAGGCGTGGGAGGCTTTATTGAAGCCAGTGACCATACTGATTTTTCAGTCATATTTGAATGGCTTCCCCTTTCAAGGACCATCCGAGAGTTCTACTGGGTTTGGTCTAGAATAGTTTGGAAAAATGACGATGGCCCTGTCTGTAAACGCACATTTTAAGATGTTTTTTAAACAAAATACATTTTCAGCGTTAGTCTGCTAGTGTTCATGCCTGCTTCCGTCGTGCCCTCAGACTACCCTTCTGTCCGTGCCTGCACCCCTACCCCTGACTACCCCTTCTGTCCATACCTGCCCCGCGCCCTTAGACTACCCCTTCTGTGCATGCCTCCTTTCTTCGTGCACTCAGTCTGCTCCTTGTGTCCATGACTGCTCCATTTGTGCCCCCTGATTGACCCATCTGGCAATGCTTGCTCCCACTGTGCTTTCAGACTTCCCCTTCTGTCCATCCCAGCCCCCTTCATGCTCTCAGACTACCTCATCTGTCCATGCCTTTCCTCCATGCCTTCTCCCTTCATGCCCTAAGACTGCCCCTTTTCTCCAGGCATTCTCCCTTTGTGCCCTGAGACTGCCCCTTTCCTCCAGGCATTCTCCCTTCGTGACCTGAGACTGCCTCTTTCCTCCATGCCTGCTCCCTTCGTGCCCTGAGACTGGCCCTTTCCAGTGGCGGCTTGTGGTAAATAAATAATTAAATACCGGTTCTATTTTTCGGAATAATCAATAAACCGGTAGCTCAATAAATAAGAGTCAGGATTCGAGGTATCTTGAGTTTTGCAGGTTTAATAAAGCATAAGGGACAGGAACAGGACCACCTGCACGGGAATAGGATGGCAGCTGCCGGGGGCAGGGTCTGGAAAAGGAATAACTTTAATAACAGTGCACAATATTTATATACTAAAACAATTACATTGCATTCAATACAGTAGGCGTAGCAGTAGGCGGAGTTTGTAGCAGTCGCGAAAGATAAGGCATAAAGTGGGTGTAACAAGAGGTGTGTACAGGGCGTATACATAGACATGTGATGCAAACGTAACAGAATATGTCATAAACGGGGCGGAAACATGGAGGGGGCTACCTGAGCAGCTGGGACCTCTAACCTAGTGGTGCGCGTAAACTGGCAATGACGTGTTACCAGGGAGAACTGGGGGCTATGACTTCTGCACTAGAAGAGGAGACGAAAGTCTGGAGGGTCAGAGCGACATGTACCTAACCATATCTAGTATCTGATGTTTAGAGAACATGTTGATAGAATCCAAAAGTTATCAGGGCAAAGGCTACTTGACACTAAGGCTGGTGCATACATTATTCTACATGTATTACGTGTGCAAGGAATATTCTATGAATATGAATACAGTATTTCTCTTACATGGAGACATAAAGGCTAGACCATGACGGAAACTATTGATGCGATTCAGTAGCTTAGGAATGCAGAGAAGGAGGGCTGGACTGATAACTAGAAACATAACATACTCTTGGCAGACTGGGAGGCAGAGCCAGGCCTAGCCGGGCACTGCGAGGCATGAAAGTAAGTGAAGGGTCAGGGATACAGGTGGGGGCTGTATCGCTCCTCGGAGAGTTCAGGAAACAGGAGCTGAATCTGAGTCCGGGCCCTTTTGAGGCCTAGAAACAGGGACAATTCAATGAATTAACGTGCACACTGTAAAACGTGGCAACGTAGCTTTACATAGGCCTGATATTCGTTATATTTACGAAAACTGGAAACTGGCATACTAGAGATGGACACAACTGTAATTGCGTCTTTAATCGATCAGAGGGGAATACATGCATATCGATCATGCACATATAACATAAGATGGGGAACACGTAGGCACATATGACATGGCAAAATTTACTTTTCCACATTCCCTCCTTGTGCCCTACGTTTCCATCAGGAAACATCAATATTCATGATACCATCTATCATTTCATACAGTATCATTTGTTCGTCTCGAATTGTCTTGGAACGGGACTTAGGACTAGGAATACAAGAGGTAGCACAAATGCCGCAAATCGCAGGGCCACATTGTATACAGAGGCAGCAACTGAATAGGATCATTACTGCAATACCTAGGAATGACAATACTTTCCATCCCCAGGCAGATATAATACTCCAGAGCCAACCGGACCATGTCCAGGTGCCTGGATTCTGGTGTAACTGATGGGCAATTTTATGAAGTCTGGTTATAGCTGAATAAACAGACGGCGCGTTATTAGGAATGAAAATGCAGCAACTAGATCCGATGACTCTACATGCTCCTCCTCTATCGGCCAGTATGACGTCAAGAACGAGACGATTTTGGAGCACGACAAATCTCATAGCAGATTGCTCTTCGGTTAAATTACCTAGAGCAGAAGTAGTCTCATTCACTACTGCTTCAAGGGTTCTGGTTAACCTACGTATTAACTTACTATTCTGGACAGGTCCTATAAAGAAGAAGAAACCTTTATTAAAATCTTGATACTGCTCTAGAGTAGTTTCAGTTTGATCGACAATCGGGGACTCAATCTCCCTTCTATGTCTAATGTGTACTAGATGTGTGTTTCTATGATAATCAGATGGGGCTAGAAAAACTGGTGGCAGTAGGAAGGCAATGTAACATGTTCCATCCCAATCGAGGGGCAGACGAACATATGCGGTCTGACCACAAACAAAATAAGAATGACGTGATGCTTTGAAAATAGATTTCCCACTGTCACTATACTTGACAGTAGTAGTACAATCACTATGTCCTACATGTGCGGAACCATTCTTTCTGACACATAATTCGCCTTTGACTGGTAGTACTGAAATAGCAGGTAAGTCTGGAGTAGTATCGGATTGAACATTCAGGACCATAAAATTCGAGGAATAATTGCCTAAATCATATACTTCATTTTCTAGATCTAACCCTGTTCTATGGGTGAGACCTTGCTTGTCTGGGAAACATGTACTATTCAGAAGGGACATATCAGTTGAGGATGACGTTAACGTGGACCATGCTCCACATGAACCATTATGTGAAAACGGATAAGGAAAGAGTGGCAGAACTCCCTTCGGTGTCTGGAAAGGAGGGAGTCGACCACACACCCAACAATTAGTGGCATTGCTGGTCTGGTGTGAATAGTGTAACATTCTGATAAATGTATTATTTCGCATAGCAAGACGATAGGATAGCTCGTGAGGAGGCAGATCACTAAATGTGTGCTCTACTGTAGCATTAGAAAACATATTTACATGAGAAATTGGAAAACATAAATGTAATGCATAACTTGTGCAGGTAACCATTAAACTCAAAAATAGAAGAAAACTTAGAACAATGATACATTTGATAGTTTTGACTAACTCTCTCACTATGGGGGTCTATCTCATACATGTCAGAAACCTGTCTAACCGTTTCACCCGAGGGGGACTTGGACAATTAAACTGGCTGACTTATTTTACTAGACCTGAGTTTCTTTTTATACTCCTGTTGCGGAGTTTCCTCTAACAGGGGAGGCTTGAGTTCAGTGTCAATTTTTAGGCAGTCTTTCGGAAAAAGGTAGTCCTTTGAAATGTTCTTGGCAAATGTTTTTATACGCAATCCATGGAATTTCTTGATATGGGACATATGTACCCAGCCTTTGCGGCCCTCCAACTTGGCCGCGGTCCTTGTGGTAAGTAAGACTAGGCGTGGCTCCCTCCAGCGGGGCTCCAGCGGACTTGAACGATCAAAGTTCCTGACCAATACGAGGTCGCCTGGAATGACCTCATGCGGTTTCACTTCAGTATTGTCTGGAAATGCAGCGGCAACCTGTGAACGACAAGAGTGTAGGGCAGACATCAAGGAAGCTAGGTAATCTGTCAACATATTGCTGGAAACATCTGTAATACTGCGGGGTCTAGGTGTACCCCACATGTTTGGGGGGCGGCCGAATACGACCTCATAAGGGGACAGACCTGATCTGGAATGTGCGACCATTCTCATGTAGAATAAAGCAACTGGCAGGGCAACTAGCCAGTCTACACCTTTCTCTTTACATGTCTTAGCAATACGGATTTTCAGGGTTTGATTATGTCTCTCTACGAGACCGGCTGCTTCAGGATGGCGCACACAATGGAACTTCCACTGGTACCCTAACAGAAGGGAAACATGTTTCATTAACTCGGATGAGAATGGCTGGCCGTTATCAGAATACACGACCCTAGGGAGTCCATAACGGGGAAAAAATTCACGAACCAACTGCTTGGCAGTGGTCGCTGCTGTGTAATCTGGAACTGGATATGCTTCTGTCCACCTGGACAAAGCGCATACAACTACAAGGACATACTTGAAACCTCGGCATCGCTCCATCTGAATATAATCCATCTGGAGGACTTCAAAAGGGTGGTCAGGAGGTTGGAATCCACCTTGTTCCACCGGGACACTTTTACCTGGATTGAACTGGCAACATATCATACAGGTACGGACTTTCTGCTTGGCTGCAGCTCGTAAATGCTTGTTGAACCAAAGGTTCTGAATACTGTCTAACATGGCTTTTTCTCCTAGGTGTGCTGGACTATGTGCGGTATTAATAATGACTTGAACCATAGAGTCGGGGAGAAACCATGTGGCTTTTCCCTTCGTCACCCATCCCTGATCTGTCTGGACCCCTCCTTGTTCGGACCATTTCTTGATTTCTTCAGGAGTAGCATGTAACTGTATGTCTATGACATCTTGTGTAGGGTCCTTAACTGTCATACAGGTAGTCTGTTCTGGAGTGGATGTCTGTGTCTTGTTAACTGGAATGTCTGGTGTCTGAGCTGTAAGCTTGGCTGTTCGATCTGCTAGATCGTTACCTTGGGAAATGATGTCAGTAACTTTCGTATGTGCCTTGCACTTCATGATAGCGATAGCTGTCGGTAAATGTATTGCATCTAACAGAGCTTGAATGAGGAGACCATGCTGAATCTTGGTTCCATGAGAAGTCATGAAACCTCTCTCCTGCCAGAGTACTCCGAAGTCGTGTACAACTCCGAATGCGTAACGTGAATCTGTATATATGTTTACTTTCAGGTTCTTGGCACGTATGCAGGCTTGGGTCAGAGCAACTAGCTCTGCTGCTTGAGCAGACAGGATGTCAATACGGTGTGTCTCTATAACTTCAGTTTCAGTAGTCACTGCATACGCGGCTACTAGTTCTCCTGTACTTGTTCTCATACATGAACCATCCACATAAAGTGTCAGGTCGGGATCTGGTAATGCAATATCTGTCAAATCTTGTCTTGGCTTTGTCATGGTGTTAACAACTTCCACACAGTCATGTGTGGCAGGATTGGAAGTAACTGACGGTAACAGTGTAGCGGGATTCAGAACGTTGCAGCGTCTGATTTCTATGTGTGGCTGGAACAGTGTCAGTTCATAACCTGTTAAACGCGCAATAGTCAAGTGCTGGGTCTGTGTTCGGTTTAAATGAACTTCCACGGAGTGTGGAACTTGTACTGTCAGGGAGTGTCCTAACACTATGGAATCACTTTGTCTGATAGCTAGAGCTGTGGCTGCAACTGACTTGAGGCACGCAGGCAGAGCCTGGGCTACTGGATCTAATGTGCTCGAAAAATAAGCACAAGGCTTGTATTGTCCTGCTTGATCTTGTGTGAGAACAGATAATGCTGTACCTTCACGTTCTGTGACAAAAAGTGTAAAAGGCTTACTGTAGTTCGGTGTAGCTAGAACAGGAGCTTGGCATAAAGCTTTCTTTAATTCATTAAAAGCAAGTGTATGTTCGGATGTCCAAGAGAGGACAGTCGATACGGCTGCCTCCTGTGTCGTTAACTGTATCAGTGGCTTGGCTAGATATGCATACTGAGGAATCCATTGTCTGCAATAGGAAGTGAGGCCGATAAAAGCTCGTACCTCCTTCTGGGTCTTGGGCTGAGGAAGACTCGCTATTAACTGGATACGGTCAGGTGTCAACTGCCTACCCCTCTTGGACAGTAAGTGTCCTAAGTAGACCACTTGCTGGACACAGAACTGGAGCTTCGAAGGGGACACCTTGTGCCCCATCTCGGCTAGGAAATACAGAACTGTAAGTGACGCACGCTCGCAGTCACGTTCAGAACGGGCTGTGATCAGTAGATCATCGACATACTGGAGCAGGGCAGTGTCAGTTTTCATGTGAATATTGTCTAGTTGTCTCTTAAGTGCTTGACTGTAAATACTAGAACTTTCTGTGAAACCTTGAGGAGCTCGTGTGAATTTATAGCTCCTTCCATTTAAACAGAATCCGAAAAGGTACTGGCTGTCTGGATGAATGGGGACACTGAAAAATGCGTTCTTGAGGTCTATAACTGTGAAGAACGTAGCTTCAGAATCAATGGCTGTCAATAGGGAAGAAATATCTGGAACTACTGGGTACTGGGGAATGATACATTTATTAAGTTCTCGAAGGTCAATCACTAATCGATATACTGGAGGTGCATTTGGATCAGTACGTTTCATGACTGGAATGATAGGAGAATTACATACATTGGAGTCAGTTTCTACAACCACTCCTTGAACAATGAGCTCGTCAATAATTTTGGATAAGGCTGCTACAGCCTCAGGTGGCAATTTGTACTGTCTGATTCGTGGCAGGACAACACCTTGTTTCAGAGTCACACGATGGGGTGTGATTTGCATACAACCAACATCAGTTGGACCTTGTGCCCATAGATGCTGGGGGACATTCAGTAATCTTGGATCAAAATCACGTAATACATAATGACCTTTATAGTCCCTTAAAAACAAACGAACTCCCTCTGGGGAGCAACAAATTACTGCACCTAATTCTTTTAATGTCTTGATGCCTAACAAATTTTCTGGACATGACTTTGTAAGTAACAAATCAGTAGTTCGGGACAATGGACCTACTTCTAGAGAAACTGGTTTCGAAATCTCTTTAACAATTGGCTTTCCTGAAAATCCAAGGGAAACATTTCTTGAGCCTGAGAGCGGAGCCCCTGGAACCTCGTCATGACTGATAGTAGTCCTACTTGCCCCTGTATCAATCAGAAACTTTCTGTCTTTCCCTAATACTTGACTGTGAACATAGGGACCCTCTTGATCTACAGGTATCTCGATGAGAGGCAGGCCTACCTCCCTCTCTAGGCTGTTTCATGAATACTGCTGGTACTCTGGATACTCGGACTGTGCGTACTGGTACATCTGTTGTGTAACATGCTGTGTTGCAGCTATAGGCTGCGGTACTGTAACTGTCTGTTGTGCATTCTGTGGTGACTGAGAAGTCTGTGTAACTTGTTCTTGTCTAGGCGGACGTGGTCTTTCTTTAGTCTTACCAGTAGCTATGTTGTGTTTCAGAACTGCACACTCGTTTATAAAATGACCTGGCTGTTTACAATAATTGCAGGTCCCTTTAACGGGAACTGCAGTATGACTGGCTTGATTCGGACCCCTCTTCTGACTGTCTTGGGGAATAGATTGTGCAACTAATACTTTCATTTTCGTATCTTTCATACGTTTCCTTTCGTGTTCTTGCTCTTCTCTGATTCTATTCTGGTGATACTGGAGCATTTGAAGCATTTGTGACGGAGTATTAGCTTGCCAGGTACTTTCGACTTTCAAAACTCGATTTTTGACTTGTGGGCTTGAATTCTCGACTAGTTTAGTAACAAAAAGATGAGGGTATGACTCGCTACTTGTCTTCAGACCACTATTAATAATAAAACATTTCTCGAATCTAGAATAAAAATCACTAGTATCTTCGTCTGGTTTCTGTTTACAGGCTGAGATGGCATCCCAGTCTTCCTTTTTCGTGGCTAGTAATCTTGGCAAAACTTGTATCAATAACTCAGGTAATTCTTTACATTTATCTCCAAGACCGGTACCTGGTACACGTGCATTATCTTCAGCTTCTAGAGCTGTCCAATCTATCTTTTTCTCTCCCACCTCCCATTCTTTTTCCTTGAGTTTTTCATATATGCCCGCAGGCAACAGGACCTTTAACATTTTAATGATATCTGGATACGTGTATTCTCCCATACGGAGCATGTCTTTTAATTCACGGTGGAACCCTGCTGGATCTTTGTCGTGACAGGGAATTAACTTCTTCATCTCTAAGAGTTCCATCTTGGTAATCGGGGTGTAAACAAATACTCGTTCTAGATCGCCACCCGTTCCTCTAACTGGGTGGACTTCTCGTAACGGATGCTGTCTGTCTATATAGAATGGTTTACTGTCTGGAGGTGAGACATGAACAAAATGCGGATTCAGAAACGTTCGGTATTTGTGGCGCTGTTCTAGAATGACACTAATTAGATCGGTACCTAGACCTTTCCATCTATACTGTAGTAACTCGTTTAATACATCATGTAACGGACCTGGATCGGAATGTTGACCCTCATACAGAGTGATGAGGTGCTGGATCATATACATACCCACCAGTCGCTGCTCGGCTGGGGATAGTTTCAGAAGCATTTGTGCCACTATTTCGTCTGGAAAAGTGGTAGAATCAGTAGTCCATCGGACTGCTGATCGGGCTAGTTCTTGTTCATGCATAGTACTAAGTTCACTATAACCTATTCGTGATTTCAGGATTTTATCGGTAGCTTGGAATACTTGTTCGAGGGAACACTGTTCTGGTACTGGAGAAGGAACAGTTTTCTTGTAGTCTAGACGTGAATGTCGGTCGGAGAGTCTAGTTCTACCTACATACGCTATTCTGGAAGGATTCTCGTCGTCTACCTCTTCAGTAGAAGAGTCATTTTCTTTCTCGGTTGCTTGTGTTGCTTCTCGTTTCTCGTGTAACTTTATTATTTCTTTACGGATTTTCTTGTACATACTCTCTATACTGTTCTGTGTCTTGTGTCTTCCCTCGGCTATATGATCACTCCACTTTGTCAGAATTTTCATTTCTTCTGGATCTTTTCCTGGATAATCTTGTTCTCTTATTAAACAGTTAATTAGAAACTTTAAAATCATGAGCTGAATTTCGACTTTTCTTTGGACCATGGTGTCGCCAATACTTTCTGGATCTCTTCCTGTACGGATGAAATGATATATTCTGTCTAGATAACTTTTCATATTCGGCAGGGTGTCCAAATACTCGGTCACCCTTCTTACCCGCAATGAATACAAGACCATATCATCATCGCCTGGGACTGGATCATAACGGCATTCTGTAAGGGCTCGCTTGATATCTGCAACTGACTGAAATTTGGGCGAGCGCTGTAACGCTCGTTCATGTAACTCGAGTAACGTTAGACTTTTGTGTTGAGGCGGGGTACGAGGAGAACCTCCCCCCGCGGCTCCTAGACTGGAATCGTCGGTGTGTACTGTACGGGCTGGGAGAGTGACTGATGTAGCGGGTACTTGTACTGTAGGCTGGACCGGGGGTACCGTAACAGGTGCTGTAACAGGTGCCCCGGTGGCTGGAGGAACAGGAATTACATTATTTACAGGAGCTGGCGGAACAGGATTTGCATATTCTGGGACTGTGTCGTCCAAATAGGACGAGAGAAAAATATCAGCTGCGGTCGGTTTGTGACGTAGCTTGGTCGGAACTAATGGTGGCGGGAAATTACTGGATGCCTCCGGGGTTGCCTTTGGCAAACCCTCGGCAAGAAGAGGGTACATACCCTTAATAAGGGCATTCCTCTGTCTGTCTGTTCGGTTTTAACTCGTTCACCTACTTCGATTAATTCTTTTTCTTGGGCTCTTTCTGAGGATTCTCTACTTAATTCTGCTTTTCTGATTTCTTTTTCGGTTCTTTTATGAGATTCCTTGCGCCATAACTCGATGGCATCTTTCTGTGACTGTCTGGCTTTTTTTTTTTTCCATAATACTTCTTCTACTCGCATGATGCACTCGGCATCCCATGTGCCTGATACAGGCCATCTATATTTCTCTTCGAGATGTCTGGTATAATCAGACCATAAATCTAGATATATTATGGCACTCAAGCCATGCTTATGATACATAAAATGTCCTGGACTGTCCCTAGGCGGGACAGGGACTGCTTCCTCGAGCAGCCCTTTTCTAGTTTTTAACTGACGTAACTTAGAGAACAGAGGCATACTTTAGGCTGAATCTGAACACAATACAATACACGATAAACACAATAATAACTTGAAGAAACAAATCACTCATACCACGACATTGAATACACATTGAAATAACATCTAAAATAACAGTTCGGACAGAATATTACCTGGAATACTGAGAACAGAAACACATGAATTTCTCGAGAACAGAACTTACTAGAATTACTTAGATGCACTGCTGAAACAGTACGAAACATACCGGTCTCATAAAGAGAGACGTCAGGACCCGCATCCACCTAGGTGGACACTTCGTGTTGGATTTACGTATCCAAACCCACGGACCAGAGACAAATTAATTGACCCTGTCTAGATACTACCCCAGCAACGGTACTCACCAGGCAGCAAGAACGGAAGGCCTCGGACTGGACTGGACTGCTACGACGACGGACGACGAACTTCGGACTTTAGTTACAGGTGGGCCTCCGGATACCTCGGACCTTGAACTCTCGGCTTGGGCTCTGGTCGGGACTCGCCGCGTTCCTCCACCGCCTCGTCTGGATGCTGGACCGCAACCTCCGTCTCCTCCGTGGACCTGAGGGATACTTGAAGCAGAAATATCTGCCGCTGCGCAGGATGGTTCCGTCACGGCTGCAGAGGGTCAGGGGGCTTGCGTGGCTTCGCCGGCGCGTGGGGAAAGGGCAAGTCCCTATTCGGGCGCCATTATGTGGTAAATAAATAATTAAATACCGGTTCTATTTTTCGGAATAATCAATAAACAGGTAGCTCAATAAATAAGAGTCAGGATTCGAGGTATCTTGAGTTTTGCAGGTTTAATAAAGCATAAGGGACAGGAACAGGACCACCTGCACGGGAATAGGATGGCAGCTGCCGGGGGCAGGGTCTGGAAAAGGAATAACTTTAATAACAGTGCACAATATTTATATACTAAAACAATTACATTGCATTCAATACAGTAGGCGTAGCAGTAGGCGGAGTTTGTAGCAGTCGCGAAAGATAAGGCATAAAGTGGGTGTATCAAGAGGTGTGTACAGGGCGTATACATAGACATGTGATGCAAACGTAACAGAATATGTCATAAACGGGGCGGAAACATGGAGGGGGCTACCTGAGCAGCTGGGACCTCTAACCTAGTGGTGCGCGTAAACTGGCAATGACGTGTTACCAGGGAGAACTGGGGGCTATGACTTCTGCACTAGAAGAGGAGACGAAAGTCTGGAGGGTCAGAGCGACATGTACCTAACCATATCTAGTATCTGATGTTTAGAGAACATGTTGATAGAATCCAAAAGTTATCAGGGCAAAGGCTACTTGACACTAAGGCTGGTGCATACATTATTCTACATGTATTACGTGTGCAAGGAATATTCTATGAATATGAATACAGTATTTCTCTTACATGGAGACATAAAGGCTAGACCATGACGGAAACTATTGATGCGATTCAGTAGCTTAGGAATGCAGAGAAGGAGGGCTGGACTGATAACTAGAAACATAACATACTCTTGGCAGACTGGGAGGCAGAGCCAGGCCTAGCCGGGCACTGCGAGGCATGAAAGTAAGTGAAGGGTCAGGGATACAGGTGGGGGCTGTATCGCTCCTCGGAGAGTTCAGGAAACAGGAGCTGAATCTGAGTCTGGGCCCTTTTGAGGCCTAGAAACGGGGACAATTCAATGAATTAACGTGCACACTGTAAAACGTGGCAACGTAGCTTTACATAGGCCTGATATTCGTTATATTTACGAAAACTGGAAACTGGCATACTAGAGATGGACACAACTGTAATTGCGTCTTTAATCGATCAGAGGGGAATACATGCATATCGATCATGCACATACAACATAAGATGGGGAACACGTAGGCACATATGACATGGCAAAATTTACTTTTCCACAGGCTGATGACATTTGAAAGTGGTGCGGTGTAAAATTTGTTTGGGAGTCCACCACGGCAAGCGAGCGCAGCTAGCGAGCCAGCCTGAACAACCTAAGGGTGATCTCTTTTTAAAAAAAGAGTGGGCAAACTGGGACACATTAAGGATTTGGGGGGCCCTGGGCCTAACATATTCAGGGGGTCCCTGGCCCCTTTTAGTAACCGCTTTGAATATATGGTTCAGTTTCAGCTGTTTCTTGCCCTCTTTGACTAGGTCACTGACAGAGCACAGCCATTTCTCCAAAATTCTAAATGTGTTTCCATCTATAATATTCATTGATAGTGATGACGTGTTTTCAATATTTGCAACAGAACAGCAGCTCACTAATATTAATGCAAATAATCTCTGTGACTCCCTTCCAGTTCTCATGTGTGTGTGAGGTACTATTTTGTTCTAAAAGTAACTTTAAGGATGTTGCATGAAACGTAAACTAACATTTCTCTGCAAAATGTCACTCTGAAATAGACTAGTCTCCCACATCACCCACATTAAAAACAAATGTCAGGAAAACGGTATTCAAAAAAGTCTGTTTATGAAGGTCTAGAGAAAATAATTAAATTAATATCTAAAAATCAAAATGGTTAGAAATAGAAAAATAATGTTATCAGTGAATTTTTGCTGCGCTAATAAATTGCTCATAACAGGCAAATGATGCACTAAACTCAAAACACATTCTCAGTTAATAAGCGCCTCGAAGTGAAGTAGTGAAATAAGGTCAATTCTCCAGACTGTCAGCCTGTGCTCAGTCACATCTGCAGTCTGTGCTCAGTCACATCTGCAGCCAAGTGCAGTCCGGAATCGCAATGGAAGGCCAGACTCCACTGACTTGCATACTTAAACCGATCAGCATTCCCAGGGCTCGGTTTAATATTAGTGCTTCTTTCAAAGAAGATTGGCACAGCCCCAGGTGGAGGAGTCCTGGCATCAGACCGGCTCCCTGCATTTGTGGCACTTGTATCCCGGGCACTACCATCTCTGCTAATGCTCCCTGCTGAGGCTCCACCGGTGGGAGCGTCCTGGAACTCAGACTGCAATGACCTCTGAGTTTTAACTGGAAAGGACATCTGCGACAGGAGAGCGAGAGGCGGGCCAGGAAATGTGTCTCTCTCCATGGAATGAACACAGAGGAGCCAGGCAGTGACAAAGAGAAACACGAACAAGAGGAGAAAAGAAGAGTCAACAGCTTCTGTGTTGTGTGTGCAAATTGCACATGTGTGGGACGTGGTGAAATAGAGCCAATTGTGAGTGACTATTTGATTAATAGAGAGAGAGAAAGGAGGCACACACATGTTATGCAGTTGGGTTTAGTGGACAAATAACGAAAGGAAAAAGAACACAATCTAAATACACTTTGAAGAAAGAAAGCAAGAGATAAAGTATGATGGAAGCTGTAGGAAGTAAGAACTAGGGCGAAAAGAAAGACACTTTGACAGCTGTCATAAGTGGCAGTAAAGTGGCTGGAAAGGAGACAATAAATCACTGTGTGCACATTGCATCGAGAGAGGTAGGGTGAAAAAACACCTTGTGTGCTTTGATTGAGCTTTGACCCGGCTGAAAAAAAAACCACTGTTGGTAAATTCCTAGCATGGGGAAAAATGGGCACCGCGGGCGCAGCAGAGAGCTGTGATATGCAGCAGCTAAAAACAACCCCTCCTGGGAACAAGCTTTGAAAATGCAATAGGTCTCGCCTTTAAATAAGTTAAAGCCATTTGCCTTGCTAATGGTATTGTATAGCAAAGCAAATGACTTTAACTTAATGAAAGGCGAAACCTATTGTGTTTTTAATGCTTGTTGGATGTGGAGGTATCAGCTAATTTCTCTGAGCAATATGCAATGTCCTAGGATAGTGCAAGATCTGTTATTGACAAGTGCTCTGAGGTTATGTTATGTTATGTTAAAAATAAGTTTATATAGCGCACGGCTACTCTAAAAGAGTGTCCCGGCGCTTTCCACAGGCAGCACAATGTAGAATAACATAACAGGGAAAAACAAATACAAGAAACAGAAAAGACCCACCAGAAAGAAACTAGAGATTAAAAAGCCAAGTCTTCAAGCTCTTCCTGAACTGAAGCAGATTGGGGGTGCTGCGTAGCGCCAGTGGAAGAGAATTCCACAACTGGGGTGCCTTGCAGCTGAAGGAGCGGCCCCCAGTGCGGGCCTTCCTCACACGCGGAACCACGGCAGTAAAAAGAGATTCAGACCGCAGTGAGCGGACTGGGCGATAGAAGGCCAACCTGCGCCGTAGGTACCCGGCCCCTGAGCCAAACAATGCTTTGTGCATCAGTGTCAGGGATTTAAACATAATCCGCTTCCGGATTGGCAACCAGTGTAGCGTTTGCAGCAGCCCAGATGCTCGTGCTCGCCTATGCAGGCCAAAGATGGCACGGGCAGCAGAGTTTTGTGCCACCTGCAGGCGCTGGACTAGATAGTCAGGGAGGCCGAGAAAGAGGGTGAGTGACTGAGTGCATAAGAAGATAGTAGAGGTAATAATTAATGGAGTAGGTCTCGGAGAGGTGCTGCCTACGACGTTTGGATAGGTAGTCTAACACACAGAGTGGAAAACGGGTCAGGAAGGGGTGATGAAAATACATGGCAAGGAGAGGAATGAGAACAGAGGGGTGCAGGGGCACAGGAAGGCAGGAAGGGGTGATGAAAATACATGGCAAGGAGAGGATTGATAACGGGTGCAGGGGCAGCGAGGAGTGGTAGACAAGCACACAAAGTGGAAAACGGGACAAGAAGGGGTGATAAACACTGGACAAGAAGAAGGATGACTAGAGCGGCAGATGAGCACACGGGACAAGAAGGGGTTATGAAAATACAGGAAAAAGAGAGGGGTGAAATCCGAGGGGTGCAGGAGCACCAAGGAGTGGCAGATGAGCACACAATGGAAAACTGGGGAAAGGAAGGAGTGACGAAAACGCAGGACAAGGAGAGGGCTGATGATAACACAGGGCAAGGACCGGCAATGAGAACGGGGTGGGGGTGGGGGTGGGGGTGCAGCGAGTAGTGGCAGAAGATCACAAAGAGTGGAAAACATGGGACAGGAAGTGGTGATGAAAACACCGGACAGAGGGCGAAAACCGAGGGTGGCAGATGTGTGCAAAGAGAAGTGGAACACATGGGGCAATGGTGTTAACAACTTCCACACAGTCATGTGTGGCAGGATTGGAAGTAACTGACGGTAACAGTGTAGCGGGATTCAGAACGTTGCAGCGTCTGATTTCTATGTGTGGCTGGAACAGTGTCAGTTCATAACCTGTTAAACGTGCAATAGTCAAGTGCTGGGTCTGTGTTCGGTTTAAAAGAACTTCCACGGAGTGTGGAACTTGTACTGTCAGGGAGTGTCCTAACACTATGGAATCACTTTGTCTGATAGCTAGAGCTGTGGCTGCAACTGACTTGAGGCACGCAGGCAGAGCCTGGGCTACTGGATCTAATGTGCTCGAAAAATAAGCACAAGGCTTGTATTGTCCTGCTTGATCTTGTGTGAGAACAGATAATGCTGTACCTTCACGTTCTGTGACAAAAAGTGTAAAAGGCTTACTGTAGTTCGGTGTAGCTAGAACAGGAGCTTGGCATAAAGCTTTCTTTAATTCATTAAAAGCAAGTGTATGTTCGGATGTCCAAGAGAGGACAGTCGATACGGCTGCCTCCTGTGTCGTTAACTGTATCAGTGGCTTGGCTAGATATGCATACTGAGGAATCCATTGTCTGCAATAGGAAGTGAGGCCGATAAAAGCTCGTACCTCCTTCTGGGTCTTGGGCTGAGGAAGACTCGCTATTAACTGGATACGGTCAGGTGTCAACTGCCTACCCCTCTTGGACAGTAAGTGTCCTAAGTAGACCACTTGCTGGACACAGAACTGGAGCTTCGAAGGGGACACCTTGTGCCCCATCTCGGCTAGGAAATACAGAACTGTAAGTGACGCACGCTCGCAGTCACGTTCAGAACGGGCTGTGATCAGTAGATCATCGACATACTGGAGCAGGGCAGTGTCAGTTGGCATGTGAATATTGTCTAGTTGTCTCTTAAGTGCTTGACTGTAAATACTAGGACTTTCTGTGAAACCTTGAGGAGCTCGTGTGAATTTATAGCTCCTTCCATTTAAACAGAATCCGAAAAGGTACTGGCTGTCTGGATGAATGGGGACACTGAAAAATGCGTTCTTGAGGTCTATAACTGTGAAGAACGTAGCTTCAGAATCAATGGCTGTCAATAGGGAAGAAATATCTGGAACTACTGGGTACTGGGGAATGATACATTTATTAAGTTCTCGAAGGTCAATCACTAATCGATATACTGGAGGTGCATTTGGATCAGTACGTTTCATGACTGGAATGATAGGAGAATTACATACATTGGAGTCAGTTTCTACAACCACTCCTTGAACAATGAGCTCGTCAATAATTTTGGATAAGGCTGCTACAGCCTCAGGTGGCAATTTGTACTGTCTGATTCGTGGCAGGACAACACCTTGTTTCAGAGTCACACGATGGGGTGTGATTTGCATACAACCAACATCAGTTGGACCTTGTGCCCATAGATGCTGGGGGACATTCAGTAATCTTGGATCAAAATCACGTAATACATAATGACCTTTATAGTCCCTTAAAAACAAACGAACTCCCTCTGGGGAGCAACAAATTACTGCACCTAATTCTTTTAATGTCTTGATGCCTAACAAATTTTCTGGACATGACTTTGTAAGTAACAAATCAGTAGTTCGGGACAATGGACCTACTTCTAGAGAAACTGGTTTCGAAATCTCGTTAACAATTGGCTTTCCTGAAAATCCAAGGGAAACATTTCTTGAGCCTGAGAGCGGAGCCCCTGGAACCTCGTCATGACTGATAGTAGTCCTACTTGCCCCTGTATCAATCAGAAACTTTCTGTCTTTCCCTAATACTTGACTGTGAACATAGGGACCCTCTTGATCTACAGGTATCTCGATGAGAGGCAGGCCTACCTCCCTCTCTAGGCTGTTTCATGAATACTGCTGGTACTCTGGATACTCGGACTGTGCGTACTGGTACATCTGTTGTGTAACATGCTGTGTTGCAGCTATAGGCTGCGGTACTGTAACTGTCTGTTGTGCATTCTGTGGTGACTGAGAAGTCTGTGTAACTTGTTCTTGTCTAGGCGGACGTGGTCTTTCTTTAGTCTTACCAGTAGCTATGTTGTGTTTCAGAACTGCACACTCGTTTATAAAATGACCTGGCTGTTTACAATAATTGCAGGTCCCTTTAACGGGAACTGCAGTATGACTGGCTTGATTCGGACCCCTCTTCTGACTGTCTTGGGGAACAGATTGTGCAACTAATACTTTCATTTTCGTATCTTTCATACGTTTCCTTTCGTGTTCTTGCTCTTCTCTGATTCTATTCTGGTGATACTGGAGCATTTGAAGCATTTGTGACGGAGTATTAGCTTGCCAGGTACTTTCGACTTTCAAAACTCGATTTTTGACTTGTGGGCTTGAATTCTCGACTAGTTTAGTAACAAAAAGATGAGGGTATGACTCGCTACTTGTCTTCAGACCACTATTAATAATAAAACATTTCTCGAATCTAGAATAAAAATCACTAGTATCTTCGTCTGGTTTCTGTTTACAGGCTGAGATGGCATCCCAGTCTTCCTTTTTCGTGGCTAGTAATCTTGGCAAAACTTGTATCAATAACTCAGGTAATTCTTTACATTTATCTCCAAGACCGGTACCTGGTACACGTGCATTATCTTCAGCTTCTAGAGCTGTCCAATCTATCTTTTTCTCTCCCACCTCCCATTCTTTTTCCTTGAGTTTTTCATATATGCCCGCAGGCAACAGGACCTTTAACATTTTAATGATATCTGGATACGTGTATTCTCCCATACGGAGCATGTCTTTTAATTCACGGTGGAACCCTGCTGGATCTTTGTCGTGACAGGGAATTAACTTCTTCATCTCTAAGAGTTCCATCTTGGTAATCGGGGTGTAAACAAATACTCGTTCTAGATCGCCACCCGTTCCTCTAACTGGGTGGACTTCTCGTAACGGATGCTGTCTGTCTATATAGAATGGTTTACTGTCTGGAGGTGAGACATGAACAAAATGCGGATTCAGAAACGTTCGGTATTTGTGGCGCTGTTCTAGAATGACACTAATTAGATCGGTACCTAGACCTTTCCATCTATACTGTAGTAACTCGTTTAATACATCATGTAACGGACCTGGATCGGAATGTTGACCCTCATACAGAGTGATGAGGTGCTGGATCATATACATACCCACCAGTCGCTGCTCGGCTGGGGATAGTTTCAGAAGCATTTGTGCCACTATTTCGTCTGGAAAAGTGGTAGAATCAGTAGTCCATCGGACTGCTGATCGGGCTAGTTCTTGTTCATGCATAGTACTAAGTTCACTATAACCTATTCGTGATTTCAGGATTTTATCGGTAGCTTGGAATACTTGTTCGAGGGAACACTGTTCTGGTACTGGAGAAGGAACAGTTTTCTTGTAGTCTAGACGTGAATGTCGGTCGGAGAGTCTAGTTCTACCTACATACGCTATTCTGGAAGGATTCTCGTCGTCTACCTCTTCAGTAGAAGAGTCATTTTCTTTCTCGGTTGCTTGTGTTGCTTCTCGTTTCTCGTGTAACTTTATTATTTCTTTACGGATTTTCTTGTACATACTCTCTATACTGTTCTGTGTCTTGTGTCTTCCCTCGGCTATATGATCACTCCACTTTGTCAGAATTTTCATTTCTTCTGGATCTTTTCCTGGATAATCTTGTTCTCTTATTAAACAGTTAATTAGAAACTTTAAAATCATGAGCTGAATTTCGACTTTTCTTTGGACCATGGTGTCGCCAATACTTTCTGGATCTCTTCCTGTACGGATGAAATGATATATTCTGTCTAGATAACTTTTCATATTCGGCAGGGTGTCCAAATACTCGGTCACCCTTCTTACCCGCAATGAATACAAGACCATATCATCATCGCCTGGGACTGGATCATAACGGCATTCTGTAAGGGCTCGCTTGATATCTGCAACTGACTGAAATTTGGGCGAGCGCTGTAACGCTCGTTCATGTAACTCGAGTAACGTTAGACGTTTGTGTTGAGGCGGGGTACGAGGAGAACCTCCCCCCGCGGCTCCTAGACTGGAATCGTCGGTGTGTACTGTACGGGCTGGGAGAGTGACTGATGTAGCGGGTACTTGTACTGTAGGCTGGACCGGGGGTACCGTAACAGGTGCTGTAACAGGTGCCCCGGTGGCTGGAGGAACAGGAATTACATTATTTACAGGAGCTGGCGGAACAGGATTTGCATATTCTGGGACTGTGTCGTCCAAATAGGACGAGAGAAAAATATCAGCTGCGGTCGGTTTGTGACGTAGCTTGGTCGGAACTAATGGTGGCGGGAAATTACTGGATGCCTCCGGGGTTGCCTTTGGCAAACCCTCGGCAAGAAGAGGGTACATACCCTTAATAAGGGCATTCCTCTGTCTGTCTGACTGTTCGGTTTTAACTCGTTCACCTACTTCGATTAATTCTTTTTCTTGGGCTCTTTCTGAGGATTCTCTACTTAATTCTGCTTTTCTGATTTCTTTTTCGGTTCTTTTATGAGATTCCTTGCGCCATAACTCGATGGCATCTTTCTGTGACTGTCTGGCTTTCTTTTTCCATAATACTTCTTCTACTCGCATGATGCACTCGGCATCCCATGTGCCTGATACAGGCCATCTATATTTCTCTTCGAGATGTCTGGTATAATCAGACCATAAATCTAGATATATTATGGCACTCAAGCCATGCTTATGATACATAAAATGTCCTGGACTGTCCCTAGGCGGGACAGGGACTGCTTCCTCGAGCAGCCCTTTTCTAGTTTTTAACTGACGTAACTTAGAGAACAGAGGCATACTTTAGGCTGAATCTGAACACAATACAATACACGATAAACACAATAATAACTTGAAGAAACAAATCACTCATACCACGACATTGAATACACATTGAAATAACATCTAAAATAACAGTTCGGACAGAATATTACCTGGAATACTGAGAACAGAAACACATGAATTTCTCGAGAATAGAACTTACTAGAATTACTTAGATGCACTGCTGAAACAGTACGAAACATACCGGTCTCATAAAGAGAGACGTCAGGACCCGCATCCACCTAGGTGGACACTTCGTGTTGGATTTACGTATCCAAACCCACGGACCAGAGACAAATTAATTGACCCTGTCTAGATACTACCCCAGCAACGGTACTCACCAGGCAGCAAGAACGGAAGGCCTCGGACTGGACTGGACTGCTACGACGACGGACGACGAACTTCGGACTTTAGTTACAGGTGGGCCTCCGGATACCTCGGACCTTGAACTCTCGGCTTGGGCTCTGGTCGGGACTCGCCGCGTTCCTCCACCGCCTCGTCTGGATGCTGGACCGCAACCTCCGTCTCCTCCGTGGACCTGAGGGATACTTGAAGCAGAAATATCTGCCGCTGCGCAGGATGGTTCCGTCACGGCTGCAGAGGGTCAGGGGGCTTGCGTGGCTTCGCCGGTGCGTGGGGAAAGGGCAAGTCCCTATTCGGGCGCCATTATGTGGTAAATAAATAATTAAATACCGGTTCTATTTTTCGGAATAATCAATAAACAGGTAGCTCAATAAATAAGAGTCAGGATTCGAGGTATCTTGAGTTTTGCAGGTTTAATAAAGCATAAGGGACAGGAACAGGACCACCTGCACGGGAATAGGATGGCAGCTGCCGGGGGCAGGGTCTGGAAAAGGAATAACTTTAATAACAGTGCACAATATTTATATACTAAAACAATTACATTGCATTCAATACAGTAGGCGTAGCAGTAGGCGGAGTTTGTAGCAGTCGCGAAAGATAAGGCATAAAGTGGGTGTATCAAGAGGTGTGTACAGGGCGTATACATAGACATGTGATGCAAACGTAACAGAATATGTCATAAACGGGGCGGAAACATGGAGGGGGCTACCTGAGCAGCTGGGACCTCTAACCTAGTGGTGCGCGTAAACTGGCAATGACGTGTTACCAGGGAGAACTGGGGGCTATGACTTCTGCACTAGAAGAGGAGACGAAAGTCTGGAGGGTCAGAGCGACATGTACCTAACCATATCTAGTATCTGATGTTTAGAGAACATGTTGATAGAATCCAAAAGTTATCAGGGCAAAGGCTACTTGACACTAAGGCTGGTGCATACATTATTCTACATGTATTACGTGTGCAAGGAATATTCTATGAATATGAATACAGTATTTCTCTTACATGGAGACATAAAGGCTAGACCATGACGGAAACTATTGATGCGATTCAGTAGCTTAGGAATGCAGAGAAGGAGGGCTGGACTGATAACTAGAAACATAACATACTCTTGGCAGACTGGGAGGCAGAGCCAGGCCTAGCCGGGCACTGCGAGGCATGAAAGTAAGTGAAGGGTCAGGGATACAGGTGGGGGCTGTATCGCTCCTCGGAGAGTTCAGGAAACAGGAGCTGAATCTGAGTCTGGGCCCTTTTGAGGCCTAGAAACGGGGACAATTCAATGAATTAACGTGCACACTGTAAAACGTGGCAACGTAGCTTTACATAGGCCTGATATTCGTTATATTTACGAAAACTGGAAACTGGCATACTAGAGATGGACACAACTGTAATTGCGTCTTTAATCGATCAGAGGGGAATACATGCATATCGATCATGCACATATAACATAAGATGGGGAACACGTAGGCACATATGACATGGCAAAATTTACTTTTCCACAGGCTGATGACATTTGAAAGTGGTGCGGTGTAAAATTTGTTTGGGAGTCCACCACGGCAAGCGAGCGCAGCTAGCGAGCCAGCCTGAACAACCTAAGGGTGATCTCTTTTTAAAAAAAGAGTGGGCAAACTGGGACACATTAAGGATTTGGGGGGCCCTGGGCCTAACATATTCAGGGGGTCCCTGGCCCCTTTTAGTAACCGCTTTGAATATATGGTTCAGTTTCAGCTGTTTCTTGCCCTCTTTGACTAGGTCACTGACAGAGCACAGCCATTTCTCCAAAATTCTAAATGTGTTTCCATCTATAATATTCATTGATAGTGATGACGTGTTTTCAATATTTGCAACAGAACAGCAGCTCACTAATATTAATGCAAATAATCTCTGTGACTCCCTTCCAGTTCTCATGTGTGTGTGAGGTACTATTTTGTTCTAAAAGTAACTTTAAGGATGTTGCATGAAACGTAAACTAACATTTCTCTGCAAAATGTCACTCTGAAATAGACTAGTCTCCCACATCACCCACATTAAAAACAAATGTCAGGAAAACGGTATTCAAAAAAGTCTGTTTATGAAGGTCTAGAGAAAATAATTAAATTAATATCTAAAAATCAAAATGGTTAGAAATAGAAAAATAATGTTATCAGTGAATTTTTGCTGCGCTAATAAATTGCTCATAACAGGCAAATGATGCACTAAACTCAAAACACATTCTCAGTTAATAAGCGCCTCGAAGTGAAGTAGTGAAATAAGGTCAATTCTCCAGACTGTCAGCCTGTGCTCAGTCACATCTGCAGTCTGTGCTCAGTCACATCTGCAGCCAAGTGCAGTCCGGAATCGCAATGGAAGGCCAGACTCCACTGACTTGCATACTTAAACCGATCAGCATTCCCAGGGCTCGGTTTAATATTAGTGCTTCTTTCAAAGAAGATTGGCACAGCCCCAGGTGGAGGAGTCCTGGCATCAGACCGGCTCCCTGCATTTGTGGCACTTGTATCCCGGGCACTACCATCTCTGCTAATGCTCCCCGCTGAGGCTCCACCGGTGGGAGCGTCCTGGAACTCAGACTGCAATGACCTCTGAGTTTTAACTGGAAAGGACATCTGCGACAGGAGAGCGAGAGGCGGGCCAGGAAATGTGTCTCTCTCCATGGAATGAACACAGAGGAGCCAGGCAGTGACAAAGAGAAACACGAACAAGAGGAGAAAAGAAGAGTCAACAGCTTCTGTGTTGTGTGTGCAAATTGCACATGTGTGGGACGTGGTGAAATAGAGCCAATTGTGAGTGACTATTTGATTAATAGAGAGAGAGAAAGGAGGCACACACATGTTATGCAGTTGGGTTTAGTGGACAACTAACGAAAGGAAAAAGAACACAATCTAAATACACTTTGAAGAAAGAAAGCAAGAGATACAGTATGATGGAAGCTGTAGGAAGTAAGAACTAGGGCGAAAAGAAAGACACTTTGACAGCTGTCATAAGTGGCAGTAAAGTGGCTGGAAAGGAGACAATAAATCACTGTGTGCACATTGCATCGAGAGAGGTAGGGTGAAAAAACACCTTGTGTGCTTTGATTGAGCTTTGACCCGGCTGAAAAAAAAACCACTGTTGGTAAATTCCTAGCATGGGGAAAAATGGGCACCGCGGGCGCAGCAGAGAGCTGTGATATGCAGCAGCTAAAAACAACCCCTCCTGGGAACAAGCTTTGAAAATGCAATAGGTCTCGCCTTTAAATAAGTTAAAGCCATTTGCCTTGCTAATGGTATTGTATAGCAAAGCAAATGACTTTAACTTAATGAAAGGCGAAACCTATTGTGTTTTTAATGCTTGTTGGATGTGGAGGTATCAGCTAATTTCTCTGAGCAATATGCAATGTCCTAGGATAGTGCAAGATCTGTTATTGACAAGTGCTCTGAGGTTATGTTATGTTATGTTAAAAATAAGTTTATATAGCGCACGGCTACTCTAAAAGAGTGTCCCGGCGCTTTCCACAGGCAGCACAATGTAGAATAACATAACAGGGAAAAACAAATACAAGAAACAGAAAAGACCCACCAGAAAGAAACTAGAGATTAAAAAGCCAAGTCTTCAAGCTCTTCCTGAACTGAAGCAGATTGGGGGTGCTGCGTAGCGCCAGTGGAAGAGAATTCCACAACTGGGGTGCCTTGCAGCTGAAGGAGCGGCCCCCAGTGCGGGCCTTCCTCACACGCGGAACCACGGCAGTAAAAAGAGATTCAGACCGTAGTGAGCGGACTGGGCGATAGAAGGCCAACCTGCGCCGTAGGTACCCGGCCCCTGAGCCAAACAATGCTTTGTGCATCAGTGTCAGGGATTTAAACATAATCCGCTTCCGGATTGGCAACCAGTGTAGCGTTTGCAGCAGCCCAGATGCTCGTGCTCGCCTATGCAGGCCAAAGATGGCACGGGCAGCAGAGTTTTGTGCCACCTGCAGGCGCTGGACTAGATAGTCAGGGAGGCCGAGAAAGAGGGTGAGTGACTGAGTGCATAAGAAGATAGTAGAGGTAATAATGAATGGAGTAGGTCTCGGAGAGGTGCTGCCTACGACGTTTGGATAGGTAGTCTAACACACAGAGTGGAAAACGGGTCAGGAAGGGGTGATGAAAATACATGGCAAGGAGAGGAATGAGAACAGAGGGGTGCAGGGGCACAGGAAGGCAGGAAGGGGTGATGAAAATACATGGCAAGGAGAGGATTGATAACGGGTGCAGGGGCAGCGAGGAGTGGTAGACAAGCACACAAAGTGGAAAACGGGACAAGAAGGGGTGATAAACACTGGACAAGAAGAAGGATGACTAGAGCGGCAGATGAGCACACGGGACAAGAAGGGGTTATGAAAATACAGGAAAAAGAGAGGGGTGAAATCCGAGGGGTGCAGGAGCACCAAGGAGTGGCAGATGAGCACACAATGGAAAACTGGGGAAAGGAAGGAGTGACGAAAACGCAGGACAAGGAGAGGGCTGATGATAACACAGGGCAAGGACCGGCAATGAGAACGGGGCGGGGGTGGGGGTGGGGGTGCAGCGAGTAGTGGCAGAAGATCACAAAGAGTGGAAAACATGGGACAGGAAGTGGTGATGAAAACACCGGACAGAGGGCGAAAACCGAGGGTGGCAGATGTGTGCAAAGAGAAGTGGAACACATGGGGCAACAAAGGGCGATAAAAACACCAGGAAAGGAGAACAGAGGGTAGCAGGGGAGTCGAGGAGGTGCAGATGAAAACAGAGTCTAACACAGGGGACAGGAAGGGGTGAAGAAAACACAGGGCAAAAAGAGGGATGACTACAGGTGGGCAGATGAGCTCAGAGTAGAACACAGGAAGGAGTGATTATAATACAGGGCAAGGAGGGGATAAGAACAGAAGGATGCTGTGGAGGCAGATGTGTGCACATAGGAGTGGAACACGGGTAAGGAGAGGGCTTAGAACAGGGATGTAGAGCGGCAATTAGTGGCAAATGAGCACACAGGATTGATAACAAAAACAGGGCAAGGAGCGGTATGAGTACAGGGGATGTAAGGGGGCAGATGAGAACACAGAATGAAAACAAGCATTGCTCAGTTAACGCTATAGTCCGGAAGCAACATGGAAGCTTTGGAGGGCGGGACTGGGTGATATGGAGACGGCCGCTATTGTTAAAAGTGAAAGCGTGCAATTAAAAACAAGACGGAGGGCATTGCTGTGGGTAGGGGGGAGGAGAAATGCGACACGGCCGCAGCAGGGGGCGGAGCAGGGAGAGCGGCGATGAGGGAGAGTGAATAGTGTGAAGCAGCAGGGGCCTTTGAAGTGAAGCTAAGCTTCACTTCAAAGGTGTGGGAGGAGTGCGGCTCAGGCAGAGTGCACGCTGGGGGAAGCTTGTGGGGCGGAGCGGGAAGAGCTGCTGGGGAACAGATGGCTGGCGATTTGATGCTGTGCACGCGCATTTTAGGTCAATGCGCTTGCGCATTGACCTAAAAGCGCACGGGCACAGCATCAAATCGCCAGTTAGTTAAAGTCTGTTTAAGCCCCTATAGTCTCGCTCCGCTCAATGCGCATGCGCATTGACAGGTCGCGAGGCCTAAAAAGGCGAGTGGCATGTGCAGATCAGACCTGAAACGGGGTACGATCTTTTATTCCACACTGGCGGTTAGTGTTTTTTGGGAGCCATTTTTTACATCGTTTGCTTATAAAAACTGCAGACTATTGCATCCATTTACAGCGCCAAACTACGAACCCTCAGCACTATCAAAACCAACTAACGTAGAAGAGACAGGCACCCTGTGCACAACAGACCTGCCAATAAAACATACAGCAATACACTGCGTGTGGGAAAACAAATGACCATTGTACTTGGAAGTACGTACAGTTCATGAGTCCTGATGCCAAGGTAGGACTCTGTCTGAATACGCCTGAGAGTGTAGCAAAACTACAGACTCTGGGAACATAATTTCTGTGTGAATCGAATTTTTTTACCCAATTGTTGTTCTGTTAATTAATGCTCGCCAGAATACCAAGGTCACCTAAACTGAGCGAGGTTGAGAGTTTCAATGGCATCAATAAATTAAGTAAAGTGCAGTATTCCAGACACAGCCTGTGCAACCAGTAAAGGTCCGAAAAGTTCACAGATGCACAAAGCGCGTGCCCAGAAGAAACCGGAAACCCCTTTTCATTTCACGCACACGCAGTAGTGATTAGTGAGCAAGAACAGAGCACATAATCCACAAATAAAATACAGTCGCGTCTCGCAACTCCCATTGGACTCAAAGGGATTCAGCCCCCGACCACGCCCCCCCCTCCGCCCCCCCTTCGTGTGTGGCAGCCCAGGATGAGACAGAATCCCGGGTGCACACACAGCCGCACCCGAGCACTTCACAGGTCTTTTAAAGACCATTTACATGTCGATGAGGCCTTGCTGTTGTTTCACCCTTTCTAAGCGCCCCTGCAGCTCCACTCTGCATGTTGCCCACATTGTGCCGCGGAGCCCTTGGCAGCTCATAATGGCGCACCAGGGAGCCGCGGTCCACAGTTTGGGAACCACGGATATAAGGGGTGAGTCACCCCAAAGGTAAGTAGCCCATTGGCTACTACATGTCGCTTCCGTTAATAACCCTAATTTGAGTATTTAGGAGGCACCCCTGATTCCAGGAACTTGGATTCGACAAATCCAGAAGAAGAGACCAAAGAAGAGCAGTGAGAAAACGAGAACTAAAGAATGCTGTGTACTTTTGGCTCCAACGCCTGCACCAGCCCTTTGTATATTGCCAGCAATCTCCCTTTGAGTCAGAGAAGCTACTGCCCTGCAGTCCCCAGGCACCAAGGAAGCAGAGTCCTGTTCACTTTGTTGCCGCTACCTGGCCAACCCCATGCAGCAGCTACCGGTGAAGAGGTACCTGTGCTCCTGAAGGTCAGATCTGTCTGCCCCCCGCCACCCCCTGGGTGAGAGGACACCAGGACCGACCGAAGCCGCACAGTACTAGTACCCTGGGTACTGGACTCCTTGCAGCAACCAAGGCCTGTTTAATTCCAGTCTAATAGCACTGAGACCGAATAGCAATCAAGGAAGACAGAGACACACTTCCAGAGTGGCTACGCTACCCTGATTTTTACACCGTTGGCTGGCGACATGGACAACCTCGGGGGCCTTTTACGCTCCGAGCCCAGCCGTCCTTTCTACTCTGCAGTCCCCCCTCTGCAAACTCTTTGCAGGTGGCCAAGTAACTGCTGAGACCCCAGAAAACCGACCTCAATTAACTTTGCAACATATGCCTTTTTCCCCAAAGGAAAGCATTGCAGCATAAAGACACATTTAAATGAACATTTTACTTACCAGTAAAATTCAATATTTAAAAAAGGACTTACTTGATAACAAACTTTTTGGTATCACTTTTTTTTTATAAAAATGAGTTATTTTTCTAAATTGGTCTCTGATTTGTTCTTGAGTGTGTATCTCATTTATTGCCTCTGTGAGTACAGTGTGGTAAATACTTTCTAAATCTTTTCCTCTCTACCACTGCATCAGAATGTCCTGTGACATCATAGAATGTTAAAGTGCCTGACTGTGGCTAGAGAGTCAGTTAGTCATCTCAGGCTGAGGAGCTGGTAGCTCGCTCCTGGTGGGGTTTTCTCCTTGTAACTTCCTATCTTGTAATTCGCCACCTAACAATCTACAAATAAAGAGAGATCTTCTACTACACCTGGACTATGCATCATTGTTTGTGTACCACAATTTGGCGACGTTTTTTGGACTAACCTACGCAGCAAAGAAAGAATACTGGAACTCAACTATAAAGAAAACACAGACTGTCCTAGATTCAAGTAAGTCTATTATCTAGTTATCAAAGAAACGCCCAGAAAACCCCACCAGTGTCCTTTTCAACTTGGACAGCCTGCAACCTGGGCGTCTGTGTTGTGAGTGAACTAACTGCTTTTTCACTGTCATCTAGAGTATATCTATTTCCAGCTACAAGAGCCACTGCCTCAGCAGGCCTGATCACCCTGTTGTGCATTTTGGTTTCTTTAAGTGCAATGACAGTTCGCTATGAATATAATCACTGTGTGTATAAGGTGTTTTTACACAGTATGGACTTTGGAGGTGCCCTGGCGCTAGCAGTTCACTCTCAATAACAGCAACCATCATTTGTAAAGTCACGTCTTTTCTATTTCACAACAACCAACCACCATCTGTTTTGACAAGCACTATTACGAACTGTTACGATCTGTGTACTCCCACAGTGTGAGACTTTCACTGCCTTCCTGTAATCATACTGAATTTCGAGATGTGCTTCTCAGTATGAAACCACGATAACCTTTGTGTGATCCAGATTGTTCCTTCGTAATGAGTTCGTAACAATTAAAAAATGTTGTGGAGATCCGCCATCCAATTTGTTTCGTGACAGTTAAGCACTACATTTTAAACGAGTCTCATGCCATGGCGCACTTACAATCTTACCCACCTCGTGACTCTGGCATCTTTTCCTTTATGACGTCTACCACTCTGCTGCTGTCCTCTACTGTGAGACTTCAGACTGCACGTACTCACCGTGAACCATCCGGTGCAAACGTGACAGCGTCTCGCCATTTTCTATGAACTCAGTGCGCAGATCTTCCCTTTACGCATATGTGCGTCTGCTGCTGTCACTCGACTGAAAACAAGTTTATTGCCTCTTGGTCCGCAGCAACTTGCGCTACAGTGCCAGTTTCTTTTTAACAATTTCACCGGCAAGTGGATGGTGAAAAATGTGTTAATCGACAAGTGGAAGGTGAAGAATGCATAAGAAGACAAGCGGAAAGTGTAAGTTGTGTCTCAACGGAGAATAATTCGTATGTCGTGACTTTTTATTTTACAGCCAGATTTGGCATTTGTTTCACACGAAATATGTGACTTTTCACCCATTGGCAATTTTCATTGTACTACAAACTTTCCGTTCGCTTCAAGTCTCCACTACGTTACTCTCTGCATTCTCTACTTGTCCTACCAGGAAGAGCTATTAACGGCAAACCCGGGTGAGAAATCGCTCACCGGAGCTAATGTCTTTTGTTTTTATCAATTTCTTATACTTCAACTCATTTGTATATCAGTGTATGTTGTAGGTTGGTTTATGTGTTGAACATAATAGATGGTTCTAAATACCTTTGGGAAGTTGCCAGTATGTTTTCCTATTGTATTTTTTTTGTCAGTGATTGTATTATACTGTACCCTACCATTGGGAGTTTAGGTTGAGTTCCTAAGGCAACATTTTAACCCTACAGTGTACCCTAATTTAGGGGAGGGTGTGTGGCCAGTCAATGCCATATTTTGAAACTTGGCATAGTCCCTTATATTGTTTGCTTTATCATAGACAACTGTTTGGGGCGTATTATATATTTTTGTAGTCAAGCCAAGCTTCTATTCACCTGTGTTTTAAAGAATTATTAGTGGTGGTTCAAAAGAAAACGTCTGTTGTGTTTATGTCAAATTACAGTATGTGTTCAATGATACTGTGTGTTTTACTCTCTTCTTAACCCTACGGTGTACCCTTATTTAGGGGAGGATATGTGACCAATCAATGCCATATTTTGAAACTAGGGCGATGGTGTACCTTATAATGTACCCTATTTAGGGTTGTTGTAGTTTTGGTCTCACAAGCTGTGCATCCTGTATTTCACCCTGCTTGGGCAGCTAGGGTGTTTATATCTAATCAGAGTTAGTACCCTATGGTGTACCCTTTTGTTAGGGGAGGTTGTGAGGACGTTGTAGTGCCAGTCAGTGCCTACATTTTGTTTCTTAGAGTCTTGTTGTTATCCTTTGAAGAAGTTACGTTGCACACTTTTAACGTGGTGTACCCTTTCATTAGGGGAGGTTGTCTACATGTAACTATTTGTTCGAAAATTTTCAAAGATTAGTATTCTTTGTGTACCCTTTCTGGGGAAAGTGGTGTGCGTAGTCAGCGCCGCCATTAAGTGATGTTGCGTTGAACAATTTCTACATTATTCAATGGTGTACCCTTTTGTTAGGGGAGGATGTCTGTGTTGGTCTAAGTTGCATCACTCTATGTGGAAATTCGAAGTGCGTTGTCAGCGCTACCTCATAGTGTAGTTGCACCACTATTGTCAGTGAGTAACTACTGTGTACTTTGTTCCAAGGATGTTAGTTTCCTCTGGTGTACCCTTTCCTGGGGAGTTGTTGTTCCACAGTTTAAAAGTTGCCTTTCTTGGTGTACCCTTGAAGAGCAAGTTATTAGTGCACGTCATGCACTAGTCCTTATTGCAAAGTTGTTTTTTTTGTGAAGGCTTATTGTGCTTACTTCCATCTGCACACATTTTGTCATTTAGTTGTTACACCCTACTTAGTTTACCGGGATCGCTACCTTGTTTTATTAAGGAGGGTGGATGGGCATGTTATTTAATTTGCATTATTGTGTTTTGTTCAACCATGACCTTTTGTGCATCTTATGAATATCTTTACATGCCTCTTTTAATTTTCTTTTGTTTCTGCTTCCACGCTTGTGTTTCCTACTTTTCAAACTGTCTCTTTGACTTACTCTCATGTATACAGTCTCCTCTAGATTCTTCTGCTCCGTCTTATCTTCTTGATTGCTGTTGTTCACTAACGGAAGAGGATGTGTGGTAAATACTTTCTAAATCTTTTCCTCTCTACCACTGCATCAGAATGTCCTGTGACATCATAGAATGTTAAAGTGCCTGACTGTGGCTAGAGAGTCAGTTAGTCATCTCAGGCTGAGGAGCTGGTAGCTCGCTCCTGGTGGGGTTTTCTCCTTGTAACTTCCTATCTTGTAACTTGCCACCTAACAATCTACAAATAAAGAGAGATCTTCTACTACACCTGGACTATGCATCATTGTTTGTGTACCACATACAGCAAATGCTTAGCACAAAGGTCTTCAAACTTTTTGATGCCGAGAACCCCTTGTCAAACCTTTTTAGGCATGTGTTGTATCCTGCTTCTCCCTGCTCTTCTCTCTTTCTTGTCCTTTCTTAGTCTCTTGTACTCTGTTGCTCAGCCTGTCTCTATGATGTCATCCTTAGTTCTATCTGTGTATCGTTAAGTGTACTGTCAGTTACCTTGGAGGCTGAGCAGCAGGGCAGCTGCTCCTGGTGGGCCATTTACCTTAACCTTTACTGGAACATGGATTACTACCTTATCTGAATGCTGTACTTGATTATTTGATTACCAAGAATAAACATACCTCCTGACACAGCAAATAAGGATTTAACTTTCAATTATTGGATGTTACACTGGCGACGATTTAAGGAAAGAAACCACGCCTTATCAAAAAGATACTGCAACAGAAGAAACTAACTGAACCTCATGCCCAACCTCTTGATTGCCCCACTGTTGTCTACAGCAACTGACAGCCAGAAGTAAGTTGGGTTTAGGACATGTTAAAGTACACCTAAACGTTGGATGTTTATGTTGTCATCTGCTTCTTTAAATGTGCTATTACCTGGAATTTGCACCTTGATGTTGAGACTCTCCGCCTCACGCGCATCTTACAGAAGGAGGTGATTTGATTTGATTAACTTGGAATCTGCCTGCTACGTGTCTAAAAAGGTATGTGGATATCTGAAGTTTGCACAATCTACTCGTGTTTGAAAGTGCTGTCATCAGATCTGTGAAATAATCCTGAGTTGGGGTGCTGTGAACAGTTGCCTAGTGCACCTGAGGGGAGCTGGAGAGTCTGCATCGTTGGAGCCCTTGCCACGAGGATGTCAGCCCATATACATGTGGTGGAGTTTTATGATTTCATACTTTAATCAGGGTGAAGGATTGGGTCCCGGTTTGGAGTGACTGTCAATGTACTGCATTCGAGTGAAAGTTAAAGCATAAATCTGTGCTTTCAGGGACTGCTCCTTTTCCCGATGCCATTGCGGACAGTTTAACTGTTATATTGCCATTTAAAAACTGTGCTGGAGCTGGAAAATGCGCATAAGGCTTACCTGGTATTGTCTGACGTCCACAAAAGCTTTGCTGCTTAAATGCATCACAATGGATTATCCAGCACCTACTTGTCGAGAACCACCTGGTGCAGCGTGCGTTGCGTACCGCCATTTTAGGGTTGGCATTTCGTCCTATCTAAAGTCAGTTCACCTTGTACTGTTCCTGCCTGTTTCCGCCTGCGTCATTTGTTGCAACACAGCCTTTCTATTTAAAAGTGTTCTTGCCTTCTTGTGCCCGACGTGCATTGCTGTGTTTAGATATTTTTGTTTGGTGCAAGGAATAACACTTACACGTTTGCAGTTTGATAATGTGCGCCAGGGCATCTTAACACAACTACAGCTTCAGAAGGACATCATTTTATTTGGAAATACTACCGGCGCATCCTTCAAGTAGCTCTGATGTTCGAAGAGACCCCTTATTGAGATTCTCCATGACGTCCTCCGTGCTTCCAATTTATTTGCTTTTGGCGACTGTCTGTAAAGGAAAAGAGTGTTGACTTTTTCATTCTCACTTCAGTTTACAAGTCAGGAAGGTCCAAAAATCTGACAACGGTGACTACATTTATTATTTTAATTTGTTTTGTTTAAAATGTTGTCAGCTGCACCTTGCATTTTAATTAATTTATGAACTGTGCTGTTGATCTGATCATTTAAAGTTCATTGAGATTAATTACCTATTATGTGATATTTTACGCAAGTCATTTCATACATGTCAGTACAATTCTTTCTTCGAGGTGGGGAGCCATATTTGATGCTGAATATGTACATATTGAGGTGTTCCATTCTGTTTTTTTATTAGTTAACTGGATTCTGGATATTTTGGGGGTTTTATTTGTTGAGGTGTTTGTTTCAAATGAAAGAAAGAACGAAATGAAGAAACTATACATGCTGATGAATTCTTCAAGTGTTGCTGGGAGGAGCCATATCTGTGCTCAACTTCTTTGAGGAGCTCCATTCCTGTTAAGTTTCAAGTTGAAGAGCCGTGGTGTACTCACTTATTTGTGCTAAGATTTTGATGAACCACGTTAGTGCTCTAATTATTTAGAGGTGTTCAATTTCATGTTCCATTTGTATCTTCTGGAGGTTAGTTGTAGGGATTTTAATTTTGCCACGTTTGTTGGAGCCATTTATTTGCTCAATATCTATTGAGGTGCTCCATTCTTGTTATGCTTATTGGTGATGGGCCATAGAGGGCTCAGTGTTTTTGATGAGCCATATCGGTGCTCAGTTTTATTCGTATTGCTACTGAGCCAAGTTCAAGTTCAAATACGCTTTATTCGGTTAAAAAAGTTTAAAACCATCAAAGCACATACAGAATTTCATCATAGATTGTCAGAATTCATATCACAAATAACACAACCGTTTACAAGAATAAAAAAGTGCTTGCCAATTAACAAAGACATGTACAATATCAAAATTATGGCACAAAAAAATGGTTATGGTAGCAGTATTTTCGTGCGGCATCTCACCGCCCCTATAATATAACTTGCCACCCAAAACAGACCACAGCGGACCCGAGCATTTGTAAGTAGGCCAACGCTGGTCTTGCCTGCTTAAAGTTACAGCCTTTAAACAACGGCAGGATAAATTTCTTTCGCTGTAATTTATAGAACTTACAAAAAAAGATCATGTGCAGAACATTTTGCTCCGATTTACTGTCACATGGACATGGGCCCAAGGTCCCACTTATGGCGAAGCCCAAGGGAAAAGACAACAACCATGGTAACATGTTGTGTTTAAACCTTTGCAAGACAAACAGATGGAACGGCTTGCTTATAAATGTAAGATATGGTTGAATCTCTCTTCCCGTACTTAACATAATAAACTTTCTAACAGATGGTTTCGCCAATTCCTCCTCTTCCCTCTGAGCCATCACTCTGCTTAAAAATTGATGTTTTATATTCTTTATAGCAATTTTACTTAGGGCACTGGGTTTTGTAAATAGATCCAAACTACCCATTTTCTCCATTTGTGTTTTAATGTAATGGATCCATGGTATAGCCATGGCCTTATCTAGGGTCAGACAATCCTGAATGATTAGTTGATTTAAGTTAGGGGCTTCCTGCGCCCAAATTCTTAACCACCCTAGTAGCGGCGCAACAGCTATTTGGTCAGAAATATAAACTGCCCCCAAGTCTTTATGCACATTAAAAGTAGCTGTGGATTGTGGTAACGATAATTTTTTTCTAAAAAAGACATTTTCTGACCTTTGGATCTCACTTGAATCAGTGGAGCCCCACACCTCACTCCCATATAACACCATGGGCAAACATTTGGCATTATAGATCTTCATAATGGCCAGTAAAGGCTTACAGCCTAAGCGTTTTGCAAAGCCTAACAAGGCCCCTGTCGCCCTTGCCAGTGTGTTCTTTTTCAGGGATCGTTGCGTTACCCACGATCTATTATCATCAAATACAATACCCAAGTAGGGGAAGGTAGGGACTTTCGTGAGGAAATGCCCTTTACAGAAAAAAGGTGCCCTTTTCGCCTGCCCACCACCTAGTGGCATAACCTGCGATTTTTTTAAATTGGTTTTCAAATCCAAGGAATCCATAAAATTATTAAAACAGTCTAGAAGTGATTGCAACCCTCTGGCCGTCCTGGCTATCAGCACAGTATCATCTGCATATAGTAATGCCGGCTCAATATCTATTGAGGTGCTCCATTCTTGTTATGCTTATTGGTGATGGGCCATAGAGGGCTCAGTGTTTTTGATGAGCCATAACGGTGCTCAGTTTTATTCGTATTGCTACTGAGCCATTTTTTTACTCGACTTATGTTGAGGTGCTCAGTGTTATCTATGCTTAACTCTATTTTGTTTAAAGGGGTTAATATTACATTTTCATGTTCAGTGTTTGTGAGGAGCCGTAGATGTGCTCAGTTATATTTATGCTTACATTTTGTGAACCACTTTGGTGCTCTACTTTGCTAGAGGTGTTTTATTTATATTGAGATTCACAGTTCTATTTATTATTACTGGTGATGAGCCTAGGGTTCAATTCTGTTAGTGCTTATGTATGCTGAACCACTTCGGTGCTCTATGTTTTTTAGAGCTGTTCAGATTTCATTTATGATTGAGGGTACTGAACCTTTATTGCTCAAATTTTCATTGAGGTGTTCAATTCCATTTTCATTCTAATGTTGATTTTGTCAAGTGGTTTACCATAACTACTTTTATTCTTGTTAGCTCATGGTGTTGGTACAATGTTGGTACCCTCACACTTACCTCTTCTCTCCACCATTCTGAAGAGGGTGTTTATTTTTGTGCGTTTTTATGTTGTTCCTTTATTCTACTCCTCTGCTCTCCGTTTTATCTTCTTCAACTCTTGTACTCTGTTGCTCAGCCTGTCTCCATGATGTCATCCTTAGTTCCATCTGTGTATCTTTAAGTGTACTGTCAGTTACCTTGGAGGCTGAGCAGCAGGGCAGCTCGGCCTCCAAGTGGGGCATTTACCTTAACCTTTACTGGAACATGGATTACTACCTTATCTAAATGCTGTACTTGATTTTTTTGATTACCAAGAATAAATATACCTCCTGACACAGCAAATAAGGATTCAACTTTCAATTATTGGATGTTACAATAAGGACCCCTCTGACAAAAATGTCTAGAACTTGTACTCTTCATCATCGACAGCCATCGATAACAATAAACACCCCCAATTCCTACAGCAAATAATTTTTACCATGAGGAAATAATATTAAACAGTCTTTAGCAAACCAAAGGTCAGTGAGCATGGGGGTATAGTCAAAGGTGTAGCTAAAACAACTGGCCTAATTTTTGAGGAATTGGCGTATTTATGTCCTTTTCCTTGCGTTCGCGCACAAATTGCTGCCTAGCACCAACACAGACAGGACTGTTTTTGTACAGAAAGGGGCACCTTCCTTCATGAAAACAATCCAGAGAGGCGTTTTTCTCTTTCTATGTGAGCTGCAGAATGCGGCATAAATGGAAAGAGGAAAAAACTAGGAGCACTGAAAACATCTCTCCTCATTACACTTCCACTGAGCAGGTATCTGTTTTGAAGCTCCCCAGGTTTATGTTATTTTATAAATATGGGGCAGCATCGAAATTCACGGGTGTTGTGTGGGACTCCCGCACAAAGCCCATGGAACACCTCCTTGATGCAGAGTATTTCAAAGCATTGACTTGTACTGCTGTGTCTTACTCCATATCTATGAGGCCATGCAAAGCCATGCAGGGTGACTTTACACTGCCTCATAGGCAATGTCCCCTCTAACTATTTTCCTCTGTGTGCGGCAGTGGAGGGTCTGTGTGCTGCAACCATGGCTATGTGCGCCAGGAACCACACCGCGCGTGTTTGCAGCGCCAAATGTCACTACCAACATTCACTTAAAGTGAAAAGATTGTGCATTTTCACACATACAGTGCCACGTTAGGGGTCAGACATGGCACTATTTCACAGTTGGAGAGAAACCCACACACACATGAACACCTTCCACAGCTGGCCACAAACTCCAGTTTACAGCTTTGGCTCATGAGCACAGTTTCACGGCTGGAAACAAACACACCTGGACACATACACCTGTTCACAGCTTTCCACAAACTCCTTTTCACAGCCTTAGGCTCATGAACATCATTTCACGGCTGGAGAGAAACACACCTGTACATAAACACCTGGCCACAGCTGGCCATAAACTCTAGTTTCAAACCTCGGGCCCACAAACACTGTTTCACAGCTGAAGAGGAAAACACCCGGCCACAGAAACACCTGCCCACAGCTGGCCACAAACGCTTGGCCACAAACTCGGGCTTATGAATACTATTTCACAGATGGGGAAAAACACACCCGCACAAGCACACCTGGCCACAGCTGGGCCCAAGAAGTAGTCCACAGCTGAGCCTCACAAACCACCATTTCTATGAATGGCCTTTCCAGTGCTTCTCAGATAGAGAAAGCGCAACAACGCAACAGTAACAGCTGTTAGTGCTATACAAATAACATCATTTTCAAAGTTGTAAAGTCTTGAAAGGTCATAAGCCGCACAGTTTGCATCAGCCCTTTTGTGGGGAAATTGTTCTCAGAACATTTGATCTGAAACCACAGCTAACACCTGGATGTGTGAGAAAGGAGGAGAGAACAAGAGACTGAAAGACTGTAAGAGAGAGCGGTGACGAAGGGATGTGTGGACACCTACAACACACGGGGATGACAATTGCAAACTATTTGAACTTTACCTGACAAATAACGCTTTAGTATTTAATGCATAAAGCACCCATTGCTGGATTTCGCGAAGTTTCATGCAACACAAAGTTTTTGAGAGATTACTTTGCATCAAATTCCTTACTATAAGGAGACTCTTCTGCTAAAACTCGTGGGGAGAAATTTGAAGTAAATAAAGGCATGAGGGGTGAGTTACGGCAATGGGTTGTGTAGTGAGGAGGAAGCAAATCCTCAGTGTTCAAAAAAGGAATTACAGAGTTCACAGTTTAAAGGGAGGCAGAATGGTACCTTTAAGTCTCGAGAGATAACTAATAGAAGGCCATTAACATTAACTTGTTCAGAGCTAAAAGTGTTTGATGGTGCGCAGATACATATCAGCCACTGAGTATGGAAGCAGTCCAGCCCGAACTGCCAGGCCAGGTCCTCCCTGGACCGGAAACAAGCATTCTGAGACAGGTTTAGAGGTATCACCCCATATCAGCCAGGCTAGCTTGACGCCAGTGGCATGGCGAGCATGGCGCCCACGTCTGGGCATACCTATCCCACTTAGGGTGACAAATATAACAAGCACTGGCGTTGCCAATAGGTTTCGCATTTGGAAAGTTGGAGCTATTGGTTTTGTAAATGACATTTTATATTTATATATTGTTATTGACAATGCCAATAACGATATATAAATATAAAATGTCATTTACAAAACCAATAGCTCCAACTTTTCAAATGCGAAACCTATTGGCAACGCCAGTGCTTGTTTTATACAACCCCTTCCCAACTCTACTAGCCTTTCAGAGGAACAGGGAGGCCAACAACCTCTGGGTTCAATCATGACCCACTTCAACGGTGCTACTCTCGACCTGGAATGATTGAAGGCTGAGTCAGCCGTACTTGAGTATAGCTCACCGATCCTCACCCGGGCGCCTTCGAAAGAGACCGGCCTGTAACGATAGCTCCAGATTTCCCGAGGGGCCCGGCCTCCCCAGAGGAGCGGACCTCACATTTCTCATTAGTTCCCGTGAATGGGTTGCTGGAGGGGGTTTCTTTGCTCGCTCTGCCTGAATGGAGGTGATACTGCTGAGCTCGTTGACATCAGCAGCCCAGCAGTGGCTGGTTTGACGGGACGTGGGGGATGGGGTGAGAGGAAACTCAGTTCAGCAGGAATGAGTAAACAGAGGAAAGAAAAGAGAAAGAGGTAAGGTAAGAAGTAGAAAAGCACATGAGGGCAAGGAAGTGGAACGGAATGAGTGAAGACAGGAAATGAAATAGTGGAGAGAGGAAAAGAACGAGTGGAAAGAGGAGAGAAAAAGTGTAATAGAGGAAAGGAGTAGTGGATAGAGGATGTGACAGTGGAGAGAGTAAATAATGGCAGAGTAATGAATGGACTGAGGAAAGAGGAAAAAAGGGGAATCGAGAGGTTGAAGAGAGGAAAGAGTGGGAAGAGGAAAGCAGGAAATAGGAATTTGAAACAAGAAAGGAGAGAGAAAGGGAAATAGGGAATGAAAGAGTGAAGTGTGGAAAAAGGTGCAGAGAGGAAATGGTAGGAGGAAAGTAAAGTGGAGAGTAAACAATGGAGAGAGGAAAAGAAAGAGTCTTGGCTGGGGTGCTAGAGCAGGACCATGCCAATCGGTGGGAATCGGAGAATGTATACTGGCAAATGGCCGGAGGGAAGCCGGATGGGGGCGGGAGAGCCTGGTGGGGGGGCGGGAATGTGTGCGAGGGGAGGAGAAGTGTGGCAGGCAGATGCGCGGCCTGGTGGGGGGGCGGGAATGCGAGCCTGGTGGGGGCAGGCGGATTAGGGAGATGCTCGTGCGTGTGTGGTCACGTTGATCCAGCGCTCTCACTAAAATATTGCACAAATGACACTATCTACTACTACCAAACTTACAATACAACACTAGGCCCATATCAACATTAGAGCGACTGAATCATGAGGCGATAAGATCTAAATATGTTGTTTAAACTATCCACAATAATCAAGACCAGCTTGTCATTTTAGAAAGTTTATTTTAAACACATCTAGAAAAACTTAGGTTTTGGTATTTTATTAAGCAAGCATTAGAAAATGTCATAAAGAAAGATTTATTCAGTATTAATAAAAAGAGCATAAATCAAGAATTATTATTCATTAGCAGAAATAAGTAAAATTAAGCATTTCCAAAATCCTAACTATCTCTCTGTCTCTACCCTCATCACCTAGTAATAAAGTAATTAATAAAAAAACACCTTTCCTCACGTGTAAAGTCCATCAGCATAACACGTCCTCCAGAATTTCTCGAGCGTAAGCCAACTATATGTTCTCTGAACCCATTCTTATACCCTAAATTAAGCTGAGCTAACTATTTTTCACATTCCAGCAGACGAATTCTAGTTCTCCATTGGCTGAGCCACCTCGTACCACAGTAAACTTTGACACCTCCTTCTTACATGCCCGGGCAAATTCACTAGTTCATTGTTCATGTAGAAATCTTGGCAGCTCTTCCTTAGGCTGCTACATTTTGTAGCGAAAGCACGATTCTTCCTTTCAACCTTGAGCCTGTCCGCTCTGAACTCCCGTGGCACGTTAGCAAACGTTAGCAAATTTCTCCAAAGAGTCATCTTTTTAGCAGTTCTTTCCAAAACCTTTCAAAATAAAAGCTCAGAGTCTTTTTCCATCCTTTCAGAATTTTTTTCACTTGAGCCATTTTCATCAATAGGCCTCTTTTCAAAGAGCGTCAATTTTCTGCGCCACTTCTCCTGCGCCACTTTTAAAAGTGTACTATTTTTCTGCAGCCATCTCTAAGCTTCATTTGTAAAACTATTATATAAACAAACACAAAGAATAATTAATGAAAGAAATACAGTTTGTTCTGTTGCCTCCCATCATTGCTAATAATTAACCCATTAGTCTAAATTACCTAGCAGTAAAGCACAAATAAAGCAGCATTTTATATCTACCATTCTTCATTGAATCCAGCAGGGTTCTTTATGCACCTATAGAGAATATATTGACACCACATAGACAAGGGAAGCAAAATAAGCACATGCCATTATTTTAAAAACAGCTGCTATTAGTTATGACATAACAATATACAAGATTAATTTATTATTTTCCACATACATGAGAATGCAACATAATGCACATTTATGAGCACACATGTTAGTTTCCCGCGTGTTCTGTGAAAATGCAACTTTAAACTAGATTGAATTAGTACACACACAGCACAAATTGTTAGCATTATTAATTTATTTATGGAAGTGTGACTTCACGAGTTTAAACAGATTTCTGTTTTCTATCTCGCTCCATCAACTCCCTCATCTGGTGATTAACAAATCACCACACCACCACCCAAAATTTAGCAAATTTTTTTATCTAAGATGAACATGATTCAATTTCACCTGTGTTAGTATTTCTAAAGACTTATCTCATCAGTTTATCTTCAATTCTCATATTGAGTTTTAAGAAACCCCTCTAGTTCTATTTCTTTCTCTTGTGTAACATACAACTGAGCTTCAATAAATGTGTTGCAAAAACTATAACTAATAAAGTGTCAGTATCTTGCTTGTCATATTAACCTTAAACTTCTCCTTGTTAATTTCTAAAAGAACAATAACCTAAATTAACCAAAGCAGAATTATTAAGAGCATATATATCAGAGACATCTTACAATATCTCTGTAAAATTAGGCATCTTGAATTGCCTTTACAAAAACATGAAAGTAATTTCATTAAGCTTGCGAAGAAAAATAAAACAAAAATTTTACCGAAATTTTCTAAAAAATTCTAACACCCCCCTTTTTCAATTGTTTTTTTTTATTTATTTTTTTTATATATACTCTTTAAACCTTCTAACAGTTTTTCTTCGACCTAATGTCACAAATTAATTTTTCAGCTAACAGAATTTCTTCAACCTTGTGTCACCTAACACATTTTCTTCAGCCTTATGCCAAAAACAGAAACCTAAAAAAATTTAACAGGTATGTACTTCAATCATTGTCACTATTCTTTTTCAATCTCTTTCTGACTTTCATCATTTACCTCCATTACAGGTATCACTTCTATTTTCTTTCCTGCCTCACTTTTCTTTTCAGAATCTTTTTGACTTGATATCTCATCAATCTGTTCCTTTGATCTGTATCTCAATTTGAATTTTAGGCCTTCATTTTCTCCTGACCATTCATCACTTTTTCTTGGTAATTTCTTCTTTTGCTTGGTCACATTACATTCTGTTCTCCGAACTCCTTTTCTGAATTTTCTTATTTGAGAATCTTCATCACTCTCATCAGTTTCAGTGTCAGAAATTTTCATTCTGGACTCAGGTACTTCTTTACTCAGCAGCTTCACTCCGTTAGGAACATCATCTTTGTAGCTGGTACTTGGCAATTCATCTTCTTTTTCTTTAATTACCTTCAACTTCCCAGTTTCAGAATTCCTGTTCCTGCATTCAGAGCTACTTTTTTGCTTTTCAATACTCTCCTGGTCTTGAATCACAATCTGATCACATTCTTCTTCTGCTTCTTTTCCTGGCAGATTTCCATCATTTTCTGAGTCTTCAGTCACAACTTTAAGTCTTCTTCATTCAAGGCTTGTTTTTCAATCAAACTCTCCAGATGTCGACCAACCTGTCGATCTTCAAGATCTGGATTCTCTTCAGGCTCTTCTTCAGAATCTGAATCAGCAGTTGTGACACTATTCTCATCAAGATTTTCAGGTGTAGATACACGAAAAGTATGGCCAGTGTCAATCCACCTCTTCAGTCTTTTGCACTTCTCTGCATTTGTTGTGACAAGACTGACTGCCTCCCTTTCTGCCACCTTGGCACTAGACAATTTCTTTTTAGACGAACCTTTTTCCTGATCCTTTTACCTGGTAACAGATCAAATACTTGCTCTTTTTCTCTTGTTTGTACTTCAGTTTCATCTTCATCAAACACAGAGATCATTTCATCTGATACATTCCTGCAGTTTTCCAAATTGATGCTATCATTGATAGTCATCATTCTTTTCTCTGGTATGAATGTCTGTCTCATGACCTTGTCCATCATAATCTCACGTGGACTTAAATCTGTCTTTTTATCAGTAGCGTTTCTCAGAAACATCAAAACAAGTGGAAGGACATCTGTCCACTTTGTACCTGCAGCTAGGTACATTTTTACATCTCTGACTTTTATAGTAACATTCTCATGCTCCTCAACACCTGAAATTTCTATTCTATCTGTACAATGGAGCAATCTGTTTTCAATATGTTTTCGGTTATCTGATAACTTTGCAACAGTAATTTCATCATGTCGCATCTGAAATGTTTCAACCCATTTTGAAAACAAACAGTAAATCACAAAAATGTAGCACAGTTTGTCATTCAGTGCCATCTCACAGAAATTAATTTGTAATCTGGTCAATGAACCACTCTCCTGTAATTCTGTTCCCATTCCCACAACTGTTCTCTTAATTGTGTTCACTTGCTGACAAGTCAGACACCTCTGGTAAAGAAATTCTGCAATTTTATGGTACATTCTGTCCATGTCAGTAATCATGCTATTTGGTAAAACTACTCTGTCATCTTCGTGTATCCAAATCTCATCCTCATCTCGCTGTTTAAAATCTGTACTCAACCATGTGTTTCTCAACCATGTGTTTTTCTCCTCATGAGTTGCTTCTTCTTGAAAATCTTTGACTACCTGCCATGTTTCAACTACAGATGTTAGTATTAGTGAACTCAAAGCATGTTCATCATTCATTTTGTATGCTGCGCATATCACGACAGCAAACCTTTCTGCAAATTGAATATCATCAATCAACCCTTTAATCAAATTTGCATTTCTGATAAGTGAACCTGCAGAAGTCAATGTTTCAATCTGTTGATAAATTGTATCTGTTACTTGGATGTCTTCACTCAAAAGATCATCAATTTTATTCCAAGATTCTGGAAGTGCATTTAATCTTTTGGGACTGTTTTCTTGTTCTTTAATTAATCCTGTATCTGTATTGTTTTTCTGTTCATTAACAAAAATTTGCAATGGCAATGAAGCCATCTCAATCTCTTGAATCATTACCTGTCGCTGTATTTGTAGCTGTTCATTCAGCTCATTTATTTCAGTTTCCTTTTCATTTGACCATAATCTTGACTCATCAGGCTGTGTGAAATCAATCAGATCAGTATCAGACTTCTCACTTACCAGAACTGAAGTCATCTCTGTTTCTTGCTGAGTTGTAATCCCTACTAGTTCAATCTCAAGTATAATAGAATAAACTTTTTCAGTCAATGGGACCTTTAAAACTGCGGGTCTAGTTTCATCTTTTCTAAGCACATGGACTGTCTCTATTTCCATAATTTTCATGGACTCCTTTAAATTATTTATTGAATTTACATGATCAAAAATATTAATTCCAGATGTACCAAGCATCTCATCATGTTTTTCGGTTGCATTATTTTTAAAAGAAATCTGAGCTGACATTATGTCAATCTGATCTTGGAATTTTGGCGTTACACCAATCTGCTCTAGGGGTCTTCTTGAATTTCTGTTCTGATCCATATTTACAACATTAATTTTACACTGATCAATACTTTCTACTCTGACACTTTTATTATTTACATTCGCAAATTTCGGAATCTTTAATTTACTCTCACATTTAGTAACAACCTTTTTCATTTTCTTATACAAGGAAGACATTTTCTTTAATTAATTTGGTAAATGTACTCTTTAAATTTGTTTTGTAGCGTTTGCTGATCAATTAATTAATTAATTTAACACTATCAGGTGTAGAAAACCTTATAATTTGGTCAAATTAATTTTTCTCCTAATTTATCTGTATCACTAATTTTTATAAACCTGAAAAGGAAAACATGAATTTGCAAAAACAATAGCAACGCAAAATATTTATTTATAACAATAAATACCAACATATAATCACATGTTTTTTATGTACTTATTTTTCACTTACACACCTTCTGCAACATATACCTGTGGAAAAAGAAAACCTAATCTATTTGCTTTTAAATTTAGACAGTAAAAATGTAAATTAACTAAAAACATCAATGGAAATAATCCAATTAATCAATCAAAATAAGGACAGAACTTGATATTTTTTAAATTAATTCTTCTGCGTGTCTGACCACTTTAAACACAGATAATCCTCTTAATATACTCTGTCTAATTTGATAATCAATAGCTCCTATTCTGCTGTCAATAAATTATATGTAATTTATTTTGATACAGTAATCACTTTTATAATACAGCAGCCAACAAAAAGTTCAGTGATGTTAATTTATTTAATTATGCTGTACAACCCTTTACTTTTCCTCTCAGTTAAACAACTTAAATTTTCACAACTGAGATGGTTTTTACTATTATACAAATTATTGTTGCCACTATTTATTAGCAGTTATCACTGTTGTCCCTGCTTTAGTTGATTCTAATGCTTTTGTTTACACTAATGTGATTGCTGTGGTAACCTGATAGTACATCAAATCCTCCCTAACACTATGGACCAGTTCCCATTGTCCCTAATTTTATAATATATTTGCTGGCTTAAATTTATTGTTTTATGTCAGCTCTGAGCATCTACACTAAAGCACTTTTAATCTAAATTCAAAACACTGAGGTTCTTTTCCTTAAAAAAATTACACTCAAATGTTTGCCTCACACTTCTTTTTACTTTTAACAGTGTGATTAACAGGAATCAAAAACAGGACATTTACAGCAAAATTTTTGTAGTGTTTTAAACAATCACAGCATCCTAAATGCCTCGGCCAATCAGAACTCTGGGTGGTCGTGTTGCTCCAGACACTTTGACCAATCAGTGCACGGCAGCCACAACCCTCAGTAACACACTCTGCCACTACAGGCCTCTCTCTTCTCCAGTCAAACTCCACTAATCAGAACACGTCGGCTCCAAGATACACGACTATCGCGTCTGTCAATTCTCAGCGCCCTGTCTCTCTTCTAGAAAGTGAAATCCGAACACAGCGTGCAATCGCTTTCAAGTTATTTTATTTATTCAATTTTTATAATGTTCGCATTAGCTGTGACATGCAAACAATAGCGCGGCAAGGAAGGAAATTCAAAGTGGCAATTTATACTTTTTACTATTCACTCAACAATAATTTTGACGCAACAACGCGCTTCAACCAATCACAGTGTTGGTAGCGATACTCCAACCAATCACAGCACGGCCTTGCTGTGATTCGCCAGGCCTCTTCAGCCAATCAGAGCCTTACCTTGCCCTAATGCTCTAAACTCTTTAGTCAATTTTTTTTAGCACGGCTCTACAATGACGCGCCAGATATCATTAGCTAGAGTGCGGCCGCCCACACAACCATTGCGCCTCTCAGCTCCTCGCTGTTACTCTTAGCACCTCGCACCTTGCCTTTCCTTTCTATAAAATGATATATGCAAATAGTACTATAAGGAAGGGAATCAAACGGGCATTTAACTTTGTTTTAAAGTTTATTAATGCAAATTTTGAAAAAATTCTCGACAAGCAACCATTCCAAACATTAATATGACACTCTGACCAATATTATCAATTGGGAGAGTCTTGCCCAACCAGAGCGGGGCTCACGGAGCCTCGCCCAATAGAAGCGCAGCTCACGGAGCCTCGCCCAATCAGAGCGCGGCCCTGTCTATGACGCGTCGGTGTTTGGACCAATGGGAGCGCGGCGGCTATGACGTGGACAGCAGCTGCAGCTCGCAGCTCTCCCCTTCGCCTCTCGCTCGGTAAACAGCCCTTCCTCTACAGAATGTTATTACATTTTCTTGTCACACACATCAGCCCTGTTCTAAACAACAGAGCTATTGTAGCGAGGGAAATTGGGAGTAGTGGGACACTTTCTCGGCAGACAGTGATGATTTTAATCAACCATCGAGCCACAACCAATCCGGTCGCGGCTCCCTTATGACGCTGCGCGTCACCAACCAATGGGTGCGCGGCTATTCTATGACGAGTCGGGGCCTGAGCCAATAGAAAGGCGGCTCCTTCGCTCTCAACTCCGTTTTTAGTTTAATCTTTTTCCTTCGTGTTCAATTGTTTTAACACTGTCAAAACGAAGGAAAGAACAAATCGGGCACTTTTAAATTGAAATAATTTATTTAACTACAATACGGGCATTTTTACTTGTGTATTTGCTTTCAATTTACAATTTTAAAAACGGGGACATTTTAATTTATAAGCAATTTGGATAATTGTGTTAGCACAACCAATCATTGCAAGACCACTTAGATTAATATAATGCTCTCACTTCTTTGTTGTGAGGCTTTAGGCTTTTAACCAATCGGAGCCTAGCTTTAGTATGACGCTCCGGACGCCTTACCCAATCAGAGCGCGGCAACTCTGACGCATGCAGCTGCTGCAGCTTCAGTCTCTCCCCACACGCTCTCACTCGCAAAACCAGCCCCTCCCGTACAATTTTCGATCGGGCAGTTTTCAATGGTTTAAAATAGCGTGCAGTGCTTTTAAGTGCATTTAAACAACGCACAATACTTTACAAAGTCTTAGAATAGTACAGACTTTACCCAAAAACTTCAGAGCGCTCTACAATATTTTAAAACAGCACATTCTTTACCATGAGGGCTCAAAAACGCTTTCCTATTACTTTTTGGACACAATTAATAACTACATAAAGGAAACCATTTGTCTGCTTCTCTAACAAAGAGATAGTTTTATACATACATTCAAGGATACGTGGAATAGACGACGCTATTCTCACAGAATAGTTTCATTTGCTAATAGAGTAATTCTTACCCTACCCTTCTAACAAATATCAATCATTCACGCACTTCCAGACAGAAAACCCTGATCATGCACACACGAATTCTTGGTAGGACTTGAACCAACCACAAAAAACGTCAGGCGTTGATAAGAATAGACAACGCTATTTTACCCTTCTCTCAAGCTTGAATAAATCCTACTACTCTTTTCACAGAAAGTTTTAAAACAGGCAACAAGTCCCTATACTTAATGCTACAATTTCATAGGCAATCCTCACTATACATTCAACCATGTATATCTATAGTCCCTAAACTTGTGTTGTACGTCCACAACACGTGATATATTCTATACCACAATTTTGAAACAGACAAATGCACTGTGTAACTCTTCTAGCTACACTACTCTTGCCATGGCAAACCAGGAGTTTTTCACAGCTGGAAAAACCCTTAAAGATTACATACTACACATAACAATCTGACAAAATCAAAACTCAACATTTGTTAAACATCAATCCTATGTCTATACCTACATATATGTAACATGTATGTCAAAAACAACATGTAACCGTACGAATGCTACCATAAATTGATCCAGCGCTCTCACTAAAATATTGCACAAATGACACTATCTACTACTACCAAACTTACAATACAACACTAGGCCCATATCAACATTAGAGCGACTGAATCATGAGGCGATAAGATCTAAATATGTTGTTTAAACTATCCACAATAATCAAGACCAGCTTGTCATTTTAGAAAGTTTATTTTAAACACATCTAGAAAAACTTAGGTTTTGGTATTTTATTAAGCAAGCATTAGAAAATGTCATAAAGAAAGATTTATTCAGTATTAATAAAAAGAGCATAAATCAAGAATTATTATTCATTAGCAGAAATAAGTAAAATTAAGCTTTTCCAAAATCCTAACTATCTCTCTGTCTCTACCCTCATCACCTAGTAATAAAGTAATTAATAAAAAAACACCTTTCCTCACGTGTAAAGTCCATCAGCATAACACGTCCTCCAGAATTTCTCGAGCGTAAGCCAACTATATGTTCTCTGAACCCATTCTTATACCCTAAATTAAGCTGAGCTAACTATTTTTCACATTCCAGCAGACGAATTCTAGTTCTCCATTGGCTGAGCCACCTCGTACCACAGTAAACTGTGACACCTCCTTCTTACATGCCCGGGCAAATTCACTAGTTCATTGTTCATGTAGAAATCTTGGCAGCTCTTCCTTAGGCTGCTACATTTTGTAGCGAAAGCACGATTCTTCCTTTCAACCTTGAGCCTGTCCGCTCTGAACTCCCGTGGCACGTTAGCAAACGTTAGCAAATTTCTCCAAAGAGTCATCTTTTTAGCAGTTCTTTCCAAAACCTTTCAAAATAAAAGCTCAGAGTCTTTTTCCATCCTTTCAGAATTATTTTCACTTGAGCCATTTTCATCAATAGGCCTCTTTTCAAAGAGCGTCAATTTTCTGCGCCACTTCTCCTGCGCCACTTTTAAAAGTGTACTATTTTTCTGCAGCCATCTCTAAGCTTCATTTGTAAAACTATTATATAAACAAACACAAAGAATAATTAATGAAAGAAATACAGTTTGTTCTGTTGCCTCCCATCATTGCTAAAAATTAACCCATTAGTCTAAATTACCTAGCAGTAAAGCACAAATAAAGCAGCATTTTATATCTACCATTCTTCATTGAATCCAGCAGGGTTCTTTATGCACCTATAGAGAATATATTGACACCACATAGACAAGGGAAGCAAAATAAGCACATGCCATTATTTTAAAAACAGCTGCTATTAGTTATGACATAACAATATACAAGATTAATTTATTATTTTCCACATACATGAGAATGCAACATAATGCACATTTATGAGCACACATGTTAGTTTCCCGCGTGTTCTGTGAAAATGCAACTTTAAACTAGATTGAATTAGTACACACACAGCACAAATTGTTAGCATTATTAATTTATTTATGGAAGTGTGACTTCACGAGTTTAAACAGATTTCTGTTTTCTATCTCGCTCTATCAACGTGACCCGCTTTTGTGGTCACGTGACCTCACCATGCACTGGGAAGAAACCGAAGTGGTTTCACTAGTCGATCAAGCCCTTGAATTTTCGCCTATTACATTCGCAAGCGAATGATAATAGGCGAAACCTAAAAACAATAGATGGGTGGTTTTTTGGGGGGTGGGGAGGGGGCATCACCTATCAATAGCCAAGCTAGCTTGAAGCCAGTGGCATGGTGAGCACAGCAACCAGATCACAGTGCAAATCAGACCCTGTACATATTCATCACCTTAATGTCCATAGGGCCGGTGGCCTAGATACCCCCTCTTAATAGCCCACTACCCTGCTTGACCTACTAAGTACGCCGTTTAACGAACTCATTGATCACTCTGAACTCAACCTCTTCTCTGATCACACCGCCATATATTGTACTAATGTTCGCTTCCCCCCTTTATCTAAGCCCGGTAAACAAACCCTGTTTTCATTCTTCCTGCCCTAAATTGTATGGCTTTTCTCTCGCTATATTGTATGACTCTTTGCTGTGCCTACTGAAAACCAGGTAAACGATGTACATGTAATTCTTGTAAAGCCGTACCCTGTGGTTATAGCTCATGTAATCAATCTTTATGTAATTCTTGTAAAGTGCTCGGATCCGCTTGGGTCTAGTACGTGCTACAAAAAACTCAAATAAATAAAAGCTATAACTGTCTCCCCTACACCCCAAGTCACCACCTCCATTAGCAAGTCTGGACACCACTCCACGTCCCTACCTACCTCAAATCATCACCTTCATTTGCAAGTTTGGACACCCCCCTCTGTCTAGCTCAAACCATCACCTCCACTTGCAAGTATGCACAACCTTTCTACCTAACTCAAACCATCCCCAGACTAGCTACCTCCTCTCCTTTGTTCAAAATATCTTTCAACTTACTAGTCTGGCCACCTCCTCTACTAATCTCAAAGCATCACCTCCAACTGCTTGCCTGGCCACCTACTCTACCTAGCTCAAACCATCACCTCCACTTAAAAGTCTGAACACCCCCCTCCTACCTCAAACCATCCCCTTCACTTGCAGGCCTGGACACATCATCTAACTCCAACTATCACCGCCACCTGCAGGTCTGGACACCCCCTCTACTTGGCTCAAACCATCACCTACACTTGCAAGTCTAGACACCTCCTCTACTCTGTTCAAAATATCACCTCCACTTGAAAGTCTGGACACCTCCTACCTCAAACCATCACCTCCACTTGCAACTATGTACACCCCCTCTCCCTAGCTCAAACCATCACCTCCACTTGCATATCTGGACACCTGCCTCTCCCTAGCTCAAACCATCACCTCCACTTGTAGGTCTGGACACCTCCCCTACCTAACTCAAACCATCACCTCCAATTGCAAGCCTAGTTAAAACCACCTCTCCCTAAACCCAAAGCCACCACCTCCACTAGCAATCCCAGAAAAAGCTTCCTCGGTTTGCTGCAGAAAACGTTTAGCTCTGGATAAACATAGAAGCTGTCAAGATGGAGTTAATCCTCCAAGAGATATTGTACTCAACTTGCAGATTTATGCATACTGCTTGCCAAGATCAAAAGCAGTAGGAAGTAGTGAGAAGGTGGACATTAATGAGTATTGAGCAAAGCTAATGATTGTGGCTTTAAGGAGCTTGAGCATAAAATACAGGCCTGAACAAATGAAGTTTGCATACATTAGTAAGTGAAGATTGTGTGCTTTTATTTAAGTATTTGTTAATCGCTGCTTGTGAAGGGGCTGTAATTAACATGAATACTACATTAAAGCACACAATATGCCCCGCACCACACTTTACTAACAGAGTACAGCAAGTTTAAAAACACAGAGTGCACTTTCAGAATAAATTGAAAGTACATGCTGTGTTATTAAACTTGCTGTACTCTTTTGTGAGTAAAGCGCGGTGTAGAGTAGATTGTGTACTTTTATTTAAGTATTCATGTTTTTTTTTTTATTTCAAATCTATTTTATTGAAGATTAGATAAAATTGAAAATAAAGACAGTACAATAAATCTTCCAGAATATAGATGGATATAGCATTGGCAAAAGATACCTACAATAATCAAATCAAAGAAGGAGGAAAAAAGAGGATAGATGAAAGGAGGAAAGAAGAGAGAGATAAGAGAGAGGACAGATGTACCCATATATCACTAGCGATTGGTTCACAGGAGCTTGGGTCGCGGTGTAGGCGACACTAAGTACATAGCAAAGCATATACATTAAAACAAATTAAATTCTATATAGACAGGCAGTCCTTTGGAGTGTGCATCCGTTGAGGCGTGCATCATGGGGGCTCAAAGTGGGAGGATGATGCATCTAGGGAGGCCCACAGTTTGTTGTTCGAAGGCTTCCACTTGGTCGACTGTAGTGCCGGGTTGTCCGCCCCTCTCAAGAAGGAAAGCCATTCCAGCCACAATTTAAAGTTGACTTCAGTAAAATTTTTCCACTTATATAGAATGACCTTACACGCCAGTGTTAACATGATATCAAGCAATTGTCTGTCATGGATGTCCGGTAATTGTGTTTCGAAAGGGCCTAAGATGACATATATAAATTCCTGCACAGGTGAGATTCCGAATACCTTATGGATGTATGCAAATATTTTTTCCCAAAATGACTTTAACAGGGGACAATCAAAAAGCATGTGTGCCAAGTCTCCAGGTGCTTCCTGGCAGTTCCAACAATTAGGCGTATCCCTCAGTTTACATGTAAACAATTTCTGAGGTGTCCAGAACACTCTGTTCAGCAACATGTATTTCGTTTGACATAGAATCGGGGATACCTTGTTTGTTAATGCAGTATTGTGTAGTACCTCCCAGTCTATTGGTATACCTGTCGAATTAGGTTCCGAATCCCACTTACTTTCCATTAACTTGTGTGGTTTCTTGGGCAGGGGGAGTAGCAGTTTATATATTCTAGATACAAAATGGTCAGCATGGTACAATAGTCGGAGACGGGTCAGCAACCATGGTAAGTCCGTGGTGAGGGCACGCTTAGAGATAGCGGCTTTCAATTTCAAGAACTGGTAGAATTCTATGGGTGGCAAATTACATTTCTTTTGTAGTGTTGAGAAGGGTAGGGGCCTACCATGTTCATAGAGGTCATTCACCATGTGGATACCACGTGTAGCCCACACCTCCCAACAAAGGGTCTTTCCCTCTATCCGAAACATAGGGTTATACCATAACGAGACTAGGGTGGATTTCTTAATCACCGATGCAGTTTTATGTGATTGGTCAAGCCTGAGGAGTGCTCTTCTAGTGTTTAGTAGGATGTATTTGGAGTGGGGTACGTGGGTCAAATCCATGCTGAGGAGAGCTGAGAGGGGTGCATGTGCCATTAACGACCGCTCGATAGATAGCCAAACTGGGGTATAAGATGTAGAGTCAACCAGCCAAAGGGCCCCCTGCTTACAGAGGAAGGCCGTCTGGTAGTTCTTGAACTAGGGCAGGCCCAGGCCGCCTTTTTCTTTTGCCAATTGTAACTTTTTTAGTGATATCCTGGCTTTTTTCCCCCGCCACAGGAACTCTCCAAACAACCTGTCCACTTTTTTGATGAATTCGTCCGAGAAAGTCATTGGGAGCATGCAGGCCAGGTAATTAACTAGAGGTGTGCACATCATTTTAAGAGTTTCAACCCTACCCCACCAGGACAGAAATTTGGGTGACCAGCTATCTAATAGTGTAGATATCTTTTTTAACTTTAATTCTTCATTCACTTTCAGCGTCGTTATTAAGTCTTTCTCAAAGTCTAAGCCCAGATATTTAAAAGCTTTTGGTTGCCATGTAAGGCCAGATGAGCCCAGTATTTCTTTACCCCCGATGTTGTTGAGTAGCTTGACTTCTGTTTTGTCCTTATTCAGTTTGTACCCTGAAACTTTAGAGAACCCATCAATTGTGTCCATTAAAGCCGGGATAGCCTCATCAGCCTTTTCCGTCAGAATCAGCACATCATCGGCATATGCGGTTAGCTTTACATTACAGTCATCAAATGAAATACCAGCAATGGCTTCATTAGTTCGGATATGGCATAGAAAGGGTTCTATAGCTAGCAAGAACAAAGATGGAGATAGTGGGCAGCCTTGCCTTGTTCCCTGTTTCAAGCAGAAGGAAGAGGAGAAGGAGCCACCCGCCCTAATCTTAGCAGTAGGGCCGGCATACAGAGCCATTACAAGTTTAATGATTGTCTTCCCTAGATTAAATTTGCGTAGAACTGCCTCAAGGAAGGTCCAATCTACCTTGTCAAAGGCTTTTTCAGCGTCTAGTGTGACTGCTACGGTGGGGGTATTCAACAGTTTTGCTTTTTCTAGGGCATGGGCTAATACTCTGGTGTTATCGCTAGACAGTCTATGTTTTAAGAAACCAGACTGAGATGGGTGTATGAGGGCAGGAAGAACTTTTTGTAAGCGGGCTGATAAGATCATGGCTAATAATTTACAATCTAAATTAATCAGGGAGATCGGCCTATAGTTTTTTGGTAGCGACGGGTCCTTGCCATCTTTTGGTAGAACTGCGATAGTTGCCTCTGCCAACGTGCCCCTCACTGCACCTGATTCCGTGAATTCGTGGAAGAGGTTCAGAAGGGGGGTGACCAAATCTGTGGCAAAGCTTTTGTAGAATTTAGCCGTAAAGCCATCAGGGCCTGGTGCTTTCCCACATTTCAATCCCCTGATTGCTTTTTCCACCTCAGAAGCCGAAATCGGTTCATTAAGGCTGTGTTGGTCTTCTAGCCCTAGTATTGGGAGGTCACACTCCTGTAAATATTCCTGAATCTTGCCCTCCTCAACCGATTTATTTTTAGCATACAGGTCTTCATAGAAGTCTTTAAAGACCTCTGTTATTTTTTGAGGGTCCGAATGGCCTACTCCCGCAGAGTCCCTTATGACATTAATAGTATTTTTTTGCACTTTGAAATTCAGGTATGCCGCCAGGCTCTTACCAGCCTTATTGGATTCACAGAGATTAAATCTTCGCCTTCTGTCCAGCCATACCCCCCGCTCTTTCGCTCACCAGCTTGTTATATTCGTATTTTCTGTTAGTCATGGTATTAAGTGTCTCCCGATTCCTTGTCAGTTGGTGTCTGTTTTCCAGATTAGCTATCTCTATTTCTAACGCTTCCAATTTTGCATTGCAATCTCTGTTCATTGCTGAACGGATTTTGATGCACACCCCCCTCAGGGTACTTTTCAAAGCCTCCCATCGCACTAGATCTGAGGTGTCCCCCCTCCTGTTAATCTCCAAATATGACCGAATAGCTGTTTGGATGTCAGTTATATTTTGTTCCTTGTGTAAGATTTCCTCATTGAGTCTCCATGACGTTTGTTTTGGGGACGGTGTGATATTACTAAGGGATAGAGATATACATGAGTGGTCTGACAGTACTCTTGGCTCAATTGACGTATCCTCTATTCTTGCAACGCCATTTTGTGTAATGAAAATATAGTCGATGCGGGAGTACGAATCATGAGGAGAAGAGTAAAATGTGTAGTCCCTGTCAGTAGGGTTTTGTATTCTCCACGTATCAATCAGATTGAACCGTTGACATAATTTGATGAATGCATTATGTGATTTGTTCGGTTTAAACACACACTTCGAATCCCTGTCTAGGGCAGGGTCAAACGGAAGATTAAAGTCCCCCCCCTAGCACATGTATTGCCGTATCAGGTATCGTCTCATTCTTTGTGATAAAAAATTCCGTGTTGTCCTTGGCAAGCTTTACTGTGACCCAGCGTCCCTTTTCGTCTGATGAGGAAGACAGTAATTCTATCTTTGATCTTTTTGATAATAGTATCAGGACCCCATTCTTTTTACCAAGTGCACTTGACCCCACAACCTCCGGATAAAACTTGTTGCGCAGAGTATAGAACTGTTTAACGTCTAGTTTGGTCTCTTGCAGCATAACAATGTCCCCCTTCTGCCTGCGCACATAGTCTAATATCTTCTGTTTTTTTACGGGTTGATTCAAACCTTTAACATTCATAGACAGAATCTTTAGTTGGTTAAGTGAGGCCGTCCCAAGCGGGGTGGAGAGCGTTGGATATGACATTTATACTAATGTATGTATCATAAATGCTTTATGATATCTAAAAAGTGACGCTCCTGTTGGCGCTTCATGTGAGGAGTATCCTGCTTTGACCCTTATGGGGCAAGACAGACAGAACCCATGAGCAGACGTTCGGGCGCCCAGTGATAGAACACGAATGGTCTGATTATGGGTATGTAGATACAGCTCGTGCATGATACAACTTGTCCAGTCAAGAGAAAAGGGATAGGTTAGAGGAGAAAGGAATAGCGAAGAAAGGGGAAGAAGAATGAGAAGAGAAAGCAAAAGAAAAAGAAAAAATACAAACCATAACATACAATACACATCCCCCCCTCTCCCCCACATCCCCCCTCCCCACCCTCCCCAACTGTAGTGCAGAAGCATGGCGACGTGAGGAAAATCGCAGTAGCCCTCCCGCCTAAACTAGTCTTGTGTAGACATTGGAATAGTTATGCACAGTGCATAATACTTATTAACACTTACGTAAGCAGAAAAACATTGACATAGTGTGGTGAACCCACATGAGGCCAAAAAGACTTCCCAGGTACATTCCTGCTAGCCAGAGATAATCTAGAATACTTCCTTAGCTTTATAACAAAAGAACTGTAAGTAAACTGTGAGTAAAAGCAGTATAAAGCACAACACGGCCCACTGGAAGGTATTACAGCTTCCTATCCTTCATCAATTGCCTTAAGGGCTAGTAGACTCCGGGTCTATTCAGTAATGATAAGTAGCCTAGCAAAGTAGCCTAGCACAATTAAATTCTGGGCCTATACAATAATGATAAGTAACCTAGCAAAGTAGTCTAGCAAAAGCAATAAAGTACCAGTGAGCAAGCACTTAGTCAGTTTGTCCATGTAACACAATTTTATCTATGAAAAATGACTAAACACAGTTCCAAGCAGAGAATTAGTTCGTTAAGGGGAACTATATCAAGGAATCAGGGCAAAATAGTGTGCCATCATTTATCATCGTTAGCCAAAATAGTAGGTAGTACGTTGTAATCTAATGCAACTCACGATACAACTCCCCGTTATAGGGAGATGACTCGAATGCAAGACCCAGCTTGTTAGTTGTTAGGGTCATAAAGTCAGTGAGTGAGTCCATACGAGTGGTGACGGTCCGTTGTATGCGTCTACTCCATAGCGATCATTTATATCCTGAAGCCGAGGCCATCATATTATCCGGGTTATTGGTGTCCATGTCGCTTTCATCAAGTTCTCCGAGCATGCGTTTGAGTTTCATGGGATCCGTAAAGATGTGAGACGTTCCCCGTATCGTTACTCTATATTTCGCCGGACCCACAAAACCAAATAGATATCCCCTAGACTTCAGCTGTGGTCGTAGGGCCAAGAATGCCTTTCTTACTTCTACCGTCTCTTTACTATAATCTTGAGAGATATAGATCTTTGCGTCTCTCCATAAGATATGATTCTGTTTTCGAACAAAGGCGAGTATTTGCTCCACATGCTGGTATCGTAATGGCTTACAGATGATGGGCCTGGGACCTTTTTGCGTCTTATTAATTCTTCCAGGAACCCTGTGTGCTCTGTCAAACTCTAGGGGGTTAGTGAAAGTCAAATTAGTGGCCTGAGCAAACCACGACTCCAAGAACTGGATGCACGACCCTTCTGAATCCTCTGATCCTTCCGGAATCCCGAAAATGCGTAGGTTTCCTCTCCTATTTCTATCTTCCAATTCAGCCAGTCGTCGAGCGGTTTGATCAGAGGAGATATGTAGGTGTTTTAGAGCAGCACAAGTCTTGACCTCGATATCCTCCAAGCGACTAATCCTGGATTCCGTTTCCGTTAGACGAGCATTAGTGTCCCTAATGTCTTGACGTATCGCCACCACTTCCTCCTTGGTGGTCTTAGCCAAATCTTTTACCTCGTCCAGCCTGTTTAAGATCATATCAAGAGCTTCTGTAGTAACTTTCTTCGTCTTGTTCGGTGATCCCGGGTTCGAATGGTCTGATTTGAGTCTTTTCAGGGAGTTCTGATCTTTGATATCCATCCTGAGTGGTGCTTCGGAAGCTTCGAAAGCTTTTGCCCCAGGTGTGTAAAGCAGAGGCGGTCGATATTTATAGGACTGACGCAGACACGTTAGCGTAGGTAGAAGGTTGTGGATTAGATGAGGACCAGTTCAGCAGACTGGCTGAGGCATAGAGGCTCCCACTAGCAAAGAGATTGGATTGTTGCGTGGGATTTAAGGCCTGGTATGTTCCAGAGAGATCCGCCCTGAAGATTGCCACTCGTCCAATACAGTGTCAGCTAATGCCAAGCCTCAATAACACATGGATCTGAGGATATTTCGCATATGATCATCCAGCTTACAGGACACATAGGACACACATCAGTCACGAAGCGCCACAGTGAAGATCAAGGAGTTGCCGTAGGACGCCCTTCTAGGTTCACTCAGACTCACACATGGCTTCATGGGAGAAGTCACGCTATTAGGGGTATTTGCGCCACTTTCAGACGGTGCACATTTGTTAGGCCTTCATTGTGGGTCAGGATTGTGTGCCCCCGATTTTCCACAGATAATAATACTGCCAATGGTGTTGCAATGTTGCCTCTCATTCATGTAGTCGATATAATAGGAGCTAGTCACACTCGATCTGTGTATTTATGAAGATGGCGGCCGCCATCTTGGTAAAGGTGCAGTACATACAGAGTCCCCACATGGCGGGCCGGGCTGGGCTGCACTCACTTGTCCGTAGTTCACCGGGTTCAGGGCAGATTCTGCCGATCAAATCTCTTCCAGACCTCCGCGTCCCCCGCGTTTCAAGAGCGCCGTGTATCCGCAGCCACCCACAGCTCCTCGGTGATCGCGCGCTGCATACCGCTCTCACTCTCTCATTGGACACGCGGCAGAGAGCTTCCAAAGTCCCGCTCGACGATTCTCCGGTTTCGGAGCAGCTCCAATCACGAAAGTCGGCTCACCGCATTCCAGGGATATTCCGATCACTAATTCTGCTTTCACATTGCAGATGTGATCGGAGGAACGCGTTCCAATGTCCGGTTTGGGAACTCGTTGCGGGAGGAGAGACGCCTTAAACCGCCATCTTCCTCGGCGTCCAAGCCACGCCCCCAAACTTAAGTATTCATGTTAATCACAGCTTGTGAAGGGGCTGTGATTAACATGAATACTTAAACTAAAGCACACAATATGCCCCGCACCGCACTTTATTAAAAGCACGAAGCCCCCAGCCAGACAGCCAGGCTTACCTGCACTCCGGGCCGAGTCCTGACTCTTCCTCTGTCCACGCCACATCGGAAGTGTCCCTTTTTCGCGCCTCTTGCTTTTTTAAAGCGGCGGCGCCAACTCTTCTGGATATCCTGTGAGTGAGCGTGCTCCAAAGGGCAGTGCGCGCTCGCAGGAAGAGACTTACTTACTGGGAACAGTGCTCATAGGTATGGTTGAGAGGCTTGCGCCACTGGAGGGTCAAGAAAAGTGATGCTCTAATAAATAAGCCCCAAACTATTCTGGGTTGTACTTATGAAGGCTTGCCACACTTTTACGCCACCATTTCGTCACCTTTTTGTGACTCTGTGACGGTGTCAATAATGCGGCATGTTGCGCAATATTTACAAAGTGACGCATCTAAGCAGATGTGCCTGCGCTACATTATACCTGTGTCAGGTATGAAATGAAATTAAATTAAATTAAATGAAATGAAAATGCGTTTTATAGAGCGCAGATTAGTTGCCCGGAGGCGTCCAAGCGCTGAGATTGCGAGGAGTTCTGACCAGCAGGGCGAGTGATATGGAAATAAAGTAAACCTATTTATTAAACAAAAAAGTTTTAAGATGCCTCCTGAAGGAGGGCAAGTCTGGATTAGACCTTAATTGAAGGGGTAGGCTGTTCCACAGCTTAGCAGCATTAAGAGCAAAAGAGCGGCCTCCTGCTCTGGCACGGTTAACTTTGGGCACGATGGCAAGGAACGTGCTAGCAGAGCGTAACTTTCTGCTGGGGAGGTAAGGGGTAATTAAAGGACGATTAGTCATTTTGGGCAACTGGCCCATTGATCAATGGGCAATACAAAGGGACTTGAAACTAATCCTGTCCCTAACGGGGAGCCAATGCAATTTTATTAATCCAGGTTTAGCAGAAGACCTACTAGGAATTTGAAGCAGAGTGCGGACTGCACAATTTTGAATCACTTGCAGTTTCCGCAGTGTGAAATCAGCGGCTCCAAGATACAGTGCGTTTCCGAAGTCCAACCTAGAGTGGATCAATCCCTGTACAACAATTTGTTTGGATTGAAATGGTAGTAGGGGCAGAATCCTCCTCAACATTCTGATAAGGCCAAAACAGGTGGCAGACAACTTGACAGCCTGGTAGTCTAGCATTAAAGATCTGTCCAGCCAGATGCCCAAGCTCTTAATGGCATCCTTTGGGACTGGGGGGGGGGGGGCCTAGGCAGGCTGGCCAGATGGAGCCCAGCGAGGACGGAGCCGGACGTCCTAGCATCATGACCTCTGTCTTGTCCCCGTTGAGTTTGAGACAGGACAGGGTCATCCAGCTGTTCACTTCGCTCAGGCAACCAGCCAGATCTACCATGGCCGCCGGGCCCTCAGCTCGCGTCAAAGAGACCACCAACTGGGTATCGTCCGCGTAGGTTACGATCTTAATACCATACGGACGGACGATACCTGCCAGCGGTCTCATGTAGACGTTAAACAACGTCGGGCTGAGCGAGGAGCCCTGTGGGACTCCACAGCCCAGTGGTCTACTGGTGGAGATGGTGTTTCCCTCAAAGACCTGGAAAGTTCTATTAGACAGGAATGACCTGAGCCATTTCAGCGCTCCCCCTTGAATCCCGATGTCATGGAGACGCTGCAGTAAGATTTCATGATTCACAGTGTCAAAAGCGGCACTCAGATCGAGGAGGATGACTGCCACCGATCCTCCCCGATCCAAGATGCCTCTTGTTTACTCCATAACTGATAACAATGCAGATTCTGTCCCATGTTTGGGGCGAAAACCGGTTTGTGAGGGGTCAAGCAGTTTATTATTTTCTAGGAAATTAGTCAGAAGATTGTTGATATATTTTTCCAGAATCTTGCTGACCCAGGGGAGCAGGGAAATGGGGCGGTAGTTGTTAAAGTTGTTAGTGTCCATATTGGGTTTCTTCACAAGTGCCCTCACCCTAGCTTCTTTCCATGCTGGTGGAACCATGTTGGTGGCAATTGAGGCATTGAGTACCTCCAGCATAGCAGGGAGGATAATGTGGCTAACAGCCTTTAAGGCACTCGGGGGGGGGGGGGGGCGGGGTCACTAGCAGAACCCGATTTAACCTGCGCCATTAGAGTGGCCAGTCGGTCCAGGTGTAGCAGAGGGAACTCATCCAACACAGATGACAGATTGTTTGTTATATTTTGCTTGGAGTGCTCCAGGATGTCCGCTGAGGCATTTAAGAGAGTGGTTGGAAAGGAGGAGTAAATGAGGTCCACTTTGTTATAAAAAAAAGTCGGCTAGCTCATTACATCGGACTTGTAAATCATCACTATTTACAGGGGGCTGGGGGAGTTTAGTGAGGCTTTTTACAATCGGATAGATCTCCTTGGAATTGGAGCTGGCTTCGGAGATCTTTTGTGTATACTATTGAGTTTGTACTTTCTTGATTTCTGTCTTGTAGTCTCTGATAGATTTCCTATACAAAATTGTATCTGGGTCGGTGTATCCCAAACGCCATTTCCTCTCTAGCCTTTTGCACCTACGTTTAAAATCCCTGAGCTCCTCAGGTATAATATTTGCAGGGTCGTAGAAGTGATGCAGTGAAATCTGAGATTTCACTGCAACACTTCTAGGACGCTACTGTCTCCATATCTCTCACCTGGCTCACAGCAGGCGTGAGACTTACACAGGCCCTTTCACATAATGCTTGCCCCATGTGAAAGGACACATTGCTGGAGTTGCGTCTGTTTTCAGACACACCCCCAAGCAATTTGTTAATTTGCTCCTAGAGATACGTTAGAAATACTGACGTATCTGTAATTCCTTACAACATGGTGCGCCGTAAATTAAATGCAGCACATCCATTGTCACAAGGAGGGCACAGTGAAAACTGTTGTATCGCTTTGTCGCAGCGATGCAACCATTTTCATAAAGGAGGCACTGTACGTTTATTAGGTCTTTCACCATCAGGTGTCTACATAAAATATAATGGGCAGCGTAAATGAAAAATAAATTACAAAGTTGTTACTCAGTGGGAAATGCACTGTAGTACATTATGTAACCTCTATTAGTTAATGTACTGCAGAGGTCTGCGTGTTCTGCGTGTAACCAGAGAGCCACAGAATTACATCTTGGTTGGTTCAGTGGAGAATAGCGATGTGTATTTTTAGTGCTGCGAGTTCACAGCCTGTGACCGAAAGCACTGTGAATATGCAAGTCATTATTTTATACTTACATTACCCACAGTGTAAGATAGAATGCTGCAAAAGGTGGAAATAGTTTTACGATAAAATGGTGCTGCCAAAACGTAGATTTTTAGTAATACCGGAGTGTATGTAATGCAAACTTGTTTTCCATAGCTGTCCCTTCAACACCTTTTTAGGGGTACTAAGGGGTGTGTGAATGCAACTAAATTTAAAAGCAAGCACTTCCCAGCACAGTTGTTAATGCTTTGCACTTCCACTCATAAACCAAATCTTTGTCATCACAAAGCTTGGAGTCATTTGATTAATTAAAGCCAGAACTGCTCCCAAGTATCGCTAACACTTTTACATTTGCATTTCATTCAGAGAAGCAGCTGATAACGATCTAAATTAGCCATCCCAGGAATGCTGTCTTTTTTTTCAAAAGAAAGTACATGTTTTGAATTGCAGGGTTAAGTGAAGCTGGGGAATGCGCGACCCCCTTGCCAGGGTTCCAGGGCCCTCCCGGGTGTCGCGCCCTCAGATTGAAGACCTCTGGCTTAGCACTACCCTCTGATGAGCCTAAACTGCTTGCCCTCACAACCACAAAGAGAGCATTGTGTTATCATTTTTGCCTCTATAAGACAATAGGGGTTTGCCTGGGCTCCCTACAAAGTCTACCTCATTTTTAGGTTTCGCCTCGCCGAAAGCTGCGCAAGCAGACTTTCGCGCAGGGCGAAATCTTATGTCTAGAGATGTGTACTCATGTCCCGCCCCTCTGTTCCATTGGCTAGCTCCATAAATGGAGGCTAGCCATTGGAACAGAGATCTGTCCGTCATGGCCGGAGCAGATTCGTGGGCGTTCCGGCCATTTTTACTCATCCCACCCCCTTGCGATCGTCATGCGGCTGTGTTTTATTTTTATTTTTTTACAGCTTTGTTTTCCACCATTTCGGAAGTGTCCTTTGTAGGGGTGGGTTGCGCGATGTCCCACTGTCCGTTCCCGCCCCCCTCCCGCTGTCCGTGTGCCCGTTCCTGCCCCCCCTCCCGCTGTCCGTGTGCCCGTTCTGCCCCCCCTCCCGCTGTTCGTCTTCCCGCCCCCCCTCCCGCTGTCCGTGTGCCCGTAGGTGCTTGTTATGCTGCTCTGGCAAAAACAAATCCGCTGATGCCTTGTTGTTCATTCCTCTGGTCTACTACCATCTCGGGCTCCGTTTCTTCCTTCCTCTGGTTTTTATCCTTTATTTCAGCATTGCGAAGGTTTGGTTGACTTTGGGCGGCACATCTTTACTTTGTTTGTGGAAAAGAGCGATATTTATTAATTTGGTGACTGCTGTGCCCAGAGTCGATGACTTTTCTCACAGTGCATGTACATTATTTTGAGAGAAAACATTGTTCATGAAGTTTTGGGATCCCACCCCTGCTCAGAGCGCTGTTTGTGGTCAGGTGTTCACAGCTTAGCGAATTTAGGAATTTAATTGGTCTCAAGTCCTGATAGGGGTAATAATACTGGAGGTGTGCTACCGCGCTATCCAACCACCGTACGTCCTTTGTTCTGCAGTGAGGAGCAGTGAAGAATTTCGGGGTCCAGAACGTAATATCCGGTGTTTCTACACTGAAATGGCAGGTTAAGTGATATTGCTCCAGAGTAAGCCAACGTTCACCAGTTTCGACAGCTCCGGGTTTCCTCACATATACTTTCCCAGAACCCATCATGGCGTATGGTGCACAGTGCCAGAGGCGTGGGTGCGGTGTTCGTTTGACTGCTGCCTCCGCTCGGAACTCCTTCACGTTTTCTCGAGAGCCTGCGTGTAACTCTGCAGGGTTAGATATGCCCCTACAATATTGAGGTCTATTGCTTAATATTGTAAGTGCTAGGGAAGCCATAGAGAGTACATGGGCTGGAAACTTGACAACTCTGTTACACAGCATCATGATGGCTCCCCTAAACACAGGAGTGTTTGGTGCCACACTACTTCTCTCAATTAATCCACACTGATTCCAGTGTGGAATGCATTGTACCACGTACCCAGAGGGCACCTCAGGGGTGCCCCCTGAAAACCTCCCAACCCTGTTTGTGGTCTATCACCGACTGTAGGAAGCCAGCCACCACCAGACATGTTTCTGTACCCCTGGGGAGAGAGCCCTGCTCTCTGGGACCAGAAACCATGCACATCCTGGGCAGAGGTATCACACCTAATTCCCCAGGATGGGCCAGTGCTCGAAGGGGGAAACTTCAAAGGTCTGCTGCCTTTATAATGCAACCCCAGCCTCTGCTGCTAGTAGCAGATGGCAGCCCCCGGTTTACAACCCCACTTTGGGCGAAAACCCAGCGGGAACATTTGGAGGTGTGCCTACCTCTGCAACTATACCCCTAAGGTGGAAGAGGCAAGGTGAAGCACATCTTTCAGTTCCCGCCATCTTGAAGAGGGGGAGATCCCTCCAATCAGGGCTAGGTCTAGGCCCCCCTCCCACAGGAGGGTGGCATAATAGAGGGTGTGGTTACCCCAGGTAAGGTGCCCATTGGCCCTACATGCTACCCCCTAAAACAACCATAAATATAGTATTTACGTGGCTCCCCCAGACCTGGAAACTAGATCTGCGATGAACTATGAAGAAAGAAGACATCCCTGCAGAGGAAGCCTGTAGATGACTTCTGCTTTTGCCTCAGCCCCATCAGTCTGGCTCCAGCTCCAACGAACCTGCAACTTGTGTTGCAGCCAGTGACCTCTGACACCCCTGGGAGGACTGCTGCCTTGAACAAAGACTCCAATCTCACGTGGACAGCAGACCTGTCCAGATGAAACCAACAGCAAAGACTCTGGATCCAGGTGGATCCACGACTTGTCCAAACAGAAGGGGGCCCCCCAGGTATAGAATGTAGGCAGGTTCACGGGGGGAAAAATACACAGGCAATTAAGTAAAGAAGAACCCTGCCTAAATATTTTTATATTTCCCTATCAAGGGTCCTAGATATTGATTATGAGCATGGAACAACCCAAAAGATAATCAAGGAGCAGAAACCATGATGCGTAAAAAATTATTTTATTATTTATTTTTATTTTTATTTTTCTTTCCCCCTCCCCCCCCTTTTTTTTCTTAGGGTTCGAAGGTGATACAAAGATTCAGAGATCATTTCATTCAAATGGACATTAGAATCAATCTAAAATATACACATTAGATACTCAACATATTTAGTCCCACAAGTAGCACTCAATCTCACACTCATAACGACACATTCTTCATTCACTCCCATACGACATATCTCGATCGCAGATCAACATATCATCACAATATTACATTAGCGGCAGTGGATGTGTAGATGACAAGATGACAAATTAACTCATCCAACAGGGCAAAGATGGGGGCAGGGAACACAGGTTGGATAGGAGATGGAAGAAAACAATCCTTTTGCCCACAAAATAAACGCCAACGCGCGTTTCGGTGTCCGGCCCGTTCGGGGCCACAACTTCGTCAGGGCGGTGATGTAATACGGAGTGGGGGACAAAATATCTGTGAAATAAAGACATATAAATACATATATCAAAAAGGATGAAAATACATCACACATCTTTTAAAATTGGTCGTTCATTGTACCTCTCACATCAAATGTATCGTCAACTTTATTAGGCGTTCCATGTTCTAGGATACTAGTTCATATGTTAAACTATTCAAGAGACAAGCAATTGGGGCCCACTCTGCACCCGATGCCAGGGCCGGACTGGGAACCCAAAGCAGCCCTGGCAAATTTTGTCAGACCAGCCCCCGTATGTTGTATGTTATGTAGCGAGTGAGTACAGCAAGCGAGCCCCGACTACTAGAAATAGTTTGGGGGATTCTCCTGCCAAGAAAATATGTGCATTCTACAACACATTTTTCATCATATATTCAATGGTGTTAGCTTTTAAAGCATAGTAAATGACAGGCTTACAGTGGACCCGGATATGAAAATCTTCATTGGGGCGCTTCAATGATTTCCTCACTATCACCCGCCAACAGTGCCACTCATCTGTTCATAGCACCTCTCTCGTGTATTTCTTTTGTTTTACAGCGCTTCTCGTACCACATTATGGTGGTGAACCACTTTACATCAAACCCACATAGAGATAATGAATAATAAATGTGTAAGTCGGTGTATAGAAAATGTTACATAAGATCAAGAGCACTACGAGGTGCAGGCATTTTTTTTAAGAGTGCTTGGACTAGTGTTGCACAAAATCAGGATTCAAAACGTAACTCAGGGTTACATTTACTATTAAGAATTTGTTTCCACACAAACAAACCCTTTTTAGAAACATTAGACAACGAAAGACTGGAAAAAACATAACTTACTAACCGGTACCATGCAGTTTGCATGCCGCTCTTTAATGACAATTTATAGCTCACTCTGCCTGATTAGTATTGTAACTTATGAACTGCACAGTAACAAAAGGATCTCTGTGACAAAAGAAGTAACCCACAGAGCTATGCACATAACATACATTTATTTGATCTGTGTGGTACACATTCTATGCTGCAGGCATATTAACACTCTGCGCTACCTTAGAGGAGTTAAAACTGCCACTAGACAAAACTCCAGCATGAAGATTAATCACCACATAAATCTTGACACATTTATTGTCACTTGATATTCAAAGAACTCTGCAGCCAGTTCTTTTAAAACTATGCCACATTTCAATACACAGGGAGGCTGGAAACTAAAGTGAGTGCTGTGTGGTTTATGCTGGTCTACTGATTTTGTTACTGGGCCCCGAAAGTGCAGCACTGCAAAACATGCCCCCCAGTAACAAAATAGGCCTCCACGATTCCAGCCTCCCGTGGAAACGCCCGATGCTCAGTCCAGCCTTGTCCACTGGCTGATGACGGCTGAAATGCCAGAAACCGGTCCCAGGATGCTTGTTTCCGGTCCAGGGAAGACATGGCTTTGGCAGTTCGGGCTGGACTGTTCCCATGAGGCACAGGGTCAGACTGATTTGCTTATGGCCATGTCTGAACTGGAGTGCCGGAGTGAGCTAAAGAATGGTAATGGATTTAACCCAGATCAGTTGACTGGGGGTGAGTGTTTGATTTGGTCAAACGCTCCGTTCATCATCCCCTTTTGTATCACAACCTTGTCTACTGCCAGAGTCTGAGTGGCACTACTGCCCAGTGAAGTCTCCGCAGTGACCAGGATTCCGAATCCAGCGTTGGCGGACCTCTCCTGACCCCCCCACGACAGCACCTGCAGTGTGAATCTGAGCAGCCCCTCCAACCGCGACCTGCCCGGTAAGAAGATTTCTGACGTCTAAAGGCACCCCTGCACCGCAGTCCCTGGGCCTTTTTCCAAAAAGAAGAAACTCCATAGGATTACCCAACGCTGTGTTTGCACCCTGCACCTGGCTGCCCTGTGCCGCTGTGGTGTATGTTTGGTGCTGCTTTGTGCCCCCCCCCCCCCCCCCCCCCCCCCCCCAGTTCTGGTCCTAACAGCCAAAGTTTGACCCCTGCAACTGTTCAACTTTCCCATTAGGCCGAATTCCCATTTTGACCTCTGTACCCGGCCGCCCCAGTGCTACTGGAGTTGCAGTATTGGTACTTACCTATTCCTTGCCCACTGCTGCCCTTTGATCCCGAAGACTGGAATAGTAAGTTGCATAGTTACCTGACTAACTACAAAACTGTTTTCCCCATAGGATAACATTGAACTATTCTGAAAATATTTGTGTGTTGATTTTTCAAAGTGCAAAGTATTTTTAATTAAAAACGTACTTACCTTATTGCAAAGATCTTGGTCTTAAAATAAAGTACAAAGAAAGTGTAATTCTAAATTGGTCTGGGTCTCCTCAGTGAGTTGTGTGTCCATAAGTGATCACTGTTGTGCAATAAATGTCTGTTAGGCCTAAGGCTACTCGCCCACACTACCACTAATAGAGCACTTTGGATTTTACATTGAGCCCAATCCACTTTTGGGGAACCCCTGCACTCTGTGCATGGTATTACTGCCTAGTGGCAATAACATATACAGAGCCAGGTTCATACAGTTGGTAACCCAGAAGACCATTTTAATTCACCCCTTCATCTCTTCTGAAGAAAAGAATCACTCCCAAAAAATCAGGCTTTGACGCATACCTGTGATGCACTAGGTATCTCAGGTGGGACCCCAGTATTGAAGCATGCCATAACTAGGTTGGTTGGTGAGGGGTCTTTTAAGAAAACCTAAAGGCGTTTTTTTCACACTGTGTAAGGGATATCCTTGAGATATTTGGTAGAATTGCTTGCTCCACTTTGTTTTGGAATCACCAGAACAGTACCTGGCTGGACAAACTTATCAAGTAACCAGTGCTGATAATGTGAGGAAGGTTCATTCCATGGCTATGGTGTCCTAACAGTGGGGAGGGGTTACTGGCCAAAAGAAGATGTGTGTGTCCTCTGCAATTCCTGCTAAATGTGAGCTAGGGAATGATGTGGAGTCCTCAGCATGGGCTGAGGTAGAGCTAAGATCCCATGCAGCCGTGCTGGGAATCCCTGATAGGGTGTGCATAAAAACCAGCGCACAGAACAAAGCCTAGGGTAAAAAAGAGGAGTTGGAGTTTGGAATAATGGCCCAACCCTTTAAGAAAAAAGGTAACAAGTCTGGGAAACCAACTTCTGAACAGTCACAAACACAGGTCCCCTCTCCTCAGGGAGAAGACCTGCCAGTCCCAGAGGGAACTGAGCCCCAGGAACTTGGGTCTAACACAGCAGAGCTCCTGGGCTGAGGGGGGCTGTTTGCAGGAGTGCCAATGCAAGAATCATGTTGTGATGTGACTTGGAAGAGTTTGCATGCATTCACACAGCATTATTGCCTGGAATCAGTACAGCGCAGTGATGCAGCAGTTGGACAGGTTTAACTACACCACTTATTTCAATAAGGGGAACCTCTTATTTGTGTTGGCTTATATCTTTATGCAAATTTTAATATATGATATATATATATATTTTTACTGTATGTAATATGTTGCATGTATATTTTTTCTACCCACCATCTGCTAGTTGTGCTAATACTATAAGGTATACAAATACAGTAACTGCTTGTTATATTGATGCAACCATGTGAATCGACGAAAAATCCAATACTGGAGAAAAAAATAAGTTACTTACCTGTAACTGTAGTTCTTCAGTATTGGTATGTTTCATACATGCACATGCGGAACACCCTCCTCCCATGAGCACTCCCGTTAAAGCTCTGGATTATTTTATTCCCACTTGTGCTTGAAAATCTGAGGGATTCAGCCTCATTTTGGAGTGTTGAGGGTACTATCACCTGATTGGCTAAAGTTTTAAGTTTTGGACCTTTTATAAAATCGACGTAGGCTATGTAAAACAAACATAGATTATTAGACAGGTAAGTAACTAATTTTCTTCCCTATCAGGCTAGACCCTCCCCTGAGGTGGGCTGCCTGATGTGAGCGCAAAACTTAGAATCCCACCATCTTGGTTTTGGTGGAATTAGGCTCACTGGGTCAGGGTTATGCCCACTTCCCGCAGGAAGTGGTAATATAGGGGGTGTAGTCACCTTAAAAGTACATGGGCCTTTGGCTACTACCTTTCACTCCCCTTATCGTCCCTAAATTGATTATTTAGGAGGCACCCTTGTTGCCAGGGAATTAAATTTGATGGATCCAAAAGAAGAGGACAAAGAAGAGCAGTGAGTAACAAGAACTGAAACCTGCTATGGACATTTAGCGCCAAACCCTGTCTGCTTGCACCGGTCTGGACAATCGTGACGCATGCTGCAGCTGAGCCTCTGTCACAAACCCTGGTAGACTGCCACCCCTTCGCAAATTGCCAGCAATCTCCGTTGGAGAAGAGGAGCTAATACCCTGCAGTCCCCAGGCACCGAAGAAGCAGAGTCTGGTACACCATGTTGTCCCTCCTTGGCCAGCCAGACGCAGCAGCCACCCATGAAGAGGTACCTGTGCTCTTGAAGGTCAGATCTGTGTCTCCACGAAGTGGGAGGACATCTGGACCACACAGAACCAATACCGAGGGTACCAAACCCCTTGCAGCATCTAAGGCCTGTTTAAGTCCAGTCTTGACTCTAACAGCCCAGAGACCGAGCAGCCGTCAAGGGACGTCAGCACTGCAGAGACCCACTAACTGAGTGCCAAGATCTTTGCACCCTCAGCCAGCGAGACCAACAACGACAAGGGCCTTTGACACACAGAGCCCATCCTATTTACTTTGCACCTGAGCGTCCTGGCCCAGGTTCCTGAGAACCAGCTGTGGCCCCTTGCTCTCAGGACCTAGAGAACTGGCTGTGACCGCTTGCTCCCAGGACTCTTGTGACCCAACCCCCCTCCTCCCACCCCTTTTGGAGCTTTCAGACTTGTCCCCAAGTTCCTCTTTGCAGCCTGTTCCAGGTGACTCTTCTTTCCACCGGCATAGCGCACAAAGCTACCAATCCGACCAGCACCTCTGCACCAGGACGCCCCATGGCAGTTAGCGAGTAACTGCTGGTGTTAATTTTTACCTTGGCCCCCTAAGTAGATCCCCAGACACCGAACGCAAGTAACTGTATGCAACATATGCCTTTATTCCCCATAGGAAAGCATTGCTGCGTAAATACGAATTTAAGTGAACATTATACTTCCCTGTAAAAATCAATATTTAAAAAACTATTTACTTGATAACGAAGTTCTTGGTATTGAAATTTATATAGAAATATGAGTTATTTTTCTAAATTGGTTTCATATTTATTCTTGTGTGTGCCTCATTTATTGCCTCTGAGTGGAACAAATGCATAGCCTAACTGATGAGCCTAACTGCTTGCCCACACTACTACAGAAGAGAGCCTTTAGTGTTATCATTTTTGCCTCTGTAAACCAATGGGTGTTTGCCTGGATTCTCTACGCAGTTTACCTTGTTTTGGTCCACTATATAGACAGCCTACTACATGCTGAACGGTAACAAAAGTGGTGGAGTGAGGTTAAAAAAAATTGCGAGTGAAATTTGAGCAGCTAATGACAACACATTGATGTTTTGGAGCACACATTTTCATTCTGCAGTATCTTTGCTTAGAACTGTAACAGAGTCCATACAAAGCTTAAGGCTACTGCACAAGGTCAGTTTCTTTTCATCTTAGTTTTCTGTGACATACCTTGCAGGTTCCCAAGATGGCCCTAAGGGAGTGCTTCCTGGCCAAATTCTGCCTCTCTCTGCATCTGCCCCTGACTCAACCTTCATCAGCAAACCTGCAGTACTCCCGCAAAGGAATTCTGCCACAGCACTGTCTGGAGCAAATCACCAAAGACGACCTCCAGGTACTGAGTTTTATGATATGGCGTTGTGTGAAGCTGTCTGTCTAGGGATCAATGCTGCAGGGATAACCTGTTGGAAAAAAGAGTTTCATCCATGCCCATTTGCTCAGTGCCATTCTGCATGGTTCCCATCAATCAGTGAGCAGTTAAAGCAGGAGTATACACACACAGTGGTAAAGTACAACTGCCCAAACACAGAAAATATTTGCTAACATGCATTTTGTGACAGAGGATCAGAATGCTTCCATTTGTGTTTAGAGAGAGTGCTTATTTCTCAAAAACAGCCTAATTTACACAATGGGTTATTTTTTTGCTAATAAAGTAGCAGAACTTTCTGAAGTAAACTGACTCTACTTGTTTTTCCCTGCAACGAAGTGTCTCAATACACCATACAAATGCTTTCTTAAGGACAAAGGGTATTTTTCTTCCAATGGAGTAAGGCATGGGAGCGAAGGGATTCAAGGACCTACTGGAAAAAGTTGATGATTGTGATGACCTGGCAGTAGGTGAGAGTACCCTAAAATCCACCTTTGAAATCAGAGTAAGAAAGTGATGGACTCTTGAGAATGGATAGACAAACCACGGAGCTTTATTTCTCTAAATGGAACAGACGTGAGTAACCTGGTACTCATTGCAGCTTCATGGCATACAGTGGTTACTCAACCCATTTGTAAACATCTGTTTTAGCCTCTTTATCCAGGAAAATTCCTGGATTCAAGCTCATTATGTTCCTTGGAGTTCAGGTACACAAGCCTCCTGCAAAAGGCACACAGTCAGTATTCTCACTTTACTCCTGCTGAACTTAGGCTTTCTTGGATTCTTCTCTGGAGTCCAAATGTCTCCAATGGCTCTTCTGTTTCTTCCACACTTCTCTGTTCAGTCTGTTTATCTGAACTCACGATAGAGCATCCCTGTGGCTTATTCACTCATCCATGCTCTCACAAAGTTAAAATGACCTTATTTAAGTCTACCAAAAGCACCTCCACTGCTTAAGGCATTTGGCTGTCTCCGCAACCTTCAACACCGTCCCACATTGCACACTCGCAGCCAGACTTCACAACACTGGGATACAAGGAGCCGCCCTCAACTGGATCCAATCCTTTCTCTCTGGCAGAACCCAGAGGATCAGACCCCTTCTTTCCTCTCTGAGCCACAGAGATCATCTGCGGAGTATCCAAAGGATCATCGCTCAGTCCCACGCTTTTCAACATGGCCTTCCTAACCCCCATCGTCAGACAGCATAGGCTCAGCATAGTATCCTACGCCAAGGACACCCAGCTCATCCTCTAAATCACAAGGGATCCCGAAAACACCAGACTCTGCTTCCAGGAAGGAATGAATGACGACGCAGAATGGATGAAGCACAGTTCCTTGAAGCACAACTTGGAGAAAACCAATGTCCTCATCCTCAGATCCTCCTCCTCTGCCTGGGAAAACACCTAGTGGCCCTACGCCCTCGGGAGTCCACCCATCCCTACAGACCACGCACGAAGCCTCAGCCTCATCCTCGACTCCTCCCTCTCCAGGACCCGCCAGATCAACGCCGTCACTTCCACCAGTTTCAACTGCCTGCGCACCCTGCACAAGATCTTCAAATACCCCCTGAATGCAGAAGGACTGTCACCCACACACTCATTACCAGCAGACTGGACTGCGGCAACACCCTCTATGCTGGAATCAACAGAACTCTCCTACACAAACTCCAAACCATCCAAAACACTGCAGCCCATTTGCTGCTCCTGGACTGATCCTTATCACAGTCCAAGACCTTAGATAAGTCAAATAAGCAAAAGAAGTTCACGCACACCTCACCCCAGCCTCTTTATGAGATCTTTGCCATACCTACTGGCTTCCTCTGATGCTCTTCGTGCCCCAAGGCTCCACAGATGCCACCAGTTGGGTTACCGCTGGTGTGTCTGCCCTCAGTACTGTCTGTGCCTCCTCAACCTGCTTCAGGTGCAGCCTAGACTGTGGAGTCGACTCCATGTCCAGCATCACGATTGACACCTGTTCCTGCCATGACGACGATGGTACAGAGGCCAGAGCAGGCCTTTGAGCCTATTGTCCTGTCTGACTCCGTACCGAATCAGTCTCCACTTCAAAAAAGTTGTATCTGGAAATAGGTTTGACGCTCCCGGCTCCTGTTCACTCTAACTCACACACAACAGTGACACGTTTTCCAGATGTTTCCCACAACAGTGTTCGGTTTTCTAGATTCCCTGGCACTAAGGACTTAGCCAATGTACCAAACCAAATAAGAAAAACTGTTGTACTGCAACCATTCTACAACCAATGAGCAATATTTATGCAAGACTTGTTTCAGATAACGATCAATCCCAAGGGGCTTTACAGGGATAATTAGTGGAACTCCCAAACCCTCTTTCATTAAGTAATGGCACCTCAACACTAGAACACGAGGTTGCATTTTAAGGGTTTATTTATTAAATCAGAATCTGAATATGAATTGTAACCACAATGAAAACAAATAAAATTGGCAGCTGCACCATTTACAAAAGGAATGAACCGAAGGAAGCATTCTACCATGATTGCTTGTGAGAAGATTAAAGCAATCCAACCCTCATTCCTCTACTTCTAAGCCCTTAATCTATACTCTGGTTTCTTTTCATACCAAATAAATCTTTTGCCTTTCTGAGCGCTGTATCCGATTTAAACACAGCAGACAATAAAGCCTATTTCCAGTTTCAGAGATGGCACACACTCGCATGCCTGTTTGAAATATGAAGTTTTACGTTCAGTGCAATAGCAAGGTCTGCTATTCTCATATCAAGAGGCCAGCTGCAATATAAGTACTGCCTGTCCCAGTGTCACCTGCCATAAAGATCTTCTCTAACTTTCCCTCCTTGTACTTGACTTTTATAACCTAATCTCATTGTTGCTAGAAACTGTTAGCAAAAACAACTTCCAGAAAGTGGCCTGATACCCTTGACACTTTGAATGTACAAGCTTTAGTTGTTTTTAATAAAAATCAATAAACAAGACACGTAGTTGTCAACCTCCTACAAAATCAATAACAAGCAAATGTAAAATGAAGCAGTCTGCATTTAGATTTAATACAGCAGACATATTTGCGTAAGCTTATCACATTGCAGAACACAATAATATAAACTGAACGTGTGTTATACTAATCATATGTATTCACCATCTTGCTTGATTCGCTGGCACTAAGTAACATAACATAAGCAGGGGAATACCCAAAATAGAAAAGAGACAGCATTCATAACAACATTACCTTTCACTAGGAGCTGCCCTCTATAGGCCCCAACAACCTTTTGGACTGGATTTTGACCTAAGCTTTCTCCGCCTCTGGAGATGATGGGGATGAATTTCCCCCAGAATATAACGACAATTTTTATCTGGACCTACAAGAGGTCAGTGGACTGGGGCTTGGTTCTCCCAGTGTTCCCTTAATGTTAGATACCGATCCTGAAGCATTGAGAGCCCACTCCACCATGACCAAGGCTGCGACCTCTGTGTTGGCATGCAGTCTTTCTTGGATATTTTGCAGGTTGCTACATGGGCATCAGTGGACACATTCGGAAAGCATTATTGCCTTCACAGTCTGGTCCAACAGGAAGGTCAATTTGGCTGTTCAGCACAATAGGTCTGTTTAGTCTGAAACATTGCACAGACCCACCACCAGGGAATGTACTGCTTTGGTATCGATTGATTGATTGAAAGCTTTTATTCGATAAGCAAGATATCTTGAAAGCATACATACAAGTAAAACATATTTTTTTTAAAAACAGTGATATATACGTCACATTTATATCCCTGCTTTGAGAAAACGGGCTGCTGCACGGACGGATCAACCTACCTGCTGCCTTTCCTTTGGACCCTGACCCCACGCCTCGCGGCCCCCGCTTCGCGGGCGCGGCTCGTGAGCCTGTGACTCACCAACTGTGGGGACCTGCACGAACGGCGGACCAGGGAGGGAAGCCGTACTCCACCAAGGCTTGTTGCGGGACTGCCAGGACCAGCGGGCAGTGCGCTAACCTGCTACAGCTGGTCCTCTTCCCGCCGACTCCTCCCTGGCCATTGAAATTGAGGCTGGACTTGGGCTTTGTGTGTCCCTGCTTTGAGAAAACGGGCTGCTGCACGGACGGATCAACCTACCTGCTGCCTTTCCTTTGGACCCTGACCCCACGCCTCGCGGCCCCCGCTTTGCGGGAGCCGCTCGTGAGCCTGTGACTCACCAACTGTGGGGACCTGCACGAACGGCGGACCAGGGAGTGAAGCCGTACTCCACCAAGGCTTGTTGCGGGACTGCGAGGACCAGCGGGCAGTGCGCTAACCTGCCACAGCTGGTCCTCTTCCCGCCGACTCCTCCCTGGCCCCTGGAACTAGGGGCGTAGTTACACCTACAGGAACTACATAGCTGAATAACCATCACCGGCCCGCGGGACGCGCTCGGGCGAAGACCGGGCAAAGAGCGGGCCGTTTGAGGCCGTTCGAGGACCAGAGAGACTGGACTGGACCCTATCCCCCTGGTTCTCCAGTCCTCCAGTTAGTACACCTTCCATCCACATCTTTCCTTTGTTTAGCAAGCCACACCAGAACTAACCTAGCACTATGTGCACACGGACTACCCGTAGTAAAGCCGTTAAGGGTGGGAAGATGGTTAATGGAACCCTGGATGACTTTATCACTAGAACAAATATAGCTATCGATCACGAAATTTCCAAAATGCATAAACGTGTATCTCTGGATCAAGAAGCTGCTAGAAGACTGTCCCAAACCATTGCAACGTCTAAGAAATCTTCCTTAGGTCACATAGCAACAGTTAAGAGCCCCGAGCACCAATTTATTCCTCGACTAATCACAACCCAGGCTGAGGTCCACCAAACTCCACCCCTATCGCCCGGGCTGTCTATGACCTCAAGTTCCTCCCAAACGCAAAATAGTTATATCTCCCCTTTGCATGCTAGTGACCCGGGTCTTGCCACTCATACTGTCCAAGCCCCTACCTCGATCTCTCCTAGCATCATTGAGGAGCATGTTAATTCCCAGGGTTCCCATCAAAAGGGTACAGTTCACAAAAGGAAACGCACTGTAAAGTCTGCTTACTCGCGGAAGAAGGCCAAAATTGCTAGGGCACACTGCTCAACCAATGTCAATCCACCTAATTAGGGAGTAGTAGTAAGTTCTGTTGCCCAAGACTTGGTCCTTCCAAGCGTTGTTGAGAACTGCCCAAGCCTGGGCCCTACTGATATTGCCACCATACAGGCGAATATTGGGGTGGAATCAAGTGTAGTCGGGGGAAGTGATGAGGAGTTCCTAAAAATAGTTTGGAACTCCTTAAAAAAACTCCTAACCCCGCTAGACCTTAGACTTTCCCGTATTGAAAACCACCTTTTAGAGGTGGAAAAAAGCATTCTAAATCTAGCAAGCCTTAGTCTCCAAAATATCAAAGGGCCTGTCATAGCCAAAGAGGACACACCCATCATTATGCCAATTGCACCGCCCCTCAGTAAGCCATTACCCAAACCACGTACAAAGGGCTTTGAACTTAAATCCACCATTTACCCTGTCAAGCCACCTTCGCAGTCTTTACAACAGTCAACCAAACCTACTAAAGAGGCAGTTGCCCAAAGGGTGAACGCCACCAATTATAATCAATCTACCAAGCGGGGCCCACGGAATGCCGAAAATTTTCGCGGGGGATATATAGATCTACCCCCGGACGCAAGGCCCTTTGTGGTAGTATTAACGGGTGTTCCCGTATTGGGGAGTTCCAACCAAGAAAATTACTGGTCCCTCAAAAACAAGGTTATCCACTGGTTGAACACTAATAGGCAGATCCCAGGGCACCTGAGAAGCAAAGTCCTAATGGTGCGCAGAGTTCCCTGGATAGGACCCTCACGCAAAACTACCCAAGGTGACTGCATTGTAGTCTCTTTTGAGGATCCACAGACAGCACAATATATTTGTTCTTGGAACACTGGAGAGGACAATTCATCCATTGCTGTAAGACCCTTAACTTTCTCTTACCCCCTGCGTCCTGCTCGTAATTATGGGGGTGATTGGTCACACCCCCGCTACCCGGCTCGTGGAGGGGAGAGTGGAGATTGGCAATGTCCCAGTAGGAGGTGGCCTGGAGCAACAATCGCAAATAGATTTGGCTGTTTAGAAGAGGTAGACTGACTCTCTCTGCCTCTCACTTTAGTCCATGACGCCAAGATCAAACTGCCACCAGTAACCTTGGCTTTACCATTTCCTGAGAACAGCCTATTTGGGTGTAGCTCTGTCTCGCGCGAACTGGAGAAGCCCGTTGGGTCATTGCCCAGCATTCCAATTTTCCACCTTCCCATTAGTCATCCATCTGACTACCCTATCCTACATGCCGAAGCTGACACGGGGCTGACGAGTAATGCCACTCACGAGGTAGCCCAGCAACTAGCTATCTCGTCCCAGTCTAACTTCCCATCATGGTTACCCCCATTCACATCTATTTACTGTGATAAGGCAGTTCTTGTATTAGCTCCCACGGTAGGCAAACCTATAGTTGGGGTGGGGTCACACCCTAAAGTGGATAATCTTATAGTGGATGTTATGTCGCCACCTGCAGACAGGAACCCTGAGTCTAATCCCCTTGTAAATGATCCATCTTCGGGAACGAGGGCTACTGGAAACACTGTACCGGGTACTGTGCTCCGGATCCTGAGTTGGAACGTAGCAGGCCTTGTACGTAATCTTAATATCCCCGATTGGAATCTCCTTGTTGAATCCTTCGGGATCTGTTTATTGCAGGAAACTTGGTGCGTTTAACCTCGCCATAAGGTGGGTTATACCACCTACTTTGTCCCTGCTCTACAACCATCTGGATCTAAAGGGCGCCCCTCAGGCGGCCTTTTAATCTGGGTTAGAATTTCTCTGGGCCTCTCCATCAGACACTTACCCACAAAATCCCCCGATCTACAGAGACTATTAGTTAAAGGTCTGGGGGGGAATAATCTGGAAATATTTAACGTCTATCTTAGGGGGGCAAGGGGTGGTGTTTCCATGTTGCCACAGACAGGCATAGAAGAACAACTTGGAACTTGTAATGCCAACTCTCTTGTCCTACTCGCAGGGGATTTCAACTGTTCCTTTGAGCCTCTTTCCAGCGAGGACATTTTAGACACCTGGGAGGAAGACACTAGGAGAGGTATCCCCTTATTAACACTCAACCCTTTCAATAAATGGTCACAGGGGGCCATAGATCTTAATGCCCTCTGCGTGGAATTTGGCTTAAGGGCAACTAATGGCAGATCCAAATCCGATCCCAATGGGGCACACACCTACAATAGGGTCGGCTACACTTCTCGGATCGATTACATTCTCCTCAATTAAAAGCTTTGGGCTTACCTGCTCGATATGGAGGTTTTAACAACGACTGATAGTGACCATAACCTATTAGCATTGTCACTGTCTTCTCCCTGGAGGGGCTCAAAGCCAAACCCTCCCCCTCACTTATGGAAGTCAACTCATGAAGTGTACCCTTCAAACTGTGGAAGGAGGCTTAAATGGAGTAAAGTTGCTGCAGACGAAAGGAAAATGTCCTTAGCAAACTCCATAATGTCCAAAGTCAAAGCAGGGCTTGACGCCATGAGCCCCGGTAATGCGGATCCTTTACTACTCTTCGTTGAAACAACCAAAGCTCTGGGAGATTTGTTCACTATCGCCCCAGCAGATGGGAGACGGAAGGGAAAAAGCATTCCAAAAAGTGGAGCATCCTGGTTTACCCCTGCCTGTCGCTCTGCAAAATGTGAACTTATCAGATCAGTGAAATCCAAGGATGCTAACCTCATAAAATTTGCCAGGAAAAGTTATCGGAAGGCATTATCTACGGCTAGGGTTGAGCACGAAACGCAATTCTGGATTGATCTAAAAGAGGCGAGTTCCAGGAAAGACTCGAAGGGCTTTTGGGATCTGGTGAGATTGAAGAATAAACCCGATGACTCCCTTTTGACTTGTAATATTACTGGGGAGGTGTGGTTTGCTCATTTTCCCAGCTCTATTCCCTAACTGGGGGTTCCACGTCCAGCCCCACGATCCAACTGCCCGGCGTTCGCTCCCTCCCCTACAGCACAGTTCACATCGAGGCTGATCTTTTTACTACCAAGGAAGTTGAGGGGGCAATTAAATGCCTGGTCCCGAATAAGGCTGCGGGGCCCGACGGAATCCCAGGTGACATATTAAGGGTCAACATACGAGAATGGAGCAGTCTAATTGCCGCACTTCTGAATGCTGCTCTGATGGGTGGATCACTCCCGGACTCATGGAAGGGAGCGGAGGTCGGCCCTATTTTTAAAAAAGGGACCCGGGACGACCCCGCAAACTATCGCCCAATCAGTTTGCTTGATTCCACGCAGGAGATAGCGGGCAAAGTAGTCCTAGGAAGGATTCAGCAGTGGATGGAAGATGAGAATATCCTTTCGGACTATCAGGCGGGGTTTAGATCAGGCACTGGCACCATTGAGCAAACATTCCGGCTCTTAATGATCCTTTGGAAAGTGGTCGTCCTGGGAAAGAGCAGCCTGTACCTTGCTTTTATAGATCTACGCACCGCGTTTGACTTAGTCCCACGAGACCAACTGTGGCGCATACTGGATACAATGGGCATCCCCCAGTACTTATTAAATATGCTCACGCCGGGATGGCGTCACCAGTGCGCTTTATAAACCCCTTTATTATTATTATTATTATTATTCAACTACATGAGGACAATTTTGCTCAGATCAGGTGGGCTGACCAGGGCCAAAAAACACCTTGTATCCCTGTGAATAGGGGAGTCTGCCAGGGTTGTGTGCTTGCCCCCACTCTATTCTCTTTATACGTTAATGGAGTGGTGGAGCATCTTCTTAAACATCCTGCTGACGCACCTTCCCTGGCTGGTAGGAAAATTCCTACTCTCCTCTTCGCAGACGACACCCTCCTGATCTCAAAAACACCAGCAGGTCTGCAACGCCTATTGACCGGCTTTAAGGACTTCTGTGACGCAAGGGGTCTATCTATAAATGTCAACAAAACCAAGTTCCTGGTCCTGAATGCCCGGAAGAAATCTGTTATTCCACCGTCTCTGGATTCTGTCTCACTTGAAAGGGTAAAGGAGTTTGACTATTTGGGCATTCGCCTCAGTGATTCAATGAGCTGGCAACCCCACCAACAAAAGGCATCGCTGGCCCATAAGAAGGTGGTAGGGGCACTTATGAAAGAACAACGGGCCTCAGTTCTCAAACCCATTTGTCCTGTATTGGACATCTACAGGGCAAGGGGGGTGAGTGCATCTCTTTATGGATCCGAACTATGGGGCATTCAGAACACAGACCTTTTGACCAGAGTGGAAAACAAATTTCACAGAGACCTTATGGGACTGCCGCTTAGTACTCCTGCCCTCCCAATCCTCCTAGACGCAGGTACTCGTCCTATAGGAGATCAGGCGAGGTTGCGCCCCCTTCTCCTCTGGGCACGCATCTGGAGTGTACCTGAATTGTCTAGCTATGCTGATGGGCTAAAGGAACTGCTTCTAACACCAGGCTGGTCCAAAATCCGCTGGCTTAAGGAAGTTACGCGTCTTCTTATTGAATTGGGCCTTGAGGATGCTTGGGCTAATAGATCTGCCCCGCCTAAACAGACACTAAAGACGCTATATTGGTCATGGGTGACGAATGCCAGGAATTGTAATCCCACCCTCTGCAGAACCTCTGTCGAATTTCTTTTGCTTAAGGATGTCCCTTACTACGAACCATATCTAGACCTGATTAGCAAATCTTGGGACAGGGCACTTTATATCAAATTCAGGTTGGGTTTATTGCCAGTGGGTAGACTGATTGCCAGCTGGAGGGCATCATCGTATTCATCTTTATTTTGTCCTTTTTGCAACAGCAGGCCAGAGTCTGTGCCCCACCTACTTTTAGGTTCAGCTTATATTGCCCCGCGCCGCACCTGGCTAAAGCCTTTGTGTAGGAGTCTCAGAACCAGATCACACCTTGAGGCCCTACGTATCTTAAGATCTGACCCCCGCCCCTTGTTTGTTTTCTGTCTAGCTAAATTCTTGGCCTGGGCATGGCGGATTCGATCTCTTAGGCTAATTGCAGTACCTCATTAGCCAGTTGTATATCTCGTACCAATGCCCACATCGGTTGCATGTAATCCATGAAATGAAATGTTTTTATACTGTATTCACTTTTTTTAACATATATATGTCTTTTTGTAATGCTTTTTAAGATATGTGCAATATATCGAAATAAAGCGTGTTTCAATCAATCATATATAGACTAAGACAAATAAAAATGGGAATAACCCAAGATAAATTAGCTAAAAATGAATTAAATTGAAACTGAGAGTCTCTTGCAGCGAATCAACCATGAATGTTTTAAAAATTTAGAGACACCACAAACTATTAAAGGGGCGGAATCAGTCATTAGGATGCGTAGTGCGACCAAATGGTATCTATTCTAAAGGTGAGTAATCTGTGCTTATGAGTATCCCAACAGATCGATTTATTTTCCCCGCTAGTTAATTTGTCTCAGGATGATAAATTAATAGTTCCCTTTTCTTATTATCATGGCTTGTAAAATCGGATTTCATTATGTGTAAGGTAAGTGTACACCATAGCCCATAAGAGCTTCCTTTAAAAAATATGCTATCTTTCACAGGTGTATTTATATTTATTTAGATGCTGTACAACAAATAAGAATGCAAAGGTGGATGGTAACAAAATAGTGATGTGAGAGAAAGGGTGGCCAAGCAGATTACAATAATTATTCTATTTTAGTAATAATAATTATAGCTATGACTGCCAGATAACGCGCATGTGATTGTGCTTATGAGGAATGAGTAATCTTAACTGCTCGACACTACTACCTAAGGGAATAAAATCCTATTTCTAACTAAAAAACTTTTTAAAATGAGGTCTTGGGTTATTGAGATTGGGTTGCTTTAGTGACTAGAGTGGTGAGGCTATGTTTAGAGAAGGCAAGAGCCAGCCAGGCCATGGGGTAATTTCAAAATAAAAACAATCACTATTTAGAAGCTTTTGTGGTGCACAGTGATGTCGCCTGTTTTGGGCTTCAGATGTAGGTAGATCTGCAATGGTTGAAGAGGGTGCAGTGGCAACATGTAGTCCTTTTTAAGGACTTGAAAAAAGTATTGGAGACGGCTGTTGCAGTCACACTGTTTGTTAGACTGGTGCTTAGTCAGGGTCCTAGCAGATGAAATAGGGTAGATTAATAGGGTGATAGCAGGTGAAAGTGTCAAATGTCACTCACTGTGGAAGAAAAAAACATTAATTGACAGGGTAAAGGGGTTAGGGTGTATAGATGGGAGGTGTGGTTTGGGTGCAGTAGATGTGAGGAGGTGGAGGAATTGTGTCTCTGCATAGTTAAACAGCCATTTAAATAATGCGAAGCCCTTTTAAGATTAATATCTCATTATCAGATCTTGCTCCATCTTGAAAGCACCTTTATTGTTTGAGGGAGCTGACACTAAAGATGTTCTCTACTGTCGTATTGGACTAGATTTTGAAATGCTCTACCTGCTCAGAAGCTGATGTTAACAAGCAGTCCGAGGGTGCTGAAGGTGGCAGTTTCTGAACCTTTAGCGGAACATTGACCTAGATGGCCCCACCATAGGATTTTTACATCATGATGTGCTGTTGCCCCTTCTGCAGCTGTTTCCCAATGTCAAGCTGCTGGATACTGTTGCAAGGATTCTGCGGAGTCACAGAAATATACTTGGGACAATAGAACCTTAGTAGGCATGGACTGAGTTATCCTACCACCTTAGTACCAATGAGCCTGCGACCGACAAGCTATAGTGTCTCGCTTGCCATCCTGCTCACTCAGAGGAACAAGTGATTAGACACCCCAGAACACAACACTCACGACTCTCTCAAGAATCGCGGTGACAGGAACACACCCTTTCGCTCCCACACTCGTACTTGATAGCAATAAGATCTGACAGAGACACAAGAAAAGTGTAAAATATTAATTTTAACTTTCGTGCTCTACTATGCAGTATACGTGCCACAACAAGTAAGAGGATGCCTCACACAAATACAGTCAACGTAGTAAGCAATCCATGAATCATAAACAAAGCTGTCATGATATTAGACAAGGTAGACAAACCCCTCTTCCGTTCTACAGAAGCACAGTGATTATATATCAGATCATCTCTGGATGTTTGTAGCTGATCCCGTCCCTTGGCATGCACAGATGAAGGTTCTACATCTCCGGTGCAGTCGTAATCTTGTCTGTGTTCCTTCATGTCTGTGCATACCTATATGACAAAGAAGTACGTGTTCCCATACAACAGTTGCACTTGTGTGTTGTGTCTAGGTGCCAAGGCCTGACCTGAACAGAATAATAAGAGGCATTGTTGTTTGGCCTTGTCTACGGTGTTCTGACTGAATCCGAGGAAAGAACAGAACGCAAAAACAGCAGGTTCAAGTACATCATGGCACGAAACCAGATAAGCTTGTATAGTAACGTGTGCAAAGCAGAGAGCAGCTTACTATGTGTTCAGGCTAACTTAAGGGAAAACGACAATGGGCCTGCATGGGATATATGACAATAACTCCAAGTGGGAGAATTATGTCATCTAATTTCAGCCAGGTGTGGTGCATTCCTTCAATTCATTTTCCGCTTATTGTATTTCCTTCTTCTGTACTCCGCATTCTCCTTTTCCTTTTGACTATCATTCCTTCCTCCCCATTCATTCCACTGTGTATTTTTATCTCATTAACATGTCCCCTTTCTAATTTCTCTAATTTTCTAGCCCACTATCTATTCTCCATTTGCAGCTTTTCTCCTCCATATTCCCCTACCTTTCTAATATTTACGTATTTCTTATATTTTCTTGCATTTCCTAATCTCTCTTCTTTATAATGTAATTTATTTTCATTACTTATTTTTCGACTCCTCACTTTTAAATCTTTGCTTTCTTGATCCCTTATTCTCTTCACTTCACCTTTGCAAGCCTCCTCCCTAATCTTTCCTTCTAATTTCTGATTGTAATCTATTTTGTTCTGTTTTTGTAATTGAGCCTACTGTTTTTTTTTCTCACTTGTGGGTAGGAATTCAGGCCTGTAGTTAGGGTGAAAAGCGCGTATGAAGGTAACTTTACTAATATGAATTGTGACAGCCATTTGTCTCATCAGCTGGCAGTCAGCAATCCACCAAAAATGAAAATAAGTCATTCTACAAGAGGAGAATTTGCACCGGCTCCGTATGTAGGTAATGGCTATAAAAATAGTTACTCCTGGTACTTTCATCTACCAAGTACTTAACTCTTGATCCATACATAATGTGAGATGGGCCAAATCCATCCTCATAAGTAGAGATACTCCGTGCAAAGGAGGCACACGTGTAACCAATTTATGCAACAAATGGAAATTGACTTGCCTGTAACACTTATTTTGCAGTTTCATGTATACCATAGATTCACATATGCTTAACCCTAAAAATGTATGAATGATGTGAATAGTGATTCTCATCCTTGGATTCTGAACAACACCATAAGGCTGCATCATGGTTACGCACATGCCCTCGAGTCAGCTCCCACATCGTTATACTTAAAACATGCATTGCCTGTTCCAAGTCTTGCTCTTGCATGTAGAGTGTGGATTGTGTGACTCAAAATCCGATATTTATCTGCAAAACTAATGTAACCGGTAAGTAGCTTTTCATTATGCGGAACAAACACAAGAACAAAGGTTTTGCAGCGTGAATCTTTCTGGATTCACTATGCGGTGCATTATTCCGCCATCTAGTGGTTGGGTCCGGAATTGTAGGGGGTTTTTTTTGTTTGTTTTTTTGTGGCCCAGGTGGGCGTCGACATACCACAATTTGGTGCTCTTCATGACGTCGACATGCTTCCTCCGGAAGCTCCCACCATTGGTCGCCATCTTCAGATTCTTTTTTCCGCCGTAGGGTGGATCGTCACGGAAGAGTTCCAGAAACTTTTGAAGAAGGAATCAACAATAATCTGCAAAAACCAGTGAAGATTGGAGAATTCAGCACCGACTGCAGGCCGGACAACCGGGACGATGAAGAAGAGGGCAAACACCAAGAACTTCAACGTCCAACAGAGAATGCGCACACAGGGGGCCCCTGAGCGTGGAGATGGACACAACTCCATTCAAATTCTGCAACAATTGCCACCACAAATACGCTCAGAAGTACCAGCACCCAGTTTGCAACCTCTGCCTGCCGCTCGACCATCGAAGCAAAGACTGAAATGCCTGCTCGGCGTTCACACCCAAGACCCTCAGAGTTCGGGAGAGGCAGCGAAGGCCGAACTTCAACATGCAGGGGCAAGGACTACCCCCATCGCTCCAAGACTTGGGCCTCTCCTGTGGGAAAGAGGACAACATTGCAGAGGGACCAGAAGACTGCACGGTCGTTCAGACCGAGAAGAAGTCGGCGAAGGAGGTAAGAGAGTCGTCGATCCAAAGACCTCCGCCCGATGCTCGAAAGAGTGATGCAAATCAATCAATCAATCAAGGACATTTGTAGAGTGCACTACTCACCCGGAGGGTCTCAAGGCGCTTGGGAGGGGGGGGGTGCTGCTACTGCTCGAACAGCCAGGTCTTGAGCTTCTTCCTGAAGGAGAGGTGGTCTTGGGTCAGGCGCAGGTCGGTCGGGAGGGAGTTCCAGGTCTTGACGGCCAGGTAGGAGAAGGACCTTCCTCCTGTTGTCGTTCTTCGGATGCGGGGGACGGCGGCGAGGGCGTGACTGGCTGATCGGAGGTGGCGCTTCCTCGACAGGGGCGCTGCCTTCGAAACTCTCGATGCCCACAGCTGCACCCAGGGACAAAAAGCCCAGCGGATCATTCGAAAAGGACTCCCAGCGAAAACTCAGGAGAAATCTAGGTCGTCGAATCCCAGTCTTGAAAAGACCGCTCGACGCCGGGGGAAAAAGAGTTCAAGGCGGCTTTGAGGACCACGAAATGAAGCGCCGGAGCACTCGACGCCGAACAGGCGGCCGAGATGGAGAAAAAGAGTAGAAAGCTCGAGGCCAAAATGGTAAACATCCTCCAGTGAAAGAAGGATTTCGACGACTGGATGAGCCAGTACACCATCCCTTCGAGGCTCGCAGCCGAAGCAGAGCTCGAAGAGGGGGTCGAGGACCCATATCTGCCGAAAACGCAGGAACCAGCCAAAAAACAGGAGGAAGAGTGCCTAGATTACTTCGAGGCAAAAGGCAACGAGGATCAACAGACCTACCAGGACTCTACATCCTCAGAGGCGCAAGACCTGGAGTGGCAGGATCTCAACGCCGAAAACCCAGAAGAGGGTGAAGAATCCTATCCGTTGAGGCCTGTGCCGCCAGACGACATTGGCATATACAATATGGTCATAAAGAATACCGCAGCCACTTTTGCAGTGAAGCTAGAGGAGGAAAAGCCCAAAGCTTGTTTTCTCCTGGAAACTCTGCTTCCTACACAGACCAGAAGCCAATTCCTACCCATGCTCCCAAGTGTGCTGGACCAGGCCAGGGAGGCCTTCATGGAGCCAGCTGTATGTAAGTCAGTGACTCGAAGGACAGAAAAGAAATCTAAACATTCCTCACAAGACCAAGCATATATTCAGGGGTCAGTACCTGCCGACTCAATAATAGCATTAACAGCTAGGAAGAGGGCCAAAGTACCCACTAACTCTGTACCCCCTCCAGACAAAGAGAGCAGGAGGATGGATCTCACAGGAAGGAATATGGAGAGGAGTGTGGCGTTTCAATGGCGCATCGCCAACTCAAATGCCTTAAATAACAGACATGCCTACCAGCATTGGGAGGAAGTCTGCCAACTGCTCAAACGTCTCCCAGAGCAGTACCATCAGAGGCACACCACATCGTGGAAGAAGGCAGGAACATGGCCAACACACGCCTCAAATCGGCACTGGACGCAGCGGAAACATCCAGTAGGCAGATGATGATTGGGAGAGAAGGCATGCTTGGCTGAGGATCTCGGGCTTCAAGCCAGAAGTCCAAAATAACATCCTGAACACACCCTTCAATGGAGAACAACTGTTTGGCACTCCGGTTGACGAAAAACGTGCGGAGGTAAAAATGGACTATGAAACCGCAAGGTCCATGGTAGCGCTGCAATTCAGGGGGATGAGAAGAGGCACACCCACAAGGAGGCCAGGTGGTAGAGTTGGAGGCAACGTGCCGACCACATCGCACCAAACGGTCCAGCAAAGCTACCAGGGGAACAACCAAGGCCAGGAGCAGCAGGGACAGCAGCAGCAAAACTGGCCCGCATGGTCCGAACATAGTGACCTTGTCCCCTGTCCGGATCTCCTGGGTAGACCTTGCGGCGGCGGAGAGGATCAGCCGCCATCTTACCTTGCCAGTAGTGCTCGCCACCGAAGCGGGAACCCGCCATCTCTGCTGCAGACTGTGATCGCGAACTTCCCTTATTCACCCGCACTGACTTTGGGAGAGACCGCATGCGGCGCCCCCACGCAGTTACATCCGGACCTACTGGCTGCAATCCTGAGCTCCAGGGGCCATTTTGAGGCGGGCGGACGTGGGCTGAGACCGGCGGTGCAGAGCGAGACAAGGTACCAGGTATTGGTGCATACAACAAGGCCCCCCCTGCGCCCACGTTCCAAAGCATCTCTACCCACATTGCTTGCTGGCCCGACCCATGATACTCCCTGGGGTGCCCACAGACTGTGCAAATAGACCATAAGACTGCCCAGGATAGTCCACGATTTTAACTCTCGCTTGGACGCAACGGCATGGCACTATGAGAGAGCGATTGCTCCTGCTCTAAGTGAGGGTGCCTCAGTGTATGCCCCAGCCACAGTGGAGGGACTTCTCTTGAAAGAAAACATCTACTAGAGCAGCCTGCCCTGCATTATTTGCGCATGCAAAGATCCACTCCAGCCTGCACAATGGGGAAACCAAAAATCACGCTGAACCTGACTGTACCAGAGATTGCTCCGGAGAATCAGCCGAGTACCCGCACATTGGCTAAGCTGGCAACTATAACCCACCAGATCCATGGGAACTGCTTGCCGAACTACCTACCCCCTACCCCTCCTCGCTCTACTCCTCTCCACTTTCCTGCTTTTGACCTCTACCTTCACCTGTCCTGGCCCTAGTTCCCACCCTGTTTATCTCCTCGCTCTACTCCTCTCCACATTCCTGCTGCTGACCTCTGCCTTCACCTGTCATGGCCCTTAGTCCTCACCCTGTCTATCTGTGAATTTTCCCTTGTCCTTTGAGATCTAGCTATTTTGTCTGATGCCCATGGAGCTACCTGGTTTAGCTATAGGGGAGACAGGTCGGGGATTCCCTCCTTGGACGTGACCTACCCAGCCGGTCTTCAGCCAGACTTCCTTTCGTCTCTCCTGTCGTCTCTTCCCGCATCCTCCCTCTATTTTTGTCTCTCCTTCTCTCCTCTCTCAATGTATTGAGACTGAACTATTTCGTCGAATGCCCGATTGAGCTACCTGGTTTATCTATAGGGGAGATGGGCCGTGGACTCCCTCCTTGGTCGTCACCTACCCAGTCGGCCGTTAGACAGACTTCATTTTGTCTCTCCCTGTTGTCCCTTCCCCCATCCCCCCCTTTCTCTCCTCCCATGCCCCCTCCCCTCTACGCTGCATTTATTTTGCCCTTCATGTTTCTTTAATTGTTTTTCCCATTGAGACCGAGCTATTTAGCCAATGCCCGGTGGAGCTACCTGATAGCTATAGAGGAGATGGGTTTTGGGACTTCCCCTCGACCGTCACCTACCCAGCCGGACTTTGGACAGACTTTCCTTTTGTCTTTCTGCCGTATCTCCCTACTATCCCTTTACCCTTACCCCCTTCTCCTCTACACTTCAATCATCTCGTCTTCTATGCTCTTGCATTTGTTTGTCTAGCATCTGATGTAAATTAGAACTGATATAATCTTGTAATGTAATTTTTGTGGAATCTCATGTAAAGCGCTCTGATACCTCCGGGTCTAGCCAGCGCTATATAAAACTCTTGAATAAATAAATAAACCCCGGGGACAGTCCTTTCGAGGGCGCGGAAACAGGCTTGGACAAACACGAAGGGGAGTACAACAGCCCTCAACCAAGTGACTTCACCATGCATCAGGTCCCCACACTAGCAACACCTCGGGGTGGGTGGAAAGACAAGAAAAAAATGCAGCCAAACGTTCAACAACCAACAGTACCTCGAACACTCAACACCGGTGGTGGGAAGAATAAGAGACTTCATCCAGGAATCGAGGCAGATCACATCGGACAAATGGATACTAAACCTCATACAATAATCATACTGTATAGAGTTAGAAAGACAACCTCCAAACAGAAAACCAAGAAGGAAGGCACACTCAGCAACGGAGCTCTCGCAGCTATCAGCTCAGGAATTGCTCAGCAAGGAGGCAATAGCAGTGGTACCGCAGAACCAAAGGAACAAGGGGGTTTACTCAACTTACTTCCTGGTGCCAGAGGTGGACGAAATGCTAAGACCTATCTTAGATCTAAGGTTCCTGAACAAATTCATAAGGACTCAAATATTCAAGATGACCTCCCTATAAGAGGTAATACCACAAATACAGAAAGGAGACTTTATGGCTACTATAAATTTAAAGGACGCATACTTACACATCCCCATCAACCACAAACACCAGCGCCTACTAAGGTTTGTGATCAACCAAAGCCACTACCAGTTCACAGTACTGGCATTCGGCCTGAAATCCGCACCAAGGGTGTTTACAAAATGCCTGTCAGCTGTCGCAGCCCACCTACGAAGGCAAGGGATACACGTATACCCCTATCTAGACGACTGGCTTGTAAAGGCAAGTTCGTACAACAATGCAGACTGCACATCCAGTGGGTCATACTAACACTGACAGGATTGGGCTTCTCGATTTATTGGGAGAAATCGTCATCAGAACCAGAACAAATCAAGATATTCTTAGGGGTGGAGATAGACACCATACAAGCCAAAGTGTTCCCCAGCAGGAAAAGACCATTGGCGATACTGAAGGAAACACGTCATTACCGCAAGGGGCAAGTTCTGACAGTGAGGACGGTGAGCAAGCTAATGGGAATGATGGCATCATGCATTCACATAGTCCAAAATATTCGACTTCACATGAGGCCATTCCAGGAAAGGATACAGCAGCAATGGTCACAGGCAACTGGGAGTTGGGAGGATCTAGTGGTTGTCACACACGCAGTGCCTCAGGAAATAGCGTGGTGGAACAATTAAAACATATCATAGGGCTAACCATTCACACAACCAACTCCAACAGTGACCATCATTACGGACGCCTCCCAGATGGGGTGGGGCGCGCATATGCACAAGCTCCAGGTGAGAGGACTATGGTCGCAACAGGATGCGGTCAAACGCATCAATTACCAGGAACTAAAAACAGTGTTCCTAGCCCTGAAAGCTTTTCAGAAGCAGCTGTACGGAAACAGGGTGTTGATCCAAACAGACAACACCACGAACATGTTCTACATCAACAAGCAGGGAGGAACGCAGTCAGTAGCGCTATCGATGCTAGCACAGGAGATATGGACATGGACCATCCCACTAAGGATAGACCTACTAGCAATATATCTCCCAGGGAAGGACAACGTGGAGGCAGACAGGCTCAGCAGGCAGACGTCCGCTTCCCATGAATGGGAGATCAACCAACAGGAATTATAGAGAGTATTCTGAAAGTGGGGTACACCGCAAATAGACCTATTTGCAACACACCAAAATGCAAAATGCCAACACTTCTCAACCAGACCATTGGTCACAAGGGCATGCGCTATGGATAAGTTGGTCAAAGACATTTGCATACGCTTTTCCCCCGATCCCACTGATACACAGGGTACTCAGCAAATGCAGGATCAGCAACATGTCACTGATACTAAAAGCACCTCAGTGGGCCAGACAGTCATGGTTTTCACAAATTGTGGCGATGGCGCAGGCACAAGCACACAAATTCACAAACAGAAGAGACCTGTTAACAATGCAGAACGGAAGGGTGCTACACCCAGAGCCAGAGAACCTCAGCCTGGCAGCATGGCTCCTGAAGACCTAGAGTTTGCACACCTCAAACTACCGGCGAGCACAATGGCAGTGCTCTGGGAGGCAAGGAGGCCTACCACGAGGAAATGCTACTTAGCAAAGTGGAGGAGATTCTCAGAATGGTGCATTAGGGAAAAATTGCTAAATAAAATCACAAGGGAGTCAACAGTGCTAAAATACTTAACACTCATACTGCGAAGCAAACAAAGCTACACGTCCCTAAGGGTACACTTAGCGGCAATTGTGGCTTACACTAGAGAAGAAACAGGGAAAAGTTTCTTCACTTCCCAGGTCGTAACAATATTTCTAGAAGGGGCGAAGAGGATTGCACCCCCAAACAATGCCAGCACCCGTATGGAACCTCAACGTAGTGCTGACCCAATTGATGAAGGCACCATTTGAACCCATGCCCAAGGTTACACTGCACATGCTCTCACTAAATACAGCTTTTTTAGTAGCAATCACATCTCTACGGAGAGTGAGTGAGTTGCAGGCACTTCAAGAGCCCTACCTGCAAATACACAGTGATAGGATTGTAATGAGAACAGACCCACACTTCATGCCAAAGGTGGTGTCTCGGTTCCACATCAATCAAACAATCCAAATACCTATTTTCTTCCAAAAACCAACCACAAGCACGGAGAGAGTTCTGCACACACTGGATGCCAGGAGGGCGGTGAATCACTATATAGAAAGGACAAAGGAGTGCAGAAAGACAAAGCAACTCTGTTTCCTTCGCAAGCAGTTTTTTGGGACGACCAGTTACCAAAAATACCGTTGCACGATGGATTGCACAAACCATTCAACTATGCCATAAGCAAGCTGGGTAACAGTTACAAGGAGCAGCTCATGCTCACTCAACAAGGAAGAAAGGAGCTACAATTGCGTTTCTAGCTAACACAACGATTCAAGACATTTGCCAAGCTGCAACATAGTCTTCAGTGCACACTTTCACTAAGCACTACTGTGTGGATATCCAAATGAACAAAGAAGCGCAAGTGGGACAGAAGGTCTTACAACACATATTCAGTAACCAGTGCTCGCTCATCTTCCACCCAGCCACCACAATAAGGACAAATCGCTACAAAGTCTATGCACAGCATAGTGAATCCAGAAAGATTCACGCTGCAAAACGTACGTTTGTTACCTGTCGGTGTAGTTTTGCAGCTTGAAGACTTTCTGGATTCACTAGCGAACCCACCCTCCTCCGCCAGAAAGATGAGATGGGAGGAAGGGGATTAAAGATGAACAAGACTTACAAATAACGGGAAAAACAAGAATAACACAAGCAAAGAGAAAAAAAGAATCCGAAGATGGCGAACAAAGGTGGGAGCTTCCGGAGAAAGCACGTCAACGTCACATAGATCACCAAATGTTGGTATATTGACGCCCACCTTGGCCACAAAAAAAAGACTACAATTCCGGACCCAACCACTAGATGGCGGAATAATGCACAGCATAGTGAATCCAGAAAGTCTTTAAGCTGCAGAACTGCACCAACAGGTAAGAAACTATACATTCTGTGTGCATCCACAAACGAGCAATGTCATAGCCAATAGGTCTCGCCTTTGGAACCTTATAAGTATTTAGTTATGCAGTACAATCTCGTTGGTGCAACAGTATCAAGTGTTGCATGGCTAAACACTTATAAGGTCCCAAAGGCGAGACCTATTGGCTATGTCAATGCTTGTTTAGGCTTGGAGAAAGTTTCTAGAGTTCCCTGAATCCTAGGATGTCCAGCCAACTAACATGTTCCGCAGCTCCTAAGTCAGCCGCTCTGGCTGTCGGTAGGGGTATCTGTAACACCTCACTTCGTTTTTTTTTTCTGTAATCCAGTTTTCACGATTAGGCAGAAAGGCCACGAGCATCAGGGTAAACGGAGAGGCCACTAAGGCCTGATGTGCTGTAAAGGAGCAGGTCAGAGCAGCGCCATGGTTCCTGGCATCCCAGTCTCCGGGCTCAGCCCATGGAGGGGTGGGGGCTAAAGCCCTCTCTGCCCAGCGGCTCTTGCGTGCCTGCCTCAGAACCGTAACATACCCACAAGTGACGCACACCCCTTCAGAAAAATAATTACCGTTCATCAGCACTGTGAACGACAACTCAACCCCGATGTGCTAATCCTACAAGTAGCTTGCAACCATGTGCATAGTGCACATCACGGAGTAATACACCAAGCATCGTGATCAACTCTAAACTGCTACACCAGGTCTCATGGACTCTGCTTCAAGGAAAATCCCAGACACAAGCTCTATACAAGTTCTGGTGCCGCCATATAGTAAACGTAGTCGAAATGTACAATAACCTACATTCCAAATCAACATTTCTAAAAGCTTTAATGTATTTACAACTGCGCAGCCTTGCGGTTAAATGAAATCCGAATTTATGAAGGCTAACTCTCTCAGATTGAAAGAATGCTCTAAAAATCTCGGTGAATTCATAAAGCCTGCACTGTTTGCAGATTTATGCTCGGAACTGTGTTCCTGCCAGTTTTCGGTTTTCTGCTGCAGTGCTTTCGTAAATCATTGCGCAATGTACATCTCAATATCACTGTAATACTTTTCGTTGTTTAATTGATGGATTTACAGGCCTTGTGAAAGCTGGCTGTAGTTTATTATCTGCTTGGGCCTCAACAGAAGCGCAAATCATATCTGACATTTGCAAGAAGACTATGTATTGTTCAGTGCACTTGAACCGGAATCCTGTCAGTAAAATGTTGATGCTTTCAACAAGTGAAAGCACTGACCTTGTAATGTAGGACTCTCTTATGGGCTCTTTGAAGAACTGTTTTTATTCTCAACGGGCAAACAATACTCAATTACGTTTATCTCGAAGCCTGTTCCATCGTACAACAGGTGTCAGGAAACGTATTTTAGCTGGAGCAAGGGCGACACCTAGCGGCCCACTGCAGGACTAGATGGCACACTACACGCAATTTATTTATTTATTCAAGAGTTTTATATAGCGCTGGCTAGACCCGGAGGTATCAGAGCGCTTTACATGAGGTTCCACGAAAATTACATTACAAAATTACATCAATTCCAATTTACATCAGTTGCTAGACAAACAAATGCAAGAGCATAGAAGACGAGATGATTGAAGTGTAGAGGGGAAGGGGTAAGGGTAAAGGGATAGGAGGGAGATACGGCCAAGAGGCGAAAGGCGAGTCTGTCCAGAGTCCGGCTGGGTAGGTGACGGTCGAGGGGAAGTCCCAAAACCCATCTCCTCTATAGCTATCAGGTAGCTCCAACGGGCATTGGCCAAATAGCTCGGTAACAAGTGCGAGCCAGGGCCGGACTGGGAACCAAAACTAGCCCTGGCACAGAGCTCGGCCGCCGGCCCCCCTCAGGAGCAGCCGAGCTTATTTGCCTGGGCATGTTTCTGACGATTTTGTTACAGGGGCCGATTTTGCAGCTATGCAGCAAAAACGTCCCTGTAACAAAAACGGCCCCCAGGAGGATAAAATCGGCCCCACCCTAGAGGCCCACCGGGGAAATGCCCGGTGCCCGCTATGGCCAGTCCGGCCCTGGTGCGAGCAGAGAGGATGAAAACTGTAGTTAAGCGCCGCTGCAGCAGGACTACACGGAAGTAACCATACAATCATGAGCCAACAGAAAGCAAGATAACAACAGCAATGCCAAAGGTAAACCAATGTAAAGCAGAAAAACTAATTACATTGAGTTGAAGCCAACATACAGATTACTTTAGTTTTCACTGAGGCAACGCATGTGTTGCCAAGGTGATACCTAAAAAAGGAGTGTTTGTAGGGGAGGTTGTGTTGTGTTTAATTGCAACAGCAAGTGTATTCAGCAATTTGTATGTGAAAATAGTGAGTGGTTCTATACATTGTGAACAATGGGGTGTGTGTTTTTGCAAGAGAACAGGAGCCTCCATTTGAAGCAACTTCTGCTTATAGGCGGTATAAAAAAAATGTGCAACAAGAGCAACCCTTGAATCCATGGGAACCTGGGTGTATAGTAATTCTTTTGCAACATTGGTTCTCATTAGTATCATTTATGTCACTCATTTAAATAAAAAGTGAAGTCAAGCTCTTCGACTGAGACTATGGACCCTGCTACCGCCTGGATACCCTCATGGGTGACAAGTTGCCCCTGCAAGTATATTGGTTGATTGAGTCACTTCATGCAATCAATGCCGTATAAACCTATTACAAGTGACCATCGCACTCGTTCCTTAAAAATAAAATTTATAATACGCATGAAATAGCTACATAAAGTCAAGTGCATTATGACCCAAGTGAAGAGGAAACCAAAATAAAGACGTTGACAGACAATTAAACAGTAAAACAAACGTTTTGTGTGTTTGTAACAAGCAACTTTTTACAGTAGTGTTTAGCCCTTAATACCATATAGTTTGTTACTTTTTCAGTCTACGTAATGTCTACCCTATTGCTTGGTATGAATGTTTTGGCCTTAAGGACACAGGGACATCTGAAATGTTGGCACATTACATAACATTATTTCAGATGTCTCTTCAGCCTTAGGGCCCTGATGAGAACCAATACAAACGCACTTAAACTACCACAATGCAACTCGTCGTTCAAGTTTTAAACGTCCATTTTTTGGGAGGGCAGTACTGCACTAGAAAGAGTTGACTGCCTCTCATCTGATGGCGCTAACAGTCTTTCTGAACTTTTCTGTCCCACAGGGTTAGATGAAGAAATTCTGAATGTGATCACTCGGCCGACGTTTGCTAGCGGTCTGAGGGTGTTGAAGCTGATTGAGCTTCTCAGTCATGAGCGTGGCATTGACCTGGATGATCTCAGTTGGGGATTGGGGTACCACGATGTACTTGGCCTTCTGCAGCAGGTTCCCAACATCAAGCTTCTGGATCCCTCTAAAGGGGAGGACTGCGTCATCAAATTCCAGCCAGGTGTGGTACATGCACATCTTTTGACAAACCCATTTCTGCCCTCTTTGTTTCTTCTTGCAGGTTTCCTTTTCCTTCGTTCCAGCCTTCTTAATCTAATACTCTCTAACATGCCACACTCAATATACAGTTTCTCTTTTTCTCATCTCTCATTCCATATCTTTCATTCTACTTTATTGGTTCATTTTGGACTATTTGGTGGGTTTAACTTCATATCTAACCTCTCTTACTCTTCTGCCTGTTTCTGAAATCGTTGTCCTTTTATAGCTTTTTACCTGTTTTTGTAATCCATACACATCTTCACTCATATTCCTTCTTGGAGGGTCTCCTCTCTAGTGCTGGCTTCTAATTTCTCACGGTCTCCTGTCTAAGTTGTTCGTACTGTTTAAAAAAAATTATCTATTTTCATCTCATCATGGGCTTTTGCTAATTCTTCAGTCTCACTTTCTTCATCTCTTATTATCTTTGCCTTTTTAATAGCCCACCCTATAATCTTTTTTCTTGTCTCAATTTTTCTAATCTTTGTTTCCGATTTATTCGGCTCCAACCTTGCTTTTTTCTATTCTCTGCTCTTCTTTACCACTTGTTCCTGGTCATTCTTCTCTTCTCACCCACCAAACCCATGCCTTTTGACTCCTCTTTTTGTTCTCTTTTCCTAATCTCCCTACTTTTCCTGTAGTTATGTTAATTCACTTTCTTTGACTTTTCTTTCCTAATCTCTATTTCTTTTTTCCGTCGCCAACCTGTTTTCTTTTTTCACTGTTATACATTATGCAACATGAATTATCTAGCACAAATTCAGCCTAGATGTTATTTTCACATAGTACAATAAATATTTATTTTCACCTGCATCAAAAGTAATCATTTTATTGATCTTGGAAGACTAAATGACTACGTGTTTTCCTTTTTGCTACCATCACCTTTCCATCACTGTCGTCTTCTATAATCATTCCTCTTTTCTGCTGCCCTCTTTTTCTCCCGTCCCTTTAAATGCTTACCTCTTATCGCTCTCTTTAGTAATAATTCCTTGTTTCCTTTCTCATATAAACCGCATTCATTTCTCAATCCTTGAGGCACTTATACCACACCCTAACACCCTTACATATCTAAATTATACACCGTAAACTCATAGATTTTGTGATTTGTGGAATATGTTACATACAAAAATAACTGATATTACTCAGTTGTGTAAGTGTCAGATGCCATCTCAGGGCTCGAAAAATCATAAAAAGTGTACTAGACCTGCAGTTCTAGTAACTTTAATAATCTACTCGACCTAACTGTAATGCATTTGACCCGTGACTGGTCTCAAATTGTGTGATCCTGGGCAAATATTTGTTTATGGGGCTGCCTTTTGCTTTATCATCACATAAGAGAGCACCTTCAAATATGCAAGTTCACTGTTTCTGCTTTACAAAAAAACTCTTTTTGTTTACTAGACTAAATGTTTGCTCCATGTATAACGAGAATCAAGCCCATCTATAGGGTACACATGAGTCCTGGCTTGCCTCTTAGTTCGTTAATAACATTGTCATCTTGGCAGTAGCGGTAATAATTCCCAGTTCATGTTCCCAGTTCATGTTTAAAAACTCACTTTTCATAAATATATTACCAAAGCATGATGTGGTAGTGTATTGTCATTTACAGATAGCATAGTTTCCATTGAAATGGCCACAAAACCTTCCCACTAACATGTAGTTTTATTGACCGCGCATAAACAGTTTTTGGAAATTGGGTATCAGCAAAAATATTTAAAATATGCACATCACCTAATAAAGTGTTCTAATTTGTTATGCTCTTATAAAAATATTTTTTCACCACAGAATTACAAAAATGGGTCTTCATAACTAGTGAAATATATTTGAAATGTTTGAACAGTTCACTTAGCTATTTCAGTGTTGTGTTAGAAAAAAAGCCTGGCATCTTACAAACGTTCATTAAACATGCTCTGCACAGTTCAATTGTAATACAGTTCACCTTACAAACTCTTCCAACTTAAGTCACAGGAAGAAAACTAAATGTAATAAGATAAGCTGAGTTTTGACTTCTGTCTCTGAAAGCCAGCAAATGTGACAAAATAGCAAGATTATTGCTCTTTCACTTTGTAAGCAATAAAGATGCCTTTCAATCTTGTTATCTTGTCACATTTTCTTTGCTTTCAGAGACAGAGGTCAAAAGTCAGTTTGTCTTCCCTGAAGTTAGAGGATTTTCAACTTGCCAGAAACGGCAAGAAGTCCCTAAAAATAGCTCCGCCTGAATACATCTTGCTGGACAATGCAAGTGGATTTTTGGAGCCTTGCATCTTAAAGACCAAACTATTCCTTACTCCCCACTACCAACTGTACAGTCTGTCTGTATCATTTCTTCCCTAATTTTCTAATCTTTCTCTCCTTTTTTTGATCTCCTCTTTTCTTCCCTAATTTCAAATGCTGCTTTCTTCTCTACTTTTTAATCTTACTTTCCTTCCTTTTTTAATAGCCATACTATTTTCAGCTGTTTTGTGAGTGACCCTTTTATGTATATCCTTTTCTGTTTTCCCCCAAGGATATTTTTATTGAAATATCACGAAGCATAACAATCGGAGCAGAGTCCAATAATAAAAACACTAAATACAGTAATAAGCTTTGATCGGACATGCAAAACCAGATATTCAATTTTTAAAAAAATATATAGGTGTACCCCCCAAACCCAATCTATCCCCCACCCACATGCCCCTCCAACATCTAGTCTAGTCATTCCCCATAGCTACCCAATCCACACTACTCACAAGGTGTAGTTCCATTATCTTACGCTTCTCCAGCAAGTCATGGTGACTTACTTACCAGGGTCCCACCAAGTCGATAGCCGAAGTGAGCTTAATGATCTGGGGCATCCCGTACTGGTGACTTCTAGATATTCAACCAAAAGTCTTATTGACTCTGAATCACCAGATATCTGTTTTATAACGGAAACTTGGTTACATGAGCATGCCTCTTCAGATGTGGCCATTGTGTTTCCTCCACAATATAACATGATAAGAGGGGACAGGGAAAAGAATAGGGGAGGTGGCCTACTCATAGCCACAACTCCGGAAGTAAATATCACCTCCCTAGAGTCCATTGCACAAACATAATGGAATTATGTATCTTTAAGATGGAAGGTCTGTTGGGAGGAACATGGAGAGGAGCATTAGCGTACAGACCTCCAGGTCCCAAAAATGACTTCCCATACAAGTTATTGGAGCTTATTGCTCCACATGTATTAGCCTTCGACTCTTTCCTTCTGTTAGGTGATTTTAACTATCATGCAGAATTATTACATGACCCTGACACGGATCAGTTAATCACAAGTCTCAGCACCTTGGAACTAGCCCAATTGGTAAATGGGCCTACGCATATTGCGGGTCATACGCTTGACATATTGTTAACAAATTCTACAGTGGTCAAGGTTGAGTCACCACTACCACTAGTGTGGACGGATAATTTTTTATTAAAATGTGCTGTTCTAGATCGTACTATCAATGCGGGCCCGAGCCACTCCATGGTTTACTGAACAACTAAAGCTAGTGAAGCTCTCCTGCAGGACTGCGGAGCGAAAATGGAGGAAAACTAAAGACCCAATCGATCGTAAATCATATAAAGATGTTCACCATAAGTATATGGAAAACATAAGACAAACAAGAAAATTATTTCTCCTTAGCCATATTGAGGGGGCAGCAAATTCAAACAAGGAGCTTTATCAAATTTTGAAGGAATTCTCTACCCCGCCTGTTCAGACACAACCTTCTACCTCTCAGGACTGGGTGGACTCTCTTTCAAAATTCTTTGATAAGATCATGGCCATCCATATTTCTTTCTCCGTACAAGACTTTAATAATGATATGGGAAATCGTTCTGTAACTATTTTTGATCCCCCTCAAATTTTGGAAGAATTTACTCAATGTAGCTCGGAAGAAGTGATTAAAGCATTTATAAAAGTTAAATCTGGTTCGCCTACTGACCCTTTGCCACAAAAGTATTTTCCTACTGTAGCTCCAGCCCTCTTGGACTGCCTCACTGATCTATTCAATAAATCACTGTTGGAATCAGAATTTCCCAAAATATGGAAAACTGCCAGAGTTAGGCCTATATTTAAAAAATCTACTGCAGACCCAAAACTTCTCTCTAACTATCGTCCTATATCTTTGCTTCCTCATTTCGGTAAGATGCTTGAGTCACTGGTTAACAAACAGTTTGTGTTCCATCTTGAGAGCTATGGATTGCTTGACCCCTCACAATCTGGCTTTAGGGCAGCCCACAGTACCAAAATAGCTTTGCTGGAGGTATCTGATAATATCAAGCTTGCACTAGATAGGGGACAGTCATCTATCCTCATTCTGCTAGACTTATCTGCAGTGTTCAACACCATCTCCCATAGCATTCTTGAACATCGGCTTTGGGAGATTGGTGTCAGAGGTAAGGCTTTACAGTGGCTCAAAAATTATCTAACTGCTAGAACTACGATAGTACAGGTAGGAAATACCAGCTCCTGTAGTAGATTAGTCTGGAGGGGAGTACCACAGGGTTCTATCTTGGGTCCCACACTCTTTAACCTTTATGTGACCCCTCTGGCCAAAGTGATTAGGTCATATGGTTTTGATGTCGTGTCGTATGCTGACGACACTCAGATCCTGGTCACTCTTGGTCCAGACCCATCGGAAACCAAGTCCCGATTAGTCAGGATGGGAGTACCACAAGGTTCTATCTTGGGTCCCACACTCTTTAACCTTTATGTGACCCCTCTGGCCAAAGTGATTAGGTCATATGGTTTTGATGTCGTGCTGTATGCTGACGACACTCAGATCCGGGTCACTCTTGGTGCAGACCCATCGGAAACCAAGTCCCGGTTTAAAGATTGCATGTCCCAAATTGATAAGTGGATGTGCACCAACCACTTACAGTTGAATGGAGGAAAAACCGAGATAATGATCTATGGCAAGGCTCATGAGCATTGGTCTCCCGATTGGCCTTCAAGCCTTGGCCTTTGTCCTATTCCAACTCAGTCGGTGCGTAATCTGGGCTTTCAAATGGACAATAAACTGTCAATGAAATACCATGTTAAGACAGTTGGCTCCTGCTTTGTTGTTATGCGTAGCCTGCGCAAGGTTTTAAGTGGATTCTGACTGAGGCAAGAAAACCCCTAGTCCAGGGATGAATTATTAGTTGCATGGACTATGGGAATGCCCTGCTAGCTTCTACCAATGAAAACCTTCTCTCAAGAACGCACGTTTTGCAGAACACAGCTGCAAGGCTGGTACTTAATCTCCCACCAAGATCTCCATCGACACCTAGTTTGAAGTTTTTACATTGGCTGCCTGTAAGAAAACGTATACGCTTTAAGATTCTTTGCTTGACGCATAAGAATATGTAGGTAAAAGGTCCTGATTTTTGGGCCAAAAAGTTAAGCTGGTATCAACCAGGTAGAACCTTGAGATCCTGCAACCAAGCACTCCTCTCATCTCCCAGAATTCGCACCACCACTTGTGGAGGGAAATCTTTCTTGTTCCTTGCTCCGTCCCTTTGGAACAAACTGCCCTTATCTCTTCGCACTACTAGTGACCATACCTGTTTTCGTAAGAACTTAAAGATATGGCTGTTTGATATCTAATGCACCAAATCAAGTTCATCTCAGTCATCTACCAGCGCCATGAGACTTTCGTGTGATATGCGTGCTTAATAAATATTCTATGATTTGATTTGATTAGTATTATGGTTGTGGGGTCTGGCCGTAAGGGCTAGCCCATCACTCCTCTAATGCAGCTTAGGACTTCCTTCCCCCAAAAAGCTAATTCGGGGTACACCCACCACATATGGATCACATCTCCCTCATGACGACACTGTCTCCAGCACAGACCGTCGGGCTGACGATAAATGCGCTTTAAGTGTTTCAGCATGATGTGTCACTGAATCATTATTTTGTATTGGGATTCCCTTTGTTGCACACTTTCACACACTGCAGAATATCTTCCCATAGTTTTTGCCATTGTCTCAGTCAATTGATTGGTTGAAATTTTGTGACCATCGCTTCATGTTATGACCATTCTGGGTGTGCATTCTCCTCCATGAGGAGGGCATAGATATTTGAAATAAGACTCTTGAGGCCTGTGTATGTCGTAAATGATTATGGCGTATTAGTAAGAAAGGACTCCGTGATACAGCTGGAAATATGACAGTCGCACAGTCTCCTGCACGCCAAAGTCTATTTTGCACTGCTGGAAACCCTTAATCGAGCCCCCTTGGAACAAGTCTCATAACATCTTACAACCCCCCTCAGACCACCATAAGAAATCCTCTCTTCGTCCCCCGTGGTAAAATCTATGTCCCCTTGAAAGAGTTTAAAGGGGGATGGTAACATTGTTAATTTAGGGATTTTGGTTAGGAAGTCTGAAAATCTCAAACAAGGTTTTAAGTATTTCAGAAATGGAGCAAATTGCCAGCCTCACTCGTTTCTGGAGCCAGAGGTCATGGTGCCCGTCCCATTACCGCTGCATCCATGTGGACCCAGTGGCGCTCTGTTTTGTTGAGAGACCGTTAAAAGAATATTAGGGGCGGAGCTGCTTGATATTTCCAGATATCCGGAAATGCTAGTTTCCCCTGCCTTTTATCAGCTAATAGGACAGTCCTTGATATGCTTGCTTTCACCTTCCCCCAGATAAAGTGGTTTATGGATTTCTGTAGGAGTTTTAATTCACTCTCAGTATCTTGACTGGCAGGGCCTGAAAGAAGTAGTGCAGTTAGGGTAGGATGTTCTGCTTAATGACTGCCAACCTCCACAATCAGGACATGCATATAGCCTTCCATCGGGACAAGTCTGCTTCGGCATTGAAGGGATGCGGGTAATTTGTTGCAGACAGTTGGTGATGGTGCATGATAATGAACACTTCCAAATATTTGAGCTTCTTGCCTGCAGCACAGCGAATTGTGAGTGGTGTTGCTAGCTCCATTCTCGTTTCTGATGACAAGACTACACTTCATTATTTTATAACTCTCTACGTTCACCTTAAACCCATACATTTTGGTGGTATGTGTTCAAGACCTCCATTCATCTGCGAACAAGTGTATGATATTTCTCTCCTCTCCAAAGAACATTCCTTCTATCTTTGCCTCCTTCGAATTGTTATAGCCAGCGGTTTGACAGCAAGTACAAATAGTAACAGTGAGCAGACATCCCTGTTGTTTTAGGGATCCCTCTCAGTTTTTGTTCGTTAACCAAAACTCGGGCACTAGAAGATCTATCGCTGGTTGATATCCAAGTTCAAATTCCAACAAGGGGCTAATGTCCCTGAAAAAGATAGAGAGGGATGTATGGTCTCTCAGAAGGTAGAGAGTGCCTGGGTCAGAGTACTGAATAGGAATAGTCAGTGGGACTGTTTATGGTGCTCTCACAGATCCCCTAGAGGATATCATGCTTCATCATAGAGTGGTGCTCCTCGTCGGGCCGGAACTGCAATGCCCTGCTGGTCCCCCGAAGGGTCACTTTGACTGAGATCTTAAAAGAGGCTGCCGTATGATGTGTGGGTGAGGTGGTACATGACATGAAGTGGTGGGGTGTGAAACGAAGGATTAAAACTGGTAAGGGAGATCCTGCACTATACTTTAATTAGCTGATTGCCCTCTCAGGGATAAAAACCTATGGCACGTGGGTGCTACCTTAGGGTTTGAAAGGAACCGTGGTAGTCAGGGTGCTGAGACTGGATAGGGAAAGTGAGACTGGATAGGGAAAGTCTCCTACTGTCTCAGGGGAGGGACCTACGGTCACTCCTTAAAAAAAAGAAAAAAAAAGAGGCAACATGTTTCGCGCCTAAACTGGTCATAGGGATCCGTGGCGCTTCATCAGGGCAAAAAAGCATATAAGGTGGACAAACTACTCCACACTGTGTTGGTGCCCCTGGGTGCTACCTACTGTGTGTGTGTTTTGTTCCAGATCCGACCTAAGCTAGGACAAGTTTTTACACCATCAGGTGACTTGGAGGAGCCATGTTAAGTATGCTATGGTTTTGTTGTGTGGACTGCGTGCCCGCTGCCCCGAGATATCTAGGTTATCATGTAAGGTCCTAGTCCTATAGCCTCCAATACCTTGGAATGGTAGGTTTTGGCACTAGGGTTATGTGAGCCTCAGCCATAGACGGTGTCACTGATTGGGGCGAAAGAAAAGAGTTAACAAGGGCAGTTAAATGCTGCAACAGGGTCCCCTTAATATAGTTATAGAGTTGGTTTGTGAGGTCATCTGGGCCGGGGGCTTATTAGGGTAGAAAGGAAGAATTTCAGCTGCGAACTCCTTATCAGTAAATAATTCATCTAGCCTAAAGCTATTAGTTTTGTTGAGGCATGGAAACGGTGCCTCTTTAATGAAGGTCTGCTCTGCTGTGGAATCTATCTATCAAACAATCATTTGCAAAGCGCACTACATACCCGCGAGTGTCTCAAGGCGCTGGGGGAGGGGGGAGAGGGGGAGATGGTGCTACTGATCGAACAGCCAGGTCTTGAGTATCCTCCTGAAGGTCAGCAGGTCTTGGGTCTGTCGTAGGCTCAGTGGGAGGGTGTTCCATGTCTTGACGGCGAGATGGGAGAAGGATCTTCCACCGGTGGTTGTTCTTCGGATGCATGGGACGGTGGCGAGTGAGAGGTCGGCGGAGCGTAGCTGGCGGTTGGGGGGTGTAGAAGGAGAGCCGTCTGTTGAGGTAGGCTGGGCCGGTCTTGTGGAGTGCCTTGTCTGCGTGGGTGAGGAGCTTGAAGGATATCCTCTTGTTGTCGGGGAGCCAGTGCAGGTTTCTCAGGTGGGGGGTGATGTGGCCGTGGCATGGTACGTCGAGGATCAGTCGTGCCGAGGCGTTTTGGATGCATTGTAGTCGTTTGATGTGCTTGGTCGGGGCTCCTGCGTTGAGGGCGTTTCTGTAATCGAGTCTGCTGCTGACAAGGGCCTGGATGACTGTCTTTCTTGTATCTGTCGGGATCCATCTGTAGATCTTGCGGAGCATGCAGAGGGGGTTGAAGCAGGAGGAGGAGACGGCGTTGACTTGCTTGGTCATTGAGAGCATTGAGTCGAGGATGATTCCCAGGTTGTGTGCGTGATCGGTGGGTGTCGGGGCTGCCCCCAGTGCCGTCGGCCACCAGGAGTCGTCCCAGGCTGAAGGGTTGGAGCAGAGGATGAGGACCTCTGTCTTGTCCAAGTTCAGCTTCAGACGGCTGGTCTTCATCCAGTCGGCGATGGCCGTCATTCCTTCGTGGAGGTTGGATTTTGGCGGTTATGGGGTCCTTGGTGAGGGAGAGGATCAGCTGAGTGTCGTCGGCATAGGAGATTATGTTGAGGTTGTGCTGTCGGGCTACGTTTACGAGTGGGGCTATGTAAATGTTGAACAGCGTTGGCCTGAGGGAGGATCCCTGGGGTACGCCGCAGACGTCGAAGCCTTTGGAACGGAATGGGGGGAGGCGGACGCTCTGGGTTCTGCCGGAGAGGAAGGAGGTGGTCCAATCCAGAGCCTTGACTCGGATCCTTGCGGCGTGGAGGCGTGCGCGTAGTGTGCGGTGGCAGACGGTGTCGAAGGCGTCAGAGAGGTCTAGGAGGATGAGTGCTGCAGTCTCGCCGTTGCCCAGCAGGGTCCTGATGTCAGTGGCGTCGATGAGGGCAGGCTCGGTGCTGTGGTTGCTGCGGTACCCTGACTGGGAAGGGTCCAGGATTCTGTTTTCTTCGAGGTATTGGGTTAGCTGTCTGTTAACGGTTTTCTCGATGACCTTGGCCGGGAAGGGGAGCAGAGAGATGGGCCGTAGGTTCTTGAGGTCTCTTGAGTCTGCCTTAGGTTTTTTGAGTAGGGCTTTGATCTCGGCGTGTTTCCAGATCTCTGGGAAGGTCTCGAGGGAGAGGTTGATGACGTTGCGCAGGTGGGGTGCGATGGAGCTGCTTGCTCTATTGAAGACGTGGTGCAGGAATGGGTCTGACGGAGAGCCGGAGTGGATTGTGCGCATGGTCTTGATGGTGTCATCGATGCTCACGCTGGCCCAGGCTAGCAGGGGGTCATGGTCGATGGTGTCTGTTGTGTTGCTGTCTGTTGGGGCTGTCTGGGTGTTAAAGCTGTCTTGGATGTCTGCTATCTTGCTGTGGAAGAAGGTGGCGAGGGAGTCACACAGGGCTTGCGACGGCGGGATGCCGTTGGTGTTGGAGATGGGGTTGGAGAGTTCCTTCATGATGTTGAAGAGCTCCTGGATATTGTGTGCGTTGTCGTCGAGGCGGTCTTTGAAGGCGGTTCTCTTGGCCGCCCTGATGAGGTGGTGGCGTTTGTGGATGGCGTCCTTGTGTGCTTCCTGCTGTCCGGAGTTTGTTCACTTCCCATTTCTTCTCTAGTTTCCGGCAGGCTTGCTTGGAGGCTAGGAGTTCTGGGGTGAACCAGCTGGCCCTTTTGCTGGTGTCTCTGTGGGGGGGTTTCTTCAGCCGGGCGAGGGTGTTGGTGTGTGGTGGGTTTCTGGAAGGCAAGTGGATGCAGCGGTGGTCAGTCCAGAGGAGTTCGGTTGTGTGGCTGGCTGAGATGTGCCGGCTTGAAGAGAAGACTGGGTCGAGCGTGTGGCCGGCAGAGTGGGTGGGCGTTGTGACGAGTTGCTTCAGTCCGAGGTTGGCGAGGTTATCGATCAGTTGTTGTCGTTGTTGTTATCAAGTTGAAAGTTCAGGTCTCCAAGGAGGATGTAGTCAGTGGAGGTCAGGGCGTGCGTGCTGAACAAGTCAGTGATGGAGTCGCTGAACTGGGGGCAGGGTCGGGGGGGTCGGTAGACGAGGGTGCCTCTGAGGGTGGAGTTAGGGTCTGTGTGGATCTGGAAATGCATGTGTTCGGCGGTGCTGAGCGCGTCGTCGGTGCTAGTCGAGACCCTGATGCTGTTCTTGTGGACGATGGCGATTCCTCCTCCGACTCCGTTGGTGCAGTCTCTGCGGGTGATCTTGTAACCGTCTGGGATGGCTATGGCGATGTCGGGTGCGGAGGAGTCGTTAAACCAGGTCTCTGTCAGGAAGGCGACGTCCGGGAATGTTGTGTCGAGCAGCTCCCAGAGCTCAACGGCATGCTTGCGTGCGGAGCGGGTATTCAGTAGTATGCATCGGAGGTGGTTGGGGTCTTTCTTGGCGGGTGGTTCGTCGACTATGAGGCTGGTGTGGCAGCAGTACGGGCAGGTGAAGGGGCCGTGTGTGCGTTTCGGGGCGGCCTTGAAGCAGGTGTGAGACTGTCCAGAGTTGAGAGTGTGCAGAGTGCTGGCGTCGTAGTGGCGGCGGTCATCATTGCGGGTGCGGGGACCATGGGTTCCGGCACTGGACGCGGTCCAGGCGCGGATGGATGCAGACGGGCTTGCCTTAGGTGCGCCAGCGGCGCGGCCGGCATATATGGGGAGGTGGGAGGGAAGAGCAGCTGGGAGACGGGGGCAGCGAATGGGCAGTGGGCCGTCAGGGGGCGGGGACGCAGCGGCGAGGGCGGTGAGGGACAACGAAGGTAACAGATGGAAAAAGGGGCACAAAATCGAGGGAAAGACGAGTGGCACAGAAGGCAAAAGGGCACAAAAAACGAGTGCAACAGAAGGCAAAAGAGGCACAAAAACAAGGGGAAAACGAGTGGCACAGAGGGCAGAGGGCAAAAAACGAGTGGAACAGAAGGTAAAAGGGGCACAGAAACGAGGGAAAAACAAGTGTGAGAGGGCAGAAGGGCACAAAAAACGAGTGGAACAGGGCAGAAGGGCACAAAAAACGAGTGCAACAGAAGGTAAAAAGGGGCACAAAAACAAGGGGAAAACGAGTGGCACAGAGGGCAGAAGGGCACAAAAAAACGAGTGGAACAGAAGGCAAAAGGGGCACAAAAACAAGGGGTAAACGAGTGGAATAGAAGGCAAAAGGGGCACAAAAACAAGGGGAAAACGAGTGTCACAGAAGGCAAAAAGGGCACAAATACCGGAAAGAAGAGTGGCACAGAAGCAAAATACAGAAATACAGGGGCAGTTAAGAACAGAAGGCAGAACGGGCAGAGAAGCACGGAGCAACGAGGGGAACAGCAGGGAAAACCGGACAGAGACACGGGGACAGCGAGGGGAACAGAGGGAAGAAAATGGGGCACGAACCACGTACAGGCAGCGGGGGAAGACAGATAACAGCAGTCACAGACACAACAACGAGAATACAGGCAATACAATAAAAGCAATAAAGCGGAGGATGAACAAACCTACCTATGGCCTACCACTGGCCACCAGGGATGAGGCTTAGGTGGTAGCCTGCGGGTGTTGAAGGGCCTCGAACTTCCTCAGCAGCGGCAGCTGGGGCAGGGAGGCACAGGCGGGTGCTGTGCGGAGGGGAAGCAACTTACCTGGTGGGGTCAATGGGTTCATCCCGATATAACTCCGCATGTAAATCCTCAACGGCTTTGAGTTTATCCTGGGTGTTATCTAGCACAGTGTTCCCCAGTCACTGTATGGCATGGATTTACCTGGAAAGAGTTTTGCTTCTGAGCCTCCACGCTAACAACTTGCCCCTCCTGTTATGCTTGTAAAATGTTTGTCTGAGGCATAACATCCCTTTTCCGATTTTTCCATGGTAAATACGTCTACTTTCCCCTTAGTGGTGATGGCCACAGGCACATACTTTAAGGAGCCCGTGTCTCTGTAGCGTTCCAAGGCGGCTCTGTAATCTGCCCCCAGAGAGGCTTTGTGGTCCCCATAGATTTTGCTCTCTCTGCTATACTCTGACGTTGAAGAATTTTTTTTAAAGCATCCCTTATCATTTTGAGTCGTACCTCCCCCACGGTAGTGCGTCATTATGTCCCTTAGAGATTGTCCGGTCAGTCAATATCTGAGTAAAGGTCTATCGAATTTCCAGTTTTGCTGTTTTTCCTATCTGTGCTACTCCCACAGTACCATTACGTGGTATACTACTGCTATCCCTTTGTGTGTGACAGTCCCTGTATTTCCCACAAGAACTGGAGTTCCCCACATTAGGTCATAGGTCAATATGAGAGTATGATCTATGAACATGGGCGACAAATGTGTATTTCCGCATGTCTGTGTGTTTGTCTCAAAGGTTTACCATTCCGAAATCTTAGGCATTGCAGGATGGCTGGTGACATAGCGCCCTGTAAATACTGATCATGTGGGTGTCTGTCTAGTTGGGAGCCTGGTATTGTATTGAAATCTCCAGCCCACAGTAATGAGGTGGGTGCCGTTCTCCCAATAATTTGATGCTCTGAGCCAGGTAAATGTCCTAACCATGATTGAGGGCATAGACATTGAGTTCATTGCATGGTTTCCCTTGATGAAGACCGTCAAGGTAAAATAGTGGCCCTCGATGTTGTTTGCTCATTTGTATTACTTCATATGCTTCTCATCAGTTGCGTATCTGGGATCTTAAGAGTCGTCTCCTGAAGGTACACAATATCCGGTGCTGCCTTTTTAACTTCTCTTCACACTCTGTGGTGTTTAGCGGGGGTGTTTAAGGCATTAACATTCCATGTTACTACCTTGACCATCTATTGGATTTAATAGTTTCTGGTGCTGTAACGTGAGCCCTCGACTACATCTCTTATCAAAGTTGTATTTTAAAGTTGTGGTAGGTTGGTTGTGGGAACTAATGCCTTGTGTGGGTCTAGGCGACACTATATGTATATGGGACAGAGTGTCCACCCCCCTCACTCCCCCCCCCCTACACCCCCCCCCCGCACCCCCCGATAATCCAGATGGGACGAGGAAAGGATTTCAAGTGCTCCCGGCACACTCATAGGCGCGCAGTGGCTGCTGCCCCCTCCCAGGCCCCCCGGACCTCCCACCCACATCTCACTCCAGTCATACTTGTGGGGGTGAATCTTTGTCGTTGAATATCTGTTGCCTCTGTGTTGATGACTTGAGACACTGCATGAAGTAGCGCTCCAAGTGAAGGGAACCCTATTGAGGCTCTCACATAGCAGTTAGCAATCTGGATATAGGTCATTTACATGTGGTCACGCGTGACAATTTGGGTTTCTCTCATCTCTCTTTGGACTCAGTTATTGTTCCGTGTCGCTACTAGGCGGGATTGCTGGGTCCTAGAATATCCTGCGCTTCTAATGGTGTGCAGATAGTGTATGTTTTTAAGTCTGTCTGGAACCATTCGGTGAAGGGAACATACATCGGTAGTGAATCTGTCGTTTGCACAGTTTTGCCTAAACAGAGGCCATTGCTCGACATTTGTTGAGCGTGGCTTTGAGAGACCTTTGTATAGTTCAACTGGGTAGTCGAGCATTGGAAGCTTGTCTAGCTAACTGGCCGCACGATTCTGTCTTTCAGGTGGGATAAGCCAATTTTGGCTCTGATGGATTTGTTTGCAGATAGAAAGTCAATCCTAAAGAATCTAAGACATCACAGACATCCTTTTGGAAAACCTCATGTTTGTCCACCTGACACCTGTGATTGCGAAAACGCCGTGCTACTAGCCTGAGGACGGCCGGGGAGCTCTCGCAGGGAATGTCTGCGGGGCCATCAGAAGCAGGTGGCACAGCGGGGATTATGCTCTGGTACTGCACTTATCAGGGCCTGAGCTGTTCCAGCAAATTTGTTTATGGATTTCTATTAAATGAAATCTAGCCTGTCTTCATTAATAAAGAGACTGCTTATGTGGCACACCACTAAATGGCACCAGGTGCCACGTTTTCTCTTTCCCTGGATTACATCTTCTATAATACTCACCCAGATGCCTTCCCATAATGTTTTTGCCCAGACCTTGCAAAGACTTCAGACAAGCCTACTTATATAAATGTAACAGACCAAGAATAAACAAAAATACAATATATATTATATTGCTTAGGTCGTAGCACTTTAAGCTAATACTTAAGTTGTGATAAAGGTAACCAAACAAGATAAGATCTCGTTGCTGGGATATGTGTATGACATGCAAGTCATAGGTTCAAATCTTGGTAGGTCAGCTCAAATTTTCACCCTTTGAACTTTTGTGAAAAGAGCCCTAGGGCAGACTGGGCAGTACCTGCGTTACAAAAATGCTTTGGATAATGTCACTGTTTGAAAACTTTGTGTTCGAGGCATATGAGCTGCAGATCACACACTATGCATAGATCGCCATCTGCTGTTGGGCCCGGATGTTTGCAGTATGTTATTGTCTAGGAAAAGTCTTTGGAAGTCACGAGATAGGTGACGACTCCTCTGGACAATAATGCGCATGGGTATCGACTCCATCTTCAGATTGTTTTTTTCCGCCATAGGGCTCGGCTGTGTTCCAAGCGTTCCAGTTCGGTATAGTTACCGAGTTAACTTTCGACGTGTAATCCTTACCCAATTCTTTGGTATTGTCCTGGTCGCGTTTTCCCTTTCTACGCGCATCTCTACAAACTTCTACTTCAGTTCCGGTCGTCCAAGCAGGCCTTCCGGCCTAGCTGCGCCATTAGGCCTTCGTGGCTCATGGAAAGGACTCCATTTAGAAAGTATACTCAGTGTGGATCCAAGTTTCCACACGCCGATCTGCATGAGGTGTGTTATCTCGGCCTTTCACCTGAACACAAGGCCAAAGACTGTCCCGACTTGTGCCTCTTTCCGCTCCAAGAAAACCATCAGAGATCGTCGAGCTCGAAGAAGCATGGCTCGATGGACATAGATACAGGACAACATCTTCCAGGAGGGCGTTGATGCACCAGAGCAGGAGCGGATGGAAAAAGGAACCTTCAGCGTCTCCGAGGCCGATGAATCTGACATCGAAGACATCACCCCGGGGCAAAGAGTCGTAAGTACTGATGTCGACCCACCCCCATCCAAAGGCTTTGGTACCACCTTCACCTTCGGGCCCAGGTGCACATCATGACAAGACTTCACACCAAGCCTGAAGGTGGGGCGTGTGAAGTGTTGATAACCCTATTACTCATGACACTAGCAGGACAATAGGCACATACCTTGGTGTAAAACGAGAGTGTCCGCCTAGTGCATGTTTTGAAATAAGGACTGGTCAAATTGTAATGTGTTTCAGTATTTATGCATGTTCGCTTTGTTAGATTTAATTGTTGGAGCGCTTTACATGAGCACTAGTTACAATACATTGTCAGATTAATTTTTGGGGGCATTTTTATAAAGCGCGAGCTCGACTGGCCCAAAGGTATTGAAGCGCTTTACAAAAGTGGCAGTTACATTACATGAGGTCAGGTTAATTTTTTTGTTTTTAGGAGCGTGGAGATTAAGTGATTCCAACGCGTCCATGTTTATTCATTATTTCCCCTCCACCTGACGAATGGGAGCATTTTGTTGTTGCTACGTCCAGTACTCCTAGACCCAGTGGGCTGTGCCGGGGCCTACTGGTAAACAGATGATGCAAGCAGGGTTTTGAATGGAAAACTCTGGAGAAGGGTGCCTGGCGAATAGAGGTCTGCGGGAGGAGGGATGTGAGGTCTGTCATTGGAAAGTACTACACTGCTTTTTTAGGTCTCGCCTTCGATGCAGCGCAGCTGCTCGCTTGCGAGATCTATAGTCGTTGTTTTTTTGTCGGGCTTCTTTGGTAGTGGGGTTGGTTCACGCCCTGTCTCCTTTAGGCCCGCCACTCTGCGAAGCTGTCTTCCCACCAAGCCGTTGTAATCTGCAGTTTCCATTGTTAAATAACTCCACGGCAGGCTCGCATGGTGACTTTCACTTTGCCAAACGCTGTTGCAGGCAAGACGCGCTCACAGTGAGACGGATATAGAGCACTTGAAGCACGGCATTCACAATGCCACGCTTTTTAAAAATTATTGTGGCCCATCCATTCTTTTATTTTCCACGGCGCAGCTGCAGGGTGACTTTTAATGCGGGTCCGGTAAATGAGGCACACCAATGCAGACCACAACTCCTTCTGCTGCTTCCGAGCGCTGGAGCGCTGTCGGAGTGCCGCGCAGCACCACTTCACAGCCCCTCACATCACCATTATGCACAGCGCTAGCCCTGTCCTCGAAGCACACCAACATCTCCAGTATGAGCCGTACTATATAAATTCAGGGGGCCCGAGAGATGTCGACAGCCGACAGCTTGTTTAATTATTTTGCTGAGCGCTTGTTCATTTCAGCAGCCTGCCGCTTGAGGTGGGATAATGGAGGCCTATTTTTGGATGTTTCATCTGGTAAACTGTGTCTGTCTCTCTAGGTATCATCTGACATAGTTTGTTGACTTTAGGTAATGAAATCCACAAAAGGATATGTTCAAGGTACCAGTACAATGTGAGGTTGCATAAAACAGATTATAGAGATAAAATCTATCTTCATTTCCGGGATGGGAGTAATAAATCCACACACAGTGTGGGGGGCACTCCGAGATCCTCTAAACAGAATTTAGTGATCTTGTTTTTCATTTTTTCTTCTTAATACCGTGCTGTTTGCGCGCCATACCACGGGGACTTGGATGTTGCAAATCATGACTTGGAACGGTGAGACTTCCATCAGACGAGAAAGTAACTTCTCCATCAATAACAATTTTTACGCCACCCCAGAAAATCTCTGAAAGCGAAATTAGAGCAAACTGCCCACTAAGGCCCTCATTACAAGCTGGTGTTTGTACTTGGAGCGATTACTCCATTTAAAATATGATCAGGTTCAAAAATTACAGACTGGATATTTCTGCTTCTGGAGCCATTGGGTCTGTAGAAGTTGCTGCAGGTAATGAATTATGGGCAGCAACAACGCCCGGCCCCTGTTGACCACCTGAAGCAGCCCTCCGGGTACAAACAGTGCTCGCATGGACAGGCACAAGTGTTGAAGAGTGCCCTGTTCTAATGCCTTCAGATCCCACCTGCCCCATCGCAGTACATAATGCCGGAGCACAGTGCAGTACACAATGCAAAAACGAAATATTACATTAGCTGCCGTAAAAATATTAAAAGATGTAATTTCACGGCTGATATGGAATCTGGATTGTGGTGCTGACCTTACTGTGTAGTTCAATACCCTGCTTTGAAGCAGCCATTTCTAGCACGGTGTCAAATTGTGGAGTATTTTACCTAGTTATGGTAGTGTTGTTGGGAGCATTGGATTCAGTATTGGGGTGCACATTTTGAATATTGTGACCAGTTCTGAAGTTCACATCTAGAGGGTTTGGTCTAGTCTGGAGATTCAATCCCAAATAATGTGCCCAGTTCTGGACGGCTCATCACGAATAGTATGTTCAGTGCTTGAGATCTCAATTTGAGTATTGTAACTCTCTAAATCGTGTATTGAATAGTTTAACTATTTCAGGATGTTTCATCTGGTAAACTGTGTCTGTCTCTATAAGTATCAACTGACATAGTTTGTTGACTTTAGGTAATGAAATCCACAAAAGGATATGTTAAAAGTACCAATAAAATGTGAGGGTGCATAAACAGATTATAAATAGAGATAACATCTATCTATCTTTCCTGGGTTAAGCCAGACTGCTAGTCAATAGAGATTAAGAGCAAATACACAGTTAGACAAACTGTTCTGCGACACACTTAAGGCAGACAAAGTGGAATACTTTTAACTAAATGTGGGCCCAGTGGATAGTGCACCTATGATGTGAGAAACGTTAGAGGTGGTCATCTGAGTGCTGTGCGTGGCTAAACAAGATGGGTTTCCAGAATGATTTAAGCAGTTAAATCAATGTCTAACATAGATGTGTTGTTAGTATATCTGTTAGGCATGTTGATGAACATTGAATCTTCTAAGAGATGTGTGGTATCATCTTGCATTGATGCAAACATCTCAGCCTTCAGTGTTGGGCGCTCTCAGTAAGTGATCGTCAGTCCATGAAGGACAGAATTACAAATTATGGTTGGCTGTTCCTCCCCTGCACCCAATAATTACGAGTTATTCTGCAATCTATGGTAAATAGCAAGCAGACAGGGTATTCTTGGACAAAAATCCAAAAGCGGATCTTTTCTTCTCCTAGGTGCAAAATAAGAATATGGGGGAATCACTGCAGGTCAAGGCGGTGGGCTGGGAAAATGTCTGGGGCAGGACAGGCTAGTACCAGTCTGAGGGAAGTCATCGCAGCCCCCCTGTGCGTAGGGGTTGGTGGTTGAGGGCCGGCCTTTATTTGTACTTCAGCCCCTGCCTAATCCACACTCCATTTTACCAGCCAGCATTTCTGGTTGGTAAAATGCGTGCGGATGTATCCAAACCCAGGAAATCGAAGTGCAGAACCATAGGACGTCTTGTGATCCAGTGCACTGGAAGCCCAACCTGTGATGCCAGAGGCATCCTGGACCCTCCGTTTTGGCAGCTACACAGGGAGTGGGTCTCTTTATGGGCCTCTTCTGACTTCAGATCAGCAGATGCTCTGCAAGGCACGCTCTAGTAGGGTAAGCTCTGGAATCCTTTTCCATTCTCTGCCCCTATTTGCCATTCGCTTTGTGTCATTGTCCTTCTTAAATGCTGTATTCTGATTGGTAAATGGGCTTTTTAGTCCCTCCTTGGTACCGCCTTGTCTCCATTTGTTAACGCCCATAAGGACTGGACCTTTTACTGGTCATGCTACACGGTCTGCTTTATCATGGCTAAGAGCACTATTTTTATTTTTTTATTTGCAGCGCGGGCCGATTTCTTTTTGGAGGCTGCGCTTGTTTATTTCATTAATTTGCAGAGCAGGCCGCTTTCATTTTTGCGGCTGCACTTGTTTATTTAATTATTTTGCAGCAAGGTCTGCTCACTTTAGCGGCTGCGCTTGGTTATTTAACTAAATTGCTGTTTTCTTCTGCGCGAGGGGTACAGGCGGGGCTAGAGCCAGGCACGTCATGCGAAGCTTGGTTCTGTTGTGGTGAAGGCAGGCACTTTTACCTAAACAAGAATTTGCAATGCAATAAGACTCGCATGTGCGTGAATTAGAGCTATTGACATTGCAAATGACAATGCCTTTGATTTTTGTTTTCGTTTTTAACAAATATATTAAAGGCATTGTCATTTACAACGCCAATAGCTTAAACTCACGTAAATGCGAGACCTTTTGCATTGCAAATTCTTGTTTGTTATGCTGTTCAATACTCTAGTAAAATGCAAATGCCAGCATTTGTAAAGAGCACATCCACTTCCGGAGAGGTGTCCTGGCGCTGGGGGCCGTCGGAAGATTAAGCAAGCTATTGCCCAGAGTCACATGGTGTTGGGTTAACCTGCTGCCAGAGCCGGGGTACGAACCGTGAACCCTCTGGTCATGAGTCAGTCACCCTGGCCGCTGCGCCACACCTCTTCCACTGATGCAGTTGCACACAGAATGTTATAGTGCTCTTATTTCTGTGTCCAAAAATGTTTCCATAAATGTTTGCTGAGGCAAGCATGTATTCCTGAATCAGACTTCATGACCCAGTGTGTAGTCATTGTTTAGCTCTTCAATCCCTGGCGGCACAGCACCCAGGATAATGTGCGGCATGGCTAAACACTTATAACGTCCCAAAGGCTGGACCTATTGGCTATGCCAATGCTTGTTTAATGTTCATTTTGCTGTTATATGCCCCACGTTTTTAGCTCTCCTGTTCTAGTTCACCATCTTTTTAATCTATCTACTCTATTCGTCTAACCTTTTCTTATGCCATGTTCTCTATTAATTTTTTTTCTTTTTCTAGCAACGCTTCTCGTTGGTTCTGGAGCTCCTAATCTGTTCCCCCTTTTATTTTATTTTTCAATCTGTTTGTCATTTTCTAAAATAATCTTGTCTGTTTTTAAAAATCTTAATTTCAATGTCTTCCATCTCATTTTGTTATGCGTCACATCACATTCTTTCTTTGATTTTGCTTTCATTCTTTCTTCTGACTTTTTATTAATTTTTCTTTCAATCCTTGCTGCCATTCTTTTTTACATTTAACTCTTCTGACATTCTGTTTTTAGCTGTCTTGAAGTTAACTTAATTTTATCTGTCCTGCTTCCTCCTTTCTTAATCAATCCTTATCTGACCGGCTCTTTTTGCACATTTCCTTGCCCTTTTCGCCTTTGCTTTATTATCTTCTTTCCCAATCCCTCATTTGCTTCTTTCTCTTTTAATACTAGTTGTTTTTTTCTGGTCTATTCTTCTAACCAGCTTTCTTCTCTCAACTTTCCTTTCTGATTTTCCAATTCTTCTTTCCTTCTTTTGTTTGTCTCCATTCTTACAGTCTTATTCTTTTAGTCTTGCCTTTGTTTTTTTCCTACTTTCTCATTCCCATCTATCCTCTATTCCACACTTCCTTTCCACGCATTTGTCTCTCAATTATGTTTTGTTTGTTTTCATATTTCATATGATGTGTGCTGTCTTTTTTTTGTTAAGGTTCTGTGCGCAAGAGAGGACCATTGCTTCCAAACCCGGTGGGCCAGTCACCGATCTACCCTTCGAATCATTGGTTAAGGACAGAGTTGCCAAACACGCCATATAGTTCCACATCACATGCGTTTCTCTATCCTGTGCCTCACCAATTCCCTCAGAAACAAAATCAATATAGGACAAACAATGAATTTAAACATTTTCCTTCAACCGCTCCATGGTTCCCTTCACAAAAGACCACAAATGCGGCAGTCTACTTTTCAAAGAACCACCAAAAGCCAGGACCACCACAACAAAGCCATAAACCAGGCATGACCCTGGTCTTCCGTGCCTCAAAACCCCCAGCTTCTGCAGAAGTAATACAGAGTGGTCCACCGACAAAGAGTCCAGCTGTTCAATATGCGTTTAATAAGCCTTCTAAGGAGACAACTACCCCCATCCAACTAATGGCGTCTGCCTCCTCTGAAGACCACTGCACTGTCAAAGACCTTGATCCCATACTCAAAGATGAGATCCTGGTGGTCTTGTTGCAACAGCCACGTGGGGTTTATTTTGGGGAATTTGCTGGTCTCTTTCACCGAACTCATGGCTACCAGTTAAAACTCTGCCATCATGGATTTACCTCACTTCGTTCGCTTCTTGATGAAATGATAGACCTGGTGGACGTGAGTGAAGATCCATTTGATCCGGTGATAAAATGCAAAGGACAGCATCACTATGTTTTCATCGGGGGAGGGCCTTTTTCCTCCCAAATCTGAATAATATTATACTCTATATACATTTGTCAATAAATGTTTTAGGACAGTGGAGGCAGTAAAATTATTTTATTCCTCTGCTCATACCTTCTGCCTGACAGACTCTTCAAAGAAGACTAGAGGGGTTCTGTAATATTGTACAAAATAGTAAGTTTTAAAATAAATATTGCTTTCCTATTTTATATATGTTCTGTGTTTTAAGTTGCACCAATTGGTGAGGCCTAGGTGTGGTCGAGTTAAAAGTAGACTGTATGTCAGAGCAGAACATAGTTGTGAAAGAATGTTAGCATTCAAGAGTGTAGTCAGTTGGAGGTAGCAAGAGAAGTGGTTGGTGTGTGCTCCTATTGGCTGTCTCTGGGAAACCATATCTCATGAAATGCGTTTGTCATTGGAAAATAAAGTACAGTTGGCACTAATACAAGTAATTTTGCGATCCGGGTGCTTCTCAAGCATCTTGATATAGGTATTTACCAGCTTAGTGGAATCATTCCTTCTGGCAAAAACATTTGCTGGTGTTTGAGCAGTTAAACATGTCAGAATGTTTTATTGTGTACCAACTGTATTTAAAGAATATATTAGGAACATCTTTTCAGTATGTTATCCACCTTGTTTTACCTATACTGAACAATAAGGTTTGGCAGGCTTATACAACATTTCAAGCTTTTCAATACAAAATGGAGCACTTTCAAAGAGAGAAAAACATTCATGCGGATTGCATGTCCAGATTGCTTTTGCCAGATTTTGAGGTGGCAAGTGAACGAAGAGTAGAATGTCAGGTGGCTGTTATAATGAACCACCTAAGGTTTGCAGTGGAAGGTAATTTTAGAAACTGGATTATTATCTAGGTTGGGGGGCTACCCACCTCCAGGAGCAATCAGAACCCTTGTCAGAGTGAACCCACAAAGTATTAAATAACGTGTGCGCAACAGCATGGTAGCTATGACATAAAACAGACAGGCTTAACTTAGGGCTATATGGATTCATGTAGTACCAAAACAGTAATAGTTAAAATACAAAACAAAAAAAATCCCAAATTAGAAAAGTAGAGTAAAATTTAGTACACAAGTTTAAATAAAAAATTACATCTTATGAGGGATATGATTTTTAAAGTTTTAAATAGAAATAGCTCCACAAAGCGCCAATGATCGTTAGTGATCACAATAGACAATGACCTAGGTGAAATTTGAACCTGCCCAGGATGGGGCGCGTGGGTCTGATACACCAGTCAGGTTCGTTCTGATCAAAGATTTTATCTTCTGACTTAGTCCTTAAGTCCAGATCCACTACAAGGTTACACGTCTAAAGCCCTCCCAGGACCTCAGCGGAGGCACTTTGAGACTCACAGGTTCTCAGACAGAGGCCATTAGTAGAGTCTAGTTCAGTTGCGGCTGGTCATCTGGTTACTACCGGAAAAAAGGCCTCACTGTAGCTTGTTGAATCCCTGTAGCTTGAGCCCAGGACATTCAGCCAGATGACCCTATGAGTCTGCTTCTTTGTCGTGGGTACACAAGATCAGTCCTTCAGGGCTTCTTACAGGTCACAAGTAGCAAGTCCAGTCCTCTTCTGGTCTTCCACAGGTCTAGGAAGTGTTCTGAAATGGGTGCCTGGCGGTGCCACATTTATGCCTCCCAATAGCTAGGTGACGGAAATGACTCATGGGCATGCCCTAACCAATGGGGTCAAATTTCCCATGTCGACCCTACCCAATTTGGGAATTTTCAAGTTGGCAAAAGTCTTTGGCCACACCAGACCTTGGCTCTGGGGGTTTAGGGTGTGTGTTGGATGTGCACTAGGGTAATCCTAGTATCCTTCCACATCTAATACTATAATCCAGTTTGAGGCAGCCACTACATTCTTAAAAACCCAGAGACAGACGTCATGTAGGGTAAAAGCAGAGCCCTTCAGCAACCACTTATTGGAATCTTAATAACTTTATTGGCATTCTGTACTCCCACCCCTTTGCAAGTGTGTCCCAAGTGTTATATGTGAATCTAACAGACTTGTTAAGCAGGATTTTACACTGAAGTGTCAAAAAGGATGCGCACAGCCCACACTCTGTAATCTGTGGAGTCATCTCTGCACTTTTAGATCAGCCTAGTGTCTGCTCCTTGGAGTTATTTCAAACCTATTGAAAGTTATTTATCTGCTTGAAAGATCTGAAGAGCAAATGCAATTAAGCCTCCAGAAATTTCAGGCGGGGAATAGGTTACATTCTAATATTTACTTTTCCTAAATATTTGCTAAAAATCACTGTTGAATTTGATTTTTTAAAACTACTAAAAGTAGCTAAATTATTTTACTAGCTGGTCCTGTTTCTGAGGTACAATGTTGGTATTTTAATCTGTGTTCTGGTTTTCTACATAGGAAAGCTAGGCATGCCAGAGTGAAAATACGTTTTTGATGGGTGCATCTACCTGCGAAACCCTCACTTCTGAATATCCTAAGTGCCAGCATTCCACTGAAACTTCCTTGAAAGCTCTCCCATGTCGACAAGGGTGCCATAATGCCTATGGTCCCGCAACGCAGCACCAAGGGTCGTCCCTGAAGCCAAAAGAAGCCCCCGTTCGCATGCAGACATCAGTTCCCTTTTATCCACGCCTTCGACATCTAGCGGTTTCCTTTGGCTCTCCAATAGAGAAGAGTGGTAGTCTTTTGACCTTTTTTTTATTGTTGCATTTCTTGTAACAATGTCTCCACCGCAATAGTCAACTTTTAAGCCTTGTAGAGACTGTGAGGGTCGGATGTCTATTACTGACCTTCATGATATTTGCTTTTGGTGTTTAGGGATGGATCATGAGGTTGACACCTCTTTGTACCAGAAGATGAATCCTGAATCCTAAATCCTTGAAGGGAAGGGAGACAAAGATGTTCATGGCTAGAGCGAGGCAGGAGAAGACAGATCATTCGGAGTCTTGTCCTCGATCCAAGCTTCAGTTTCCCCGATTTATCGAGGTCAGCAAGGAAGAAGCATAAGAAGAAGCTGCATCATGCTTCTCGATGTTGTCCTTCCAAAGAGGAGTTGCCGAGGTCGGTGTCTCTGCGACTGGCTTCGGATGATGGATGTCAAGGACAGGAGGGGCAATGCTTGCTTCAAAAGGGTGCAGTGGGGTTGGTTCTAGAGCAGGAACGGGGTCAGGGATGCTATCCCCGTTATGTCCTGAATCCCAAAAAGAACGGTAGTTTACATCCGATCCTAGACATCAGGATTTTCGATTGGTTTCTCAAGCATGAAAAGTTCAAAATGCTGACCCTAGTATAGGTGCTTCTTACAGTGGAGAAGGAAGCACTGGATGGTTTCAATTGATTTGCTGGATGCTTATTTTCACATCCACATTCTACAGTTGCACAGGCAGTATCGCCGATTCACGCTGGGGATCTTAATATTATCAGTTTGCGGTAATCCCATTTGGTCTTACTTCCACACTTCTTCTTCACGAAGGTGATGGCAGTGGTCGCAGCACATCTCAGAAGGTGGGGAATATCAGTATTCCATTACCTAGATAATTAGCTGACCAAAGCCAAGTCTCTGCAGTTGGTGTTGCAGCACTTGCAGTTGATTACTCAGTAGTTGGTCAACCTGGATTTTTCTATCAACAACCCCAAATCTCACCTAGAGCTCTCTCAGTGCACCCTGCTTAATAGGGGAACGACTGGACACCGCAGTAATTCGAGCCACTACAGTAAATCGAGCCTTCTCTGATCTTCAAGGGATTCTGGACATTCAGGCTATGTTTCCGGTGTTTCAGAATGGAGCTATGGTTCCAGTCCTGAAGATCTTACGCCTTTTCAGTCTGTTAGCCTCCTGCATTCTGCTGGTCACACATGCACTCTTACACATGAGGTGGTGCCTCCACTAGCAGTGGGTTCAGCACAGCGGTATTCCCCAGGAGTCGATCAAGATTTCCAGACCCTGCAGTGGATCTTCAATGGTGGTGTGTGTTCTGCAATCTGTCTCAAGGGAAGCCATTTCACACTCCACCTCCAGTGGCCACAGTTCTAACGGATGCTTCCAACCTAGGGTGGGGAGCTCATTTGGGGAATCTGAATATCAAAGGACTCTTGTCTACAGAGGAACAATTGGGTTATATCAGCCTGTTGGAATTGAGGGTACAGGTCTTAACAGACAATACTACTACCATGTGGTATATCAACAAGCACGGGGGAGTATGGTGGCATCCTCTCTGCCGAAATGTGTGTCATAGCAAATTACTTGGCAGGAGTTCTCAACGTGTGTGCAGACAGCCTGTCTGCGTTTTTCAGCCGACCACAAGTGGCTTCTCCACCCGGAAGTGGTTCTAGACATATTCTGTTTATGGGGGTCTCCATGGATAGACCTTTTACCACTCAAGAGAACACAGACTGCCCGTCATTCTGCAGCCTGGAGTATCCGGTTCAGGGGGCATGCATTTCAATTTGACTGGGAGTCCCAGCTGTTTTACACATTCCCCCCCACCTCATACCCCTGATTCAGAAGATAATTTGCCTCGACTGGGCCCAAGTCATATTAATAGCCTCAGATTGGCCTCAAACGGCGCGGTACACAGACCTACACTTCTCCCTGTGCCCTCCTTCTCCCTCACAGGGCAGACCTCCTCTCGCAGTCACAGGTTCTACACCCCCACCTCCATAGCCAGCACCTATATGCCTTGAGAATGAACGGGGCAAACCGAGTTCTTATTCACTTCCGCCTGATGTGGTGAATGTTATTTTATTGTCCAGAAGGCACTACACCGAATTGGTTAATGCTGGCAGATGGCCTAAACTTGTAGTGATAATTCTATATACCCTTTAAAGGCACATTTGTCAAATATTTAATGTATTGCTCTTTCTTCGGTGCTGCAAGGCTATGCAGTTGCCACGATTAAGGGTTATTTGGCTGCCCTTTCAGAGTTTCTTTCAACTTCGCTTTTTAAGTCACTTATAGCTTAAAGGTTCATTAAGGGACTTAAAAATCAATACCCTCCCACTCCGTTCATCATGCCTCAGTGGGATCTTGATTTAGTTCTTACTTATCTAATGTGTTCTCCATTTGAATCTTTTCATAGTTGTCCCTGGGGATTTCTTCCTTTTAAGACAATTCATCTTGTTGCCATAACATCCGCTAGATGAGTTAGTTGCAGGCCCTAAGTGTGAAGCCTCCCTTCATGACTTTCTTCCCTGATAAGGTAAATCTCTGAGCCAGGGCTACTTTCCTGCCAAAAGTATTTACTCCCTTCCATTTAGGTCAGTCCATCACCCTTCCTACTTTCTATCCTCTTCCACATCCATCCAAAGAGGAGGAAAGTCTTCTTCGATTGCACCCCAAAAGGGTTGTTAATTTTTAGGTGGACAGGAAACCTTGATTTCAGGCTGGATGACCAACTGTTTGTGGGATACGTTGCCAAAATGAAAGGAAAAGCAGTTCATGTCACGATGGTCATCCTTTGTATTTAGATCTGCTATGCCATGGCACACAAAGAACCTCTAGACGGTATTTGTGCTCATTCCACTAAAGCTAAATCGTCTTCCTCTTCTTTAGCACTATTGTTTATACTCTTAAGTGAGGAGGGACAGTCACTTTGCTCATTCTGTTTTACAGGATTTTTAGGCATAGGCAGACATGTCCCTCATAGTAGCATGATGGGTTAGATCTGAGAGTAAAGTCGGAGATGCCAGAATGTGAGAGGACAAAATACACGTGTAAGGAGGGAGTACAAAGTTAGGGGTGAAAGCCCAGAAAGTGAGTGATGAGAAAACTAAGTGGGACTCTGGTTTGGATGGAAGAGACTTGGAATAGTAAGAGGTGTTGGAGTAAAGAGACCTGGTATATTAAGGTGTGGTGGGGTAGGAAGCTTGGAATAATAAGGGGTGTTGATTAAAAGACCTGGAATAATAAGGGGTGTTGAGGTAAGAGACCGGGAGTAATCAGGGGTGTTGGGGTAGGAGACATGGAGTAATAAGGGGTGTTGGGGTAAGAGACTAAGGGTCATGAGGGGTGTTGGGGTAAGAGACTAAGGGTCATGAGGGGTGTTGGGGTAAGAGACTAAGGGTCATGAGGGGTGTTAGGGTAGGGGACATGGAGTAATAAGGGGAGTTGGGGTAAAAGACCAAGTGTCATGAGGGGTGTTGGGGTAAGAGACCTTGATTAATAAGGAGTTCTGGGGTAAGAAATCCAAAATAATAAGGGGTCATGGGCTAAGAGATCTGGAATAATAACGCCTGTTGTGGTACAAGACCTAGAATAAGAACGGGTGTTGGGGTAAGAGATCTGGACTAATAAGGGGTGTTGGGGAAAAAGACCTGGAGTAATAAGTGGTGTTAGGGGTAAGAAACCTGGAGTAAGTATGTTGAAAAGACTGGAATTGTAAAGAGTTTTGGGGTAAGAGACCTGGAGTAATATAGGATTTTGGTTTAAGAGACCTGGAGTAATAAGGGGGTTAGGGGTAAGAGACCTAGACTAGTAAGTGGTGTTTGGGTAAGAGACCTGGAATAGTAAGGAGTATTGGGGTAAGACACCTGGAGTAATAAGGGGTGTTGGGAGTAAGAGACCTGAAATAGTACGTGGTGTTGGTGTCTGGGCCGGACTGGGAACTGAAAGCAGCCCTGGCAAATTTTGCCAGACCAGCACCTGTCTAGGGCATAGCGAGCGAGCCCAACCGCTACTAGGGGAGTTTGGTGGCGTTCTCCCACCAAGAAAATTTGGAAAAAAGACCGACCAAAATGGTAAACTTTACAGCGCATTTTTCATTACATATTCAATTGTATTAACTTTCGTAGCACAGTAAATAGTAGACGACCTTAAAGAGCACCAGGTTACCCACCCAGTCATATGTACCCATAGACATTCTTTCAGGGAGCACCAAAAATAGACAAGTAGTGAATTAGAGAGAACAAAGTAAAAGTGAGACCAGCCACCACATGGTGTGTAGCGAGCTAGCACAGTGAGCAACCACCCCCCCAAGAAAAGTTTGGAGACAGAAAGGCCAAAACAAAGCATTTTTCAACACATTTTCTCTCCTAAACCGCACTGATGACATCACCAGGTCTGTAACGAATGAGGCAATTCCAATAATTGATCACGCCATCCATGTACAACTGAGCCAGTTCATAGGTATAATGGACGATTCCATCACAATGCCCTTGAGCCAGAGAATAATTAAAAACGTCATCTTTGTGCCATGGTCTCTCCTGGGCTGGGTGCTTGTGGTCACTGCAGTGCTACCATAAGACCACATGCCATGACAATAGGCGAGGCGCTACTCTTGTTTCCCAGACATTACCTTGCATTCTGGGACATGTAGTTTTGTTTTTCCAGTTATGGGCCTGGGTCTAAATTTTCATGCAAAGTGCTGAGGCTAAAAGGTCAAGATGGGGTGAAAGCATCACGCTCGTCAAGAGTCATTTTACAGTCGGTTTTCAAAGCGAATCACAATTTTATCAACCAGTGGTGAGAACAATGAAGACAATAAATGTTTTTGACAGTGTTTTGGCCTCCTCATTAGCTACCACTCACTACACCTAGTCTCTGTATGTGTGCCCACATACTTGAGTCTACAGGGTACTGCTGACATGATGCCAGGTACCAAGTGGCTTTTCCTGGTGCCACCAACTTTCTTTCCTATCTCCCTCCAGCAGCAGTGTGCCCCTGAACCAGCTGGCATCCCATTGTGGTACACACATCAGACTGCCCTTGCATGTGTGAGCACCCCTTAAGATGTGGGTACACCTCTCGCAGCACTCACTCCAAGCATCTGCCGTCACAAGGTTTGCTGGCCTGGCAGTGTGTGCGCACAAACCCAATGCCACCTTCTCTTCTTCGTGGGGCATGTAGCATGCAGGGTGCCTAGTATGTTAAACCACTGAGACGCACATTACCCCCAGCACCTAAACTGCTCAGACTACATGCAAGTCAATCATGGCCAGCACCCTATCCGTGCTAAACATACCAAGGAAAACAGCTTTCCACACACAGACGTGGGAGGACACAATACAAGCGTCATCTGTGGTTTGAATTCTCATTATAAATGCTTTGCTTTAAAATACCATAACAAAACACCAATATAAAAATAAATACAGGACTGCAAGTACCAGAATGCACTCTGCTTTGCAGAAGTCCTATATACAACAATGCGTACTGTACATGCAGTTTTGATTTTCATTTTATAAACGCAGGAATTCAAGTTCCATAAAGAAATATCCCATGAGAAGGTATGATATACAAAATTCATGTAATTTTGAGTTTCATTCTGGTTCTGTAAGTACCAGAGTGAAATCTATCATGCACAGATATCCTACAAAAATACAAACTGTACATGTTGCTTTGATTTTCATTTGATAAATTCAGGAGTACAAGTACCAGAATGCAATATTCCTCCTACGTGTATTATATAGTACACACCGAGTACATGTTCTGCTGGTTTTCAATTTACAAATGAAGGTCTACAAGTATCAAAATGCATCCTAGGCCAATTATAGCATAAAACACACTGTACATGTTATTTTAATTTTCCAAACGCAGGACTCCATGTACCAGAATACAATATTCAATGTACATGCATGATATAAAACAATGCACACTGTTATTTTGATTTTCTTTTTCCAAATGCAGGACTTCAGCTACCAGAATGCAATATCGAATAGACAAGAAGAACACAAGCTGCTTGTATAGTTTAGATTTTCCTATGAATGCAGGCTACAAGTATAAGCACATAAACTGCAAAACAGGGCAAGATAAGTTGTTGTAAAACAACTGAGGTGGTAAATCGCAAATCTCTAGTCACACACTGACCTGCTAAAAAAGGAGGGATGCTATCTCACTCACTCAGCACTCCCTCATACCCCAGGACCTAAGCTCCTCACTAGCCAAGTGCCTAGGAGGCATCACGTTGTTCTTGGTAGCGCTATAGATACTCATCACACAGACCTAGCTGCAGATAGTGGTGTGACGTAAACCTCCCTCCCCCAGCAAAATAAGCTGAGGGGCCACAAACTCTCATACCTCACACACATTCGCAGTATGGAGGCTGAACTAGGGGCCCTTAAAGATGGAACGACATCACCGCAAGGGCCTGCGCTGGTTCCCTAGCTGCAGAGAAACATAAAGGCGCCATGCCAGCGCTATGCAAATCATTAAAATAAATGAAAACATATACAAAAACTTTTTAAATTCATGAATATGCATGAAATTTTGCATACATTGAATATATTGATGTGACGCACATCCCTTTATAACTGCACACCTCTTTGCCAAGCAGTCCTTTCATTATGCTTTGAAGGTAGGGCCATGCTGACGTGTTAAAGTCAGCATAACAAAACACGGCAAGCCACAATAATGACGCTGTTTGTCTCAACCGGATGCCTGTGCCGGTCTCATCGCCTCCAGCATGGCTTGGCGCGGCATAAACGCTATACTCTGTGGTCGAAGTGGGGGAAAAAAGTAGGAGAACTGTGGGCAGAGACTCCGAGGGCAGAGCTAACTCAAGGATTCGATCAGTGGGCGGAGTCAAATTTGTGGCCAGAATTTGCCAAACATCCCAATTTTTGGGATGTCTTTGGCATTTCACCGACCGGTTACAGCGTATTGTGTTATTTAATTCAACCAATGAATTCACTTGATTATTTATGGTTTAATTGGAGTTGTTGGCATTTAAATGCATCATAAAGTGGGATATATTTCCAATCACACAATGTCCCAAATACGCTTAAAAGTGGAATCATAAGCCATTTGTCTCCAAGCCATGCCATTTCTCTTATTAGCACTTCCCCTCCCTTCTTACACAAGAGAAGTTCAAACATGAATGGCAAAATATCCTAGTTTGCAAATGTTTTCTATATAATTATGGCTCTGCCATATTTGCCACATAATACATCATCCACTGTATAATCTTACAGTTTTTAACTAATCATTTTTGTAGCTCAAACGGATAAAAGGTTACTAAAACGTGACTTGAGTTGCTGCAAAGTGGACGGCCCTTTGCAAAGGTTGACTGATCACCTTTCTTACTGCTGCATTTGTATGTTATACTGATACGAATGAAGCAGAATCTTTGCAGAGACTTAACGTGTAAAAATGTCTAAATAATTAAGTATAAGAAAATATATTACAATACACTGCAGCCTTTATTTTGTTGCATAATTTAGTCACGCTGCAGCATCATTTTGTCCCCCATTGCTGCATAATTCCAGTGGCTCCAGAGCAGGCAGCACATGTTAAAAGTGCTTGTGCATGAAGAGACTGTGAAGTTTGCAAACTTAGGTTGGTGTGCCTGCAAATCCTGCATTGCCGATCCTTGGTGAATTGCAGCTACTACTGCTGAAACAAGGCCTATGGAGGTACCAATGGGTGAGGTGGACTGGCCTCGATGGTAGGGTCGACTTTAGTGCTGGTGGCGCCCTGTGCAACAATGTTTGCTGGTGCCCCCAATGATCACCTATGCCTCTGACTCCCTCACTACCACCCTTTAACAGTCCCCCTCAAGTCTCCATAACCACACTCTTTCTCTGATGCATTTCACTTGATTTCCAGGGTCACTCATACCAGTGTACAGTGTCAGAGCACTTTACATTACACACACTACACAGAGACAATCATTTATACGTGTGTAAATCACTGTATATGAAATGTTACATAAGACAAAGGACTACAAGGTGTAGACGCCACATGACAACCATACTAGCAGGCAGTATAGTGTAATAGCTCACTGTTCTGTTAGGATTTTAACTTATAAACAGCAAGTAACAAAAGGATCTTTCTGACAAAAGCAGTAACCTACTAACCTAGTTACATTATGTGCACTTTGTGATCTGTATGGTACATGTTCTTTGCAGCAGGCACGTTAACCCTCTGTGCTGCCTTTCCAGGAGTCAACCCTTCCACTAGACAAAACTCTGATCTCTCTCTAGGAAGAACATTAATCACTGACATTATCATAACATTTTTATTGATGCTGAAAATTGCTGGAAGCCAGGAAGGAGGCTGCAAGTATTTTTAAAACCATAATATACTTGCAACACTACGCACGCACCTGAAATAGGTACCCAGTTCGGTCACACCGTACGCACCACCCTAACCTGCTCAAGGTTCATGTGATCTCAGTGACACAGTCACAGTTGCTCTAGGGTGTGCTGCTTCGTAGGCATGCCTGCAAGACTGGAGATGAACTTTAGTATGGATTGTGGTGGCCAGGCCTTCAAGGTTAACCCACAATTAACACCACTAGGGTACACCTGCTTGTGCTTAGACATCAGGCCTTCTAAGGTCTAGTGGGGCATTCTAAGGTCTAGCATAGGAATATGCTCCCTCAGGAGAGGGATCTGGTGGACTGGTCATGAAGGATGAACCCGGTTCACCAGTTCCAAATTCGACAGCTCTGGCCAAAGTGCCACATCCTCTCCCCCACTGAACACCTTACAGCCCCACTGAGAGAAACTCGCACTGCCTTCAGCTACAACTTAATTGTGCCTGCTATAAACACTTGGATGTGGCTCAATTCAAATTATGCACTTGATAAGAGTAATATGCTTCCTAAAAAAAAAGGGGGGAAAGCAAACTCTCATAGGGAATGCAAGATTAAGTAAAGCATGTGAAACGTAAGCAGAAACATGGTTACCTTAACGATCTCTCACTCACTATTCAGAAATCAGCGAGTGGTTTTACCTGAAAAGTTAAGGACATGACTACAGGGTCCTGAAGGGAACCATTACAATGTCCTTTGCTTATATCCTTACAAAAGGTAAGCAGTATGGTTTAAAAATACCACATCCGTAAACACAGAGCCATGGTACACATTTTGTTTTCCAATCAACCAGGTATTGCAATACATCCAGGAATGGTGCACTTCCCCACCTGGGGACAACAATGCTGTTCAAAGAAAGACAAGAAAACAAAAGTAGCGTTTCACTGCAAAGTCTGTGAAGTGAGGCTGATGCGTTTGGATGTGAATAAAACCAACTGGCCACTTCGCAACTACTCTGTCTTGCTTTATTTAGTTATGTATTTATTTTTCATATTTAAAACCTTTTATTTCTCTCTATCCCGAGGCTGCACTGTGGAATAAAAAAATGTCAGAAAAAGGGCATTTCCCGCAAGAGAATTTTTCTTTTTTGGATCCATTTCACACGGAAGCAACTAAATGAACGAAGGAAAGAGAGGTTGTGACCCGTTTCTTCAAGTCACGGTTTTCAGTAAGTGAGGAGCAAGACAGAAAGAGATGGAATAATAGGAAGAGAGGGGAGCATTATGCGGAGAGATTGAGAATCGTTGTAGTCAGGGCAGGCCTGGGCTCGATTTGCCCGTGTCGGACCGACTGCATGAGTCCGAGACATTGACATTAAGCACAATCAGGCCCAACCATCCCCGCTGTGCCTGGTTGTGCTTAATGTCACTGTCTCACGCAGTCGGTCCGACACTGCCAAATCGTCCACAACAGAACCGGCCCCCTGTCCCAAAACTGGCCCCCACCCCATCCAGCCTACCGGGGGATTGCCCGGTGCCCGGACGTACCAGTCCGGCCCTTGTTGGGGTAAGAGACCAGGAATAGTAAGAGTTGTTCGGGTGAGAGACCTGGAGTAATAAGTGTTGTTCGAGTAAGAGACCTGGAGTAATAAGGCTTGTTCGGGTGGGTAATATTGGGTGTTGGGATAAGAGACTTGGAATAATAAGGGGTTTTGCGGTAAGAGACCTGGATTAGTAATGGGTGTTGGGATAAGAGACCTGGAAAAATAAGGGGTTTTGCGGTAAGAGACCTGGATTAGTAATGGGTGTTGGGGTAAGAGACCTGGAATAAGGAGTGTTGTGGTAATAGACCTGGAATAGTAAGGGGTGTTGGGGGTAAGAGACCCGGAGTAATAAGGAGTGTTGCAGGTAAGAGACCCGGAGTAATAAGGGATGTTGGGGTAAGAGACCCGGAATAATAAGGGGTGATGGGGTAAGAGACCTGGAATAATAAGGGGTGTTGGGGTAAGAGACACAGAATGATAAGGGGTGTTGGGGGTCAGGGACCTGGAGTAATAATGGATGTTGGGCTAAGGGACCTGGAATAGTAAGGAGTATTGGGGGTAAGAAACTGGATTTATAAGGTGTGTTGGGGTAAGAGACCTTGAATAATAAGGGGTGTAGGGGTAAGAGACCTGGAACAGTAATGGGTGTTGGGGGTAAGTGACCTTGAATAATGTGTTGGGATAAGTGACCTTGAATAATGAGTGTTGGGAACCTCTACTGACCTGCCCACGCTCCTTCTGGGTGTTTGCTGCCGATTTCCTTGCCATCGGAACCCCCTGCCTGCCTCTCGCCGTCTCGCTGGTCCCACCACCTTGCCAGCGCGACCGCCAAGTGGAGTGCGGGCTGGGGACCACCACTCCCAGCAACCCCTGTGGCTCACGCATCACCAGACCGCGCCAGGAGGCGCATAAAAGCGGAGTAAGCCCCTGCCGAGTGGGGAACCTCTACTGACCTGCCCACGCTCCTTCTGGGTGTTTGCTGCCGATTTCCTTGCCATCGGAACCCCCTGCCTCCCGCCGTCTCGCTGGTCCCACCACCTTGCCAGCGTGACCGCCGAGTGGAGTGCGGGCTGGGGACCACAACACCCAGCAACCCCTGTGGCTCACGCATCACCAGACCGCGCCAGGAGGCGCATAAAAGCGGAGTAAGCCCCTGCCGAGTGGGGAACCTCTACTGACCTGCCCACGCTCCTTCTGGGTGTTTGCTGCCGATTTCCTTGCCATCGGAACCCCCTGCCTGCCTCCCGCCGTCTCGCTGGTCCCACCACCTTGCCAGCGCGACCGCCGAGTGGAGTGCGGACTGGGGACCACAACTCCCAGCAACCCCTGTGGCTCACGCATCACCAGACCGCGCCAGGAGGCGCATAAAAGCGGAGTAAGCCCCTGCCGAGTGGGGAACCTCTACTGACCTGCCCACGCTCCTTCTGGGTGTTTGCTGCCGATTTCCTTGCCATCGGAACCCCCTGCCTGCCTCCCGCCGTCTCGCTGGTCCCACCACCTTGCCAGCGCGACCGCCGAGTGAAGTGCGGGCTGGGGACCACAACTCCCAGCAACCCCTGTGGCTCACGCATCACCAGACCGCGCCAGGAGGCGCATAAAAGCGGAGTAAGCCCCTGCCGAGTGGGGAACCTCTACTGACCTGCCCACGCTCCTTCTGGGTGTTTGCTGCCGATTTCCTTGCCATCGGAACCCCCTGCCTCCCGCCGTCTCGCTGGTCCCACCACCTTGCCAGCGCGACCGCCGAGTGGAGTGCGGGCTGGGGACCACAACTCCCAGCAACCCCTGTGGCTCACGCATCACCAGACCGCGCCAGGAGGCGCATAAAAGCGGAGTAAGCCCCTGCCGAGTGGGGAACCTCTACTGACCTGCCCACGCGCCTTCTGGGTGTTTGCTGCCGATTTCCTTGCCATCGGAACCCCCTGCCTGCCTCCCGCCGTCTCGCTGGTCCCACCACCTTGCCAGTGCGACCGCCGAGTGGAGTGCGGGCTGGGGACCACAACTCCCAGCAACCCCTGTGGCTCACGCATCACCAGACCGCGCCAGGAGGCGCATAAAAGCGGAGTACGCCCCGCCTCGCGGGACGCCGGGCGAAGCTCGGGCAAAGGGCGGGCCCTCTTAGGCCTGAGGAGTCTGGTCTGGGCCACGTCCTTGGTTTTACCAGCAAGACATCGTCCAAGGTAACTTACCCCTGCTGAACTGTGTGTGATTAAATTGCGGCCCAATATTGCACCTATTAAGGCACCAAGTGGAATCATGGTTAAAAAGACACCAATGTCTACCCGATCCACGACAAGGAAATTAGCTCAGGCAACAACCCCACTCCCAAGCTTAACTGCAATTGACAGAATGTTACAACAAACTATTGGGGTTGTTGTCACTGCTATAGAAAACACCGAAAGACGCCTCTCATTACCACCGAGCATGTGCCTGATAAATTCCACGCAAGGAGCCAATATACCTGTAAATACATCTATAATAACAGCTATGTCACAGGACTCAATTTTATTGCACTCTTATGTGGACTTACCGGGGAATGGCCAGAAGCATGATGTATTACAACAGTCACCACCAACTGTGTTTATCGATCGGGAAAGTAGGCTGTTACTAACTCCCAACTTACAGCCCAATGAGATCTCTTGCCTTTCCCCTCCCACAGTGATCGATGCATCTAACGCTAGAGTCGAGTTAGACGACTGTGATAATGTTAATAATGATATCAACTTAATAGATGAGACAGTCAACACGAGCCCATCACATGGTATGAGTGATCATGGATCCGGTCGGTCCAAACATAAATCAGCATCCAGTAGGAAACTGGTAATTACACATAGACATGGGAGGATATACAGAAGGAAAAGGAAGAGGTTAATTCAAACTACCCTGAAACCAGGGGAGAGGGAGACACATTGCAGCAGAGTAGCAATTTACAACCAAATGAAAATCAGGGTACTGTCCAACAAAATGTACTCCCCATTAACATGGAGGGCCTTATATCACAGCTAGAGCACTTGGTAAAATCTCACATTACACCAATGGCTGAAAGACTGAGGGTCTTAACGCATAAGGTAGAGAACTTAGAAAAGCTGGGATTAGCTAACTTAGATCTGTTAGAACATCTTGGTACACAAACTAAGCAACCCACAACCAACGCCCCAAAGGTTTAACCTAATAACATCTTGACTGGCAGCGAAACGAGAATAGCCAATCATTCGGCCACGGTAAATGCAACTACCGCTCCGATAAAATTACCTACTAATACCTCTAACACAACAACGAGGCATAAAGCTGACGTGGGGCAAAGGGAGAAAGGGAGTTTAGTCCCTAACAGCATGGACAGGGCAGCACCTGTCCGGAACACTGACAACATAATTCCCGCAACGATAAACCTACCACCGGAAAGTAGTGCGTACGTAGCCATTCTCGCTAACGTACCAAAGCTTAAGCCCACTCAATTCGAAAATCGGCAAACCCTTAAGAATAAAACACTGCATTGGCTTGCCCAAAACTGTGGGTTTCCAATGTGTGGGGCAAATCAGATTATTTCAACACAGAGAGTAGGATGGTTGGGACCCAGCAAAAAGGAGATAAATGGAGACTGTATAGTCATAAATTTAAGGACCCCTGATTGGGCTAGAGATTCAATTCTAAATGCACCCGTACCCTCTAAACGAGAATTCAATACAACTTTGCTCCCTTTAGATTACTTCTATAGGGGTCAGTCAGGAAAATACGCCATAGCTCGGATTGCTGACCATCATAGAGCTACTTATTTTAATCAATATAACATAGCTTATGATGCTGCTCCACTTTACAACCCATGGGACAACTTTGCAATCCCGACTTATAACAGATTCCAGGTGTTTGGCTCACTAGATGAGAATGACTGACTGAGGGAACAGACTACACTACCTCACTCTGAAGCAACTGTACTTAGGGGAATGGTCGAAACCAATCAAGGATCGCCAGGCATAAATAGGGTAGCAGGGGATACCGTAGTAAGGTCAGTAAGTAACGACCAGCACATAATTGACAAAATAGTACAGTCAGACGCAACCCCTGTTATAGATATAACACTAGGTGAGAGTTTACAGAGACCTGAAACGGCTGCACTTTATGATACCATACATGACAATACTGCTGAAGGCCTCTCGGTTATTACCTGGAATGTAGCTGGAATTGCTGCTAAAACAACTACGCCCTTCTGGAACAGCTTCAATAAATATGGATACGATATAATTTGTCTCCAGAAGACGTGGCATAGAGCCTAAATACAAGTTGAGGGGTATACATCATACAGTGTGGATGCAACAGCTTCCTCAGCAGGAAGAGCAAAAGGTGGTCTATTGACTCTGATATCAACCACACTAACTGAGTTTAGTTTTGGAAGTTATGTGGAGGTGGCCGCGCATGCATTGATTCTGCGCCTAGTACATGGTAAAGGTAGGGACCTAGTCATAGTAAATTTTTATAACAATATTATTGGAACCAACCGGGGCATGATCGTATCAGACATAGAGCGGGCTATAGAGAGAGTATTAGGGCTATTAAGCGAACCCCCAGTAATAATATGGGTGGGAGACTTTAACATCCAAGCATGTAGTCATGCACGGAAGGGGATTTGTGGTCATCGAGGGGAGTACCATAGCGGAGGTAGTACTGTTCACAATCATTTCCCGCACTCTAATTATGGAAGCGCCCTGAATAATTTAGTAGCAAAACTAGATCTCGAGTTACTAGATTGCACAAAGAACAAAGATAATGAGGAGTGCCCATCATTTAGAGGGAGGGATGCCCACTCTAACATCGATCACATTCTGGTGTCCAATGGATCAGTTTACTCCAATGTATGGGTAGTTGAGCAGCCAGTGAGCGACCATAACAGCATATCGCTGCTACTATCAGGCTGGGGGCCAGAAACCCAAATTTATGGGAGACCTGTCCAAGGGATCACAGCCGAAAGACCAAACGGCATGAGAATAAAGTGGATCAGAATAAATCCCGCCCAATTTATGATGGATGTTCTCTCAAAATGTAGAGGGGAAATTGGCTACGGTCTGGCAACCGAAGTGACTCCAGGTAATTTACTCGCTAACTTTTTAAAAATAACTAAAGTGGTTGATGACACACTTACAGTGAGGAGTCGAAAGTTGTGTGGTTTGATAAGCATTGTGCCCAGTCATTAAACAAACTTACGTTAGCTCTTGACACTAAACCCAGAGATTTAGTTAAAATTAGAGAGGAGCGTCATAATTACAAGACCTGCCTGGCTATCAGGAAAAAGAACTCCAAAACGAGGTTTGGTCTAACTTGGATATGGCAGCGGAAACAAAAAACCACAAACTATTCTGGGAAACTGTAAATAGCCCACTCCTCAAGAACGATAACATTCCTCATATTACCTCTCATGTAAGCTGTCGCGCCTGGATTGCCCATTTTACTGGGATTTTTAACTCAGATTTTAACTTAGATGGGCCAATTGTAACCATAGATATAGTGCACAGTTCGAAATGGCAAAGAAAGCAGTTATCTGTGACCCTAACTGAGGTTACCGAGGCAATAAGAAATAGTAAAGGTGGTAAAGCCCCAGGCCCAGATGGGGTGCCCATGGATTTTTATAAACACGAAATGAACTTATGGGCACCCATACTGACACGATATTTTAATGCAGCTATAGAAGATGGGCTCCCACCAACATGGGGTCAGTCCATTATTGTACCCCTCTACAAGAAAGGCTCCAGGTCAGAGGCACGTAATTACCGTCCCATCTCCCTTCTGGACTCGTCAATTAAAATCCTGAGTCGAGTCCTTTTAGAGAGACTGGAAGCCTAGGTTGAGGAAAATAACATCTTAACCCCAGTGCAGTACGGGTTTAGAAGGGGGATGGGGACAATGGAGCAGTGCGTGAACCTGGAACTTATTATCGGCAAATACACAAAAGCCAAAGAGGGAAATCTATTTGTGTTTTGCCGATCTAAGTTCGGCATTTGATCTGGTGGAACACTCGCGCCTATGGCCAGTCCTGCTAGAAATGGGTGCCCCGACCAAAATCATCCACTTCTTGGCTAGATTGTACGAAAACTTGTCTAGCAGAGTTAGATTTGGATCTGCTGGAGAATGTACACCCCTTTTTAGAATTAATAGAGGCATTCGACAAGGATATGTTCTTGCCCCACTTTTATTTTCTTTATTTATAAATCAGATAGATCAAATTCTAAGAACAATCCAAGTTGATGCCCCTATTATAAATGGTAATCCCATTCCAATCTTATTATACACGGATGACGCGGTTCTTTTATCCCGGACCCAAAACGGCCTGCAACTTTTAATTAATAAGTTCAATACTTTCACCGAAAGCAGAAAGTTGATAATTAATAAAGGTAAAACCTTTATAATGTCTTGTGGTAGGAAGACAAGAAAGAGCAGGACCTTTCATTTGGACGGGGAGAAATTGGAAACCGTAAGGAAATTCTGTTATTTGGGTATCACATTCTCAGGAGATGGTAGGTGGGTTAATGAACAAGAGAGTGTCCGTTTTAAAATGGTAAGGAATACTAGTGGCATTTTTAGATTTGCGGCGAAATTAGGGGGCCGAAGAATTCAAGAGATGGTGTCCATATACAACTCGAGGTGTATAACATCAGCCCTGTACGGGGCAGGGATATGGAGATACCATACCCAGAGTGGCAACCAAATTCAGCATGAGGAGAATGCCTTCTTGAAAAGACTGCTTTGCGCCCCGGCTGCGGCCTCAAACGAGTTAGTACATAGGGAAGTGGGCTTAAATCATGTTAAGGACCTAATTGCCCTACACCCTCTGGCCCTATGGCGATCAATCTGGTCAAAAGAAGAAACAAAATTTACTCAGGATGTGATTAATGACTGTTTAAAGCTCGATCATCGCTCAAATATACCATGGTTACGCCATATTCAATCCTGGTATAAGACACTTTATGAACATGATATATTTGAAGAACCTATAGTGGGGATAGGTCTATCCAAAAAGGAGCTTAAAGTCACTTTCCTGAAATATACAAGAAGTACCAGAATGATCAAATATGCAAAACAAAGCACTTTCAACTCTTACCTAGAATATAGCGCTAACGAAGGTTTTCAATCATATCTCACTGTTGTTACTAAAAGCTCTCACCGCTTTGTATTATCCCGTTTACGCCTAGGCATTGTGCACCATTTAGTGGCATTCCCATTAATTAAGAAACCTGGAACATGTTTATGCCCCTGTGATGGTATGTCTAAACAGAGTAGCTGTCATTTTATGTTGTTTTGCAAATTTTACACTTCTTGTAGAAAATTTTATCTGAAACCCATCTTTTAAAATATAACACGCGCAGTACTAAAATAGCAATGCAATTGATGTTTAACTTAAAGAGCCCTGATATATGTTTCTATGTGGCCACATATATTTTAAAATTTATTTTTGCACGGAAATCAATTACTGTATGAACTAAATACATGGTTCAGACTTAGATGCACTTTATTATTGTTAGTTTGCACATGTATTATTAGACGATGTACCAATATGCAAGTGCATATTGGTACATCGTCTAATAATACATGTGCAAACTAACAATAATGCACTAATTTGCACATGTGCTGGAAATGCATTATATAATAGCATATTTTATATGCACTTTATTACTGCTAGTTTGCACATGTATTATTAGATGAATGCATCAACATGCACTTTAACATTGCTATTTGCACATGCGCCGGTAAACGATTATTTTATATAGTATTGCTGGTATTTGACTAATCAGAGCCTGATCCAATTTTATGATGTATATGCAATTTTATTCTGAACTATTGCTATATGGTTGTACTCATACATACCGAATAAAGCACTTTTGAAATTGAATTGAGTGTTGGGATAAGTGCCCTTGAATAATGGGTGTTGGGGTAAGAGACTTGGAATAATAAGGGATGTTGGGGTCAGAGACCTGGAGTAATAATGGGTGTTGGGGTAAGATACCTGGAGTAATAAGGGGTGTTGAGGTAAGAGACCCGTAATAATAAGGGGTGTTGGAGTAAGAGACCAGGAGTAATAAGGGGTGTTGGGGTAAGAGACCTGGAGTAATAAGGGGGGTTGGGGTAAGAGACCTTGTTGGACCTGGCCTTGTGGCATGGTTCCCCCCGTTCCTCAGCACCCCGTTAGCGTAGCCCTGCACCCCGAATCCCCTGGTCGTCCTGTTCCTGTACGCCCAAACCCCCTGCACGACCCCGCAACCGACGACCAGCCCCGCATGCCCCCGTCCTTCCCGGCTCCGAGCGCCCAGAACCTGCATCCCCCCACAGGGCCCCGGCAGCCATTTTCCCTTCCCGAGGTCCCTGTCTCCTTGGGCCTTGCATCACCCCGGCTCCAGCGAAACCTAGGCTCCAGACGCGCCAGTCCCGGCTGGGGGGTAAAGGACTCCCCGAGTGAGATAAGACAGGGAGTTTCGATGGCACCTCCGGCCTCCCCTGAGAGACTGGTTTCTCTCACACCTCTGGCCTCCCCCTCGGGGCTGGTTTCGATCGCACCTCTGGCCTCCCCGAGTGCTGGCTCCAGACACTGCTGGGCGTCTGGGAATTCCCGGACGCATCTTCAAAAGGATCAAAGAGCCAACCGCCGGACCTCTCCAACGACCAGCCCCCAAGGCCTGAGACCTCCACCTGCGAGGGTCCGGACATCAAAGGGCCACTGGACTTTATCAAGGCTCGCCCAACAACTAGCGGGCAGTTGTATCCTGGACAAGAAAGCCCTGCTGATCTGATCGCGGCTGACCCTTGGGGAAAAACTGAACCTTCAAACTCTTCGAGCCCTGCTGACGCTGTCGCGGCTCTTCCTCGTATCGACGGAACTGAACCATCGGAGCCCTGCTGACGCTGTCGCGGCTCGTCCTCATAAGAACGGAACTAGAACATCGGAGCCCTGCTGACCTCGTCGCGACTCGAGCTTGAACTCTAAAGAGATCTTCGTGAAACCTCCTGAGCCCTGCTGACGCTGTCGCGGCTCCCCAAGAACACCTCCGGATCGAGCCCTGCTGACCTCGTCGCGGCTCGAGGAGTACTCTGGTCCGGCTGGACCATCGACGCTACCAACACGACCTGAGTCGACTCGAAGTGAGTGAAGCAGCCAGTACGACCATCATCTTCCGTATCCCCGGGCTCGAGGATTGAGAACTGTGCGCAGGGTACGCTTCGTACTGGCCTAAAGACTGAGACGGTCCCGCTTTCCTCTTCCCGAATTCCTGAGACTTTACGATCCCTCGATCGCTTGTAAATAAGAGTGCTGATTCCTTTTTACTGTTCATAAAGAACTTGTTACTGAAAACCTACGGTGTGGTGTCCGTTCGTAAGTGTGGTGTGAGCTCAGTGTGTACGATCCTAGACTCGAAGTCCTCCCCGGTGAGGATCTCACGTTAAGACATTACTTGTGGGAGAGGTGGGTCACGGGGTGGTCGGGTAAGCATAACCTGGCCCTCTGGGATCGCCTCTTCTAACAGACCTGGAGTAATAAGGGGTTTTGGGGTAAGAGACCTGGAGTAATAAGGGGGGTTGGGGTAAGAGACCTGGAGTAATAAGGGGTGTTGGGGTAAGAGACCTGGAGTAATAAGAGTTGTTCGGGTAAGATACCTGGAATAGTAAGGAGTGTTGGGTTAAGAAACTGGAATTGTAAGGGGTGTTAGGGTCCTCCGCGGTGAGAACCTCACGTTAAGACTCTGCATTACTTGTGGGAGAGGTGGGTCACGGGGTGGTCGGGTGAGCATAACCTGGCCCTCTGGGATCGTCTCTTCTAACATTGGTGGAAAGCGACGGGATAAGAGCCTACGTCTAGAGATCGTACAGTAAAGCGACTGACACACTACCTGAACGTAGAACAACCATGAGACTCACAGCAACAAGCGAAAAGACCACATTCCAGAAGGACCTTCTTGAAGAGTATACCCACCGAGAACGGAAGCAATTCTGCAAAGACTTCCATATCGCTACCACTGGTTTAAGTACCAAAGAAGATTTCCAAAAGGCCCTGACAGCATGGGTAGAGGCCGAAGCCCATCTTCCCCCGCCAGAAGAAGACGGTGGAGAGGGAGGGCCACAGACCGAAACCCGTGCTCAAGAGGGTGAGGGAACCGATCCCCTGACACGGAGTCCCAGCATGGAGAGAGGTCTGTCACCAGAAGAGATGACAGACCGAGAACGCAATCGAAGCCACGAGCTAGAGCTGGCACGCCTTAAAATAGAAGGAGAGCTCAAGTTGGCTGAAAAGAAACTGGCCATCGAGCAGTTAAGGCTGCAAGGAGAACTGGAGGAGAAGAAGCTCCAGAGGGAACATGAAGGCAAGAGACTCCAGCTGGAGCATGAGCGCGGCCTGAAAGAGATCGAACTCAAGGCCCGGAGCGAAGACAACCGAACCTCGGAGAACCGAGAAGCCGTTCCCCCGGCGGAACCAAAAGTCCACATCCCCAAGGATGTGGTCAAAGAGTACTACAAGAACGACGATATCCAGCAATGGTTCAAGGCCTACGAAGTCGCCATGACCTCCCACCGCGTTCCGCAGAAGGATTTCTGGAGCCGGGTTGTGGGGTCGATGCCCTGAGCGAGGGGAGAGACACCCTACTCGATCTGCCGTCCGCAGTGCAGACCTCCTACAATCACATGAAAGAGGCCCTCCTCGCGAGATACGGACTCACCCCCGAAATGCATCGCCAGTGGTTCCGAGACTGCAAGAAGATCCCTGGCACCACGTGGGTGGAGTACGTGAACTTTTACAGCCGATCCTTGGAAGGTTGGATCAAGGGCAGCAAGGTGACCACTTATGAAGGACTCATTGATCTCATCGCCTATGAACATTTATCCACCAACTGCTTTGTGGAGCTGAGACAGCACCTTCTGGACAGCAAGTTGGCCGATCTCCGGAAGCTGGCTGTCGAAGCAGATCGCTGGGTGAGCACCAGAGTCCCACGGGGTCCCGTGGGAGACTATGGCCATTCCCGCCAGAGGGGAGGGGGAGGTCAGGGTAGACAGAGGGAGTCCCAGGCAGGGCCCCCACGAAGCCCCCCCAGAAATCAGTCCGGAACCTCTCCTCCCGCAGCGAGAGCAGGGTTCCCCCCAGCTAGACAAGGACCCAGAATCAACACTGCCTGCTACAGGTGCCAGCAACCAGGGCATTATGCCAGTGACTCCCAGTGCCCCCTGTTCAAGAAACCAGCCGCTGCGAGCCCCCCTGCGCGCCAGCTAGCCACAGTAGCCCTAGAAGAGGAAGAGCTAGAGGACCCAGAGGGGTGGGAACAAGTAGCCATGACATTAGTCTCCCTGGGGGATAGAGAAATGGTCCCCGGAGCCCCCCTGCCAGACAATACTGAGAAGTACCGACAGCAGGTGACCGTCAACGGGCACCGCATAGGGGCCCTCCGAGACACAGGGGCCAGCATTACTGCGGTCAAGTGTCACCTAGTCACAGAAGACCAGATTATACCCCACGCCTCCTGCAGGGTGATCTCAGCTGACAATTCCGTCCGCACCTGCCGGATAGCTCAGGTTCCATTCGAGTGGGAGGGCTTCTCCGGGGAGTTACGAGTAGCAGTCCGCACCGACATGCCTGTGGACTGCCTACTGGGTACCGACCTAGAGAGCTTCCCGTGGAAGCAGGTAGAGCGAAGAACTCACCTGGAGATGGTGGGCCTGCCCGAGTGGGCCTGCGTGAGCACCCGACCCATGACCGCCCGACTATCCACCCCCGGGGGGGTGGAACCCGAGAACCCTCGCCCGGTCTCTGACAACCCGGAGGACAGCGGGCAATCCGAAGTCCCCGAGGTTCCCCCCAGTGAGAGCATTGACCCAGACGCAGATCCCCTAGGCCCTGTCGTCGAACAGACCACAAACTTGGACGACCTTCCTGAGCTAGCCCAGTGGCGCCAGGAAGGCGGACCGTCCCGAGAAGAATTCTGCCTGGAACAGACCTCCTGTCCTTCCCTGGTCGGGCCGCGGCAGCAGGCCGCTGCCCAGGCCGCTGGTGTCCCGTCCGGCTCCCACCTTGTCTATTGGGAAAACAGCCTGTTGTATAGTGCACAGAAGTCCGCCGAGCTAGGGTCAGCCCGGGTGCTGGTGGTACCCCTACGCTTCCGCGGCTTCCTTCTGAACCTGGCCCATGATGTGCCCCTGGCGGGACACCTGGGACAAGACAAAACCTACCACCGCCTGGTCACTCACTTTTACTGGCCCGGCATGCGCTCCGATGTGGAGGCCCACTGCAAGTCCTGCCCCACGTGTCAGGCCAGCGGGAAGAGCGGAGGGAGGCGCAAGGCTCCTCTCCAACCCTTCCCCGTGGTCAGTACCCCCTTTGAACAGGTGGGAATAGATATCGTGGGACCTCTAGACCCCCGGACCTCCTTAGGCCACCGGTTTATCCTCGTCCTGGTGGACCATGCCACCCGGTACCCCGAGGCCATTCCCCTCCGAACGGTGACGGCTCCCGTAGTGGGGCGGGCCCTCCTGGGGATCTTCTCCTGGGTAGGATTCCTGCGAGAAGTGGTGAGCGACCGAGGGACAAACTTCATCTCCAAGTACATGAAGTCTCTCTGGCAGCAGTGTGGGGTGACGTACAAGTTCACCCCCAAGGTAACGGCCTGGTTGAGCGATTCAACCGGACCCTCAAGGGAATGATCATGGGTCTCGAGGAGCCCCTGAGGCGTTAGTGGGACGTTCTCCTTCCCTGTCTCCTGTTCGCGTTCCGCGAATTCCCCCAGAAATCCTTGGGGTTTAGCCCCTTCGAGCTGCTCTACGGGCACCCCGTCCGGGGGCCCCTCAGCCTGGTCAAGGAAGGTTGGGAAACGGCAGACCCGGCTCCCCCTCCAGATGTGTTTCGATACATCCTGGCCCTCCGAAACCAGACTCGGAAGTTCCGAGAGCTGGCCGAGGCAAACCTCGAGGCCAGTCAAGAAGAGATGAAACGTTGGTATGATCAGAATGCCACTCTGGTCGAGTTTCAACCCGGACAGCAGGTTTGGGTGATGGCCCCAGTGGAACCTTGTGCCCTTCAGGACAAGTGGACCGGGCCCTTCAAGGTGGTGGAACGCAAGAGCCAAGTGACCTATCTCATCGATGTGCAGTCCCCCCGGAACCCTTTACGGGTCCTCCATGTGAACCACCTCAAACCCCACTTCATGCGGTCCGAGTTGAGTTTGCTCCTCGCCACCGACGACGGAGCGGAAGAGGACACGGAGCCTCTCCCCGATCTCCTGTGTGCAAAGGAAAAAGATGGCTCCGTAGAGGGAGTGAGTCTCTCCTCCTCCCTCACCCCCGAACAGCCCGAGGATTGTCGCCATTTACTGGCACAATTCTCGGACCTTTTTTTTTTCCTCGTCCCCGGCGTCACCAGTTGGTGCGTCCACGATGTGGACACCGGGGATAGCCCTCCAGTACGGCACAGAGCCTACCGCGTCCCTGACAGAGTCCGGGCCTGCATAAAGGCCGAAGTCTCCAAGATGCTAGCCCTGGGAGTGGTCGAAGCCTCTGACAGCCCATGGGCTAGCCCCGTGGTTCTGGTTCCGAAGGCGGCCGCCCCGGCGCTGTTCCCGAGCTGAGGTTCTGCGTAGACTACCGCGGGCTCAACGCAGTCACCAGAACCGACGCCCACCCCATTCCCCGAGCAGACAAGCTCATTGACCGCCTAGGGTCTGCTCGCTATCTCAGCACGTTCGACTTGACCAGCGGATACTGGCAGATCGCCCTCACAGAAGGGGCCAGAGAGAGATCCGCTTTCTCCACCCCGGATGGTCACTACTATTTCCAGGTGATGCCCTGCGGAATGAAAAATGCCCCCGCCACCTTCCAGAGGCTGGTTAACCAGGTACTGGCTGGGTTGGAAGAATTCAGCGCCGCGTATCTAGATGATATCGCGGTGTTCAGCTCCCACTGGACCGAGCACTCCAGCACCACTGGGACGTGTTGAGGGCCCTGCAGAGGGCGGGTCTCACCATTAAGGCCAGCAAGTGCCAAATCGGACAAGGGTCCGTGGTCTACCTAGGGCACCAGGTCGGAAGCGGCCTAGTGGCACCCCTTCAGCCCAAGATCGATGCGATCGTGGCCTGGGAGGCCCCCACAACCCAGACGGAAGTGCGGGTGTTCCTAGGGCTCACGGGGTACTACCGAAGATTCATAAAAGGGTATGGCAGCATCGTAGTCCCCCTCATGGAATTGACCTCCAAAAACCAGCCGAAGAAAGTTAGCTGGACCCCCGCCTGCCAAGAGGCGTTCGAAGCGTTGAAAGACGCCATGTGCACTGCCCCTGTACTACAGGCCCCCGACTACTCTCGAGAGTTCGTGGTCCAAACGGACGCGTCCGAGCACGGCATCGGAGCAGTCCTATCCCAGATGAATGACACAGGCCTAGACCAGCCAGTGGCATTCATTAGCCAGATGTTACTCCCTCGAGAGCAAAGGTGGAGCACCATCGAGCGGGAGGCCTTCACGGTGGTTTGGGCCCTGAAGAAGCTGAGGCCCTACCTGTTCGGTACTCACTTCCGGGTCCAAACTGACCACCGACCCCTCCGGTGGCTAATGCAAATGAGAGGGGAGAACCCCAAACTGTTGCGATGGTCCATCTCCCTCCAGGGGATGGATTTCACTGTTGAGCACCGGCCTGGTGTTGACCACGCCAACACAGACGGCCTGTCCCGATTCTTCCGCCTCAGTGAAGAGAACCCCCAAGGGGATGGGTAGTTCTCTCCGCCTTTCAGCTGGGGGGGACGCGTGTTGGACCTGGCCTCGTGGTGTGGTTTCCCCCGTTCCTCAGCACCCCGTTAGCGTAGCCCTGCACCCTGAATCCCCTGGTCGTCCTGTTCCTGTACGCCCAAACCCCCTGCACCGCCCCACAACCAACGACCAGCCCCGCATGCCCGCGTCCCCTTCCCGGCTCCGAGCGCCCAGAACCTGCATCCCCCCCACAGGGCCCCAGCAGCCATTTTACCTTCCCGAGGTCCCGGACTCCTTGGGCCTTGCATCACCCCGGCCCCAGCGAAACCTAGGCTCCAGACGCGCCAGTACCGGCTGGGGGGTAAAGGGCTCCCCGAGTGAGATAAGACAGGGAGTTTCGATGGCACCTCCGGCCTCCCCTGAGAGACTGGTTTCTCTCACACCTCTGGCCTCCCCCCTCGGGCCGGTTTCGATCGCACCTCTGGCCTCCCCGAGTGCTGGCTCCAGACCCTGCTGGGCGTCTGGGAATTCCCGGACGCATCTTCAAAAGGATCGAAGAGCCAACCGCCGGACCTCTCCAACGACCAGCCCCCAAGGCCTGAGACCTCCGCCGGCGAGGGTCCGGACATCAAAGGGCCACTGGACTATATCAAGGCTCGCCCAACAACTAGCGGGCAGTTGTATCCTGGACAAGAAAGCCCTGCTGATCTGATCGCGGCTGACCCTTGGGGAAAAACTGAACCTTCAAACTCTTGGAGCCCTGCTGACGCTGTCGCGACTCTTCCTCGTAACGACGGAACTGAACCATTGGAGCCCTGCTGACGCTGTCGTGGCTCGTCCTCATAAGAACGGAACTAGAACATCAGAGCCCTGCTGACCTCGTCGCAGCTCGAGCTTGAACTCTAAAGAGATCTTCGTGAAACCTCCTGAGCCCTGCTGACGCTGTCCCGGCTCCCCAACAACACCTCCAGATCGAGCCCTGCTGACCTCGTCGCGGCTCGAGGAGTACTCTGGTCCGGCTGGACCATCGACGCTACCAACACGACCTGAGTCGACTCGAAGTGAGTGAAGCAGCCAGTACGACCATCACCTTCCGTATCCCCCGGCTCGAGGATTGAGAGCTGTGCGCAGGGTACGCTTCGTACTGACCTAAAGACTGAGACGGTCCCGATTCCCTCTTCCCGAATTCCTGAGACTTTACGATCCCTCGATCGCTTGTAAATAAGAGTGCTGATTCTTTTTTACTGTTCATAAAGAACTTGTTACTGAAAACCTACGGTGTGGTGCCCGTTCGTAAGTGTGGTGTGAGCTCAGTGTGTACGATCCTAGACTCGAAGTCCTCCCCGGTGAGGATCTCACGTTAAGACTCGGCATTACTTGTGGGAGAGGTGGGTCACGGGGTGGTCGGGTGAGCATAACCTGGCCCTCTGGGATCGCCTCTTCTAACAGACCTGGAGTAATAAGGGGTTTTGGGGTAAGAGACCTGGAGTAATAAGGGGGGTTGGGGTAAGAGACCTGGAGTAATAAGGGGTGTTGGGGTAAGAGACCTGGAGTAATAGGAGTTGTTCGGGTAAGATACCTGGAATAGTAAGGAGTGTTGGGTTAAGAAACTGGAATTGTAAGGGGTGTTAGGGTAAGAGACTTGGAGTCATAAGGGGTGTTGGTGGTAAGAGACTTGGAGTAATAAGGGATGTTGGGGGTAAGAGACCTGGAATAGTAAGGAGTGTTGGGGTAAGACACCTGGAGTAATATGGGTTGTTCGGTTAAGAGACCTGGAGTAATAAGGGTTGTTCGACAAGATACCTGCAGTAATAAGGGTTGTTCGGGTAAGAGAACTGGAGTAATAAGGGGTGTTGGGGGTAAGAGACCTGGAATAGTAAGGAGTGTTGGGGTAAGACACCTGGAGTAATATGGGTTGTTCGGTTAAGAGACCTGGAGTAATAAGGGTTGTTCGACAAGATACCTGCAGTAATAAGGGTTGTTCGGGTATGAGACCTGGAGTAATAAGGGGTGTTGGGGTAGAAGACCTTGTGTAATATCGGGTGTTGGGGTAAGAGACCTGAGGTAATAATGAGTGTTAGGGTAAGAGACCTGGAATAATGAGTATTGGAGTAAGTGACTTATAATAGTAAGGAGAGTTGGTGTAAGAGGCTGGAATTATAAGGGGTGTTAGGGTAAGAGACCTGGAGTAATAAGGGGTGTTGGGGGTAAGAGACTTGGAGTAATAAGGGGTGTTAGGGTAAGAGACCTGGAGTAATTAGGGGTGTTGGGGTATGAGACCTGGAGTAATTAGGGGTGTTGGGGTAAGAGACCTGGAGTAATAAGGGGTGTTAGGGGGGTAGGAGACCAGGAGTAATAAGGCGTGTAAGGGTAGGAGACCTGCAATAGTAAGGAGTATTGGGGTCTGAGACCTGGATTAATAAGGGTGTTAGGGGATAAGAGAGCTGGGGAAATAAGGGGTGTTATGGTAAGAGACCTGGAATATTAAGGAGTGTTGGGGTATGAGACCTGGATTAATGAGGGTTGTTGGGGTAAGAGACCCGGAGTAATAAGGGGTGTTGAACATAGAGAGTTTAAGGGGACAGTCAACGTCAGTGGTGAGAGACATGAGGATGAGTTGGGTGCGAATGTGTCCAGTATGTGCTGAAGGAGTAAGGTGAAGTGTGAGAGACAAGGCAAGTAAATCCCCGGTAGTGTGGAGAGTGATACACCGGCAGGAAGTTGTAATCCTAGTGGGGGAGAGATAGCTTGCTAGTTTAAAGGTTAGGGGATCTGGTGATCAGACGTAGACGTCAGCAAGTTTAACACCTTCGGTGCTCATGACGAGCTGAGCTCGTCATGAGCCACGGCGCTCTGGTGCTCATGACGAGCTCAGCTCGTCATGAGCCGTGGAACGCTCAGGTGTGGGGAGAATTCCCCCGCTGTGCTGAGCGTTCCACGGGAGCCAATACACCTGCACCGGAGCGCCGTAGCTCATGACGAGCTGAGCTCGTCATGAGCATGCGGGCGCTGTGCGCGCCCTCCTACCCCCGAGCACAGCGGGGGAATAACCCCCGCAGCAGAGGGGTTAAGGGAAGGGATGGAGATCTAAGAGTGTATGTCTCTTCCTAAAAAAATAGCTGGAAAGTTTTCTTGTAATTTATTTGGAAGATGTTCGAGCAGGGATGCCAGGAATTTAACCTTTTGAGAGCCTCAAATCTGATTCTTTATATGCGGAGGTCTGACAGGACACTGCTTACTTCAAAATGTTGCGGTGCCTCACCCACTCGTTGCCAAAAATGATGTAGTGACACAGGATAACACCACTGGACACAGCAGGTAAGTTTTCTTGTGATTTATTTGTGGGATTAGCGAGCCACCGCTCCTCTCTGGACAGGCGAGAGGTACCAACTGACATTTGTGGAATACCCTACACAAGGGTACTATGACAACACATGAAGGTTCTAGTAAGAACCTTAAACAAGCATATTTAATTACAACACACTCGCATGCCTTTCCTGTGTGTGAGAGGCATAAAACACATGGATAAACCCTTTGGAAGGGTATAAAGTATGTAGCACACACAAACTTCACCATTTGTTTAACCTTGAACCCACGCATTGAACATACCGATTTCTGCATAAATGTGTTAGTGACCTCTGGTGACATTAGATGCATTGGATGTAACTATACATATTCTATCTTTTTCTACTATTAAACAAGTTTTCTCAAAAGCCACTAGGTGGCAATATAGGATCGATAATCACAGTAAGAACAAACTTCATCTCCTTAATCATATCACAGACAGAATGAATTTGCCAAACGCGCATATCAATTACCCCGATGCTACCGAGCATGAGAGACCCTGAGATACGTTTAACAACAAATCAATGATCAAAAAAGTCTTAGTTAAAAATGAATTCAGTATTGACATAAAAAAAATTAGCTTGGTCAGGGCTTCTAACTCAAATTCATGTTTTTTCTAATTGATTACGGTGTTTTCTATAAATCTGAACATCTCGCTGCCATTTTATGCCCTTCTCCCGATATAAAGTAATTTTGGCCTTGGGGGTGGGCTCTCCAGGGCCTTTAACCCTATCCATGCTGCCGTCGGCAGCACTACCTCGCTGATGCTGCCGTCGGCCAATGGCTGACACGGCCCGCCCATTTTGCGGAAGTGCCGCACTTCCGCAAAACGGGCGGCGCAGCCAACGGGTTAATGGCTCGGAGAGGGAGTGCCTCCCTCCTCTTTATAAATACAGCCCCTAAGGTGGGCTCCACGGTGCTGAAGCTTAATAAATGCGGTTCGGCTCAATTTGATCCTCAAATGTCCTGCATTTTTTGTAGACTTTTCTTTGGCCCCTGGGGAGGAGGGCCCTCTGGGCCACCCTCCAATGTGACCTAGGTTTTCAGGGTATCCGTACCTCCCCCACTTACTTTTTTTTTTTTTTACTTCAGGACAGGGGATTAAGTCCCAGAGTTTTGTAATGGCGGCCCGCAACTATTACTATTACTCATGTTGCTGGCTGCCAATCCGAGCGCTCGCTCCCACAGGAGTCCGACTTCCGCAGAAGTGAGATGGCCTAAGGGAAATAAAGCTCCTTAGGCAATTAGAACACTCTATTTTTAAATTGCGATCCAGTAAGTGTCTATCTACACTCTCGCGGAGCCAACCGTCCAGATATACTTAGTTAGGATCAAGTTTCCGTAGAAAAAGCATTTTTTGTTTAACTAATAACTTTGGCGCCATTTAACAAATCTTCACAATATTTTAAAAACTAATTTGCCTGTCAGTTCAGATGTTGTTAGGAAACTTTTGAGGTGATCTGTCAAGAGGGGACTGAGAAAACGGGGGTGACGGGGCGTCCCAAAACCTGTTTTCCCCACGTAATTTCCCATAGGTGATTTTAGACACAACTACAGCCAAATCGCTGAATGAAATTGCACCAAATTTGGCAAAAAGTTAGATCTTTGTCCAGAAAGTGTTTTTTGTAGTTTTGGAGTAAATACAAAAAAAAGATGTATTTATATCTATAGACACGGAGGGTCCTTGGGTCTCATACTGAGATCTGATTGTCTGGCTCCAGGAAGTGGTGGCAGGCATCTTAGGACTTGGCCTGAAAAAGACAAAAAAACACTAAGGGGGCCGGGTAGGAATACCCTGACCCCTAGGCCTGGTGGTGGGCAAAATAATAATGTTTAAAAAGCATGTTCTACCAGGCCTTATTTTTTTATTTTTTAAAGCCCCGCAGATGGACCTTGGTTCCGGGAGGAATATTCATATATATATTTGGGGGGCTGCACATGGCCTCCCTCACCAGGGCAGTTTTAGCCCTGGAAACGCCATCCTCCATCTCACTTAGCGGGAGAAATTTCAAAACTTCTGCCAAAAGGGAGCAAACACCAAGTCCGCTCCCAGTGAGCGGGAGCATAAAAATGCTCCTACCCACTGGTAATGGACTTTTCATCTGTTTTCATGCCAACACTGAATCGGGCAGGAAAAAAAATGTATATTCAAGAGGCAGAGGAAGGAGAAAGGCAGAGGCTATGTTTTAGGACAATAAGATGTTGAAAGCAGCAGGCCTGTACCAGCTTATATAGACCACTGCTGCTCCATTGTCTTCAATGGAGGTCTCAACATTAAAATATTATTTTTACTTTGATGATAAGCTTGCTTTCAGTCATGTATTAATAAAAGTCATATTTAGGCGATATCTTCTCCATACATAATGTCAGTACTTCCCTCATCCCTAATTTAGTGAAAATGAGTGAGCAATATAGGTACATACAAAGTATAGGATGAAGAGAGGGTTCCCTTCCTGCACATAAACAATCTGAAATGGTCTTTTTCAACTTGTATGTGGGCTGCATTAGCACACACACAACTTGTAAAACGTAATTTTTTTTAATGATTGTTTATGTGCGGGAAGGGACACTTTCCAGTACACAAACTATCACCAGAGGTGATTTCCTCTTTCTATGTCTACTGAAGAATGCAGCACGTATAGAAAAGGAAAAAACCGAGGAGAAATGAATACATTTCTCCTCTATGCACCTCCACCAGGCAGGCGTAGCATTCAGACACATTTCCAGGTTTACGATTTTTCGTAAATCTGGAAACGTGTCCGGTTCCATTAGTGTTGCGTGGGAACACCCACAACAACACCCATGGAACACCCCTTTCACGGAAAGTGCTACGTGTAAAGGGGCCCTATTTACACGGACAGGAAAATCCACGCACAGTGGCTTTTCATGTCCTTGTAAATATGAGGCAGTAAAATTCACTGCCAGTGCTTCACAAAAAGTGATGCACTGGTGGCGTGAGAAGCTTGTAAATCTTCCCCAAAGTCCCTAGCATTCAGTGTCATGATGTTCTGCTTGTTGATATCAGCGGTGTCAAAATTCCCACTTGAGTTACAGCCTGCTTTACTAAATCAAAAGCTTTTTGCTGTGGCTCTTGCCACTCAAAGCCTGCTCCTTTTCTCATCAGAAGTCTCAAATCCTCAGCCTTTTCAGAAAAAGTTTTTATAAATTTGGCATAATATTCAATTAAGCTCATAAAGGACCTAAGCTGTTCCTTATCTGAAAGCACATCAGCATGCGCAATGGCACTCACCAGATCAACCTTTGCCCTGACACTTGCTGCCGAGATTGATTAACTCTTGTTCTGCACCTGTTCTTCAAGAAAACTACTTTTTTAATGTTACTCCTGCCTCTGTTAATCTTCTAAAGACTTCCCTCAAACCCACACTGTTAATCAACAGAGTCTACAAAGGGCTAAAATGTTGTCTTGAATGAAAACCACATTACGCAAACTCTTCAACTCGAGTCATCGTACGTTGAAAGACACTAACTGCAGATACCAAGCCAACGACAAGCAGGGTAAGCTGAAACTTCACATCAGAAGTTATGAATGATGTGAATGCCTTGGAATCAGTGCAGCTTAATTTGGTGGTAAATACTCAAGTCTAACTTCAGGAAGTGCTTAACACCTGCGCCCTTTCATTAATGTTTGTAAGAGGGACGTAATCCATAACTCTATTCTGATTAGTGTGCGACCACAAGATGCATCGCGGAACACGAACTACACTTACCACAGTCCTTTTGTAATGTTAAAGCTCGCTCGAGCACTTGGCAGACGAGCCTGGGACCCCACACCTGCGCGCCTGAGTGGTACTAAACCTGGCAATATTTGGCAGCCACCGGCAACCCCAGAACATGGCCTAATCCCTGCTGATGTGGGGTAAATACCCCGAAACACGTGTCCAGGGATGGCGAAGAAATCAAAGATAGCAGAGAATCAAAAGAAGATGCATCGCGGAACACGAACTACACTTACCACAGTCCTTAAGGGCAATCCCGCTGGTGTGTGAGAAGTGTGCGACCCCACCCCCATTTGTAATGTTAAAGCTCCCTCGAGCAGTTGGCTGACGAGCCTGGGACCCCGCACCTGCACGCCTGAGTGGTACTAAACCTGGCAATATTTGGCAGCCACTGGCAACCCCAGAACATGGCCTAATCCCTAAGGGTAAATACCCCGAAACACGTGTCCAGGGATGGCGAAGAAAGCGAAGATAGTAGAGAATCGAAAGAAGATGCATCGCGGAACACGAACTACACTTACCACAGTCCTTAAGGGCGATCCCGCTGGTGTGTGAGTAGTGTGCGACCCCACCCCCATTTGTAGGGTATATTACTTCATGGTTTAAATTGACTACAGGACATGGCACATCAAATACATCCTTTGGAACAATAGTATATAGTGAGCCTGCATCTACATTAGTACAACGTCACACCCCTGGCAAAGAATTTGGTCTCTGATTTATTCAATCTATCATGTACATCCTCAGGTGCATCCATGCACAACACCCTTTGAGTAGAACCCCCGTTCTCCATAGAGGCGACTGTTTTTCCCATCACAACACATATGTGTAAAGGGTCTTCTTTTTCCACTTCTCCTGTACTCCCTACTGATGTAACAACGGTTCCTGGGTTCCAGATCATGATAACTGCTACATCTGTGATAGCATTTTGTTTTGCATGTTCTTCAAATATAGGCTAGGTTGTGACTTACCTAATTTGTTTACCACCAAACTACATGATACCAGATGCCATTTCCCATCCATGCAAATTCTCCTCACACAGATGAAAGGAAGGGCAGGAATCACCAAGTAAGTAAACTTCCTTTATTTAGCTGCGGAGTACACAACCGGTGAGGGCAGTGACCAACACCAACTGCCTGACTGACCATTCCACATGTCACCATGACCACGGGTTCTGTGGTAGAATGGTGGCATTAAAGAAACAAGACCCAACACGTCTCTCCCCTTACAATAACAAGAAAAGAGAACAGTAAAAGAACATCGAATTAAATATAGTTAAAAACAATAATGACACATCAAAATTCAACATAGTCCTTGAGCCAAACAGGAGGTCTCCTTTCCCTTGCAGAAGGATTGGAACTGGGACAGTAACAAGTCTCTGCTTTGACAACCTCTCCATGTTCCACCACTTCCCATCATTGAGTTTGACAGAACTCCCTCTCAAAGCAATGATCTGCAATGGACACGAAAACTTGGAATGGCCTTTGACAATAAAAACAGGAAGTTTCACTTAACCCAATCCCCTGCTTTGAAAACAGCTTGTTTCCTTCCCTTGATTGGCTCACTGGTAGTATACTTGCTCTGAGCTTTTTCAAAATTGGCTTTCACCAAATCTGATTGACATCGGGAACGTTCAGATTTCACATCCAAGGTCTAACCAATTTGGGGCTGCGAATTTACCCTTTAATAGTGCAAAGGGCGATAATTTAACAATAGCATTAGTAGTGGTACGCAAAGCCCAGAGTTGATCCACCAGTTCCTGTTTCCAATCCAATCCATTGGCCATGGACAAATGAATGCAGTCTTTTATGACTCTGTTGAAGTATTCCACTAGGTCATTGCTGTGGGGATGATATAGCGAAGTAGTGATGTGTTTGATGCCCCAATGACACAAAAAAACTTGAAATTCTTTTGACAGGATTTAAACCTCCCTCAAAAATAAAGATTGGAGAAAACCCATAACTCCTTCAGTGTTCGTAGACCTTCTCAAATCTCATTTCCGGCCACATAGAACCATAATCCACAACCACTAAACCATACCTATTCCATTCATCCAAAACATACATGGCCCAATAATGTCTAATCGTAATTTGAACCACGGTTTGTCAGGAACAGGAACAGCCTCAATTGTACTGGGAAACGTAACTTGAGTTTTGTCACTAATGGCACATGCAAGACAGTCTCTGACAAAATGTTCAACTGCACAATCCATCCCAGGCCATCAAAACACCTCTCTAATTCTTCTTTTCATGGCCCTCATGCCCACATGACCCTCGTAGGCCAAAACCTTGTTCTGTAAAGAAATAGGTACAACCAACCAATCTGTTCTTCTCAAAATGCCTGAATGCAAACTTAACTCCGGAAAAACATGTTTGAATGAATTCACTTGACCACCCTTGGGTATCCAAACATTACCTAACATTCCAATAACATGTTGCATGGATTCATCCACTTGAACTGCCAACTTCCACTCTTGCTCAGAAATGCTATTTCCTGACACTTCCTTCCTTCCGGGTGCTGCATCTCCTTCACACAGCTCTCAGATTTCTCTATGACGTTTGCATTAAAAAAAGGTCTCTGAGTGATGGGTTGCTCGCTACCTGCGATGGTTCTTGCATTTACCTATGTGCACAGTGAATAATGATCTAGTCCTTGACAAGTTCATCGGTCATTGGACCAAACTGACACATTATGGCACGCCCAACTGGTCTTGCCACAAATTCATCAACAACCTCACCATGCCTCTGTGGGGGTGTTTAAAATTTGTCTGGTCATAGCAACGTCGACTGACGTGGCAAACCTTGCATCCAACCTCATCTTAGCCATCAACTGCAACAGGCAAATATTTTAAAAACATGCTGCCCTTCTTTTCCCAAAGCACTAAGCAACAATGGCATTTTATGGCTAGAAGGGAAGTTGAGACAATCCATTGTTTCCAAATAATTTTCAAAGATCAATCCATTCCTCCCGCTCTGTGACTGGAGATCCTCCTTCGGGAAGAAAATTGGGAGTTGTAATGACTAGTTGAGCCGAATCCATGGTGATATCACAATACAATGTATGTGCACACATGATTGCAAAGATATATAAAAAACAATCGCTACTGCTCCAAGGATTGAGCGAGAGTGTCTAAGTTTTGGAGATCACAGCACACACACAAAAAAAATATATATATATTTTTAATTTCACACACTCATTCCAGACTTGGTGATGCACTAAACACACATAGTAGTGAGTGTGCAACCAGCAAGTGGCGGAATTAAGAAGGAAACAATTCAATTTCAAGACGAGTGGTTCGTCAACGTCATGATGCACAGAAGTGTAACACCCAATCACATGGTTTGTGTGCACTTACAGGGTATGAAGAATCTGTTCCTTTTTTGCAGATAATGCTCCACCTAAACAACAAGGGTATAATCATCACTGTAGCGCAAACCCTGCTCTGGAACACAAGTAGGTTCTGTACTGGTTGGCAATGTACATTGGCTGAATAAAAATAAGAAGTCACAGATTAGTCATCAAAGCTAAAACTCACCTAAAGGAGTTGTCACGTGTTGTGGAAGAACCTTTTTTTTTTTTTTTGCTTAGGTGGGCCAGTTCTGGGCTAGCCTAGGTCCTGTCATTTTAATTGGGTTCCTTCCTACCACCATCAGGGTCTTACCCACAACGAGGATGGCCTTCTGAAGCTGCCAAAAATGTATTAATAATCCCCCCATGAGCCAGGATTAGAGAATGAAGATACTTTACTCAGTAAGATCCCTGTGCCAGCATCCAGCAGTAGAATACCACAGAGTGACCATGCGTGAACCCTCAAAGCAGGGGTATCCCAGCTTGGTTTAAAGCTACAATACTACAAAAAGGGCCAGTTGGAGTCCCTGCCCCTTTGACACCTACTCCCAGCAAGGACACAAGTGACATGGCCCAGTACAGGGCGACTCCCTGCCACTCTGTTTTTTTCTTCAATACAATCACAGCACAGCCTTCCTTCCCTATGATGCTCCACTTGGCCCATGTCTGGCACTCCCATTGTGATCAGTTCAGGCCCACAATGGGGACGCCTAAAGTTACAAGACCTCTGCTTAGGACTATTGTTCACAGCAATTTTCCTCAAATGAGTCCATCATTTTGAAGTTCTCACACTGATGAATCTGGATGCAAAACAATTAACATAGAATTTGGGCTACACCAAAGCTTGAGAGTGTTTTTTCCAAAGCATCTGTCTGTCTACCATATCAAGGACAGATGACCTTGGTCGATTGAAATACGATGTAATATTTGATACTTGCAAACAGTATATTTTTCAGGGGAAAAAAATGTGGACGGGAAAATTGTCTATACCTGCACAGTCCTTCTAGAAAGTTGCCTAATATGCCAAAATTATAGCTTTTCCTCCGCCCAATATTTTTAACGTTTTCAAAGATGTCAAGTAAATAATTTACAGAAAGTATCCAAAAGAGCACTCGCGCTGTGGCGTCTTAGGTCTTCCTTTATTCCTGTTTTAGAAATGGTTATACTGAAGCTTCCTTTCCAAGGAGGGCATTCTAAGCTGAAGTTAAACAATAATCAAATAAACATTTTTAAAATCGAAGCCCAGTTCAATGGTTCATTTGGACCCAAGGTTAGGTTGTCCTTGGCACCTAAGCTAGAGATTCCTTCATCCATTTCTTGTAAACCAGAGGTGAAGGCAGGCTTGACCAAGCTTTCATTTCTTGAACTTTATTTTCATCTAGACTGCTTTGATTTACAGTAGTTTACATTCCTGTCGAAAGGGTTCCCACAAAGACAATGGATTTGAAGTGGCCAGTTTCTCTGTTGTCTAACCCGTGGCATCTGCTACTAATTTACAGACATATTTATAATTCCTGTTCAGATTCCCTTACTCATAGATGACCAACCCAGTTAGGAAAAACTGGGCTACTGTGTTGCACACTGAAACTGCAGCCAGAAGTATGTGTGCCTGAGAGCATGGCTCCCAACAACAACGTTATAAAAGAGGAACTTGGAAGAGGGTCACAGAGTTCTCCTCTCTGAGCAGGGTTTGAAATAACGGTATAAGATAGTCTAAAAATGCTAATAATGCAGTGCATTCTATTAATATTTCATCATATCAGATCAATCTACCACCAGGTATGTTTGGAATTAATAGAAAATACAGTGATCTGAAGTACAGTAAAACTAGCAAAATTGTCAAAACTGGACAGAATGCTATATGAGATGTTGATCACACCCCTGGACTTTTCCACAGGAATTTAGGTTGTGTTTTTCAAGGCGCATTTCAAATTCTCTCTCAAGGAATGTTGTGGAAAATAAATGAAAGTTGTGCAAAAGACGCAACAGGTACATGGGTACCCTGGCATGTGCTCCTTAAGCTTTTGAAGCTAGGCAATCCTGCACAGGTTCTACCTGGTTCCTGCTTGTGAGGCCCTGTGGGACTGTTCGCAGACAGACCAGTAGGTATGGTAGACATGGGCCGTTTGGGGCTTGTGCCTAATCTGGTGGTGTAGATCCATCCCTAGCTTTAGTCACAGGAATTAGCCAGGGAGCATGCCCATCTTTTATACAGTGACCTGCACCCGAACCTCTGGGAACGAGTGGTTGTTCCACAGACTAAACTCAAGAAGTTGTCTTCCCGCAATGTGGGAAGAACTCTCCATGTGCTGCGGGAAGACAACATTATGAGTTAGGCGGTCTGTGATTCTTTTAGGATATGTGACATTGATAGATACTTTTAATCGTTGCTTTGAGCTCCATCCCGACCTAGAGGAGCTTGTTTGTTGCTAAGGACCAATCCAATGCCATCCTATCTCTAGGTTTTTGGTGCTTGTTTAGTCCTGAGGAAGACCCACCATGATGTCCTACCAGAAGCAGATACCCACGGTGTTGAAACGTCAACGATAATACTGTTGATTTGTTTTGTCAGTCAACCAGCTTAGAAAACAAGCATTGGCATAGCCAATAGGTCTCGCCTTTGGTACCTTATAAGTGTTTAGCCATGCAACAGTTGATGTTGTTGTTCCAAGGATATTGTGCTGCATAACTAAATATTTGTATGTTCTGAAAGGCGAGGCGTTTGGTTATGACAATGTTATTATAGCATAATTATGGGGCATATTATCAAGGGGGTTTATATCCGCTTTTTTGGCTATAAAAGCCAAGAAAGCGGAGATAAAATTATCTCCCTATTACCTAGCTGTCGCTAACACCAGTTAGCGACAGCTAGTAGGAGATAGCGACCATCTTGGGCCCCACTTTGCATGTTAGTGATATTTATCACTAATGACATGCATCGCTATCTCCTATTACCAACTTATGGAGATATTCGCGCTAAGCGCGAATATCTCCAAAAGCTAACACCTGCCCTGAGCAGTTCTTAGCCATGTTATCCAATGGGAGGTGGATAACATGGCTAAGAGCATTAGCATCTGTAATGCATGAAAATTGCTGACTTTTCAGCGATATTCATGGATTGCGGCCGTTTTTTATCGCATTTGCGATAAACCTTGATAATAGCAAGGTTTATCTGCGATAATTTCTGACGATGCTTAGCGTTAAAAAATTTGTTGCTAAGCATCGTTAGCGATAAATATCGCTTAACGTTGGTAATATGCCCCCATGTTTCTAAACACTACTACAAAGTAATGAATTGTGTGCTACTGAACAATTTAGTTCTAGCTTTTTAGCTTAAAAAGCAAATGTGGGGAGGAGCCGCGCCAGCGACCAAGATGGCCACTTGAGCATCGGCTCCACCGGCCGCCACATCCTGACTTGCCATCCGGCAAATTATCCTGAGCCCCATCCCTACCATCGGGTGGGGGACCAGCACCTGAACCACCAGGTGAAATTCTGATGGATTTGGGCGCTCCGATGACATAATACCGTCGTCTGTAACTTTGGTGCCTTTTAGAAATGACACCGGGACCCTGCATGTGGCACTGCCCGCTCTGGAGTTCGATAACATCGGCGAGTTGGACCGGAAGTGCTCGGTCAGAACCCGGTCCACGGAAGTAGTGTTGCATCTGAGGTGCCTCCGATTCCCCCCCTAATACTCGCGCTTACTGTACTCTCCTGCCGGGACGGAACACCCCGCGATCGACAGGCTTTGATTGACATTGGAGACACTTTGGCTCGGCCTTGTTCGATCGGCTGAGGTGGTGTCCGGATAGGGGTCGAGAATGGCGGCGAGAGGGGACCCCGAAAAGCCACCGCCGAAAACATCGGTGACTACCAGACTGGTTCAGTCCAACAGACTGGAAAAGTACAGTTTTTCTAAGGGTTCCCCGGTGGATGAGAAGCGCGCTCAGATGGGAGGCCAGGAGAGTGACCCCTCCGGAGAGGACCCGACGATGAAGGATCTAATGGCAGCGATCACCGGGGTCCAGTCTTCCCTGGGCAGGATGGACTCCAAATTGGATACAGTGTCTAATGAGGTGGGCTTTATCAGAGCGGACCTAACCAAAACCACGGAGAAGGTCAAGACGCTTGAGATTAAAACGTCGAGCCTCACAGATGATGTGTCGGAACTTCAGCGGTAAGTGAGAGACCTAAAGGCGTCTCGGTCTCAATGCGACCGAAAGCTGGATGAGTATGAGGGACGAGCGAGGCACAATAACATTCGCATCCTAGGAGTACCGGAGAAGTCGGAGGGACAGGCCCCGGATCTCTTTGTGGAGGATCTCATCCTTAACCACCTAAAGTCCAAGGGTCTTAGCAACTTTTTCACGGTGGAAAGAGCCCACAGAGTTCCCGGCAGACGCCCGAAGCCTGGGGCGCTCCCTCGTCCCATTATCGCACAGATATTGAATTTTCGAGATCGGGACGCTACCCTACAGACGGCAAGATCCTCCGGACCGCTGGCATTTGAGATCGATTCCTTGCTCCTTTTCCCTGATTTCACCCAGACAGCCCAGAAACAGCGGCAGGGCTTTATGGCAATTAAACGGAGGCTGCGGGCCTTGGAAATCAAGTACTCCATGCTGTTCCCGGCCCGCCTTCAGATCGAGCACGAAGGAAAAACTTGTTTTTTTTACAATCCTGCGGCAGCAGTGGACTGGCTGGACAGTGTCCAGGTGCCGGATATGGAGGGAGACACCCAGGTGGAGAATGAGGAACAGTGACTCTTATCCTGTTTGTGCCGACTTGATAATGGTGGTGGTGGTGCTGGTGCTGGTTTGACTGGGACGTTTTTTCCCCCCACCGATATTTTTGTCATTTTTGGACTCTAATTGAACATTTTTGATGGAGGGTTCGCTATCGGGTTGGGGATAGTGGAGGCTGGTGGCCTGTTGTAAGGTCCTCCTCAGATTTCTACGTTTAGATATTTGTAGTTAGATTTGGGGAGACCGGCACACTGCTAGTTGGGGATGTGCATATGTTAAATGCAGGGGTGCAGGGAGGGGGGTTGGAGAGTTGGGTTTAGGGGTTTTTTGATTGTTGGTTTGTGTTTTGTTTATGACCTGTGTCTGCTGTGGGTGTCACGGAATGCATCAGAATTCTCGGGAGATGAGTATGGCTTCCGTTAGATTGGGCTTGGTTATATCCGTCCTCAGTTGGAATGTGAATGGCTTGGGAGACAGATTCAAGCGTGCTATGGTGGGACAGCTAATCAGACGACGATCGCCAGATGTGGTTTTGTTACAGGAGACCCACCTTATGGGTAAACGATGTATGGCGCTACACCGGGGGGTTATAAATTGGTGGCTAATGCAGGTTTCACCTCGGGTTCTAGAGGGGTGGGGATACTAGTGAAGAACTCCTTTCCGTTTACTATGCAGGCGACTTGGTCTGATAACCGGGGCCGCTATATCGGCATCTCGGGGCTCTGGGAGAATAAGACTGTTACATTCCTTTCTATCTATGTTCCTCCCGCGTTGCAGGTAGACACCTTTCGCGATCTGAGTAGGGTGTTTTTGTCATTGCCCATAGGTATCATGGTGTTAGGAGGATACTTTAATGCTGTGATAGATGGTGAGCTGGACAGGTACCCCTCCCGTGTGTTGTTGCCCTCTCGTAGGTGGTTGGCGGATTTTGTCTCCGCAACTGGCATGGTTGACGGGTGGAGACTACGGCACCCCGGTGACTCGGAATACACACATGTGTCTGCAGCACACCACTCTTTCTCCAAGATTGATCATGTATTGGTGCCTGCGTCGCAGGCGAGGTTTGTTCAGGAAGAGAATCATCTGGCTAGAGGTGTGTCTGATCATTCGCCGATTTGGCTTCAACTGAAAATAGGACAAGGTGATGTGGCTAGGATAGCCCCAATTAGCGCTTGTCGTTTGAGAGACCCAGCTACTAAAAAAGGAGCTAGTATGTGTTACGGATAGCTACTTCCGAGAGAATGCAGGGACAGTCGACTCTGAATGTTCCCTTCGGGAGGCCTATAAAACTGTTGTCAGGGGGGAGGCGCTCTCCCCGATCTCTGGGCAGAAAAAGAAGAGTAGGGCGGAAATCGAACGGATTGAGGCGAGCTGTCGGCCTTGTGGAGAGGGAGGTGTCTACTGATGGGGACCCGGGGGCGGTACACCACCTCAGTCTCCTCAGAGATGAATACAAAAACCTGGCGCGTGATAGGGCGAGGGAGCAGCATGCCAACTCACAGAGTAGAATTTACGAACACGGTGATAAGGCCGGAAAATTGATAGCGTGGTTGGAGAAGGGAGATTGGGGGTCACGTCTGGTGCCTGAGCTGCAGACTGCGGGCTCGGGTGTCACGACGGATCCACAGACTATAGTGGATGAGTTTGCCCGATACTACGAGGAGGTCTATACTTCGATGGGGGACTATACAGTGGAAGATAACGCGGAGGTCATACGGGATATTCCGATGCCTGTCCTGTCAGTTGAGCATAGGGAGTTTCTGGACTCCGCCATCACGAATGATGAGGTCGCGACGGCTATCCGGGGGGTTCCCTCCGGAAAAGCCTCAGGCCCGAATGGTATCCCCATAGAACTGTATAAACTGCACGCAGACCGTCTGGCTCCGTTTCTAAAAGACATGTATGTCGAGAGTAGGGATAGTAGTGTTCTGCCATATGACCAGCGCATCGCCAATATCATTGTAATTTATAAGGAGGGTAAGCCCCGGTTGGAGTGTTCCTCCTATCGACCGATTTCCCTTCTGAATGCGGAGCCCAAGGTCCTGGCCAGTTACTCGCTAATCGGTTGGTGAAGGTTGTTGCAGCGCTGGTGCACCCGGATCAGTCCGGCTTCATGCCGCACCGTAATACTGCTCTAAATCTTTGTAGACTCCATGGAGTGGTGGCGGGTGCTTCCCGCATTCATGAACCAGCGGTGCTACTGTCGCTGGACGCCACTATGGCTTTTGACAGGGTGGAATGGTCTTGCCTTTTTGCGGTGTTAGAGAAGCTAAAGTTTGGACCTGAATTTATACGTTGGATTCGTCTTCTTTACTCTGCTCCGTTGGCTCGAGTGGTGGTAAATAATCATAGGTCCCGGGATTTCCAGCTGGGGAGGGGCACCCGCCAAGGCTGTCCCCTCTCACCACTTTTGTTTGCCTTGGCCCTGGAGCCGCTTGCGGCTTGGGTACATTGGGACAGATCAATTAAAGGGCTGCAATGGTCACCGGAGTGGGAGAATAACATTTCGCTTTATGCGGATGATATCCTTATGTATCTGACCTCCCCCCGACAGTCCCTGGTTGTTTTCCTGGACATCTTAGAAATCTATGGGAGATACTCGGGCTTTGCCATTAACTGGGCTAAGTCGGTCCTCTTCGTGTTGAGCGGTGATCCGCCTAGGATGCCAGCGAATTGTCAGGTAAAAGTCGAACTAGTGAGTTTCCGCTACCTCGGAATTCACATTTCCAAATATCCTAAAGTACAATTCAATGCTAATTTGGCTCCCCCCTTGGCCAGACTGCGCTGCGATATTGCAAAATGGAGGGAGCTGCTGCTCTCCCTGTTGGGTCGGGCGGTTTTGTTTAAAATGATGGGACTACCCTGGCTATTATATGTCTTACAGAATTCCTTCGATCCCGTACCCCCTTCATACTTCAATGAGATTGAGTCGTTGCAGCATCAACTTCTCCGGGGCGGAAAACCGCGGATTGCGCTATCTAAATTGATGTTACCCTGGTACGACGGAGAGATTGGTTTGCCTAATATCAGGAAATACTACTGGGCTTCCCAATTAGCTCCAATTAACCATGCAATCTACGGCTCTCCGGCTGACCCCGGGTTTGCCATGGATCATGGCCAGCTGCCGGGGGGTGAGTACACTAGGGTCCTATACGCTAGACGTGGTATGTTTCCTCTGTTGGGTCAGACGTCGGTATCGACGCGGGTGTGGCATGAGGCTAACAGTACTCTTAAATGGGAGGGTAAGATAACATTGGCCACGCCATTGTGGAACTCGGAAGCATTGGGTGGTTTGTGGAAATCGAAGGGTTTCGATCGCTGGGATCTGATCGGTATCTCGCAGGTCCGAGAAATGTGGGGTAAGAATGGGATATTAACTTTTGAGGAACTGCAAGCCAGACACCAACTGAATGAGAGTGAGTGGTTTAGTTATTTACAAATTAAGCATGCACTGGCGGCGGCTATTCCACGTGATGTGAAGCCGCCGGTGGCCTCTCCGTTGGAGGATCGACTGTTGGATGGGTACCTCCCTACCAAGGCGATTTCCCTGGTTTACAAGAAATTGGTCAACCATACTGAGAATCCCCTAGTAAAAATTAGGGAACAATGGGTTGCAGATGGCTTGGTCCTGGATGACGAAGACTGGGGGGAGGCTGTGTCTTCCCCTCGGGTAGTGGCGGTTCCTATGAGACTCCGTCTGGTGCAGCTTAGGATTCTTCACCGGTCCTACACCATGGGCCCAGGGTTGTGTCGGATGAGGCTTGCTTCGAGCGCAGATTGTCGTAGGGGTTGTGGTATGGTTGGAACATTTTTGCATATCTTGTGGGAGTGCCCAGAGATCCATGGCTACTGGATCAAGATCCATGAGAAAATGAGTGAGATGTACAGATTGCACTTGAGGCACGCCGTTGCCTACTTAACGTATGGGAACCTTCCGACCTCTCGAGCCATGGTAAACTGTGGGTCACTCTTGCATGTATGGTTGCCAAGCGAAACATTGCGCAATTATGGGGTGCTGGTCGAGCTCCTCAGCTTGGGAAATGGATGGAGGACCTTGATTGGTGCATGTTTCGGGAGAGGTCCGTGTATGTGGCCAGGGGGGACCCCCGCAAATGGGGGAAGATATGGGATGTTTGGAATGCATACCGTGGGGATATATGTACACCGCCAGAAATAGATCCAGTTCTTGAGGAATTGGATGGTACCTGAGTCCACTTTTCACACTCCTTAATAATCTTTGTAATGTTGGAATCTAAATTCTCTGATTGTGATTTGCAGATACCTATGGCACGATGGTCATTTTCAGTTTGTTTTTTGTTGTTTATGTTCAATAAAAAAGAATTAAAAAAAAAAAAGCAAATGTGGAACACCTTTACAATTAGTTTTAATGCTAAAGTAGCCGGAAGTCTAAAAATACAAAATGTACCTTTTGAGCAATGTGCAGTAATATTTTTTTTGCATACATAAAACACCCAATTAGAGCTTGGTAGTTTTAATTTTATTTTTGAGCTACTGGCATTGCTATAATGTCTTGTTTTTTTGGCACCTTATAAGTGTGTAACCAAAGATATTGGCAATGGTTTGTCCAGGAATAACTGACAAATCGATATTCAATACACATAACAAATACATAAATATATAAAATGCAGCTCTAAGACTAACCAATACAATCATCCACACCTGTCATAACTCATACACAGTCATAGATTTCACTAAATAGACAAATAATGAACTACCAAATTGTTTATAAATCATTCTCATGTCGATATACACTTACTGATCTGGAAGATAACCCTTCAAACATATATTGTCTTGCATGGATCAAGATATGGCGCATGGCAGAAATTCCAATATCCTAATATCATCAATGATATTAGGCTGTATTTTATATATTTATGTATTTGTCATGTTTGTTATATATTGATAATAAAATATGTTTGTAGTGTTTCTAATAGTTATGTGTTGTTGAGTTCTGGTAATCATGTAATATTGTATTTGTAAAGTAGAGAGACTGGTTGCCTGAGGGTTTATATTATAGTCATAAAATTAGTAGCATCAGAAGAATACATTCACAATATAAAATTATATATTCATAGCAAGAATTCCTACAGAGTTCAATAGATTTTATTTATATAGGATATATGTTGTATTACTCTTTTATATATTTGACCACAGTCCAGGTTTAAATCAATTAACTAATAAACTTGAGTTGACTTGGGTTGTACTAGTACAACATGTAGGTTTCATTGTCTCTAAAGCTGTCCTAATAAACCTGCTCGCCACTTAACACTTGGGCGCCACTGTGACCTGGCGGCAGCTAATCCTGCTGCACTATCAGTACAACCTCCCTGTAAGAAATGGGGTTACCCAAATCTCCAAGGGGGTAGCATGGAACCAAGCGGGCAGGCCAAACTTCGAGGACATGTGAAGCACTCACGCAGTACCCACAGACGACACACTAGGCACACCACAAAAGAGGCAGGACACCAGTTTGAGTTGGAAAAAGATAAGTAGTTTAGAAGTGTTTCCAACCTGCAAGGCAAAAAAAAAAAATGCAAAACAGTAGACTCACACCAGGGCGCCAAATGGCGCCAGAGCCAAGTGTATAAAGGGGGGATTATTTACATGGGAAGTAAGGGCTGAGTCTATAAGTCCATGCTGAAAGGAAAAAGGATGGGATCAAAATTACATTAGATCTGGGGCCAATCTGGTGGGGCCAACTCAGACTCTCATCCTTAGGGGAGGGCTGTAATTGCAAAATACCACATTAGCATAGATATACATCATGCACAATAACGCCAACCCAACCCCTGTAAGGGAAAAACATCAGGGCTTCACAGTACATCATAAATAGGAGCACCTGTAATAAATCAGCACGGCTGGCCCATTAACCTGGGGCATAACCAAGGGCCTGGAATAACACGTCAGGCCAACCTATTGACCAACATTAGGCAGAACATACCTCACCAAGCAGTAATATCAGGTAGGGGCCCTCCTCATAGTCCAGGAACACCTGTAAGGAAACAGCTAGGCTCCCTCTACCATCAAACTAGGGGTATCAAACATCAGGGTGTACACAGCAGCCAACCCTCTTTACTTCTAGGATCCCTTAATAACTGGGGACCTCAGGGCAATCGATACAGTAGGGACCCATATTTGCAATGAGGGGGAATAAGACTCTCTACCCCAAAATATGCAACAAGGGCAACCGGCCTGCTCCCGAGTTGTCTCGTAGGGCAGTTAGTTGCAGGAAAGTCAGGACAGTTCAACAAATCTGGAGCCCACGTCACAGGTGCCCTCTGCCATACGGGCACCTGATAAGGCAACACAGTCCCCGGGGCGGGCACCGGCAATGTACCCCGTTGCCCTCTCCGTCCCCCACACAGTTAAGCGTAGGCCCCACTCACCGGGCTCTCCTCGATGGCTCCTGCAGGGGCTCAGTAGGTTCTGCAGGCGTCCTCTGGGGTCTCCTCTGCAGGGGGGGACCAGGCACCGACAATGTGCCTCGAGTCGCGGGACTCTCCGGTGATCTGAGTGGTCACTCGTGGTCACTCGGGCCCACAAGGCCTCACTCAGGCCTCAGCGTCGCAACCGGGGCTCCCTCTTCACTATGGGGGCCCTGCTACACAACTCCTGCTGGCTTCGGGCCTCCTCTAGACTCCTTCCCTTTCTCAAGGTCCCGGGGCTCTCCACCGTAGGACGCAGGGCTCCTTTCCGGGGGAGGGGGCAGGCACTGGCAATGTACCTCGAGGCCCCTCCCTTCCCGCGGCGTCACTCGGGCCCCTCCTCCTCTCGGGGGCCCGGGGGGGATCACTACACCTCTGGGCGATCCAAGTGGGGCTCCCTCATCCTTCACGGGAGCCCCGCCGGCACTCTGCTCTGGCTGCCTCAGGTCGGGAGGCGGGGCTGGCACCGACAGTGTGCCCCGGCCCCGCCTACCTCACCGGCCTGTCGCGTGGAGGGACAGACCGGCGGGGTGGCCTCCCGCTCCGGTCGCTTCTCTCGGGGCTCCCTCCTTGGCACGGGGGCCCCTCAACGGCGCTTCACCTGGGTCTCCCCTCCCTCACGGGGACCCAGGGCTTTGCGTCTCTTCTCGCGGCCTCCTCAATCCGGGCCACAGACCGGCGGGGTGGACTCCCGCTCCGGTCGTTCTTCATGGGGCTCCCTCACGACCACGGGAGCCCCGCACCGAAGCTTCACCCGGGTCCCCCTCCTACCTCACGGGGACCCGGGGCTTCGACTTGGCTTCTTCCTGCCTTCCCGGCCGCCCGGGCCGATAGCCAATCCCTGCGCGGCGTTGGCGGGGGCGGGCCGATGACGCGGCCAGGCGCCCCCATCACGTGACGCGAGTGCCGCGGCCTCAGGGCCTAGCGCGGCCCCTTCTTCACTTCGGCGGCCCACTCCTGGTACCGGGGGCCGCCGCAACGATGCCGAACACGGCGGGGGTTTCCTTGGCGGCGCCGGGCCGCGGCGGTGACGATGGCAACAATAGGGGGTAGGCTCCCTTCTATTTAATTACTTATATCGGCAGAAGCGCGCCTCCACAAACGGCGCTATTCACAGGCTGCCACAGTCTCCTCAGAAAACGGCGCTATTCACAGCGCTCCGCTCCTCCCTCGGCCCACACAACTTCCAGGGCCAGCAGCACTCCGGGGGCCACACCAGCCCCAGCGCTTCTCTCCCCACAGCGCTTGGTAGGCAGTCCAGGGGCAGATTAAGAGACACAGTTCCTAGGGGGCACAATCCTCCCCGGGCAGCTCCTCCCAGTCCAGCGCTTCCACAGGGGCCACAACTTCCCAAGGGGGGGCGGACAGTCCCAGTACAGATCCTCAGGGGCCCCTTCCTCACCTCCTGGGTGCTCCTTTCGCGCTGTGCTGGCATAATTCACGGTCCCTTAATAGTGACAGGGACCTGGGTGGGCCCTCATAATTCAGGGGCCCAGGGGACAGCAGAGTAGGGGGGTTTTAGGGGTGCAGGGCCCAGCTCACAGGCCCATGTGGCGGTAGCTCCACGCAGCAGGTCCCCTCTCTTTCTTGTCCCAGCTCTGACTGACTCTCTGGTGGCACATCCCCCTTACTTATACCCTCCTCCCAGGCAGTGCCAGAACCTTCTAGAATGTTGGCAAAACTAGCCTAAACTGGCTCAAGGGGAGCGGGTGAGCACCCTGGGTGCCAGGCTTTCCCTCCAAATGCTAGGGGTAGCTGGGTAATAATAGCTAGACTGCTGACTTATGGCAGTACAGTGGCAAAACCCATGGCATCCATTTTAAACACAGTACATTTTAGTCAGGTGCATTTTTAAAATGGGGAAATTTACAAGTGCTCACACCATTACATGACATTACATTTTTAACAAGGTGTCTCACACCACTCATGGCCTATACAGGTTTAATCCCATGGGGGAGACATTTCAAATTGGGGGGGCAAAAGCGAAAAATTTGGGGGGAAAAGGCCAAGTCCAACACACCCCATTGTAACCCTGCCCCATCACTTAGTCCCCTTTTTGCTTGTCACCCTCCAGTTAAAGTGGGCAGATTACACCTCATTTGTTTAAAAGTCCCTTCCTCTGCAGGAAATTTCGACAACAGAATTATTGAGGTATTATCCTTTGCAGAACACACTGAGGCTTTCTATGCATAGGCAAAAGAAGCAGTAGAGGGGATTCCTACCGATGGGTGGGAGGCGAGTGGGTGGTGGTACTATCGAAGCGGCCAAAGGTAGTCGGTGAGGAGAATGCACAATGATGGAATAGTAAGTATTGTAATTGGTACTCATGCTCAGGATGGAGCATCTACCACAAATAATGCCATTCTTCAGATAGACAGATTCTAATTAAACATTTATCGGGCACATCTCTTAGCAGGGACAATCAATAATTACTTGATCAAGAACACCGACAAGATATATTTTAAACTACAACAGATCACAGGCTTGCTTGTTTACATTCCATTTCACACCCTTGCTGAGTCCCACAGCCAGTAGCTGAACTCATAATGTTATATTTTCAGGAGCATTTCCAAGTTTTTGCGTTGGTGTAAGGTGAGGTATACAATGCATGACTCCGTGGAGAAACTGAAGATTAGATGGCTTACAAATTCTATGCAGTCCCAGTAATAGACATATCCAATGTATGTAAATAAATATTCAGAAGAGAAACATGTTTTTTTAAACATCTTATTTTGATGGTGTTTTCATTCCACAGGGTTTCCAACTACCTGGCATTTCCATGTGATTTATTTCGGAGGCGTTGGTTCATTTGTATGGATTGTTCTATCATCATTCAGAGCAAAATCACATCTCCTTTTCTCACGGAAGAAACAAGTCTTTTTTCTGACGACCATCATGTTGCCATCCATTCACAGCGCTCATTACTTGTTCTATTGGTACCATCCGTCTCGATACTCCCAGCACCCCAGTAATGGTCATTTTGCATTCAACAAAAGAAGCATTGACGTCTTCAACAAACACACTGAATCTATTAGCAGCGGAACGGATCACAATACAAACACTTTTTGTGTTAAAATGTATTGTAATTGCATTTATATAGCGCTTACTACCCCTGATGAGGCGTTCGTTGAATGGCATTTTTTAAGTTCAGAATTAAACTCAGCAGCTGGATAGAATGAGAAGAAAAGCAACCGTGTAGCCATCGCGTGCCCTGCCATTTTAAAGGCATTTCACATTTCAGTGGCTTCCTGAATATCACTGCTGGCGTTGTGAACAAAATGCTACGTCTGTTTGTAGCAGATCATCAACAAAGCCGGGCTACCTTTCAAATTAATCTAAAAAATAGGTTCACTCGATAGCTGCACAACGTGGAGCCGGTTGTACACGATCGGCTCGTGCCCCTTTGTAAGCTTTTTTGATTGTCACCCTCCAATTAAAGTGGGCAGATTAGAGATTACACCTCATTTGTTTTAAAATCCCTTCCTCTGCAGCACATTTCGACAACAGAATTATTATTGCATTATCAAAGGTTCAAAGGTTCAAAATAAGCTTTATTCGATATTCCAAAAGAAGTATCATATAAGCATACATTACAATAATTATAAAAACCAAGAAAAGTCAGTAATTTTTTTAAAAAATAATAAGAGAAATTTTTCGCACAATCACAAACAAAGAAAGAAAAACAGATTAAACTTCGGTGTCGCCTAGATCATTAAAACAATTTTCTAAGTTTAAGCAGCAGTTTTAAAAAATGTTCCATGATGCATATCACATCTCTGTCTTCTAGCTCTAGTAAACGTTCAAAAGCGTCTTTACAGACCCTTACACCCCATCTCTTAAGTAAGGGTCTCAATAGAGATTTCCTAGGAGACTCATAGTATCTACAGAATAAAATAATATGTATATTAGATTGTGCTGAAATTTCATTACATGGACAAGTAGACAAGTTCCGGGACCAGTCATTACAATTGGGAAATGTAACTAAACGAAAGAAGGAGCCCAATCTAAGTTTGGTGAGCATCATTCTAGTATAACAGGAGAAGTCTGTTGAAAGATATAGTTGAAGACCTTTGTGGGGTGTCACCCTTTGATATGCCTGGATTGTTTTATTTGATTTTTGTTTATTCCATCTTTTAAGTTCCAGGTGATCCATTAGGAGCTTTCTCAGATTTTTCCTCGAGATGTGTTCCAGTAGCGATGGATCTGTGAACAGCTCCGGACGACCAATGTCGTCTAAGAAGTTTTTGACATAGGTCATCCATTTTAAATTTTTCAGAGGTTTTGACCCCTCCTTATTTAAAATATCTGATAATACTTCCCTGTTTAAACCAGTCTCGGGGGTGGTCCAGATTTTATGCCAGAGAAGCGGAGGCTCCACTTTGATCAGATCTGATATGAATGGTAGATCTAATTCAATATGCATCATATATACAGAGGTTGCTTTGGATGTAGCCAGTAGGTACCTTAGGAAGCTGTTTTCCACTTTTTGTATCAAAGAGATATTATTATCGATACCCCACAGCCCGGCTCCATAGATAGCTGTTGAGGTGCATTTAGCTTTATATATTGTGATAAGCTGTTTTACCGGCCTCCCCCCTATTTTTCCAGCAAAGTCCCGAAGGCCACCAGTTGCTCTGACAAAGGTGAGTTTCCTCTTTTCAACTGCCGACTGCCAGGACATTTTCCGATGCAGACATATACCTAGATAGGTAAAGTTCTCCACTGTCTCCAGTCTTTTGTCCTCAATAAATATAGGGCAGGGGGTTCTTTTGTTCTTTTTACTACATACCATTGAGTACGTTTTCCCTATGTTCATTTTAAGGCCCCTTTCGTTCATGAAGGCAGTGAATGCCGTAACAGCTTTTTGAAGCCCCACTCTTGTTTGGGAGAGGATAGCCGCATCATCTGCATATAGCAGGATCGGGATGGATTTACCTCCTACCTTTGGATAATCGCATTCAGTGTTTTTCAGGTGCTCGCCTATAGCATTTATATAGAGCGAAAAAAGCAAAGGGGCTAAGATACACCCCTGCCTGACTCCTTTGTTGATGGTAAATCTAGGGGAGCATTCACCCTTTGGGCCAAATCTAACTCTGGCTCCAGCATCTTTGTACAGAGACTTGATGAAAAGGAGGATTGATGGATCTATCCCCAGATGTTCAAGAATGTCCCAAAGCTGATCATGGAGGACACAGTCAAAAGCTGAGGTTAAGTCTATGTACGTGACGTACAGGCTGCCCTTCTTCATGTCCACATATTTGGTCATAATAAGATACAGGTTCAGGGTTTGTTCTACTGTACCTCTCCCGGATCGGAAACCATATTGGAGGTTTGAGAGAATGTCCTCTTCTTCGATCCACTGAGTTAATCGTTTCAAAATGATGCGGCCGGCGATCTTCATTAAAGTGTCAAGCAGGGAGATAGGCCTATAGCATGATGGAGATTGCCTATCTCCCTTTTTGTAGATGGGTATTACTATTGCCTCGGCCCAAGATGGAATATGGCCAGAGATATTTACAGAGTTTAGAGCGGAAGTCAATAAAGGGGCCCATAAGGCTATCTCTGCTTTGTAAACATCCGCTGGGATGGCATCCGGGCCCGGTGCCTTTCCAGTAGGACTCTCCCTAATGGCCAACTCGACCTCCTCATAGGAGAAAACGATGTTAAAATGACTATCGTCGAGAGATCTTATACTTGGTGGAGGGATTCGCTCTGATAAAAGGTTTTTTGAAGATGTTGGTTTGCTATAAAGCTGTTGAAAGTGAGCAGCCCAGGTCTCACCATCAATCGCAAGGTCCAATCTCCTCTCAGGGATTTTTACCCAAGGAAGCGGGGTATTAATAAATTTCCAAAACGCTGAGAGGTCCCGTTTTTCGGACGTTATCACCAAATTCTGCCAAGCTTCCACTTTTAGTGCTTTTTTCCTGTTTTTGGTAGCTAAACGATAACGGAGTCTAGCCTGGCGTATCTCCGTGAGAGGTTTTGGTGTCATGTGCAACAGGTTCTTTAGAGACTTTAAAGCCCTGGAACAGTTTTTATCAAACCACCCTTTGGCGGCCATAGGTCTTGTCTTAAACTGACATGTTAAAAGTTTTTTCAAACTGGCCTGTATTTTCAAAAAAGCTTCACGAATGGCATGGGGCCGTTCGGTCATGGACAAACAGATGTTTACCTCCTTTCCCCTCAGCTTCAGTAGATTTTTGAGGAGAGTGGTTGGATTGATTTTGTCCCATTTGATGGTATAACCGTTTGTAGCCCCCACTTTGATGGGTTGTTCGTACTTGACTTTAAGGTTATTTTGAAAGGTTGTTGAGGGCGGAAACATTAAAGATAAAGACAAGGGATAATGGTCTCCGTATAGATGATCAAGAGTGTCCCACGAGGATATTAGCGTGGCATGGTTCTTTGTGAAGAGTATAAAGTCTATGATGGAATTTATTTCTCTACCATGAAAAGTCGGTTTAAAAGTTTTTAAGGTGGTGAGTAAATCATTTGCATAGTGTAAGTTGAAAGAAGCCATGAAATTATTTAGTAACTCCCCTGTTTTCGAGTGTTAAAAGTGGTTGGGTATAGCTTCACCACAATCAAACTCCTGTGTGTGGAAAATATCACACTTATCCTTCGGTGAGTTTGGGCAGATATGACAGTTGAAATCGCCCATGAATGCTAAAGCGCACTCGCTCCCAGATGTTTCTTTGATAGTTATCAGAGCATGGTGTAGGTCGTCCATGATCTTTTCCAACTGCTCTAGGGGCATATTGTTGTAAAAAATTATGATTAATAATAGCAGGGAAGGGCCAATCTTCATAACAATTATTTGATATGAAACCCTAAGTACCGTTTTTATAATCCTATGCCCAACAGAAACACTGATATAAGTACAAAGCCCCCCCTTGTGTCTGCCCTGCTTGCTCACTATCGCCGGTGAGTGAAAGGTCTGGTAACCAAGCAGGTGAATAGGAGAAGTCACCCACGTTTCCTGGAAGCACAGGACTGAGTAGTTGTTTATCACGTCTAACCAGTCCTGTTGTGTCACTTTCGAGGAAAGGCCTGCTAAGTTCCAGGTAAGAATCTGCAAGTTGGCTGAGGTGTTCATGTTTTCCACCTGGGTGGAAATTGTATTTAAGGTGGAATGTGACTTCAAGGGGAGTGTTGTATTCCTAATATTCATGCTATCAGTTTTTTCTGCCCCGTTTTCTAAGCCCTTTTTAATAGTCTTTTTGTCAGGATTGCCCTGTATTGGGGGTAACTTAGTGTTTATACTAGATGATTTCTCGCTACCCCGATAATCTACTTTCTTTGGAGTGAGTCATTCTACGTCGTCTAGTCCGTAGAGTGGCTCATAGTAATTGTAACAGGGATAGTTCCATTGTGGGGTTGAAGGTGGAAAAAGATGGCCATAACCCACAGGGTCATATCTATAGGTCATAGGATATCTACTTTCCTGAATATATTTACCATTTTGATAACTGTTATGAGAAGAAAAGGAAGGAAATGTATAGGGCTTTGCTATGTCCCCTAAGGGGTAATTATTTTGGGCTGGTCTTCTAGGCTGTTGGTAATGGAGCTTATCAGCATAGGGTTTTGGTTGGTGTGACTTCAAGGGCATTAAAGCTTCAGGGTAAAAGTATGAGACTGGTTTAGGTATTATGGATCCCCTGTTTGGGTCTGAGAACCAATCAGTTATATGCGTGATAACTCTAGGGTCTTTAAATGTGACAATTATTACATCGCCCTCTATATCTTTGGGGCGAATGCCCACCCAATTTGTTCTTCTCACCGTAATTATTTCACCATTTATATGGGAAGGTAAAGGCCTGTTATTTTTAAACCAGAAAATCGCCTTATTTTTAAGACTGGAGTGGTTTTCAGAGCCCCCTGTAGCCGGTAATGATGGTACCCCCGTTAGAACAATAACGTTCTGAGATGCCGCTGGGGGTAAGTCTACATTTCTTTCAAGTGGGCGTTTTCCAGATGTAGAAACAGTTTTGATCATGTCTGTTTTGGTTTTTGTAGTGCCCATTCTTGCGGAGGCCATGAGGGAGTTTATTTGTGGGGAGTATACCCGTGTTATAGACGGTGCTTTGGGTGGAGGTACTAGAGCTTTATTTGATGGCCTTAACGTAGTAGTACTAGTTTGCTGAATTGAACTACTCGGGTTCTTCCTAGTGTTTGGGTCCATGATTATTTCTCCTGAGTCTGACTTTTTCTCTCCCTCTTTAGAGCTGGGTGGCTTTGCTAGGACATTGTTGCTAGAAAGATGGGTTTGGGTCGAGCTTCCTATAAGGGTATCCAACTGACTTCCTATACTCCTCAATCTCTCAACTATTGGTGTTAGAAGAGCTTTCATTAAATGTTCCATAGCATCTATAAAGTCTTTAATAGAGGGTGGAACACTGGAGGTCAGTATATCTCTAGGTAAAGAGAGTGACCCTTCTGATGTTTATGGCAAGTCTTTGGTAAATAAATCCTTAGCAGGTTTTTGTGCTAAGGAGTTTACCTTGGCCGGGCCTCTTTTTCTGCGCTTTTTTGGAGGTGATCGGATAATGACCTGTTTCTTTTTTGGTTGGTTTTTGTTAGACACGGGTTTGTCTACTGGTTTGTCTGGTGTTTGTATAGGGGGCACTGGAAGAACCAGTGTTTGCTGGTTGGCCCCCACAGATGGTGACACTTCTGCAATTTCTGGGGTAAGATCCTCAGCAACCTTCGGTGAATTGGGAGTACGCAAATCTATTAGGTCAATACTTGAGATATTAGTATTGGTAGGGAAATCCAATTGAGGTGAGCCAGTTTTATCATTTTTTGGAGACGAATAAGATTGAAAGAGTAAGGGAATATTGTCCGTGTTTAATGTATCAATGTCTATGTTATCCTGGGTAGGGTTTAAAGAATAGTCCTCAGGCGTAACTATGAGGCAAGGCTCACAGATGGTGTTCTTAAGGTGCTCAATGGATAATCGGCGAGCAATGCGACGCTCAGCCAATGCCAGATCTTTGTCTACTTCAACAGTGGCTTTAAAAAAGAATTTGTCCAGAGGGCCCAAGATGGAACCCCCATCTGTTGGAGTATGACCATCTGTGGCACGCTTAGCCATGAGTAAATGAAAATATACTGGCGTTCAGATGATCGTGGTTGAGAAAAAAAGTATGCTGCTACTCACGTTGGGGGGGTTGGCCAAGCCAAGCCTTGTCTGGCCTTGGAGGGCCGTAGAGGGCCCGCCCTTTGCCCGGGCTTCGCCCCGTGCTCCGCCCCCGCGCGCGTCCCGCGTCGCGGAAGGGTTGATGGTGTTTATATACGTATCGCCGGTGGGCGTGTCCGTGGGCGTGGTGCCTGGGGGAAGAGGAACCAGCTGGTCGGTGCAGGGGCCGCTGGTCCTCGCAGTCCCCCGGGCAGCGCGTGTGGTCTTTCCCTGGCCTCTCACCCTGAGGACTCCAGCTGGGAGCGCTGGACTGAGCCTGCCGACTGCAGGTCTCGCTCACACCAGCGAGTCCTCGGGGAGGCAGCACCTAGGAACACGGAGAGGGAGTTGGTCCGTCCTCCCGCGGCACCAGCAACAACTGGCAAACAGGAAACAGCCAAAGCAAAGTGAGTGGCGCCCGCGAAGCGGGTGTCACGAATTATTAACCAAATCGCCGGTGGGCGTGTCCGTGGGCGTGGCGCCTGGGGGAAGAGGAACCAGCTGGTCAGTGCAGGGGCCGCTGGTCCTCGCAGTCCCCCGGGCTGCGCGTGTGGTCTTTCCCTGGCCTCTCACCCTGAGGACTCCAGCTGGGAGCGCTGGACTGAGCCTGCCGACTGCAGGTCTCGCTCACACCAGCGAGTCCTCGGGGAGGCAGCACCTAGGAACACGGAGAGGGAGTTGGTCCGTCCTCCCGCGGCACCAGCAACAACTGGCAAACAGGAAACAGCCAAAGCAAAGTGAGTGGCGCCCGCGAAGCGGGTGTCACGAATTATTAACCAAATCGCCGGTGGGCGTGTCCGTGGGCGTGGCGCCTGGGGGAAGAGGAACCAGCTGGTCGGTGCAGGGGCCACTGGTCCTCGCAGTCCCCCGGGCTGCGCGTGTGGTCTTTCCCTGGCCTCTCACCCTGAGGACTCCAGCTGGGAGCGCTGGACTGAGCCTGCCGACTGCAGGTCTCGCTCACACCAGCGAGTCCTCGGGAGGCAGCACCTAGGAACACGGAGAGGGAGTTGGTCCGTCCTCCCGCGGCACCAGCAACAACTGGCAAACAGGAAACAGCCAAAGCAAAGTGAGTGGCGCCCGCGAAGCGGGTGTCACGAATTATTAACCAAATCGCCGGTGGGCGTGTCCGTGGGCGTGGCGCCTGGGGAAAGAGGAACCAGCTGGTCAGTGCAGGGGCCGCTGGTCCTCGCAGTCCCCCGGGCTGCGCGTGTGGTCTTTCCCTGGCCTCTCACCCTGAGGACTCCAGCTGGGAGCGCTGGACTGAGCCTGCCGACTGCAGGTCTCGCTCACACCAGCGAGTCCTCGGGGAGGCAGCACCTAGGAACACGGAGAGGGAGTTGGTCCGTCCTCCCGCGGCACCAGCAACAACTGGCAAACAGGAAACAGCCAAACAAAGTGAGTGGCGCCCGCGAAGCGGGTGTCACGAATTATTAACCAAATCGCCGGTGGGCGTGGCGCCTGGGGGAAGAGGAACCAGCTGGTCGGTGCAGGGGCCGCTGGTCCTCGCAGTCCCCCGGGCTGCGCGTGTGGTCTTTCCCTGGCCTCTCACCCTGAGGACTCCAGCTGGGAGCGCTGGACTGAGCCTGCCGACTGCAGGTCTCGCTCACACCAGCGAGTCCTCGGGGAGGCAGCACCTAGGAACACGGAGAGGGAGTTGGTCCGTCCTCCCGCGGCACCAGCAACAACTGGCAAACAGGAAACAGCCAAAGCAAAGTGAGTGGCCTTCATTTGCGGAACACACTGAGGCTTTTTATGGATAGGCAAAAAAAACATTGGAGGGGACGCCTACGGAATGGTGGGAGTCGATCTAGGGAAGGCGAGTGGTGGCAGATCAACAACAAAGCCGGGCTGACTTTCAAATTAATCTAAAAAATAAGTTCACTCAATAGCTGTACAACGTTGAGCCGATTGTACACGATCGGCTCGTGCCCCTTTGTAAGCAAGGGACCATTACACGCGCTGACACCACAAGGCCTCATCTTGGACCACTCCAGCGGTGCCTGCAATGGGTGTCAATATCATGTGATTCGTGCAATTTGAGAGCCAAACTGAGTCTGACCAGAACAGAAAGCCGGAGCAGGCCTGCAGTGTTGACATGCCCTGTTCCCCTCGGGCTCTGAGCTCCTCCTGTGCTTGATGAGACTGCAGTAGTGGGCTAGCACGGACAGACTCACTGCCTTAGAGCAGTGTTTCCCAAACTGTGGTCCGGGGACCCCCAGGGGTCCGTGAAACATTCCCAGGGGGTCCGTAGGCAACAGTTTTAAAAGCACAGAAACATTTCTTGTATAATTAGCAGCTTTCCAGCAACAATAAAAGTGTCAAGAGAATGCCAGTGATTAATGTACCTGCTGGAGAGCAGGAGAGTTTTGTTCAGTGGCAGCTTTAATATAACTAATGTAGCACAGAGGGTTAATGTGCCTACTGCAAAGAACGTGTAGCATGCATTTTAAAAAGCAGTATTTTATGTGCCTAGGTTCGTGGTTACTGCTTTTGTCACAGTTTCTTTTGTTACTGTGCACTTCATAAGTGACAATCGTAATCTAGCAGAGGGACCTATTAACTGTCATCAAAGAGCTGCTTGCAAACTGCATGGTACCAGTTAGTAACTTATATTTTGTCCCAGTTATTTATTAACCTGATGCTGCTAAAATTATATATTTGGGTGGAAATACATTTTTAATGTTAAAGTCAATGCTAGCCACTGTGTTATGTTCTGAATCCAGACCAAGCATTCTTTAAACATTTTATATACACACTGATTTACATGTATGATTCAATGTCTCTATATGTGTGTGATGTAAAGTGCCGTGACATCCTACAATGGTATGAGAGATGCTATAAAACAAATGAAATACATGTGGCACAGGGGCTATTACTTCAATATAAAATACTAAGGGCCAGATATACGATCTGTTTTTATATGCGTGCACAGGTTCGCGAACCCGTTTGCGCATGCAAAAACCTATTGAGCCATGTACATAGCCTATTTCGCGAGTCGCAATTTGTTTGCGACTCTCTAAATAGGTTTTGCAACTTGCTATTTGGAAGGGGCACCCCCTTCCAAATAGTGAGTCTCAAAGCCATGTACAAATGTTTTGCAGTCGCAAAACAGTCACAATTACCACCTACTTCAAGTAGATGGTAATGCATTCGCAAATGGGAAGGGGTCCCTAGGGGACCCCTTCCCCTTTGAAAATGCATGCAAAATTATTTTTTAAGGGCAGGCAGTGTTCCCAGGGGCCTCTGCCTGCCCTTAGAAAATGAAACGAAAACGTTTCATTTTCTTTTTTTTTTAAATGCATGGTAAACAGGCTCCATTTTTTTCAAAAAAACTGCTTTATTTAAAAGCAGTCCGAGACATGGTGGCCTGCAGAGCCCAGCAGGCCACCATCGCTGGGAAGTCTGGCATTCCCAATGGGCTCGCAAATTGCGAGAGGCTCATTAATATTAATGAACCTCGCAATTTGCGACCCCATTGGGAATCCCAAACAGTGTTAAATACACTATTGTACCTTTCATTTAGCAACTCGCAATTTGCCACTCGCAATGTGTCGCCAATTGCGAGGCGCTAAATGAAATGGTCGTACATCTGGCCCCAAAACCCTTAGTACTTTGAGTATTTGTTTTGAATTACTTTTTCAATGTTTAAAATTTAACTCATACAAAATTGCTTGAGGGTCCCCGGCTTCCAGTGGTGACTCAATGGGGGTCCTCAGGAGTCAAAAGTTTGGGAACCACTGCCTTAGAGGTTAGGGGCGCGAGCACCCTAACAATCTGGGAGCAAGCGCACCCTCGCCAGGGGTCACGTGCGCACTGAAGGAGGAGGAGCCACAGGGAAGTGGAACCACTGTCTCTGCTTAGGGGACACTTTCCTTTCAGGCCGAGTCACTCCGGCAGCCAGGGTATCAGGTATGGGAGAGAAATGGATAAACCGCACAAGACACAGATGTCCATCCAAAGCCTCCGCTATAATCCCCCAGAGCACCCCCGCTATTTCACAGCGAGAACACAAAAATTCTGGGGCATAAAACCAGGGGCGGTGGGTGACATTTCAAAGTGGTGAGGCGCAAAGTGATTAGCATACAGCAAACTATAGATTAATAGCTCTAACTGATGTTGACGCTAAAATATTTGCAACCTGCTTGTTAGAGGAATTGGAATCATGGGCCTCAAAAGAAAAACTGATACCAAATTCACAAACTGGCTTCAGAAAGGGAGAATCAACCTACTCAAATTTAGTTTTATTAACTTTATTAGGCGAAAGAGCCGAAATTAGGAAACAAAATTTGTATATATGTTTTATTGATTTAAAAGCCGCCTTCGACTCTGTGCCCCGTAACATATTATGGTAAAAATTAGATAATTGGGGAATATCCGACGCACTTTTAAAAATGATTAAACTGCTATATTCTGATACTTGGGTCCAGATTAAAGTAGGCGACGGTAGTCATATAACCCGACGCCTGGAAACAAACATTGGCTTGAAACAAGGTTGCGTTTTGGCCCCTTGCCTTTTTAATCTTTTTATGTCCGATCTCCCTGCCCATTTTAAGGATATTAATGCTCATTCCCCTTTTGTGATGGGCCAAGAGATCAATTATTTACAATACGCTGACAATACTATTTTATTAAGTCAGACTGTTATTGGCCTTAAAAGATTAATAGACTCTTTTAACGTCTATGTCGCAAGGAATGGTCTAAAAATAAATATTAAAAAAACAAAAATAATGACCATGGGAAAAGGTAAATTAGGTGTTAAAGAATGGAATATCAACGGTATGGTTGTTGACTGTGTAAAAACCTATAAATATTTGTGTATAACATTTGATCACAATTTATCTTTTAGGAAACATTTTAATAACCTAGAAGCTAAAGGCTCTTCACTCACATTTGCCTTTAGACAATTGAGGGATAAGCTATTATGCCCAAATCATGACCATTTCATGAAGGCCATGAAAGTGAAGTTAATTCCTTCATTGGACTATGGTTCTGTTATTTTTCGGGGCAAAGATGCGAAACTTTTAGATGATATTGAAATAAGATCATATAAGTCGGTATTTGGAATCCCAAAAAACATCAGTCGAGCGAATGTCAGACTAGAATTTGGATTGAAGAAACAGTGTCTCGTTAGGCAATCTACATTTTTAAAATCTTTACTTTTATTATCCAGATCAGAGGAAGGCTCGCTGGCCAACCTTTGTTGGCTAGAGATTCAAAGAGGGGCCTATTCGGGAAGTTGGCGATTTTATCTAAACGAGTGCTTGCTTGCCTTTGATTGCCCGAACTTAGAGGATGAAACAAGGTGTAAAATGGTCTTTAAAAAAACAATCAATCAATCAGCAGCACTGTTGTCTTGTATAACGGATAAAGACGATTTAAGGGAAAAAAAACATCTTTGGACAATAGCAAACTCTTTTAACAATTTGTATCCCCAGCCCTATTTGAAATTTTATCTAAAACCTTATATCAAAAATAAATTTATGCTGCTACGGTTTGGGAGATACCCAACCAAAGATGGAATCCCAAAATGGGAAAAAAATTGGCCGTCTAATGTCTGTAGATTATGTGGTAAAAACGAAGAAACTCTACAACATATTGTAACTTTGTGCCCAAGATTGCTTGTTGAATGAAAGATGTTTTTAAAACCGCTTTTTAAGGAAATGGGAGTAAGAACGTGTAGAACTGCAATCATTGTATGTCTAAGTGGTATTACACCTAGATTAGTTCATCAGTTTGTTAAATATATCCTTACAGTGGAAACAAAATTAAGTAAGGAAGACACTGTAATCGATGAAATCCATGTAATGAATGCTATCTAAAATGTCAATGACTCTATAATAGTAAATGTTTTTAGGGATCATGAGGACATTTTATAGAAATTTTAAAATTTAATTGTTATACATGTATTATGTCATTTCCTAGATAATATTTGCTGTAAGTACATGATCATCTAATTTGTTACCTTAAAGTACATCAAATTAGTGGAGAGATAGTATATTAATTATTATTCTAGATTAAAATGGTTTTATCAGAATTCTTTGATTAGCATCTAAAGTATTGTTTATGGAACTAGAGTGCACTTTTGCACTTTATTTAACTTCTGCTGCTAATTCATTCATTAACAACTTGTTGCACTTTATTTCACATTTGCTGCTAAATTGCTTATTGATCATCCTACTACAGCTGAACTAAGTATGTATATGAGTGCTGGATAATTTGGGTCTGTGTTTATATTGCTTTTTCTTAAACCAGGTTGTAAACTGAATTAGCTCTATGCTGTTTGTAATGGTTTTAATTAATCAACAAAATAAACTTTACTTTACTTTACATACAGCACCGTAGCGAGCGAGCTCATCGAGCGAGCCCGAACCCCAAAAGTGGGGTTTGGGGGATTACCCCCCCAAGAAAATTTTGGAAAAAAAAAGAAGAAAAATCGTGCATTTTCAAGCAAATTTGAGAAAGCAGGAAGAAGGTTAATAAAGCAATTGTGAAAGTGCAGTTATTACATTAATAGATGGCATAACATAGGTAGCTGCTTATTCAGTATAACCACAGAATGACCATGCACGGTTCTACAGCATATTCTAAAGCAGAACAAAACAAGTGGAACTACCCCTCCCTTAAAGCATACAAAAGGGGATGAATGAACTAGTCAAATAACAAAAAACAGGGGAGGAATAGGAAACATACATGGGCAAAAAAGCGAAATGACAGAGCAAAATCTGATATTTTATTATTTTACTGGTTCATCACGCTGTGATAAACCAGTAAAATTAATAAAATATCAGATATGCATGTAATAGCAACCCAGCAGTAGGCTGCTCTCCCTCCTAGAGAGGGTAGAAGAACTACAAGGGCTGGCTACAGAGCCATGAACACAGTTGGACGGCTCTCCGGAAGAACCAGTGCACAAATCTGGGGGAGACCCTAAGATTATGTGGTTTTAATGCATTCACCACCATGTATCTGCAGCAGAAATGCTCTGGGTCTGAGAGAAGCACTGGCTTTTGAGAGATTTTGTTGCTGCCGTCTCTTGCTCTTGTGTGTGTTCTCTTGCTCTCTCCTCTGTGTGCTGCTTCCCCTTTAGTTTCCCCCACCTCGTCACTTTCATTGTTGCTTCCCTCTACTCGTCCATAGCTTCCTCCGCTCGTCCCCATCGAGCTCAACTTATTATAAAATATTTCACCTTTTCCCCATTAGCCCCTAGCCATTTGTTGCCTGGCACACCTTCCCATGCCTTCTAACCCTTTCCCAACACTCCTCTTCATTTTTTTTTCAAACCTTTCAGTGCCTCCTGCACAATCTCTGAGTTTTTAAATTTTTTTATTTCCATTTCGAGGTTGCTGTGTACGGGTGTGCTTGCACAACCAGGAGCCGGGGGCACTTAGGAATACTTTGGTAATACTTTAGCATATCCCATTAAAAGCATACATCCATCCATCCCATTAAAAACCACATCCACTTTGGGAACTGATGCTTGTCACACAAGCCAGTGAGAGATCAGTGGTCGTTCAATACTAATGAGGCAAACTTGAGGCAAAGTTGGCAGGGTATGCTCAGACGTGAGTCCCTTGCTCACTTTGCCACTGGAGTCAAGCAAGCCCGGCTGAAGACGGCTGTAATGCCAGAAACCGGTCCTGGGAAACTTGATTCCAGTCCAGGGAAGACATGGCTTGGCAGTTCGGGCTGGACTGTTCCCATGAGGCACAGGGTCAGACTGATTTGCATATGGCCATGTCTGAACTGGGGTGGCGGAGTGAGCTAAAAAACTGTGATGGATTAAACCCAGATCAGTTGACTGGGGGTGAGTGTTTGTATTGTCAACGCTCCGTCCATCACCACCTTTGGTTTTTCTTCATAAATGAAGGGAAGCATTTTTTAAATACAAAACACTCACAATTTAATGTTCACATGGAACCTGTGTTGCACAAACTACCTTTAGATGTATGTCCTGTTTTTTCATAACTCACATTACCAGAAAGACATGGGAGGTGTACTTTCTTAAAGAATGTGACTGGGCTGCAGATGGCTACTAATTTCAAGAGACCTGTAATTTTCAATATACACATGATTGTGTTTTGCCTCCTTTGGATCGTCTTACTCTCAAAAATAGCCAACAACTTTCAAAAGCAAGATCAAAGTCCTGAAATACTCTCCTAGACTGCAGTGGTGCTAAAATATCACTTCCAGCTGTGGGCCTCAGAAATATTCTTAAACCTGCTGGTTGATGTTTTATTACTGAGTCACCTGCTTTACTTCCTATGCCCCTATGGGACTCTAACAAGTCCAAGAGGCAGTCTGGCTCTCCACTCAGATCTCAGGCCTATGAAACGTAGAGTTGAGTGATTGCAAGCGGCATCCTGCACAGTTATTGCCTTACACTGACTTTTATCACAACAGCTAACATTTTACACACTGAAGTAGTCAGACTTTCAAAAACTAGGCTCCCTTCCAATTTCAGTCTTAGCATTTTTCTCACAAACTGATTAATTCTGGAACTATGTTAGAAAACAGGTACAGCTGTCAATGACATCAAAGAGTAATTATTGAACGTATGGATATTCTCTCCAGGGCCACCTCAAAGGAATTTATACATGTTACTAATATGATGTGATCATTCAGTACAGCGAAATTGCAAAGGACTGTTGTGGACGTGGTAAATATCAAGATGTACAGGCAACATGTCAACATTAATTGGAGACCCGTGGTTTTGTTTGGCAAAAAATAATGATAGTCTAGATTTTACTGTCTTAAAACTTTCTTCATGTCAGTGAAAGTTAATTTGTAAAAATACATTTCCCATTATCCCATTCTCTAAATTCACAATTCCAGATTCTGGTCAACACGGGAGACAACCTTTACAACGCAACTTTTACTACGCAGTGCCATTACGACGCAACTTTTACAATGCATACCATTACAACGCATTGCGCTGGGGGGCGCTCTAGGATAGGGAATAGGTTTAATTTACTATCCAACACCTTCCCTACTATCCACGGGGTCTGGAGTTGGAATTGTAAATTAAACTATTCACTATCCAGCACCCCAAAGCACTATGCGTTGTAATGGTATGCGTTGTAAAAGTTGCGTCGAAATGGTATGCGTTGTGAAAGTATGCGTTGTGATGTCATACATCCGGCAAACACAGATCACAGCCTACATTTAGAGATATCAGCTTGCCCCATGTCAGTGAGTAGACCTTGCCTTGATTTGAGTTTTAGTAGTTGTAACCTTGCACTTATAAATGTAAGATAACTAAAATTACATTCAAGTGTTTCAAAATGCAAAGTGAAGTAAACAGCCTTTCCTTGGTTTTTAATGTGCTCGCAAATCTATTGTGTTGCATTTATCCAGTTCATACCAAAATACCAAATACCAAATACCAAAGCTGGGATCAGATTTAGAAACATTGTGGTTCTTGTCAAGCAGCATGTTAATCTAATTCTATTGTAATACAACGAGAATTTGCATAACTTCACATATGATCAGGCAGGTAAGCCAGAACTACATGCTCTACATTTATATTCCATTGCCACCTTCCTATTTTTTCTAACTATCAATCGAAAACTCACTGGATATATTTCATAAATGTAACTGTAACAGCTCATTCTTGATTGACAATAATTTGTCTTTATTTCAGTTCTGTGACATTATTTTATATAACTGAAGCAAATTGTGGTTTTGATTTTCAAATGGTTTTTCTCTTCGCACTTTTTAAAAGCAAAGCTCTCAGACAGCCTTTGGGCTAACTTCGGCGCTATACAAAAAAATAAATAAAAATAAACTGGGGTCTGGAGGTTCTTTAATCAGCACCATGGGCACTACTCACCGAGACCTCACGTTGTCACGATTGGTAACAGCAATTTATTTTTATTTTTTTGTTGAAAAACCTTTATTGTATAAAATGAAGACAAATACAGACCTACAACCACCAAGGCCGGTCAGTAATGCGAAGCAAAAAGAAGAAATCAGTACACAGCTCATTAGCCGACAACCCGAGGGTTCGGCAGCGTAGAAGCATGATGTGGTTCGGAACGTCTGGCAGATGAGGATAAACTAAAGGTTTTTATATTTTTTAACATACAAACAACAAACAAGAAACCCCACAAGAAAAAGAATCGAGGCAAAATTATCAATATAGGGGCCGCTACGTGTGGCATGAAGGAGACAACAAAAAGCAAGCATCAGGAAATCATGGAAATGGGGAGCGGGGACCAAGAGCGAGCAATATTTCACAGAGAATAGAAAGTCAAAATACTGGAACGTACAGTCAAGGAGATCTTGTAGTGTCAGGGGGTTCTGCAAGGGGAGGAACACAAATCTCACCACGATACGAGTTCCACTGACCGCAAATCCTATCCCACTTCCTGGGCCTACCTCGGGAGATGTATACAATTTTTTCTCTAAACATGCACCAGTCCATGTTCTCCTCCCAGGCTGAGACCAGCTGTGCCCTATGAGACCCCCAGAGTTGAGCAATGTCTCTTTTTGCGATAATGTTGCCCAGCGTGACCCATTGAGTCTGAGCAACGGTACAGTCATTCGGTTCCCAAACATTCAGCAAACCGCGTCGGGCCTCAGGAAGTAGCCCGACTCCCGTCACTTCTCTCATCACCGCATGGACTCGATTCCAAAAAACCACCACCGCCGGGCATTCCCATATAATATGGAGGAAAGTAGCAAGCAAACCACATCCACGCCGACATAACCCATCCACAGAATAACCCATATGCCGCTTCAAATACTGTAAAACTATCCCCCGTTTTATTCTATCCCCGAGACCATTAACGTTCCAGCTCAACACCCTCAGCCCCCTACCCCCCATCCCAGACAAAAACCAACAGCCCCCCCGCCACAAAGCAGGCACAAAGGATAAAATAGCGACCAAATCAGAGCCTCGAAACAAACAAACAAAAAAAGACCCCCCCTCCTCCCCCCAATGAACCCTCAACACGCAACCCCCCACCCTGCACCCCTGCGGTAGACCAGAAATCCACCCCAACTTGCAGTGTGCCTGTCGCCCCATTACACTAACCTACAAAAAGAGAGAGAAAAATGTCCCCTGAGGAGGAAGAGTCCCGAATCCCCCCCACCCCCGGGTATCCACAGCATATAAACATCGCAGTCACAGAGCCACTGCAAAGCGTCCAATAATGGCTCATCGGCACCGACTCACTATTCCTGTTCTTCCAGCCCGCCTTCGGCACCTCTCGAACTATAGGGGTTGGCATGCTGTGTCGGCAAGCTGTCCAGCCAGTCACTGGCTACCTCAGGGCGATCACAGAAAAATGCACGTTCGTTATGCTCAATCCGCAGGCGAGCCGGAAAAAGCATGGCATATTTCAGTTCCATGTCCCTGAGGCGTCGTTTCATCCCCGTAATGGCCATACGCTGCTTCTGCACTGCCTGAGTGAAGTCCGGATAGAAGCTAATCGATACATTTTCAAACTTAGTGGGACCATTAGTGCGGGAGGCCTGCAGGATAGCGCAGCAAGTCCAGTTCCCGGCGGCCAAATCAAATTCTGGAAAAAGCTTTCAATATCAGCAGGGCATCAACAAGAAATACCCGTCGTCCAAATCAGGATTTGTTGCAGGATAGATGAGGGTGGCGGAAGGGGTCTCGGGAACCCTCTGCTCACGCGTCCATCTTGGGTCCGCGCGTAGCTCCTCCTCCCGGTAACAGCAATTTTGTTTTCTTTGCATTCTGACAGGTGCAGGAATGTAAAGAAAAAACAACACCGATCTGAAGGAGCTACACAGGCCTGATAAGGGAGAACTTGAGACAGCTGCAGCCTTAAATGCCCAAATCAGATTAACAATGCTAACGGTTTAACAGCGCAGGAATACGTGATCCGAGGTCTAGCTATTAAATGGGAAAATGACCCACTGAAATGACAGTCATCCGTCACTCACCACAGCAGAACAACACGTGCATTATGCAGTTTTCTATTACAGGAAAGCGGTTCAAGGCTTACTGGAAAATTTGGGATGGGGGCGGGCTGGCAGTGGAGAGGAAAACAATCCTCATTCACGAGTCTTGTGCCGACTTTCATTTTTACATTTGCTTTCCAAAAATGTGCTTCCTTCTGGGAGACCTCAACTTTCACCTTGAAAAGATAAACGACCACAACACCGCCACCCTCGTGGACAACCTCGCCAACCTCGGACTTAAACAACTAGTCACTTCCCCCACCCACATCGCAGGTCACACACTCGACCCTATCTTCACCTCCAGCAAACATGTCTCCTTCAGCCACACTACGGAGCTCCTATGGACCGACCACAGCTGCGTTCACTTCACCTACAACAAGCCGAAACCCATCAACCACTCCCAACCTACCCTGCAAAGAAACTGGAACAAAATCACCACGGACCAAATCTCCGCATCGCTCCTTCGAAACTCCCCAGCCCTCTCTTCTAACGCCAACGAAGCCGCCGCCAACCTCACCCTATGGTTATCCAACACCGCCGACACCTTAGCTCCACTGAAAAAACGTCAAAGTAAACCTGGCAGCAAGAAAGCCTCATGGTTCAACGATGATCTCAAGAAGTCCAAGAAACTCTGCCGCTCCCTTGAAAAGGCCTGGAAAAAAGACCCAACCACCAGCACCAAGGACGCCTTCAAAAGCGCCACCCGCACTCACCACCAACTGATCCGTAAAGCCAAGAAAACTGCATTCAAGGATCGACTTGACAACAACGCCCACAACAGCAAGGAACTTTTCAACATCGTCAAGGAATTTTCCAATCCCTCGGCCAACTCCAACGACATCACCCCCTCTCAAACCCTCTGCGACTCACTTGCCTCTTTTTTCCACAACAAGATTGCAGACATCCACAACAGCTTCGACAACCAACCCGGAAACCAACCCACCCTACCATCTGCTGACCATCTTCCCCCCGTGAACACACTTAACGCCTGGAACCCAATCTCCACTGAGGACACCATCCGCCTGATGAATTCCATCCACTCAGGATCCCCCACAGACCCATGCCCTCACCACATCTTCAACAAAGCAGACTCCGTCATAGCACCGCACCTCCGTGACGTCATCAACTGCTCCTTCAACTCCGCTACCTTCCCAGAAGACTGGAAACACGCTGAACTCACCGCCCTTCTGAAAAAACCAACAGCGGACCCCACCGAACTCAAAAATTACCGCCCCATCTCGCTTCTTCCATTCCCGGCCAAAGTCATTGAGAAAACCGTCAACAACCAGCTCGCCGCCTTCCTCGAAGCCAACAAATCCCTCGACCCCTCACAATCTGGCTTCCGAGCAAAACACAGCACTGAGACCGCCCTCATCGCAGCAACAGACGACATTCGAACTCTACTGGACAATGGAGACACAGTCGCCCTCATCCTCCTCGACCTCTCTGCAGCATTCGATACAGTCTGCCACAGCACCCTTCTACAACGCCTCAATAACATCGGAATCCAAGGAAAAGCACTTGAATGGATCACATCGTTCCTCACCGGAAGAACCCAGAGAGTCCGCCTTCCTCCATTCAAGTCCGAGGCCTCTGAAGTCATCTGCGGCGTACCACAAGGATCCTCACTCAGTCCCACCCTCTTCAACGTATACATGAGCCCCCTCGCGGCCATCGCACGCCAACACAACCTCAACATCATCTCTTACGCGGACGACACTCAACTGATCCTTTCTCTCACCAATGACCCCAACACCGCCAAAACTAACCTACACGAAGGAATGAAAGAAGTTGCCGAATGGATGAAACAAAGCCGTCTGAAACTGAACTCAGACAAAACAGAAGTCCTCATCTTAGGCACATCCCCCTCTGCTTGGGACGACTCCTGGTGGCCGGAAGCCCTCGGAAAAGCACCCATCCCGACAGACCACGCACGGAACCTTGGCGTCATCCTGGATTCTTCACTCTCAATGAGCAAACAAGTCAGCGCCGTATCCTCTTCCTGCTTCAACATTCTTCGCATGCTCAGAAAAACATTTCGCTGGATCCCCTCCGAAACAAGGAAAACAGTCACCCACGCCCTGGTCACGAGCCGACTGGACTACGGAAACACCCTCTACGCAGGTACCACCGCTAAACTCCAGAAGAAACTCCAACAAATCCAAAACGCCTCAGCCAGGCTCATATTAGACATCCCACGCAACGAACACATCTCTGGTCACCTTAAAGCCCTCCACTGGCTACCCGTCAATAAGAGGATCACTTTCCGACTGCTCACCCACGCACACAAATCACTCTACGACATCGGACCAGATTGCCTCAACTCTCGACTGTCCTTCTACACCCCCTCCCGCCAACTACGTTCTTCCAACCAAGCCCTCGCCACTGTACCTCGCATCAACAAGACCACCATGGGAGGCAGATCCTTTTCATACCTGGCTGGTAAAACCTGGAACTCACTCCCCGCTTACCTTCGCCTCACCCAGAACCACCTAGCGTTCAGAAAGCAGCTTAAAACGTGGATATTTGACAAATAATCCTCCTCCCCTTCCTAAGCGCCTTGAAACCCTCTGGGTATGTAGTGCGCTATACAAATGTTATGACTTGACTTGACTTGACTTCCTCAGGCCACAGCTAGGAATTTATCGGTGGTCTGTTTGAACTTTTTTAAGTTAACAGAAAAAAAAAGCAGACAACTAAGAGCAGGAGCCGGTGACATTTGCAGGCCTGCTAACGAGAAGTGCACATGTCCTGACTCTGAGCGGCTCTCAGCGTGGAGCTGCCGGGCGCCGAGTTCGGCCAGGCTCGCAGTAATCACTGCCAGATTCGCGTGGGAGGTCAGGGCCCGGGGTGGGACGGGCGTCTGGGGGGCGCCATGTCACTTTTATAAACACTACTGCAGTTTAATTTCCAGATGGCCGCTGTCCCCACCACCAATGCTGTGCCCGTCTCCCCCCCATGCTTTAATGACCCCGGTCCACATCACAAACAAACAGTGCCCATATCTTTATGTACCTCTCAACACCGTGCCTCACCACTCACCCTGTGACCCTCGCTAGCCGACAGAGTGATTCACCATATTCCAAGGAGCTCTTCGTCTCCTTCCACTCGGTGCGAGCCTGAGTTCCTCAGCATCTTAAGGCCGAAATCTGGAGCACACGACACGAAAGAGACGCCAACCCCGGCCGCGACAGAGCTCTTTGCTGGACAGGATGTCTCCCCCCACGAGCGCGGCATCCAATGGGATGCTGCGCCGGTGGACCAGCCAATCCTGTCGCTGCATGCAGTGCCAGGATTGGCTAGGGTGGCACATTTGCTGCTCGCCCTGTCGCCCCTTGTAAACCCGGGCTGTGTCAGGCAAACAAGGTCCCGCTGGGGACCTTACAGTGCGGAGAGTGCGCATGCTTGTGCAAGTTGCAAACCAACTTGCACTTGCGCACTACGGTCTGCTGCAGCCTGAGTGTGTGGACTGTCTGTCACTCAAGCTGCAGCAGGCCACCCCCCCAGCGCAATTCCCGGCGGCTGCCGCTGGTATTATGTTTTGTGATGTACAGTGAGTCTGTCTGTCACAGTAATTTATGTAGATAGGAATGGATTGCGGCCGGCGGCCGCGATGCGGGTCCATGTGGCTGGTGGGGCTCCGCCCCTACGCCCCATTGGACGCACCGCGGCTGCATAAAACATCACAGGAAATAATCAATCAATCAATCAATGACACTTATAGAGCGCGCTACATACCCGTAGGGTCTCAAGGCGCTTAGGGGAGGGGGGGGTGCCGCTACTGCTCGAACAGCCAGGTCTTCAGCTTCTTCCTGAAGGAGAGGTGGTCTTGGGTCAGGCGCAGGTCGGTCGGGAGGGAGTTCCAGGTCTTGGCGGCCAGGTAGGAGAAGGACCTTCCTCCTGTAGTTGCTCTTCGGATGCGGGGGACGGCGGCGAGGGCGTGGTTGGCTGAACGGAGGTGGCGTTTGGGAGTGTAGAAGTTGATCCGGCTGTTGAGGTAGCTCGGGCCTTGGTCGTGTAGGGCTTTGTGTGCGTGGGTGAGGAGGCGGAAGGTGATTCTTTTGTTGACGGGGAGCCAGTGAAGGTCTCTCAGATGTCCGGAGATGTGGCTGTGTCGTGGGATGTCGAGGATGAGTCTGGCTGAGGCGTTCTGGATCCGCTGGAGTCTCTTCTGGAGCTTGGCGGTGGTACCGGCGTAGAGGGCATTGCCGTAGTCCAGTCGGCTAGTGACGAGGGCCTGGGTGACGGTCTTCCTGGTCTCGGTGGGGATCCACCAGAAGATCTTCCGTAGCATGCGTAGGATGTTGAAGCACGCCGAGGAGACGTTGTTGACTTGCCTGGTCATGGAGAGGGAGGAGTCCAGGATGAAGCCCAGGTTGCGTGCATGGTCTGTCGGTTTGGGTGCGGTGCCCAGGGCGGGAGGCCACCAGGAGTCGTCCCAGGCGGAGGGTGAAGAGCCCAGGATGAGGACCTCCGTCTTGTCCGAGTTCAGTTTCAGGCGGCTGGTCGTCATCCACTCGGCTACCTCTTTCATCCCTTCGTGTAGGTTGGCTCTGGCGGTGGCGGGGTCGTTGGTCAGGGAGAGGATCAGCTGGGTGTCGTCGGCGTAGGAGATTATGCTGAGGTTGTGTTGGCGTGCGATGGCCGCGAGGGGGCTCATGTAGACGTTGAAGAGGGTGGGGCTCAGAGAGGATCCTTGAGGGACGCCGCAGATGACTTCGGAGGCCTCTGACTTGTACGGTGGTAGGCGGACTCTCTGTGTTCTTCCGTCGAGGAAGGAGATGATCCATTCCAGCGCCTTGTCCTGGATTCCGACGTTGCTGAGGCGCTGTACTAGGGTGCGGTGGCAGACAGTGTCGAATGCCGCGGAGAGGTCTAGGAGGATGAGGGCCGCTGTTTCTCCGTTGTCCATCAGGGCTCGGATGTCATCGGTGGCGGCGATGAGGGCGGTCTCGGTGCTGTGATTGGCTCGGAAGCCGGACTGTGAGGGGTCGAGGGATCCATTCGTCTCGAGGAAGGCGGCCATCTGCTTGTTGACGGTCTTCTCGATGACTTTGGCTGGAAACGGGAGGAGCGAGATGGGGCGGTAGTTCTTGAGTTCGGTGGGGTCCGCTGTTGGTTTCTTGAGTAGAGCACTGAGTTCGGCGTGTGCGCGTGCGGCTACACGGGGCAGGAAAGGCGAAATTCGTAAAGGGGGCCAAAAGGAGCAAAACAGGGTTGACGGGGAAAGGGGAAGGGGAGACACATGGGTGAACAAGCATTGGCGGCCGCAAAATGAAAAAAAATATATTAAAAACCGCGAGTGGTGACGCGTGTGTTGCGCACGCGCGTCACCGCAAGTGCTACTTTGCTGGCAATCAGCTTGCTATGACGCGCATGCGCGCACGAGCTTTTGTGCGCGTTTTAGCAAGCTGATCGCCAGCAAAGTAGCATTTCCAGAGCACCTACTAAATGTCTCGGCTGGATCAGGCCGAGACCTAAAATTGCCAGTAATAATATAGGCTACGGGGGATTAGATTTACAATAACTGGCGCGTCCCTGCAAATCAGCAGGGATGCGTGAGTTATTGTGCGCCGCGGCTCCGCGACCATGGATGCGCTGCATTTAGAATGCGGTGCACCATGGAGCAAAATTGGCACAGATGTGTGATGCATCTGTGCCGTAAAGGTGGCGCAAGCGCAACGCAGCTCCAGCAATGCTCTGGGGGGCCCTATTTGTACAATGCTGCGTCAATCCTTACGCCTGCTTCAAGCAGGCGCAGGGTTTTGACGCAGCATGGGCCCAAAAGTGACTAATGAAATCTTGTAGATTTCAGTCAGCCACTTTTAGGAGGCGTTCTTGCGCCGGGAACATCCCCCTCTTCCCCCTGCACAGGAACGCCTACTTCTGGCGTAGGGCTTTATAACTTGACGCACTTCCCAGATGCATCACGTTGTACATACACCGCACCATTGCGCATATTTTGCGCCGCCGCTGCGTCACAAAAGTGATGCAACGACGGCGTAAAAGAGGCGCAAGGGGCTTGTATATCTGCCCTACGTTTTTAACTAATTTTGAATGAGATAACGGACCTTTCTCCATTAAATTTTCTTGTGTTTTTTGTTCAGACTATTTTGTATGGTCAGACTTATATGTCCACACTTTGTCACTTTATCACTAATGTCACTTTTTATTTGTACATTGTTTATGTAACAGTCGTATTAAAAACAAGAAGATAATTGTATAATTTAAGCATATGACTAAGAATATACAGTTGTTGGTGTGTGTTGTTTGATTCATTAAGTGATTTTGGGTGTGCCTGATGTTGGTTGTCAGGAGCCCATATTTATAAACCGTTTTTACGGATCACTCATTGGTCCCTATACAGAGGTACATTATGTCAACAATTGTTACACGCAAAGCAATTGAGTCTCCCTACAGAACTCACTATAATTTTTTTTAAATTGTATACCGAGGTTCAGAGGGAAGCAGGGCAACTACATTATTATTAATCATATATATTAACGAGCAGTGTGGCCAAATACATATGGCCTTTTTTGTGCGGTGAAAAATGATCAAACTGATCAAACTCTTGAATTTTAGGCTTGCCATTTTTCGTATGGATGTAGAAAACTTTCATAATGGATACAGTACATTCAAATTTGCAGGTCTTCGACTTCATTAATTTAAGATATTAAACAGAACGTATTATATACACTATACAAATTGTTCAAAAGGGAATGCCGTGAAGATTCTAAGGGACATATTCTCAAGGAGCTATCGCCGAGTTATCAGCACTTTACCGCAGCCAAAGTTGCAACAAATTTACCGCCCCATTCACAAGCTGGTGCAAACACCTGCTATCACCAGTTTTCCAGCAATAGCATCCTCAAAAAAAAAAGTACAGATGACCCCGGCAACTATCGCTAATGAGATTCAGAGTAGGCGTCCAGTGCAAAAAGCCCCGACAACACCACACCTCAACGACCAGCCTGATCTGCGATAAGAAAACAAAACATGAGATTAGGTGTGTTAGCACCAGGAAACTAACTCCGACCTGGTGCAAAGTCGGACTACAACCTGCACCAGAGAAGAGAGCCCAGCCCAGAGCCACACCTGAAGAACAACAGATGCAATGGAGCCACTGAACATGTGTGCTGGACACCCAAGAGGGCCACAACACCCACCCCGAGGACCCCCCCTCCCCGGCACCCCTCCGGCCAAAGACATGCCACATCAACTACACAGAATCATGTATTTTTATTTATTTTATTTTTAAAGTTTTATATAGCGCTGGCTAGACCCAGAGGTATCAGAGCGCTTATATGAGAAGATAATATAAAGCAAACATGGCATACAAGTAGATAAAAAGATAATGAAGCAACATGTGAAATATACAAATCAAAATAGTTATACAGGTGCAAGAGCTACACACTTCAAGTAATTAGGTAGATGATGTTCGGGAAATGGACAAAATATTACTGGACAAATATAATATGGTGATTGGAGATCAGGTGCAGGTTACAGGTTAAGGACCCTAATAATAATAGGGTCAAGCATGGCATACAATTAGATAAAAGATAATGAATACAACATGTGAAATTTACAAAATCAAATAGATAAACAGGGGCAAGAGCTATACATATCAAGTAATTAGGGAGGTGATGTTCAGGAAATGGACAGATATTACTGGACTAATATAACATGGTGAATTGGAGATCAGGTGCAGGTCACAGGTTATGATCCCCAATAATAATTGAGGAGGTGGATTTTTAGGTCTTTTTTAAGCTGAAATAGGAGGGGTTACAGTGCAGGTTTATTGGGAGGGCATTCCAGAGGATGGGGGCATTACCAGAGAAGGAGCGTGATTGTGTGGATTTCTTTTTATGTAGTGGCGGGATTAGGAAAAGGGTGTTGGTGCTTCTCAGAGGTCATGTGGTACCCGCAATGAGGAGTTTCTTTGAGAGGTACTGCGGAGTGTTTTGGTGGAGGACTTTATGAGTAATACAGGCAGTTTTGTAGGCATATCTGCCTTCGATATTCCGCGTGATGTCGCACAATCACATCTGGTGACATGCATGTGTCGTCACAAAAATGAGCATCACACATTCACCTTCGAATTACCAAACAAAAATGTATTCAAATAAACAGAACAGAAGAAATATGGTGGCTCCCCTCGGGACAATCCGTAGGTCACTGCCTGCAAGACAAAAATCATGATGAGAAGGTGTGCCCTGGGCACATCAAGGGACAGAGAGAGAGCAAAGGAGAGAGAGAAAGAAAGGGAGAGAGAGAGAGATAGATGGACAGAGAGGGGGAGAGAGAGATAGACGGACAGAAAGGGGGAGAGAGCAATAGACGGACAGAGAGGGGTAGAGAGAGATAGACGGACAGAGAGGGGAAGAGATAGATAGACGGACAGAGATGGGGAGAGAGATAGACGGACAGAGAGGGGGCAAGAGAGATAGATGGACAGAGAGGGGGAGAGACACAGAGAAAAGAAGAGAGGGTGCAGGAGAGAGAGTGCCAACACTTCGCACCCAGACCTCAATGCTCACCTGCTGACGCTTGTGTGTCTCCAACCACATGACGGTATGTAGTGCAGTTCACCAGGTCCCACATCTGAGACAGACCAGTCATCTGTAACAGAGTCCTGATACATGAATGGCACAGTACATACAATTGCACACATCATTGTCTGTCTGCCCCTGCGCACCCAAGCAGCTGCACCCCAGCCCCTCTCGCCGGCCAGCGGTGCATGCCCGCCCCTGCGCACCCAGGCCTCACTGCTCACCTTCCACCCTTGGCGTGTAGCAATGAGGGCTCACCACTTGCCGCTGCAAGCCACAAGCCCGGGGTCCACGGACATGGCACCCTCCACATCATGCAGCCCCGCTCCGCAGGCCACCAGGTCTCACTTTTGGTGCTGGGTCTTGATTTCGCCATGGCAGAGGACATACCAGTGCACCCGGCCTCATCTCAGGCTGCACACCCGCTCATCCCTTGAGGTGCCACTAACTCTGTGACCCGCGAGGCCACCCCACGTGGCGGTAGGCCCCCGCTGTCCGCTGGCTCAGCCCTACACTCAGGTCCAGCAGGGCACACAAAGCCTGAGCAGTCCGGACCGCCGGGACGGGGCATTATTGCAGGCTGCACACCCGCTCAGAACTTACAATGCCCCTACCTCAGTGCACGGATAGTCACCGTCCCGTGGCAGTGTGCCAGTGCTGGCCGCAGTGCATCATGTGACCTCCGTGCCAGCGGAATGTGATGTCGCAGGTCCTGGGCCCTCTTGCATACATGCACAATACATGGATACACCCAGAGAGAGGTTGGAAATGGCGTAGAGCACGTGTGCCCAGCCCTTTTTATTGGCAGGGTCACATTTGCTGTGACGCGTGTGCTGGATGGGTGTGGTGTGGGTGTACACAGCCGTGAGGGCGTGGTTGTGGCATGCTGACCTGTGAGTAGTAGATCCCTACAGGGAAGACCTGGGAAATGTAGCTTTGGCGTCCCCCCTATGAGCGTAAGCAGAGTGGGCTGGCCTGGCGTATGCCAGTCTAGTGCAAGGGTTTGAGCAATGACCCCGGGACTCTGTGCATCGTTCCGTACGGGGCTGGACAAGGAAGTAACAATTGCATGTGTCGCTGTTGTTGCGTCGGTGCCACCTGGACCACAATCCGCAATGTGTGACGCTGTGACCCAAGTCCAACAATATGAGCCACGTGGACGTAAGAGGAATTCACTGACCCTACAGTCATCCATACTACCACACTTGAAAGACCATAGAGACGACATCTGTGTGATTCGGAATGTTTAATGCACATTCAGTGGAGTGTTGCATCTGGAGCAGTACAGGGCCATGCAAACCCCACTTTAAAATGTTGGCCTGTGGAGGGCCAGCCAGAGTCCTTCAGGGAATGACAAGTCCAAAGGAAGAGGAAGAGTTTAGTCCGCAGTCTGATAGCTGTGTCATTGGCGATCAAACAGAATATGGCAGTCCCATGCGAGGTGCATGGTGAGTGTCGCACAGTGGGGGACAGTGGAAGGTGATGATGCAAAGGGCAGAACCAAGCTGAAACCGGCCATGAGGCGGAGATGAATGCTACAGTTTTCTCCATACCAGTAGGGTGGTTTCATCCGCATCTTCGTCCTCTGCTGTTTCATGTGCCTCATGTGTGGGTGGTGCTGGCCTTCCTCCAGCACTGTGTGGCAGTGACACCTCAGGGGCGGAGGTGGCATGTCTGCCGCACTGTGTGGCACTGAGCATTCAGGGAGCGGTGATGTGGATGTAGTGCTAGCAGCAGCATGCATCAGCGCAACGGTCTTGTGGCAGCAATGCCACGAGGATGGTTTTGTTGTCATTGTGGAATCAAGCTACCACCTGCTGGTGTGCAGCCGTGGCAGCCGCTCTTTCCTCATCGGCCCACTCCATGTTCTCCATGACCCTCCGCACGAGTCCCAACTCCCAGAGGAGCTCGCTGGAGCCACTCTGACTACACAGTCGTTCTTGTCTCAGAGTCAGGACTCTGGCGATGTCAGCCATGGTTCATTGGAGTGCATGGAGCAGACTGTGGGTGTCCATTAGGGACTGTGTGTGGTCCATGATGGGACTTAGACACCCACGTATGGCATCTAGTTTGTCTGCCATGGGGTCAAAGCCCACCCGCACCTGTTCAGCCAGCTGCTCCTGGCATCCCAACACACGGCGTTCGATGGCCAAGTGTTCTTCGTGGGGGTCATGGGAGGCAGCTGTGGTGGTGGGTGCTGTCTGCTGTGCCGTTTGTGCAGGAGGTGGGGTGTCCTCATTGCAGCTGGGCTGCCCAGCTCCTGGAGGTGGGCTGTGGAGCCTGTCAATGAACTCTTGGAGTGCATCTGAGTCGAAGCTGAGGTGGTCCTCTTCGTCATCAGAGAAGAGAGGTTGGGACTGCTCTGCAGGAGGTGTTGATTGTCCCTCTGCAATGTGAAGGGGAGATGCAGTTTAACAATGTGTTCACGTGTGTGTTGTCGCATTGAACATGTTTACATACAGATTGCATGACTGTGTACATCGTGGCTGTTTCGGAGGGGTTTCCCATTTGCTGTGGGACAGTGGACATTTCGACAACATCACAGATGTGTGTTCGTACTTGTACATCAATATCAACTCAAATTTCCCTGCAATGCCACTTGTGATTGGCCAGGGTCTACACCCAGTTGGCACCTGTTGTGTCCTGTGTTCTGCTGAGGACGTGTTGCAGTTTGTCCCAAATTGTTGTCAGTATTGATGTGCTCTGCATGTGATGTGTGTGTGCTGCATTTTGGGGGAGTCGCCCCTGCAGCTCTGATTTGGCTGCCCCTTATCCCTTACATGTGCCTCTGACTTCTGTGCTTATACAGTTCTGAGATGTTGCATACTTGGGTACATTGTTCTCTTGGTGGGAGGTGGGTCTAGGGGCATGGTTTGTCCGCAGATGTGCTCAGCTCAATTGTGCATGTGTGCCATTGTGCCCATCTCTCCCCATCCCCCGGTCGTTACTCACCCTGGTGCTGTTGTGTCCGGTCCTGTTGAGCAGTGTCCAGTCCCCCGAATCCAGCCACCGTCTCCCCATTGATGACTGTGGACACCATTTCCACCATGTCGTCCAGATCCTCCTGTGGTGCAGGAATCCCACCTCCAGTCTGCATTGCTGCCTTCCGGTTGTTGGTGAATTTCAGCTTGGTTTTGCGCTTGACGTCATTTCAGCGCCTCTTGGCCTCTTCCATTGTCCTCTTCAGCACTCCGACTGCATTCACCTTGTCCACGATGGACTGCCATAGTCCATTTTTTGTTGCCAATGACACAGTGTAGGTGACGGGCAGTTGTTGATAGTGTTCTACCACCTACGTTATCAGGATCCTGTTTTCCTGCGGACTGAACCGTATCTCCCTACTCTTCTTGTCCTTGTCCTTCCCTGACCCTGAGGTCCCAGGCTGGTCCTCCTGGGGGCTTGTGGGGTTCTGGTTCTCCTCCGTACTTTTTCCGGCAACATCCATGGTTCTTCGCTGTTGTTTGGCATTTCTTTGTATGCTTTTTTCTACTTTTATGGTGATTGTTCCCGCCTGACGCGTGTGGATTGCAGGCCTGTAGCTAGTTTTTGCGGATTTTTGTATCGCGATTGGCCTCATCGCAGCTTTTTTTGCGTTCGCATTTCACATTTTTGCGGCTTGGCGTTGCTTTTAACGCGGTCAGTTGACGTGTTATCTGGAGAATACCGCATGGTACCGCCGTGTTGAGAATGCTTAGTTGACACAACGCAATTTTCCCTCGATAGACTGCGATGTTGAGAGTTGCGTTAAGTTACTTTTGCGATGGTTATCACACGTCCTTGAGAATATCCCCCTAAGTATCCACGCTGCAGTATGGTGGACTCGGACAAGCTTACAGCCCTGGTGAAATCCTGGACTCAAATTGCTGGGGCGATATCTGACTTGTTGAAGATAGATTGTACCTTAACTACCAAATGGATTATATTTGGCTTTGAAAACAATTATATTGGAAGTCGCATTTTATTCACCTGCAATTGCTGGACTATGCATTACTTTAGCATGAATTGACCCCAGTGCACCGACTATTGAGCAATGGTGGAACTTAATTTACCAAACATACTAAATCAAAGCTGTTGTGCACGTTTTAAAAGTAGAACATGAAAAGAAAACATTTATAAATAAATGGAGACCATTGAGTCATGGTCCTTCATTAATGATATAGCACCAGGATACCCTAAAAATACTCATAACGTATTGGGTGCTGAATACGTGTAAGCTTATCAAATGTAACTACACATCTTTATTGTTATATCAAATTATGTATGATTTTTGTATTATAGTCCATCACATTATGTGTATAATATAAATGCATACACGCTTCTGTCAAAATAAATAAATATATACAATAAAATACAATAAAAAACAAGCAATGGTAATGCCAATAGGTCTCACCTTAAAGAGATTGATACTTTTCCCCTCCGATATGATAAGTAAGGTCATTGGTTGAGATCTCATAGTTTTCAGGTGTACTGCATGGTACAGGAACAGGTCAAGCTTTATAGAGTTCGTTTTATAGAGTGCACAGTCTCCCACCACACCCTAATATGCAGATTCCACGACACAGGGATCCAGGACAAGGCCCACAACTGGATCCGCTCCTTCCTCTCCGGCAGAACGCAGCGGGTCAGACTTCCCCATTTCCTCTCAGAACCTACACCAACCACTAGCGGTGTCGCTCAGGGGTCCTCCCTCAGCCCAATGCTCTTCAACGTCTACATGACTCCGCTCGTCCCCATCGTCAGAACCTATGGACTCAACATTGTGTCATACGCAGACTGCTAAAGATAGCAATGTGTATGTACATAAGCAGCGTTCATTTGTGTTCACAGTACCCCCTTGGTGTAAACAGAACGGATATCGCTAAGACTCTGACTGTGTTGTCCCACTAGCATAGACCCATGCACACACGTACACGACAGCCATTTTAGGTACCATGGTCTCCCTGTTCACGATCGCTCATCAGCGCACTTCCCTGACCCTGCGAGCATTCCCCCATGCACCCTGACTGCCCCCGCTCTCTCATGCACAAGTCAGGAGCCCTCCCCTCCCGCATGACCCTGTCCCTAAGAATCGCACCCCGCGCCTGACCAACACCACCTTTCCGTCCATGAATACCCCTCCTTTGATGACCCTTCCTCTGAGCCTGCACGTCAGCACTGACCGCTGGTCATCCTTTAGCCCGAGGATACAGTTTATTGCCCACTACTGTATGCACTCGTCCCTCCTGAAAGAGGCCACTATTGATCATGACATCCCCACCCCCGGAGATTCGATCAGGCACACATTCCAAAGAGATCGGCAGAACACTCAGCTGCGTGGTAGCCCCTCCCAATCATATGAGGGGAAAGAGTCTCTACTGTTATCATGTGTTGGAATGAACTGGAACTGGGGGGTGACGGGGATATCGTTCTGATGTCATTCTCATGCTCCATAAATGCCCTTATTGTAATAAAAGGCGTCCACATGTCTTGAACCTGTGTATAAAAGACGAAGCCCCAGAGAAACGTGTTAGAGCACCTCCCGAAGACACTATGCGAGTGTCCCAAAGGACAGGCTCTCCTCATGAGTAATAAACTCTGTTCTTGTTTTCCTACTTCCAGTGCCCGTCTCTTTATTTGGTAATTATTCAAGATGGAAACGAAGAGTCGCCCTGCGCCAGCAGCCTGGGCATCCGGGGCGTTATGGGCTGACTTTTCTACAATTGGCGCCCTAAACGCGGGGCCCATCAGCGACATAAGGTCCGGTAAGAGAGGTCCAGACGATGGGGTGAACATCTAAATGATTGGAGTATACCTGCCTTGAGGGCCCTCGTCCGGCTGCCGATTGAATGAACTTCACCGATTCCGAACGGACCTCTCTCAAGTGACCTGTTGTCCTGACTGGGATCCCACAGGAATGCTGCGGTAAAAACATGGGGAAAAGAGACCGATTGGGCGCTGGAAAAAGGAAGGCGAAGAACTGTCCACATGGTCCGGTCCGAGTAAGGTCGTGACACACGACAAATTGCGACATTGATTGATTGATTGATTGTTTGATAATACTAGTATTACCTATTGATAGCTTCTGGGAGATTCTCTATTTGCAAACAAACACAGAATCACCATACTCTGTTTAGTCTTTACAGATAGTGAAGGGTAGGCAACGCAAAACTTTAACACGTCGTGCCTATTCTTTTTCTCCCCATTGATTGATTGATTGAATCGAGCATTGAATTGTTCGAAGTTGGTTCTCTTAAAGGATCTTCTCGGCCTGCAAACGGGGAAGAATAGCAACATTCTCTCTCCCTTTGCAGAGAGTGAAGGGTGGGTAACGCAAACCTTTAACGCGTCGTACCTATTTCGTTCCTCATTGATTGATTGTTTGTCCAAACATTGACTGTTTGGGAATTGGTTCTTTTTGGAGGTATTCTCTATTTTGCAAACAAGCACAGAAGTCGCCATACTCTAGTCTTTGCAAGTAGTGAAGGGTAGGTAATGCGGACCTTTGTCCCCCGTTGTAATCTGCCATGCCTATCTACTCCCCACTGGTTGATACGCCAGTTTTACCCGGACCATTTTCTAGAGGAAGATCATCCGGCCCGACCAGAGAACACCCCTAGTGAAAAGGACACATAAACTAATAACTAAGTGATCACTGTAACCTGTTAACAGAAGCTTTAGCATGAAACAACCTGGAAAGAAAGGAATAGGAAAACGAAATCAGTAGGCCACTGATGAACACGAACTTTTATTTAAAAATAACGAACTAGAAACGGTAACAATACGTAATAATAAAACCTATTAATGCCCTAGAAACAATAAAACGTTAGAAATAAGAACGGTAAAACTGTAGAAAAAGCAAGTCAGCAGAACATCCGCCCCCACTCTGGAAACTTCCAAAGTAGGGCAGGGCTGCGGCCACGCCCAGCCGAAAGCAACCCATATAAGACGGGTCCTGCTGCCAACAGTCGGCCAGGAAATCGTAACATAGGGTGGAGCCGGAGGAGAGACAGGGCCCAGCGGGACCCGGCCAGGGGATTGCCTTTACAACGCTGAAGAGTTGCAGGGGGGGGAATGTCTCCTCGACCCTCCTCTCTCTCTCCCCCAGTCCGGCCGCGGTGGCCCTTGAGAGTTTCAGGTAGTCCCGCCACATGCTCTCCCGGTCCGGCCACCAATGGCCGGGGGCCGAGGCCGATGGGATCCGGCTGCAGCCGATAAACCAAGGAACCCGTTCATGGGGCCAGAGCAAGGGGCGTCCGGCCGACATCCACCGGAAGCCCGGCCCAAAGACGGACGGGACATTTTTTCTTTTCTCCTTCGTAATAGCAGCAACAACACGCCAGGCGCCACTTCTTTCTTCAAAAATGGCCTCGACAACACTGAGGGGGATGTCTTGCACATGCCTCCGACCCCCCCCCCGTCCTCATCGCCGCCGGCCATAACAAATGTCAAGCGAGGCGCCGTGGGGTGCACTGGGAGGGAGAGACGGTGCGAACAGGCCTCTCCCGCCTCCTCAGGTGGAGGCCTCCCAGTTGCACCCTCAACGCTCCAGGCGCCCGGAAAAGGGTTCGTCCACTATGGCGATGCCGCGACGCCTCATCCAGCAGGTTGGAGCCCATCCGCTCGTTTGACCCCGCGATTGCTGGCGGCTGCCGAACCCCCAAGATGGCGGTCGGCCCGGCAAGAGTGGGCCCAGCATGCAGGTATGGCCTGGTCCCTTGTTGACTCCACCATCATAGTTCTCCACAACCTTGAAGATTCTAGAGGAGCCGCGGGAGTCCCCGACTCCCGCAAATACCCCCGATGGGGAATGACTGCCATGACTGCCCACGGAACGATGGAAATGTAGCCGCAGGTCGTCGGCGCTCCCATACTGGCGCCAGCCTCAGTTTGAATGACTAGAATCCTGCAGACCACAGTTCGGATCAGTTCCGGTGAAAGCACAGTATGACCCGGTAGGAACATTGTTGCCTCCCTCCCCTTTTTGACTGATGGTTCAAACCTCCGATCCTTTCTTCTGCCCTTTAACGGAACTTTGGACTACCAAAGGAAGCTCTGGGCCCAACCACGAGTTTGCAGACATTTAGACTATGCCTGGTTCTGCCTGACTGCACCCAAAATGGCGCTGAAGCAAATGAAACCCTCGACTCTTCATTGTACCCCGATTGCTCAGCCTTGGTGTCATAGGATATGTATAAAGTTTTTAAACATCTAGATTGATATAGGATGTGTACTGATTATGAGTTCGAACAATGGATTGATATAGGATGTATACTGTCAGCTCGAGCAATGAATTGATATGAGATGGGTACTGATTTGGTGTTCGGACAACGAAGGACAATGAATTTGCGTAAGATGGGTACCGACTGAACATTCGGACAATGAATTGTTGTTGAGTTTGGCGCATCATGATTATTGAAAGTTCGAAATTCGATGTTTATGATATTCGCTCACGCTAAAAGATTCAATATGATTTCATTGCGCCTTTCGCACCATTATGTATGAAATAAACGACCACCGACTCCATTAACACTTTTACTAATAAAGTGTCCTCACATCTACAGTTTCAGCCTGCTCCGTGGCTGGTCCACGGGGTTGTAGGCCCGTATTTATGCACCGACATTCTTATTAAAGATTTTTTGAGAAAGCAATTATAGTTGTCCGTGTAAATTGATAAAGTCTTGAATGAATGATCTCTATTTTTCGAAATAACTAAAATATAGGCGGAATGACTAAAGTCCGATTAGATAAAGAGTTGAAAAGTATAGTACGTAGAAATATTGCAAATAGGAAGGGTCAAATTTTAGTTGTGTATTTTTCTTTTTATACAGCCATAGGCAACCGCTAAAGATCCTGGTATTTCGCCTATACTTTATATGCTACCTACATAAGAAAAGTCATGCTAAGGGTCCACCTGGGCTTAAACGCCCCAGTTGGCAGTGACTGCATCCTGTGGAAATAGACCGAGTACGCAGTAAGTAAAAAGTCTTTCTGGGTTTGTGCGCGCGAATGCGTATCAATGTAGCCTCCTGCTCTCCCCTCCCTTCTTTTCCCTCTCTCTGCAGGTCACCTCGGAATGCCGACTAAATATACGAAGATGATGATCCTGCGGACGGCGAGACAGGAAAAAGGGTCTGAGTATAGTACCTAGCCGCGTCAAACCCCGAATAAAGCAAATAGGAAATAATGTGCACACATGATTGAGCATACTTATGTTTAACTAAGTAGGAAAAAGTTTAGGGTATTTCGAGGTAAGGGTTACACAAGTATCCTCCGCCGAGAGGACTAGGGATATTACCAATATTTGAAAACCTACTACCTCCTTTTTCACATCCTCATAGACATATAACTAAAAGCTGCCCCATTGCCCTCCAATTGACACCAACGGTTGTCTCAGCCTGGAAACGCACTTGCTAAAATGACTCGAATAAACCTCCGTGAGCATTAGCCCGACCAGGTTAGTTTATGACCAGTTGCCAAAAAGCGTAAGGGTGTACAATCAAAGCCACCAGTAAAAGGCAGCAAACGAATAAAAGATAAGAAACAGGTAAAAAGAGCTTAGGATGTTAAAAACGCACAGCGTACAGGAAAAGATAATTTTGGCTAATAACTGTTTTTTGTTTTGTCTTGCATTTCTGTATGTAACACATGTACTGTCTCCCCCGTCCGAAGTTGTGTGTACGTGATGCATGAATATACGACATCCCTCTGCCTGTGTTTTTGTGTTACTTAACCCCTGTTGTTCTGTGTTGTGCGCGCACTGAACGGCCCATTATTTGTACACGTCTCTCTCTCTCTCTCTCTATGTCATACGTGTACTGAGTGGACCGTTTAGGGTGCAAACTCCCTCTCTCCCTCTCTCTCTCTCTCTCTCTTTCTCTCTCTCTCTCTCTCTCTCTCTCCAAACCCCCCCCCCTGTTTTCCTCTTCTCGTATAGTGACGTTGTGCCCCTCCGGCACAAACATAATTGGGTTTCTTCGAATGCAAAGGTGTTCAGCAAAATTGACCAAAACCAAAACGATTGTGACTTGCCATATTACTACCTCTCCTTTCTGCAATCGATAGAACCCAAGTTGGTAATAAAGGAAAGGACAGGTAAGACGACGGATGTCCCCTAATCTGGCCGTTTATAAAGGGAGCTATAACGTCAATGGTCTTCTGTTTTAGAAATACGATCCCCAATGCCCCGATTGCCCCACCCCCTTGCACCTAAGCTCCCTGCCCAAAGCACCCACGCACCCCCGATCAACCCTAGACCCATGCAGCTACCCACGAAATGTAATTTGAAGACCTCGATTAACGGTCATTCCCCAGGAAAGCCATATTTTACATCCGCCCCTTCCCCCTTCTTCATGACGAGAACTCCCCCGCTTGCAAGAATTAGCCGACCCCGAAGGAAGATGTAGTATTGTCGATACTTGGGTTAAAGGGAAGAACGAGTCACTACATAACAACTCGATTTTTTGTAACATAATACCTTGTGTACAAAAGCCAAATTTCTCTTATCTTATGTCACGAATGAATGCCAAGCCAGCCTATAAAGTCAATATGCAATGCCCTTCTCCAGACTCCATTAGTGACGACCTTTGACTGTGACCGATGAACCTATTCCCCACCTACTCAAGAATGGGGATGGATTGCGATGTATATCTGTTCTCTCGACCAGTTTTTCTAAAACTTGTTTTCTACCCATTCAAAGATATAATTACCGGAGGAGAGGAGCTGGACGTAGCGCACAGCCTGACCACAGATCATGGAGCACGTGTGACGACCAAAGGTGGAGCCGCAGAGCAACGAGACGCGGGACGAGGCACAACTTTCAAGTTCAGCTGAAGAAGAAATAAGGGGCTGCCTTGAAGCCCTCGACTTGCTGACCCACTCGTGCCTGAAGTCCCCGTCCCTTTTTGAGTCCGACTGATGGGCCTGCCTGCTCATTTGTCCTTTGCTCCCTTGGTCCCTTGGTGTGTTCGAAGATCTGGCCCCACTCCGCCCTCTCCTCCCTCGATTAACCAACAGACTCGCCCTTTGTCATATGAAAAGAAAGACACGCAGGTGCCCAGCACAAGGCACCCATAAGAAAATCAGTTAGGAAACAGGACTGTGATCTAATAGCAGAGGACTGATTGCACCCTGCAACGTGTAAGGACGAATCCGAGCTGGACCTATAGCTCCGCCGCCGGTGCTCAGCAGCGCCACCAAAAAAAAGACGGACTCTGTTAAAAGACATTGCGACGAAGACCCTCCCCCCTTTCCAGAACTTTCTATTTCGCCCCTTGACTAAATAACTTGTATCGAATTGGATACCTCCCTCAGCCATTTTTGTATTGCCTTTTAAGAAATGTTTCATCGGTCACTCACGTGGTTAGTTTTTTCAAAGTCCCCTATAGTATTGACAAGACCCGGAAGGTATCTGAGCGTTCTCCCTGTATGTTGATGTCGCTAGAGAGAGAATGTGAAACTGATTTTTATGTATCGGAACATTTTTCCTTGACCCTACACCGACTAGACAATATGCCGATTTCCAGGCTTGTATGAAAAACAAACAGATGTAAATTAACATGTATTGTATTCTGCCTATCACATCGACTGTGTAGAAATTGAACGTGCTTATGTAAAAGGGGACAACTGTTAAAGATAGCAATGTGTATGTACATAAGCAGCGTTCATTTGTGTTCACAGTACCCCCTTGGTGTAAACAGAACGGATATCGCTAAGACTCTGACTGTGTTGTCCCACTAGCATAGACCCATGCACACACGTACACGACAGCCATTTTAGGTACCATGGTCTCCCTGTTCACGATCGCTCATCAGCGCACTTCCCTGACCCTGCGAGCATTCCCCCATGCACCCTGACTGCCCCCGCTCTCTCATGCACAAGTCAGGAGCCCTCCCCTCCCGCATGACTCTGTCCCTAAGAATCGCACCCCGCGCCTGACCAACACCACCTTTCCGTCCATGAATACCCCTCCTTTGATGACCCTTCCTCTGAGCCTGCACGTCAGCACTGACCGCTGGTCATCCTTTAGCCCGAGGATACAGTTTATTGCCCACTACTGTATGCACTCGTCCCTCCTGAAAGAGGCCACTATTGATCATGACATCCCCACCCCCGGAGATTCGATCAGGCACACATTCCAAAGAGATCGGCACAACACTCAGCTGCGTGGTAGCCCCTCCCAATCATATGAGGGGAAAGAGTCTCTACTGTTATCATGTGTTGGAATGAACTGGAACTGGGGGGTGACGGGGATATCGTTCTGATGTCATTCTCATGCTCCATAAATGCCCTTATTGTAATAAAAGGCGTACACATGTCTTGAACCTGTGTATAAAAGACAAAGCCCCAGAGAAACGTGTTAGAGCACCTCCCGAAGACACTATGCGAGTGTCCCAAAGGACAGGCTCTCCTCATGAGTAATAAACTCTGTTCTTGTTTTCCTACTTCCAGTGCCCGTCTCTTTATTTGGTAATTATTCAAGATGGAAACGAAGAGTCGCCCTGCGCCAGCAGCCTGGGCATCCGGGGCGTTATGGGCTGACTTTTCTACAAGACGACACCCAACTCATCCTCTTCCTATCCAACGAACCCAACACAACTTTCGAGAAGGCATGGAAGCCATCGCCAAATGGATGAAAAACAGCTGCCTACAACTAAACACTGAACAAGACATTAGTACTCAACATGGGCCCAAACCCCGATGCCTGGAACAACACCTGGTGGCCCCCCGCCCTCGGAAACCCGCCCACCCGCACGGACCACGCACGCAACCTAGGAATCATCCTGGACTCTGAGCTCAAAATGGACCGCCAGATCAACTCCGTCTCGTCCTCCTGCTTCCACACCCTCCGCCTCCTACCCAAGACCTTCAAATGGATCCCCCTCAAACACAGAAAGACCGTCACTCATGCCCTGGTCACCAGCCGATTCGACTATGGCAACGCACTCTACGCCGGAATAAATACAAACCTCACCGCAAGCTAGAAAACATCCAGAACGCCGCTGCAAGACTGGTTCTCAACCTGCCAAGACACTTCCACATCTCCCAGCACCTGTGCACACTCCACTGGCTCCCCATCGAGCCTAGAGTCACCTTCAAGATACTCACCCACGCGCACATCCAAATCGGGAGGATCCTCCTACTGCCTCGCGGCCAAGGGCTGGAACGACCTTCCGCTCCACCTCAGACAGACAACATTGCTTCCCATCTTCACAAGAAACCTCAAAATCTGGCTCTTCGACAGACCCCCTCCTTGATGGACTGGAACCTGCATCCCCCCACCACTAGCGCCTTGAGACCCTCAGAGGTGAGTAGTAGCGCTTTTGAAACACCTGATTGATTGATTGATTGAACCTGCAGAATATTAGGTTTTTTACATGCGGCACGACTCGAGTTCTCTTGTCTTCTTTAGTCCTGAGGAGGCCTTAAAAAATTATGCTAGAAAAGCTTCGACCTTTTGTTGGGAGATGTCCAACAACATACATCGTCCTTCAATTTGATTAGTCATATGAGAAAGTAAGTGGTTGTACTTCCAGGTCTCCTTTTGAAATTGTGACTACCTCCAGGTGGATTGAATACTGGAGTAGAGTCTATGACCACCTTACATCTTTAAGAACAAGAAGGAAGTAAAAGGAACAGGTGGACTTTGAGCTACTTTGCGGCCATTTGTGTTACATATTGAAATTCAATTTGTTGTGTTTATAGATTTGTGAATGTTCTTTCTTGACATATTTCCAGAGATCTATAAATACCGTTTAATTGGGAATGTTTACAGATGAACATGTAATGAATTTATATAAGAAACCTTATGATTGATTACAATTTAAATCCAAGTGGAAATTAATTGTTTCACTGTGGTATAAGAACTTTTTGTCTGAATGTATCCCTATTTATTTATTTTAGATTTATAGGTTTTATATAGCGCTAACTAGACCCAAACATATCAGAGCGCTTAACACGTACCGCAGGATCATTCCATAAAGTACATACATATAAACAGATTGTTCCATAGAAATACATATATATATATATATATATACAGACCAAGAAAATGTTGTGCATTCACGGTAGTTACAAACAAAGAGGATACTGGAACAGGACAAGTTAATGGCATGAATGGCAAAGAAGAAGCATAAATAATCAAATACTCACCTTAAAGGGTCTAAAAGGATTGGGTGTGATCATTGGGTGCATAGCCTAGTTTATTTGCGTATTATAGTATTTGTTGAGCAGAAGGTATTTAAGGTCCCGTTTGAAGCATGGAAAGGATGAGTTACAGCGGAGATCTCTATGGAGTGAGTTCCAGATCATATGGGCATTCCCAAAGAATGAGCGAGTCTGTGAGGATTTCTTTTTCAGTTTGAGAGGAATGAGAAGTGAGTTAGAGCTTCTCAGAGCCCAGGCTCTTCCTGCTTTGGAAAGTTTGGAACATAGGTAGTTTGGGTTATGACTGTGAAAGGCTTTGTGGGTGATGCAAGCAGTCTTGTAGATGCATCTTCCTTCGAATGGAAGCCAATTGAGTTTGGGAGGAATGAGAAGTGAGTTGGAGCTTCTCAGAGCCCAGGCTCCTCCTGCTTTGGAAAGTTTGAACCTAGGTAGTTTGGGTTATGAGTGTGAAGGGCTTTGTGGGTGATACAGTCTTGTAGATGCATCTTCCTTCGATGGGCAGCCAATTGAGGGCCGGTGAAATTTGCTCAAATCGTTTAACACATGTTAGTAGCCGGGCAGTCATTGTTAATTACTGTTGCAAGGGGAAAAAAGGTGTTTTTTCAAAGTTCCTGTGAGGATGGCATTGCCATATTTCAGTTTTGAGAGGACAAGAGACTGCACTTAAAATCTCCAGGCGGAATGAAAGGTTTGATTTTCTTGATATTTATAAGAGTTTACATCGCTCTTTTGGCTGAGTTGTCAGATTTTTGTCCAGAGTGAAGCCCAAGAACTTTACAGAGTTGAGAACAGTTTAGGGCCTCCAAGTTAGTGAGTCAATCATGGATTGGTAGAGGGTTGTTGTTTTGGGAGAAAAGTAGTATTTCAATTTTGTTGAGTTTCAACTTTAAGTGGTTGATGTTAAGCCAAGTTTGTACCTTGATTAGTGTATTGTTCAGATGTATGATGTCACTCTGTGATTTAATATTATACTAAACTTGTGTGTCATTGGCATAACGGTGATATTTTACCCCAGCTTGGTTCAGGATAACAGTAAGGGGTTCCATGAAGAGATTGAAAAGAGATGGGGAGAGAATTGAGCCTTGGGGGTACACCATGAGGAACTAGTGTTGGTTTTGAGAGAAAGTTGTTGATTTTTATTTGTTGTGAGCAATGTTGGACTGTGCCGTTGATACCACTGCGGTTCTCGAGTGTCTCAATTAATGCTGGGTGATTAACAGTATCAAAAGCTGCAAATAAATCAAGTAGGATTATGAGGCATATGTCACCTACATCCAGGGATCTGCGAATGTCATCTGCGATATTGAGCATAGCAGTTTCTGTGCTATAGCCTTTCCTGAATCCTGACTGGAAGGTGTCATTGAGATGGAATTGCTCTATATGTTGGTTGAGTTGTAGAAGGCCGTATTTCTCCATTGTTTTAGCTAGGTATGGGAGGTTGGTGATAGGTCTGAGGTTTTTGAAGTTCTTAGGGTCAGCTCTGTTTTTTTTTACGCATGGTGTGATTTGACCTAGTTGGAGGGAGTCAGATACATGTCCTGAGGAGAAAGATGTGTCGATTTTTGTCCAGAATGGGGCAATGATATGGTTGATGTTTTGTACTAATGTGGCTGGGAGGGCATCATTGATGTGGGCATCAAGTTTGCAATTATATTGAAGATTTCACTTTGTCATGGGTTTGAAGTCAGACCAATTAGCATCATGTTTTAGTTGACGGAGATCAGAGTTGACATTAGTTTTTAAGTCGTGCTGGCATCGGCTGCGCCCATGCGCAGTGGAGCTTGCGAGATTTAATGAGATAGAGGTAGTTTCACTAGTGAGGGTTCAGCCCCGCCCCTCTTTTCCATTGGCTGGCCTCACCGTCCATGCTAAACGGTGGCCAGCCATTGGAAAAGAGGTCCCAGTGATGTATTTCTTTCTCTTTAAGCCCCGTCCTTTTTAGACTGGCTTCCTTGACTTACTGCTGTGGTAAAAAGTTTCTTATCTTTTTTTATGGGGCGAAACAGATGGCTCCACAAAGAAGATAAGGAACTTTTAACGCCAGCAGGGCAGTCCGTCCAAGTGGGACGGCAGACAAAAACAGAAAACTCTACGTCGCCTCTGCTGCCGCCCACACGGTATCTGTGCGGGGCGGGTTCCTTGAAGCCTCTGGGAACAGGCTCCGCCATCGCCTCTCCTTGGCCTTCTGCACTATAGAAGTGTGTGGCAACATCTCCGAGGACCGCTTTCTCCTGGCAGCTCATCCAACCCCGCAGCCGCTCGGCGCAGCGCCTCGACTCCATACAGCAGCAGCGCCTGGACTCCATACAGCGCCGCATCCCTGGGCATCACGCAGCGCCAGCTGCTTTTGCTTGATGATCATCCCCACCCAACTTGGCCTGTCACACGTCAGCGATGGAGAGCAAGTGCAGAAGTGGGCAGTGCAGCGGAGGGGTGGACAGTGGGGCGGAGGGGTGCACCACCTCTTGTCTACTGATGGAAGGTGCCCTCAAGCTGCCACTGCCCTGATCTGGAAAGACAAGCGATTAGAAGCGCCTGCATCGGACACACTCATTGTTGCAGTGTGCGCGGTGCACGCACCGACACGGCTCAGCCCCCGCTCTCGCACTACCCTTCTCTGAGACCCTCGAAGTACGCTGAGACTCCTGACTCCAGCCTGTCCTTCCCTGTCTCTCTGTCTCCACTCTTTACTGCCAGCCCTACCACCGCGCCCAAAAGGCGGCCCGTGGGAGACCCAACACCCCAACATTTAAACCACAGATTTTATTTTCTCCAGTTTTATGTAGCGCTAAGTTGACCCAAAGGTATCCGAGCGCTTTACACGAGCACCAGTCGCGTTACAAACGGACATATTCATTGTTGAAGTGTGCGCGGTGCACGCATTGACACGGCTCAGCCCCTGCTCTCGCACTACCCTTCTCCGAGACCCTCGAAGTGCACTGAGACCCCAACCCTTCTGACTACCGCCTGTCCTTCCCTGTATCTCTCTCTCCACTCTTTACGAAGGTATCCGCCCCGCTTGGCCAGTCTCATGTCACCGATGGAGAGCGAGTGCAGATGTGGGCAGTGCGGCGGAGGGGTGGACAGTGGGGCAGAGGGGTGCACCACCTCTTGTTTACTGAAGGAAGGTGCCCTCATGCTTACACCAAACTCAAGCTGCCACTGCCCTGATCTGGAAAGACAAGCGATTCGAAGTGCCTGCATCGGACACATTCATTGTTGCAGTGTGCGCGGTGCACGCACCGACACGGCCCAGCCCTTGCTCTCGCACTACCCTTCTCTGAGACCCTCGAAGTACGCTGACTCCAACCCTCCTGCCTGCCCTTCCCTGTCTCTCTTTCCACTCTTTACTACCAGCCCTACCGCCGCGCCCAAAAGGCGGCCCGTGGGAGACCCAACACCTCAACATTTACCACAGATTTTATTTTCTCCAGTTTTATGTAGTGCTAAGTCGACCCGAAGGTATCCGAGCGCCTCACATGAGCACTAGTCGAGTTTCAAACGGACACATTCATCAATCAATCAATCAAGCATTTGTATAGCGCACTACTCACCCGGAGGGTCTCAAGGCGCTTGGGTAGGGGGGGGTCCGCTACTGCTCGAACAGCCAGGTCTTGAGCTGCTTCCTGAAGGCGAGGTGGTCTTGGGTCAGGCGGAGGTGGGTCGGGAGGGTGTTCCAGGTCTTGGCGGCCAGGTAGGAGAAGGACCTTCCTCCTGTGGTGGCTCTTCGGATGCGGGGGACGGCGGCGAGGGCATGGTTGGTCGATCGAAGCTGGCGTGTGGGAGTGTAGAAGTTGAGGCGGCTGTTGAGGTATCTTGGGCCTTGGTTGTGGAGAGCTTTGTGTGCGTGGGTGAGGAGACGGAAGGTGATTCTCTTGTTGACCGGAAGCCAGTGCAGGTCTCTTAGGTGTCCGGAAATGTGGCTGTGTCGGGGGATGTCGAGGATGAGTCTTGCTGAGGCGTTCTGGATCCGCTGGAGTCTCTTCTGGAGTTTGGCGGTGGTTCCGGCGTAGAGGGAGTTGCCGTAGTCCAGTCGGCTGGTGACGAGGGCCTGGGTGACCGTCTTCCTGGTCTCGGTGGGGATCCACCTGAAGATCTTACGTAGCATGCGCAGGATGTTGAAGCATGACGAGGAGACCACGTTGACTTGTCTGGTCATGGAGAGGGAGGAGTCCAGGATGAAGCCCAGGTTGCGTGCGTGGTCTGTGGGTTTGGGTGCGCTGCCCAGGGCGGTGGGCCACCATGAGTCGTCCCAGGCGGAGGGTGACGGGCCTAGGATGAGAACTTTCGTCTTGTCTGAGTTCAGTTTCAGGCGGCTGTTCATCATCCACTCGGCTACGTCTGTCATCCCTTCGCGTAGGTTGGCTCTGGCGGTGGCGGGGTCGCTGGTGAGGGAGAGGATCAGCTGGGTGTCGTCGGCGTAAGAGATGATCTTGAGGTTGTGTTGGCATGCGATGGCCGCGAGGGGGCTCATGTAGACGTTGAAGAGGGTGGGGCTGAGCGAGGAGCCTTGAGGAACGCCACAGATGACTTCAGTGGCTTCTGATCTGAACGGGGGGTGGGGGACTCTGTGTCCTTCCGGCGAGGAAGGTGATGATCCAATCTAGTGCCTTCTCTTGGATTCCGACGTTGCTGAGGCGCTGCACCAGGGTGTGGTGGCAGACAGTGTCGAATGCTGCGGAGAGGTCCAGGAGGATGAGGGCCGCAGTTTCTCCGTTGTCGAGCAGGGCTCGGATGTCATCGGTGGCTGCGATGAGGGCGGTCTGTTGAAGTGTGCACGGTGCACGCACCGACACGGCTCAGCCCCCGCTCTCGTATTACCCATCTCTGAGATCCTCGAAGTGTGCGAAGACCCCAACCCTCCTGACTCCCGCCTGTCCTTCCCTGTCTCTCTCTCCACTCTTTACTGCCAGCCCTACCACCGTGCCCGAAAGGCGGGCAGTGGGAGCCCCAACACCCCAACATTTAAACCACGGATTTTTTCTCTCCAGTCTTATGTAGCGCTAAATCAAACCGAAGGTATCCGAGCGCTTTACACGAGCACCAGTCGTGTTACAAACGGACACATTAATTTCCAGGTGCGGGGAGATGAAGTGGTTTGCCCAGAATCACAGGATGCTCCAGCCTCCCGCCGAACTCCGACCCGGTTCCCCAGCTTCAAAGTCAGCCCCCTAGGATGCCCCAGGGCGGCAGGGGCCGGGTTTACACATACCTTGTACGCGCCGGTGCAATCTCGCCTGCTTAGCTTTACAAGTGTGTGGGCCGCTGGATTTTGCCCGACGATCATTCTGTGATACCAGAACAGGTGGGCTGGACCTCCTTGAGTTGTGTGATGTAAATAGTGTTTACATTATTAAACAGCTAGCGCTTAGAGCACGACAAATGTAAAGTGTGTGTTTATATATCCATGTGTACTAGGCGCGGCCGGGTACCGCCTGTGTCACAGCCCTTATTGTATTGCGTGCGTCTCATCTCATACTTCTAGGCGCCGTGCCCACCCCCTGGCCATTTCTAGTATCCTTTGAACCCTAGTTCTTCTGGCTTGTGATGAGTGATGGCGAGTGAGTGCAAATGTGGGCAGTGCGGCCAAAGGGTGGACAGTGGGGCGGAGGGATGCATCACCTCTTATTTACTGAAGGAAGGTGCCCTCATGCTTACACCGAACTGAAGCTGCCACTGCCTTGATCTGGAAAGACAAGCGCCTGCATCGGCCTCCGTTTAGAATTCCAAGTTTTTCATATAATGTTAGCGTTTTGAGATTTTGCTGTGTCCTATTGCACACACTGACCAGAATTTAGATGTGGACTTTAAAGGGGCAAGGCTGTGCTGTGAAACCCTGCAAACTCTACATTCTGTTATACATTTATAGTACGGAGATGGTAGACATAAGGTGTAGGTTGACGGAAACCATAAAAAGGGCCTGCCTTCTGGCCTCTAGTGGTCTCTTTCACGTACCGTCCCTCCCTGGTCAACCTATTTCTGTGTAAGTGAATACTGCACAGTAATCCAGGGTGCATGCACGGCACATCATAGAACCTTGGGCAAGTGGTCACGACCAGGAAGACAGCGCGAGGCCCATACAAGGAGTATGAGTCAATTAAAACATAACACATCTCCTTTTTATCAACAAAACAAAGTACAATGCCATGGTGGAGAGGGTGGCAGAAAGGAGGGAGGAGAAGAGAAAACAAGGGAGAACAAGCATTAAAAAAGCAACTGGTCTTGCCTTTCATTAAGTTAAAGCCATTTGCTTTGCTATACAACGCAAATGGCTTTAACTTAATCAACTTAATCAAAGGCGAGACCTATTGCATTTTCAATGCTTGTTCTTGGGGCCGTTGGGTCAATAGTTAAATCTGGGGTGGGGGCAATCGTGGGGGAATATGAGTCAGTGCGGTGGGTTGGTATGGAAGACGGATTTTCGACTTGGAAGATGTATTGCTCAAGTTTTGATACTTCATCAGTGAAGAAGTTGGCAATTTCTTCACAGCATTCCTTGGTGGCTGTTGTTTCGTGAGGGGAGGTAAGGAAAGTTTGTTGTTTGATGATGTTGAAGAGCTCCCTTATTTTATTTATTTATTAAGTTTTGTATAGTGCGAACATAACCCAGATGGGTATCACAGCGCTACACATTTTGGAAGAGTAAGAAATAGTAAAGGGAAAATGGCAACGGGGTTAACAAAGAACCTCATATTTAGCTATTACCATATCGTACTGGGACAACAAACATTAGTTAATAAGGTATATCAAACGACCCTGAGCTTCACAGTTGTTATACCAATAAAGAACGAAGTCAGAGGGGCATTGAGAAAAACAGATGAGCCATGACCATTTAAGTCAAGAACTTATTCATTAGGATTATTTTTACTTCCTGTTTGAAGGCAGCGTAGAGGAGATTCTGCGGACTTCGGGTGGGAAAGAGTTCCAGATCTTCGGCACCGAGCCAGAGAAAGCTCTGTGCCTCGTTCTCTTTTTGCAAAATATCTGCGGTTTTAGGACGAGAGACTTTGCACTTCTTGATAGTTCACCGCCTCCAGATAATTCTAGCTTTTGAGCCAGGTAACCAGGGGTTTTGAAATGGAGTGCTTTGTGAGTCAAGCACACAATCTTTAAATGCATTCTTGCTTCGTCGGGCAATCAATTTAGAGATCTTGGGGCTGGGGATATGTGAGCATTTCTTTTTGTACACGTAATCAATCTGGCAACGGCATTCAAGGAAGCCCTAGTGGGGCGAAGGTATATTTGGTGGAGCCACAGAGCGTAGCGCTGCCATAGTCTAGACTCAGCAAGACAAGTGCTTGAACCACCTGCTTGAAGTCATCTTGTGGAAGGAATGGTTTGAGATTTCTAAGAATCATCCTCATCTGAGGTTAGCACCTTTGCACACCTTACTAATGTGATTCTTTATGTTCAAGTGTACGTCCAGGGTGATTCTGAGAGATTTCGCTGAATCAATGATGCGAGGAGAGCAGTTGAAGGCAGTTAGTGTTTCATCCAGAGGTCTATCTTTGGGTTGTGATTAGGAGGAGATATGAGAAGGAATTCTGTTTTGGTGGTGTTGAGCAGGAGGTGGTGCTCAGTCAGCCAGTTTTGGGTATTCGTCAGGGTAGAGTTGAGGGAGGTGAATATCAAGTAAAGTTGTGTGTCAACCACATACATATGAAAAAGAATGTTAATGGAGTTCAGTGTATTTGCTAATGGTTCCAAGAATATGTTAAAGAGTATGGGAGATAGGGCAGACTCTTGTGGGACCCCCATGGAGACTGTAGAGGGCTGGGACGGGGATTAATTCACCTTGACTCTTTGGGATCTACTATGAAGCAAGGCCCAAATCTATTGCAATACCAGACTGGGTTAAAAAATGGACGAGATTGTCGTGATTAACAGTGTTGAACGCAGAAGAGAGGTCAAGGAGGATTAGGAGGCAGGATTCATTTTGATCTAGCATTTTTAAAATGTCAGCCATAATGCGAGTGAGCGCCGATTCCGTGTTGTGACCACTCCAAAAACCAGATTGATGTTGATCCAGGAGTTGGAAATTATCTGTGAATGCAAAGTTGCGATTTTACATGCATTTTTCTAGGAGCTTGGCCAGAGCGGGATGTTGGAGATGGGGCGAAAGTTGTTGAGATCAGTTCTGTCTGCATTAGGTTTTTTTAAGAATGGGTGGGACCTGAGCTTTTTAGGCATTGAGGGGTTCGTGCCTTGTGATAATGAAGCGTTGACAATCTTTGTCCAAAGGAGGATGAAGACATCCTTGATTTCTTTGAGGACGTTCGGCGGCAGCGGGTCGCTGAAGTGATTAGATGGGTTGATACTAAGAAGGGTTCCCTAGGTCTGTTCTTAGCGCAGTCAAGTTTTTTGCGAAAGAAGGTGGCTTTTCTCTAAAGATATGTTTCTTATATGAAGGCTGTGCAGATCTTAGGAGTATTGTATTGTATTATAGGTAGTACTTTTATAGCGCACTGTCACCCTACGGGTATCCTGGAGCTGCGATTACCAGCATTGGACAATTCTATACCTGATCATTACTGGAAGAAAAAAGTGTGATCTATTACTGTCCTAACCCCTAGGGAACAACCAGGTTTTCAGTTTTTTCCTGAAAAATAGCAGATTCTTAGTCTGTCTAAGGTCGGTCGGCAATTCATTCCACAGCCACAAGTCTGCGGACCTGTAGGCTCGACCTCCCATCCTGGTTCTTCTAACTTTGGGGATACACCCCACATTTGTTAAAGCAGAGTAAAGATTTCTAGATGGGGTATTCCATGTGAACTTGCTCCTTAATGGCCTTGGTCCCAATCCATATGTTGCCCTAAAGACCAGGCACAGTGACTTAAACTGTACTCTCTGCTGAATTGGCAGCCTGTGAAGCTCCCTCAAAGCGGAAGAGGCAGAGGATTTACGATGTCTATTTAAGGTGAGCTTTGCCTCCAAAGTTTGAACTCTCTGTAGTTTCTTTATCAAGGTAATAGGAGCCTCAAGCATCAGGGCATTGCAGAAATCGAATCTGCTCAGAATGGTGCTTCTCACCACCTGTGTCCTTGCTGTGATCGGAAGAAGCGGTATAATTTTCCGAAGTGCTATAAGAAGCGATAAGCACAAGCCAGCTAATTTGTTTACTTGAGATTCCAGCTGTAGTGTGTTATCAAACATCACCCCCTGACTGCGTACAGATTGGGATGGCGTCGCAGGTTTTTCAGAGGGAACAGGCCAGAAATCAGCTGAGAGTGGATGCAGAGGCTTGCTAGCAGCTCAGTGTGGTATCTCTGTTTTTCCCCGTTCAATTATAAGTTTTCCCAAAGCCACTCAGCAGTTTTCAGCATGCACTCATGAAATCTCTCCAGTGACACCGCTTGATTCCCTTCCAACGAGAAAACGAGCTGAGTGTCGTCTGCATAGTTTACAAGTTCTCGTCCATAAGATCTAATGATATAGATTAGTGGTCGCAAGTAGATGTTGAATAAGATGGGACTTATTGCTGAGCCTTGAGGGACCCCGTTCAAGATGGAACTATAACTGGAGGAAAAAGGTGGCATAGACACTGCTTGCTTTCTACCAGAGAGATAAGACCGAAACCATTCCAGTGCTGTACCCGATACCTACATCGGTCAACCTTTCCAGCAAGATAGTGTGATTGACTGTGTCGAATCCGGCTGACATGTCCAGCAATACTAATATTACTGGATGTCCATTGTCAGCCCGCATTCAGAGTCCATCAAGGACTGTCACTAGAGCTGTTTCAGTTCCGTGAGCCGGACAGAAACCGAATTGCCAGAAGTCCAGCAGACGGTTTACCTCCAAGAATAGGGATATGGTTTGACGGACTAGCTGATCTTTACCGGGTAAGGCAGCAAGGAGATGGGTCTATAGTTGGACAAACACAGGGGATCAAGAGTGGCCTTTTAATAGCCTGCTTCCAACACTCAGGGACTATACCACTACTTAACGATTGACCGCATATCAGTTGGAGTTGGGGGTAGAGCTCTTGGTTAAATTCCCTCCATATCCTGTGCGGAAGAGGGTCAAGAGGGGATTCAGAGGACACACTCAGTGCAAGTTTGTTAAAACTCCCCTCCGTCGGGATCGGCAAGTGATCCATGATGGCCTGAGCTCCATTAACCACTCTACATTCTTACAGCTCCTTTTCCTTTGTGCTTAGGGCTAGTGGATCATGTCCATGGGTCATTTCAACATCTTTGCTGCTCTTGAGACTGCTCATTTCAACATCTTTGCTGCTATTGAGACTGCCACTGATTTTATTGACCTTCTCTTCGAAATGCATTTCTAGCTTGTTGCATAACTCGTGTGGGCACAACTTTACTTTTTACGCACTCCGTTTTGGAAAGGCTATTTACTACATTAAATAACGCCTTTGTGCTATTGGGTGATGGTAGAATTGTTTTAGCATAGTATGCCGCTTTAGCAATAGCTACTTTATAGGCACTCAGTGCCTTTTCCATAATGATTTTGTCCTGCTCTCCGTACCCCCTTCTCCACTTTCTCTCAGCCTGTTTACCCTCCTTCCTCAGTCTTCTTAACTCTTCACTATACCATGGAGCTGATGGTTTGTCCCTGCACTTAATCTTTTTCATGGGGACCCATTTGTCCAAAGAGAGATTTATCGGTCTACAAAGACTAGAGTAGTTTTCCCCCATTGATTTACTGGTGTCAACAAAGCTATTTCCATCGATAAAATAACTGTGTTTATTTTCAAACAATTTATTCCATTCCCTGACATAACGACAGGAGCCAGACTGGTGAGCTTTGTTACCCCCTTTATTTGCTGTGTGAAGTGTTAGCTGGAATTGTATTAAGAAGTGGTCTGTCCAGTCTAGAGGCAGTATTCTGTGATTTCTACCTCATTATGGTTGGCAAATATTAGGCTAACGTATGACCTCCCTTTGCGTGGGTTGCTGCTATAATTGCTGGAGATTCCAGGTCTTACAGGCTTGAAATAAGTCTCTCAGGGCTGAATCTAGGGTCCCATTGTTCCATAAATTAAAGTCCCCTGAGATAAGTAATTTGGAGTGGGTGACGGCAATATTAAAAAGAGTATCAATTAGTACTTGACACTAAGGGCTATTCCCTCAGGTGGTCTGTAACAGACTATGCCAGAGACCAGATGTCCTTTAACTTCCCTAAGGGAAAAGCCTAGTATTTCAATACCCTCCACTTCGTCCATCATAAAAGGGGAAAAATTCAATTTTTCATTGTACATCACTCTCACACCCCCTCCTTTCCCGGTTTACCGAGGCTTGTGGCAAACCTTATAGCCTGGTCAGGTGCATGTTCCTGTAAGAAACAGTGCGTCCAAGTTATAGCCCTCTAACAGGACAAAGATATCCTGATAATGTTGTACCAGCGATCTCACATTGATAAGGCCACACTTTAAATTGTTTTGCATGCGGTCTAAAAGTGTAAGCCCCTCCTTCCCGCGCACCGTGCTTACATTACTCGCACTGCTGTGCCCACCTATTGCCATGAGGTAGTCCCCCGAACAGCAAACGGTGGTATCCTTAGCGGGGAGCCGATTTCGGCTGGCGTTATGGCTAGCGCTAAGCTCGCCCGGTGCGTGGACGGGCTTGCCTTAGGTGTGCCTACGACGCGCCGGCTGTGCGCTTGCATCTCCTGTGCTTAAATAGGGAGGAGCGTGCTGGGTGAAACACTAGTATGCTGACCAGGATGGCGTGTGCTTGGTGACCCGCTCTTACAGGCGGAGTACACCGGCTCACCCTGGTCAGTCTGATAGCCGTAAATGCAAGTGCGGTTAAACGTTAGTTTAAAATAAGGTTAAAACATTAGCCCAGTTTTAAAAGCCTAAAACCCTAAGACTCTCTCCCCTTCTACTAAACAAAACTATGTACGCTGCTGCCAACAATGACAAAATAGAAAAGCGCGGCAAGGTAATCGTTACGGACCGCACGCGTGCATCTCTTCTGCTTAAATAGGAGTGAGAGGTGCGTTGTAGAGGGGTACTGTCTCCATATCCTTTCTGACTGTCTTAATTGTCTCCTCTCATTGTTTAAGCATTGCCATTTGGTCAAGAACATCAATCATCGCTGTATTTTAGTGGCCGGTGAGGTCCTCAGCGGTGATTGAGAGGTTGATACTGTAATTGGACCCCGGACACTGGATTTCAATTCCGTTATAGAGATTTGTTTGATGTTCCTAGCCCAATGCATATGTTTGTTGGAAGGGGCTGTGTGAAATCTAAGGTGGGTCTTAAACTTAAACAGAATGAGATGGTGGTCTGACCAGTTGATAGATGTGATGGGTTGAAGTGAGACCAGCTCATTTTTGCGGATTATAGCATCTAGAGTGGAGCCTTTGCAATGGGTTGGTTCATTGCAGAATTGTTTGAGGTCATTGATTTCAGGAAGGTTAGTAAGGAAATGGGCAGTGGTGTCTTCGGAGTTATTCCATTGAATATTGGGAAGACATGGCTTGGCAGTTCGGGTTGGACTGTTCCCATGAGGCACAGGGTCAAGCCTTATTTGCATATGGCCATGTCTGAACTGGGGTGGCTTAGTGAGCAAAATAACGATGGATTAAACCCAGATCTGTGACTGGGTATGAACGTTTTGCCATTTATTTTTAACATTTGTAAAGCGCAAACAAATGCCCTTAGGTGTCTCGGCGCTAAGGATTCCATGCCGGATTCAGGATTGATTTTACTGATTGAACAACCATGTTTTTATCATTTTGCGGAACTGGAGTAGGGATTGACATGAACGGATATGCAATGGTAAAGCGTTCCAGAGTCTAGCTGCTGTCACCACGAAGCGTTTGTCTCCCCAGGACACAGTCTTTGTGCGTGGTACCACCAACTGAGGAGCCTTCGCAGATCTAAGTTGTCTGTTAGGGCAGTCGGAGGCTAGCTGTTTTATCAGAAATAGGGGGCCTTGTTAGTGTACGGCTTTGAAGGTAAGGCAGAGAGCCTTAAATTTTATACCGTTCTTGATCGCCAGCCAATGGTAGTTTTGGATAACCTGTGAGATGGGTTTAAATTTTGTTGTCCCCGAAAGCATTCTGGCGGCTGCATTTTTGGACCGTTTGCATTTTTTTGATGACTCTGCATTGTGCATTAGCAAACAGTCCATTGCAATAGTCCAATGATGACATTACCAGTGTGCTGACCAATGTTTTTCCTGCACTTTCTGGTAAGTAGGGAATTATTATCTTAATCAGTCTGAGCTTATAGAAAGCTGTTGACACGACTTGGTTATCATGGGAAACAAAATTCAGATTATCATTGAACATGATTCCCAGGTTCCTGACCCTCGAGACCGGATTGGGCAGTGATCCCAGTGAGGGTGGCCACCAGGAACTTGACCAGGCAGGGGATAGTTTTCCAAAAAAAAAAAACCTACATCTTCTCGGAGTTCAATTTGAGGCAGTTGCTAGCCATCCAGTCCTTGATGGCCAGCATGGCTTCTTGAAAGCGGTCAGCTACCTTCTCTCCGTCATTGTTTATTGCCAACACCAGCTGTGTGTCGTCTGCGTAAGAAGTAAGGCTCATCCCGTACGCTTTTATAACTCTGGCTAAGTCCGACACATAGATGTTAAAAAGTGTCGGACTTAGGGATGAGCCTTGAGGAACTCCACACGGTAAGGCTAACTCATCCGACTGAAAGGGTCCCAAGGTGACTGCCTGTGTTCTATCCAACAGAAAGGAGGCGAGAAGATTTTTTGCTCTAAATTGAATGCCCATAGCTGAGACACGGTCGATCAGGATGGATTGATCGACCGTGTCAAAAGCCGCTGATAAATCCAGCAGTATGAGCACTGCTGTGCCTCCCTGGTCTCTGATGAGTCTTAGATCTTCGGTCGCTTTAATGAGGGCAGGTTCGGTGCCATGAAGCTTGCGGAACCCGAACTGCGTATCATCCAGCAGATGATATTCCTCGATAAATTCGGAGAGTTGTGTGTTCATCGCTCTCTCTGCCACCTTGGCCAGAAAAGGTAGGCTGGCTATGGGTCTATAGTTTTTCAGTTCCTCCGAATCCGGAAGAGGTTTTTTTAGGAGCGGTTTATGTAGTGTATTTTTTAAAGTGTTTGGGTAAATCCCAGCCATAAACATGGAATTGCAAATGTGAGTTATCACTGGCGCTATTGAGTCAATAACAGGGGAGAACACTTTAGGAGGGCAGGGGTCCAGAGCTGATCCTGATTTTATCCTTTTAATAATGTCAGCTATAAGGTGTTCATTGACTTCTTTGAATTGCGACAAACAGTGATCGGAGGGTCTTAAGCTGGTTAACTGTGTGTTGGTTTTAACTATGGTAGAGAATTCTGAGTAGATGTTATTAACTTTTTCGTGAAAATAGGTGGCCAAGGCATCACACAGTGCTTGTGAGGGGGGAGGGGCAGCATCCGGTGCTTTTCCCGCTAATTTCTTCACTACTTGGTACAGTTGTTTATTTGAATTTTTCGCAGTTTCAATTTGCTCACTGTAAAATTTTCTTTTTTCCTCCATAATCATCTTTTTATACTTAAGTTCCTCTTTATAGCGCTTTTTTTGTTCTATGGTGTAGGTTTTGCGCCAGTGTCTTTCAGAATTCCTACATTTCTGTTTCTGTTCTCTGAGGGAATCCGAGAACCATGGGGCAGAAGGAGAGGACCAATTATTAGAGATGGTTTTCTTAGGCACTAATAGGTTCATGGCATTGCTTATCCAGCCCGTGTATTGCTTGATGGCAATGTTCGGATCGGGGATGTATTATTTAGGAGTGCTGCATGTGTATTGTTTATGTCTTTCCAGATCTTAAATGTCCATTGATTAATTTCCACCGCCTTCTTTGGTGGTGCGCTGTTAATTAATATATTAAAAATGATGGCGTGATGGTCTGACCATGGAAGAGGAAGGATGTCCTGAACATGAATTTCCTTTGAATTGGAGAATATACCATCCAGCGTATGGCCGGCTTCATGCGTCGGTGAAGAGACCAACTGGGAGAGCGCTAAAGTCTCCATGTCGGTCAATAGGGCCAGCGTTTCATTATTTACTGTTTTTTCCAGATGGAAATTAAAATTGCCTAAGACAGTGAAAGAGTCATCTATCACTAAAGATTCTAACAATGTATTAAAAGGGGACAAGAATTCTGTACGTGCTCCTGGGGGCCTGTAAAGGAGTATTCCTTTAAAGTTGTACGAGGGCGTTAGCATAATAGAAAAGTGAACAGCTTCGCATATGAGGGAAGGAATTTGGGATGTTCTTACAGAAAGATGGCTCCGGGAGATGATCGCCAGACCACTGCCTTTTTTATTCGGTCTGTCCTGCCTTTGAACCATGTAACCTTCTGGTACTGCAACCACCAGATCCGGTTCAGACGCATTGTCCATCAACGTGTCCGTGACAAACAATATATCGATATTTCTATCAACAATTAAGTCTGCTATGTCCTGTCTGTGTTTGCCCAGTGAGCGGGCGTTGATGAGTGCTGTTACTATGTTAAAGCTTTTGTTGGCGTTTGCTTCGCTAGAATTGGTGGTGTGTTTAATAAGAGGCAAATTAGACTTGCAAATGGGGGCATCTAGTTACCTTGAGCTTGAATACGTTCTCTGGTTCCACCCGTTTGCAATTACTACCTAGAGCTGGGCGGAGCTGGATCAATTCGCCTCTGGTGTAAGAGATCACGACTCCTGTCATTAAAGGACCAGGGGGCATGGACCTTGGCCCGGTCCCGGCGCGGACGGGCGCAGACGTGCAACATTCTGTCCATCATCTTGTGTGTTTTGAGGTCCCTTATCCAAGCATGTTAACTTAGCCTGGATCAGAAACTCCTTTTTTTTACATGCGAGATGAATTTAGCTAGTGAATCATGATTTTGTTCTATTCGATTCAGGAGCTGGGGCAGTCTGTCGATGAGGTTTCGAACTCTAATGGAGGGTGTAAACGCGTCAGGTCTCGTAGTTAAGGGAGTGAGTGAGCTTCATTATAGGGTGGGCCGGTGCCATTGAGGTTGGGGAGGCGGACATTTTGTGTGGGCTGAGGAGGGTCTGCATTAGTTGAGAGGGGTGAGTCCATATGGGACCCCGTGACAATTGGTCTTGAGTTAGGGCTGGTGTGGTTGTGCTTTAGGTGTTCGTCAGTGAGTTTTGTTACCGTATGATCGTTGGTTAGGTTGAGTGCCCTTGAAGTCTTTCTAGTGATTACTTGGCTAAAGCAGGTCTCGAGGGGGGTAGCAAGGTAGCTTGTTGTGCCAGAGGGTTCAAAAAAGATTTGTAATGAGTCCGTAGAGTATGAAGTTTCAGGTTTGGTGGTAGGGAGGGGAGATTATGGCACACGGTCAGGATGTTTTAATGTAGCAAGAAGGGCTGGAGAGTGTCGGTCAAAGATGGTGAGATTATGGTCTGTAGCTTGTAGAAGTATGTTCCGTATCCTGAAAATACATAGAAATGGCGAATTCCCCTCTAAAGGTTAGGGAGGGGGATGTGGTGAGTTCAGTTCCATAGGGGATTTTGATTGATTTGGTAATCTATAGAAGGAGAAGGAAGACGTTTCTCCACTTAGCAGGGCGCAAGTTTAAGACAAAGTTGGTGTTCTTGTTGCCATTGACCCCGCTGTAGTCGGTATCAGCTATTAGTTTTTCCGGTAGTTGTTTAAGTAGGCTGCGTTTCAATTCTTTTTGCATTATTAAAGAGATTTTTAGGATACCTGATGCTCCATGAGTTAGGGCCATATCTCTCTAGTGCAGTGTTGAAGGATGGGGGGGCATAGAGAAAAATAAAAGGTCTGGTCGTCCAGAAAACCTAGGAGATGTCAGGATGTGCTATTTCGGGGGGCTTGTCCTCTCTTTGTTGCTGTGAATTCCGAAGCCAATAATGGAGGAGAGTGTTGGGCAGATTCAAGGGAGACAAGAAGGAAGCGAGCACTGGGCCAGTGGGAGCAGAGTGGATGACCGGTCTGCCAGGGCCCCAATACCAGAAACCCAGAACATGAAGGGACTATCTTAAAAGCTGGGGGAGGGTCACAAAAAGTCTACAATCGCATAAAAATCGGAGCCAGGTGGGACGCCCTAGGTCTCCCGGCCAGGCTGAGTAGGGGAAATTGATTCTCCTACTAGAGATATCTACAGAATTCCACCTAGTTTGTTTTCAATATTTATTGCCCAGATTACGTGGGGTTAGATTGGTAAATCCTTCATTCTTTACTAACAAATAGTAGAAAGAGGTTTTGTGGCAAAAACTAACAACTTGAAAGCAGGCTTTAAAAAGGAGAAATGCTTTTATTTCTCCTAACGTTTCCCACTTTGCCTGTGAGCTGAATGTGCAGCACACATCCAAAGTGGGGAACGTTTTAAAGTGTACCTTTCCAGTACAAAACCTATAATAGACACAAGCAAACAGCTTGGCACTGTAGTGTAAAGGAGTCTGCATAGCTCTCGGCAACCTGATTGTGCGCCAGCGCTAGGAAGAGAGTAAGAAAGTGTCATTTCTCTGTAGACATGGCACTTTCCTGCTCTCTTCCTCCCACGCATCTTTGGATGCTGCGCTGTGTTATGCGACAGGTTTGGAACTCTTGGCCTTAGTGTTGTGTGCCCAACATAGTGTTTCTCAGTGATGGCATGGATTTTGCCCTAATCAATGTTTTTGTGCCCTCCGCAGCACTACAGGATTTGAATGAAGTGCTGTCCAGGAATATGCCCCGTCTATCCTCTGGAGATCCATGCCCCCCACAGGTGTTAGATCATGTAAGTTACCCTTCCGAAAGCTGCATGCATAGAACTAGTGGGCAGTGAAAATCAACACCTAATCTGCCATCTCAATGGAGGTTTCATACCCCCTTGAACTTTCACCACAGAAGAAAATAAGGTACTTACCTGTAACCTTAGTTCTCTAATATTGGAATCTTTCATAGATTCACATGCTCGAATCATTCTGTGTCGTTGAGATGTGAGTCCCCGGTATATTAAAACAGCCATGCAAAGCTAGTACAAACTAGAAAAATAAGCCTAGGCCCATTTCAGTTTTGTAACATATCCCTCTCTTTATGTAAAAGAGAGCAAAAGAAGTTCCTAGACAATCAGAACAACGCCACCTTCTAGAACCCTCCAGAGAGAACCTCAGACCTTCATATTTTCGCAGCACTAGTGCAATACATTTTAACCATAAAGGTGTCAGAGGGTGAGCTTTCTCAGGGGAAGAGGGTGGGTCGCAAGTGAATCCATGAAAGGTTCCAATACTAGAGAACTAAAGTTACAGGTAAGTAACTTATTTTCTTACTCCAGTATTAGAACTTTCATAGATTCACATGCTTAAATCAGAGTAGTTAGCAGTTAGGAGCACATTTTTGTTCTAATTTTCTCTGAATAAAATATACATGATAAAAAAAATAAAAGAGAATGCAAACTAACAGTCAAACTTTGAATTCCTGTTAAAACAAAGCATTTAACGATGGGCATCGAAATATACATAAGAATATCCATAACTATATAAAAATGCATATTCGAATATACATAATGTGGATATTAGAAATGAAAAGAATAGAGTAAGAAAAAATAATGCAAAAGAATGTGCAAGGTTCCTAAAAAGGAAAGGAAGGAGGGATGAGACAGAAAGCTAGCCGTCATTGAAACAGGCTCCTCAGGACCGCTTGGCCCACTGCCATATCACTGCGAACCGAAGAATCCATGCAGTAGTGCTTGGTAAAGGTTTGGATACTCTTCCAGTTTGCTGCCCTGGATAGGTTCCCAAGCAAAAAGGGCTGTTGAGGCAGAGACTGCTCTACTGGAATATGAACGGACTCTCCCCTGGATGGGCTTTCCAGCCGCCTGGTGACAGTATTGGATGGTACTAGAAATCCAACGTGCAATGCCTAGTTTAGAGAGGGGACAGCCCTTACGAGGAGTACTATATGCCACAAAGATTTGTGGTGACTTTCGGAAGGATTTAGTTCTGTGGCGATAGATTTTCAAACAGTACTGAACGTCTAGAGAATGAAGGGCTCTCTCCGCTGGTGGTGTAGGTTGCGGGATAAAAAGTCTTAAGAACCAGAGATTTGTTCAAATGAAAGTCCGATTGAACTTGGGGTTGGTACCTAACATTACTCTGTTATCTTTGAATTGAAGAAAAGGCTCCTGGATAGTGAGGGCCTGCGTTTAGCCAACCCTTCTAGCAGAGGTCAACGCCAGAAGAAGTGCCACTTTCCATGACAAAAATGTTAACTCCGCTTGATGGATAGGTTCGAAGGGATGCTTCATGAGGTTAGGCAAGACCACATTGAGGTGCCAGAGTGGTGGAGGCGGTGTGACCGGAGGAAAAACTCTAAAAAGTTCCTTCATAAATTGTTTGATTATTCTCGCTGATGATAAAGAAGAGCCTGAAGATGTTCTTCTGAAACGTAAAATAGCTGCAAGATGAACCTTAATAGATGCATGAGCCAGACCAGCTTTAGCCAATGAAAGAATGTAAGGAAAAATCTCATGAGCTGAAGAAGAGAAAAGGTGAACGCCCAATTCCTGGCACCAGGGACGAAAACCTCTTCCATTTAATTTGATATGTTGTGTTAGTACTCTGAGCCCGGGCGAGAGAAAGAAAGTCCTTACACTCTGTGGATAGACTCCGGTGATCGAACTCTCTGTGTTGAGGAGCCATGCAGCTAATCAAAGCGATTAGAGATCCAGATCCTGATGCAGCACTTGACCCCGGGAAATTGTCAGTAGCGATGGTATGGGATCCAAGAGAATCGGCTGTCTCTCCGAGAGTAGAAGGAGCTCTGTGTACCACTACTGGCGTGGCCAAGATGGAGCTATGAGGATCAGCCTGCAGGGCTCTGTCGTCATCTTCATAAGAAGTCTTGGCAGGAGAGGGATGGCAGGAAAGGCGTAGGCAAAGGCGCCTGACCCTGCCATCAAAAACACATTCCCCCAGAATCCCGGATGGTGATGCCAACTTGCGAAGTACCGGCATTTCCTGTTCTCCGGCGTTGCGAATAGGTCTATGGATGGCTTACCCCACAGCCAAAAAATGCTGTCCAGTTTTTCCTGATGCAGCTCAAATGTGTGGTACATAGACTTGAGCCTGCTGAGTATCTGCTGTTGCGTTGAGATTCCCAGAAATATGTTCTGCGTTTAGAAAACCCCATTCTTGATCGCCCACTCCCAGATGCCTTGAGCTTCCAGTGACAACAGAGGGGACCTTGTGCCCCCCTACATGTTGACACAATGCATTGCAGTTGTATTGTACGTCCTAATGAGTACTGATGAGTTTCTTATCCTTGGAAGAAATGCTTGTGGGGTGAAACAAATTGCTCATAGTTCCTACAAATTGATGTGGAGAAGACGATGATCCTGCTGCCAATGACCACTGGTCTGAAGTTCTAGTAGGAATGCTCACCATCCCTCCGAGATGCATCTGTCGTTATTGCTCGCGGAGCCCGGAATGCCAGAAAACAGAGAACTTCTGAAATGTTTCTCTGGTGGGGCGACCAAGAAATGGCTTGTAGCATATGCGGAGTTACCTTGACGATATCCTCGAAGGACCCATTCACCTGGTGCCACTGCAAGTCCAGTTGTTCCTGAAGGGGGTGCATCAGCAGAAGGGAATCAGGGGGATGCAGGATGACTTTGACCCCAGGAGGGACTTGCAACAGCAAACTGAAAGTTACTTTTTTCTTAGGAAGGGTTGAGCCATAGACATTAGTTTGGTTTGTCTTTCTAGTGATGGAAAGGCTTTGTTGGGAGACGTGTCCAATATGGCTCCCAGAAAAGTAGTGCTTTTGAAAAGGTGTACGTTTGATTTCTCCTTTTTTAGGGCAAGCCCCAGACTTTCGAAAAGACATGTGCAGGCTGTCGCGGAAGCTTGGGCTACCGCCATGGAAGGAGCTTTTATCAGCCAATCGTCCAAGTAATGAAACACCTGGTGATGTTGCCTTCTGAGGAAAGCCGATCTTAGGCCGAAAGGCAGAACTTTGTATTGATAGTGGCTCTTGGCTACAGTGAAGAAACTTCCTGTGCGATGAATGAATGGGAATATGGAAATAAGCGTCCTGTAGGTCTAGAGTGGCCATGAAATCTCCTGAATTTAGAAGCAGTAGTATGTCTTGCAAGGAGACCGTGCAGGACTGTTTCTTGAGATAGGTGTTGAGCGACCTCAGGTCTAAGATAGGCCCCACTTCTTGAAAGCCTTCTGTACCAAAAAGAACCAGGAGTAGAACCATTTCTCTCTGTGGGATGTCGGAACTGGTTCTAGTGCCTCTTTTTGTAGCATCAACCGGGCTTCTAGGCGCAGGAGATGTAGATGCTTTGTCGCCTGTAACCGAGATGGAGTGGATGGTGGAAGTTGAATAAACTCTAATGTATGGCCAAACTGAACGATGTTGAGCACTCATTGATCCGTTGTCATCTTTGGCAAGTTTTGGATTTACAAAGAAATTCTTCCCCCCACATGCGCCTGGTCACGGGAAGGAATAGTAGCCGGAGCCTGAAAATGGTTATTGACGATGTGTGGATTCCTACCCGTCGTCATACTCTTTCTCTCGGTGCCAACTTGGAATAGGCCGCGGACTAAGATTGCAGCTGAGTGTTGCGGTCGATAAGGCTGTGAAGACGAGGTGCATGAGGGATACCTGTACTGTTGGTATCCACCTCTATATGAGGGCAGACCTCTTCCCCCAAACTCCTCGAAAGGGAACCTTATGGTACTGGAGCATCCTCAACGACTTTGCCGTTTCAGTGTCCTTCTCTAGGTCCTGGAGAGCATCATCATGTGCTTGCCACAAAAGGGTCTCTCTAATCAAATATTTGATTCTGAACTTCAGGCCGAAAATATGTTGCTCAGGGCCAACCTAGTCGGCGTAAGACGGCTGATCCTGCCAGAGATCGAAAGGCCTTCGTAGCGATGTCCATCACACAGTCTATGACCTCGGAGGAAGCTCTCTCACCCTCCTGGAGGATTTTCTTGGTGTCTGATTTACTTCAATCCGGGAGTTAGGTTGCACCACAATTGCCGATTATAACTACCTCAAATCGCTAGAGCATTAGCTGTCCTGACCATCCGCGCTAACATAGAACAGAACTGTTTGCCTGCATTGGATCTCCCACTGATACTGTGATGAGTTTCCACTCCTGCCTTCGCCAGGTGGCAGAATGTATGGCCACTAATTGCCTAAAATGTAACTCCGTGAATACGGAGGTATTACTTTTTGGGGCTCATACTAGCTTTTGGCCACCAGATCTTTTGCCCCTGGAATTGGGACCAATTTTTACGCCAGTGACCAAGGTTAAGAACTTGGGAGTCACATTTGATTCTAAATTCTCATTTGACCATCATGTCAATCAGGTTACCTCCCTTTCTTTTCTCACATTGAAAATTCTTCGTAAAATCCTCCCATTTATTCCAGCTGAGCTTCGTAAGCTGGTGGTATCTACACTGGTCCTCTCGAGAGCCGACTATTGTAATGGGCTTTTCATTGACCTTCGTAAAAAATGCTTGGCCAAACTTCATGTTGTTCAAAATGCTGCGGCTAGGGTCTTACTGAATATCCCACGTATAGAGTTTAAAGCGCTATGTATTGTATTTAAAACCACTCAGGATATTGGAACAGGTTTTCTAAAACAGAATTTGGTGTTTTACATTCCAGCGCGCAATCTCCGCTCATCCTTGTCCAACGATCTCGTACCCTGGGGAGGGAGAAGTTTTTTGTGGGGGGCTACGAGGCTGTGGAATTCCCTCCCATTGCACCTGAAACATGAAAATAATCTGCTAGCATTCAGGAAGGCACTAAAGACCTGGCTGTTTAGCTGTTAGGTCTGTCAAACCTTCAGCCTTAAATGAGTAAGCGACTTGACACCCTTGGGTAAAAGTTTGCGTTCTATAAATCGCCTTTTCATTTCATTTCATTTAATTGTCAAGGCGTCTGCCTTCCTTGTCCGGAGGTGTTGTGACTAGAACAGCAGGATTCTTGGATTTCCTTTGAGCCGCTTGTACATTATTGAGTCTGGCTTTCGGTGACCCACCAGGCAAGCTCGACTATCTTCCGGAGCCTATCTTCCAGAGCCTTATACTTATTCTCTAATCTAGGAAGAACAGGAACCGCTGGGGTCTTCATAACTTTAAGGTCTTCCTCCCATATGAATCCAACGATGGGGATGGCTCGCACAGATTTCCTAAATGGTTCCTTGAAGTCATACAGAATGTATATCAACAAAAGAACATGGGGTGAATTTGCATTCTACGATCAGCACATCATTATTGAATATTTCCCTTGTTGTAAAAATGTACAGTAAGAATTAGATCACCATTCTAGGAGTGCTCAACTGATATCATGCTTATTCACCCTTAAGCAACTCAACCACGATATCCTACCCACTCTCGGTGTTGTAGAGTATCATAAATCATGTATAAAGAAAAATATACCAGTGCACATCCCTATTCGTTACTTTTATCCAATTGGCATTTAGCCACGTTCATCCAATGATTTCAATGTTCTCGAAGTCCACAGAAATGTTAAATAAGTGCAATGTCCATTTATATTCAGTATTCTTTATTATTGATTTCTTTCTTGCCACATCGTCACAGCCGACGCGCGTTTCGCCCTCCGCGGGCTTTTTCAAGGCAATAAAATAGTATGGTGAGTGGTGTAAATTCACACGAGTCAATAATTGAAGCCGGGCCTTTGACCATTAGTCCTTAAAGCCTCTCGTATCGTAAATCAAAAGATTAGTCCATGTGATTTCTATGCAAATGATCCATTTAGGTGTCGGTTGTACACGTTACTGGGCGTTTTTAGGAGCCATGATAAATTCCATCGCCCGAGCTGAATTGTCGCGTCTTCGCAGGGTGTTTCTCCTCCGCGTTCGCCTTCCCGGAGACCAGGGAAATCACATGGAAATCACATGGACTAATCTTTTGATTTACGATACGAGAGGCTTTAAGGACTAATGGTCAAAGGCCCGGCTTCAATTATTGACTCGTGTGAATTTACACCACTCACCATACTATTTTATTGCCTTGAAAAAGCCCGCGGAGGGCGAAACGCGCGTCGGCTGTGACGATGTGGCAAGAAAGAAATCAATAATAAAGAATACTGGGGGGCGTGGCTAGCAGCCGATCATGGCGGCAGCATAAGGGACAAGCTCCGCGGCTGAAGCAGTCTCTCCATCGATCCGACACACAATCCGTCCTTTCTGTAAGCCCTTCAGGCAGGTACCGGAACCCAGGACCGGGCGGGGAGCGCTGAGACAAGCGGCGGCGAGATCCGACGTCGGCTGCCCGAGATTCGCCGGGGCCGCGGACCGGCCTTTCACCGTCTCCTGAGCCGGGACCTCTCCTGGTTGTGGACCCAGCAGGAAGTGTGAGCTGGCCCGGGGACCAAGACCGGAAGTGCCCGCGAGGTGCTGGAGCCGGCGACTGGCAGACAAATGACCGTTCGGAGGTGAGGACCCGTGCGGACCAGAGGAGCGGTAATTGGAGAAGCGCTATCTGGCGCTCTGACCGTCTTCGAGGGAGTTATTAGAGGCACCGGGACCTGGGGAGCCGGGGACAGAGAGGACGTCCGCCATCTTCTGCCTTGCGGGAGTGGGAGAGCGCCCCGCGCTACATGGCCGCCTCTGGCCCTCCGGACTGCTACGCTAAGGCCTGATCACTGCGGGGGTTGAACTGGAAAGGGGTCCCCACCACTCCACGCATCCTGGGGCGCAGGGGCACGAGAAGCGCGACACTTCACGGCATGGCGGGGAGAGGCGCTAAGGGTGGTTCCACGCAGACCCGCATTGAGCGCTATGCCTCAGACAAGCACGCCGTCTCCCCCATGGGAAAGGAGCAGGGTGGAAAGTCACCCGACACGGGCAAAAAAGCGACTTTGGATGATGTCATGCTCGCCCTGGCCCAGCTACAAACTACCGTAGGCGCCATTTCCACGGACGTCTCCCTCCTGAGGGCAGACCTCCACAAGATGTCAGACAAAGTGAAGGACATGGAGGTGGTTACCAAGTCTCTTGTGGAGGACGTTTCGGAACTTCAGCGGGAAATGGGAAGGATGGCGCAGGACAATAGAATGCTCCGGGAGAAGCTGGATGAGCAAGAGGGACGCTCAAGGCGCAACAACATCCGCCTTATAGGTGTGCCGGAGACGGAAGGTATACAGGCCATGGATCTTTTTGTGGAGAACCTGATAACGGAGGAACTTCAGCCGAAGGGACTGTCGAAATTCTTTTCAGTGGAGCGGGCACATCGGGTCCCGGGAGGTCAGCCAAAACCAGGGGCTTCCCCACGACCTATAGTGGCACGTTTGTTCAATTTCCGAGACCGGGACGCGGTCTTGCAGGCGGCCAGAACCTCCCCTCCTCTGAAGCTTCAAAACGCTACCGTCGCCATCTTCCCCGACTACACTGCGGAGGTCGCCCGTCGGCGGCGAACATTCTTTGAAGTGAAGAAAGAACTGAGATCTAGGGAACTGCCATATTCGATGCTCTTTCCTGCGAGACTACGGGTGGTGGCGGAGAACAAAACGTGGTTCTTCGACAACCCTGAATCCGTGCTGGAGTGGCTGGAGGGATGGAGACCGGGACAGAACCAACGACGGCCGAATCGTCCAAAGAAAGACCGAGCTGAAGAACACCGCCAGGACTCCCGGGCCTCGGGAGATGGACCGGTCACCGGTGATTCAGGAGGTGCTGAGGGTGGCAGGGAAGAAATCGAGGAACCCTGACCACCTGTTATTCAATTTGCACCGGTGAACTTATTGCTACGCAAGCGCTTTCCGCCACTGGACACTGGGTGAAGGGCCTCCGAGGGTGTGACTGAGAGACTGCCGGCGACGGAGAGTCCCTCACCCCAACGCGCAAGTACACTGGTTTGGGATGGGGATATGCACTCTGCTCAGTTGGGGGGGCGGGCAGTTCTGAGTCCGTGCAGCAGGGGGGCAGGGTGGGGGGTGGACCGGGAGTTGGGTAAGTTTGAGGCATGGGTCCTGTTGGTCCTGCAGGTTTTTGTTATAAGCACACATAGGTCTATGGACATGTTTCCCGCAACTGAGGCATTCTGGTCTAGTAGGGACACTGGGAGTGTGATTTATTGGACATGGTCCCGCCGGCCTTGCACTGGCCTCCACGGGACGCCTCGCCAGCGGCGGGGGGGTCCGGGGGATGTTCACTGTTTTTCTTATGGCTGTAATGGATAGACGCACCACACCGAACCCGTTGCTTGTCATGTCATGGAACGTCAGAGGTCTAGGAGATAGGATTAAGAGGGGATTGGTGCTGCAGGGGATTAGAAGACAGGGACCTGCTCTCATTCTCCTGCAGGAAACACACTTGACTGGGGCGGCCACGAAGGCCCTGGATAGGAGAGGTTACCGCATGATAGTACACGCTGAATTTACTTCGGGATCCCGCGGCACGGGTATCCTGCAGAAAAAATCGTCCCAATTTATTGTAAAGTCCACAGCCACCGATACCCATGGCCGCTTTGCTGCAGTTCATGGTCAGTGGGAGGGTAAACTGATAAACGTAGTTTCTGTATACATACCACCAGCGCTGCACTCTGAGGCACTGCCAGATCTTGGGAACTTTTTACTGACACTCCCTGACGGGGACCTTCTCGTGGGAGGGGACTTTAACATGGCACTCACGGACACCTTGGACTGATTCCCCGCGCGCGCGCACGCAGAAGGGCCTAGTAGGCTACAGACCTATTTGGATGCTCAGGGGTTGGTGGACATTTGGCGCACGCTACACCCTAACCAGCGACAATATTCCTACTATTCGGCCACACACAACAGCCTTTCAAGGATAGATTATTTCTTTACATTGTCCAACGGGCATCTCACAGTAGGCGAGGCGACTATTCACTCACGGGGCATATCAGATCACTCACCACTCACCTTGACAATCACCACCACGCACACGAAACAACATAGGGTATTCCCGATCTTCCCTGGCTATCTTAAAGTTCCCCGAATCACCTAAGACCTGAAGAAGGCTACGCGGCTCTACTTTGAGGAAAACCGTTCCTCGGTGGACTCCCCCTCTACGTTATGGGAAGCGTACAAGACCGTCTTTAGGGGTCAGGCCATTGCCGTGATTGCGAACCATAAACAGGCGCACAGACGCGAGGCCCTCGCTTTAGAGTTGGACCTTGAGAGGGCCAATACCGCTCATGCGGCGAACCCTTCGGAGGACACGCTCCATGAGCTCCAGGTCCATCAGCGCCGCCTCACTGACCACTTAAGGAAGATTACGGTGTCGGACATTGCGGCTACGCAACACAGGGTCTACGATATCGGAGACAAAGCCAGCAAGCTTCTGGCGTGGTTAGATAAGAGGCATGGGGGAGGGAGTAACATCCTTCAACTTACCGACCCGCGTGGTAACGTTCATACGCGCCCAGACGAGATCGTGGAAGTCCTTGCGGACTATTTTGAAGGGGTGTACACTCCTGAGACTGTGGTGGGGGAGGACGAGGTCAGGATTGCTCTCGAGCACGTCCCCCTGCGGGAGTTGACGGCGGAGACGTCGAAAGACATAGATGCGCCACTGACGATAGAAGAGGTCCAGCTGGCTATTGGCGCCCTCCACCCGGGTAAGGCAATGGGCCCCAACGGGATCCCCATTGAATGGTTTAAGACTGAGTCCGAGTTCCTGAGCACGCCCCTACTTCACATGTACGAAGAATCTAGAGTGAAAGGTGGGCTGCCACCGGATCAACGGATGGCGTCCATCGTTGCCATACCGAAACCAGGTAAACCCCCCGGCGATTGCTCGTCATACAGACCGATTTCCTTGCTGAACCCAGAGGCCAAGGTTATTGCTAAGATATTGGCGAGCAGGCTCCTGCCGTGCCTACCCCAACTGATTCACCCAGACCAATCCGGCTTCATGCCACATCGTAGTACTGCTTTGAATCTCCGCAGGGTACATGGGGTGGTGGCACGCATCCCTCTGCTACAACGTCCGGCCGCGATCCTTTCACTGGACGCCAAGATGGCGTTCGACATGGTGGAGTGGAACTATCTTTTTGCGGTGCTCGCGCGCATGGGTTTTGGCCCGGTTTTTATCTCCTGGATACGCATGCTATACAGGGACCCCATGGCAAGAGTGGTGGCGAATGGCCACACTTCTAGGATTATCTCTCTGGGCCGTGGCACTAGGCAGGGGTGTCCGCTTTCGCCCCTCCTTTTCGCTTTGGTTTTGGAACCGTTGGCAGTTACGATTCGCACCACACAACTCCTGAAAGGTATTCAGTGGGCTCCGCACTGGGAAGATAGAGTGTCCCTCTACGCGGACGATATGCTCATTTACCTCACGGACCTGGGAGAAAGTCTTCCTAACCTCCTGGCCCTCTGTACTGCCCATGGACGGATCTCGGGTTACACCATCAACTGGGCGAAGTCCATCATTTTTGAGCTGAGGGGACCGCTCCCGCCGCTCCCGGACTCCTGTCCGCTAGCCCTGGCGCACACGTCCTTTAAGTATCTGGGGATTCATATCACCCGGGATGAGGCGGAGTTCACACGACTAAACTTGCAGCCTCCTTTAATCCGCCTCCGTGGTGATGTACAGTATTGGAAAGAACTCCCCCTGACGTTACTAGGAAGAGCAGCACTCTTCAAAATGATGGCCCTGCCGCGCTTCCTCTATGTCCTAGAAAATGCTCCATATTTGGTGCCAGATAGCTTCCTCCAGAAAATAACGGCGCAGATCTCAGGCTTGCTCTGGGGCAGCCAACCGGCTAGGATCGCTCACACAAAATTGAACAGGGGATGGTACGACGGTGGTATTGCGCTACCCAACATACAACTATACTATTGGGCGGCCCAGCTGAAAATTATTAACCAGTGGATACACGCCCCGCAGGAAGACCCGGCGTTTAGGGCAGACAGGGAACAATTGGGAACGAACAGTTTGCTGACCCCACTGTACCACCGTGGTGTCGCGGCGAAGCTGACGGGGCCTACGAAACACACAGTGCGTCTCTGGTACAAGGCACAGGTGAAGTTGAAATGGGACGGAATCATCACTAAACTTACCCCTTTATGGGACGCGAAGGCGTTGGGCCATTTGCGGCGCTATAAGGGCTTTGAACAGTGGGATAATATCGGTATTTCGACAGTGGGGGATATGTGGGAGGGAGATGGTGTGATATCATTTGCAACCCTACAGGCACAATATGAGTTGAGAGAAACAGAACTGTACAGGTACATTCAGATCAGACATGCACTGCGAGCGGCGATCCCGCCTGACACATCCCCACCTGAATCCTCCCCCCTAGAAGACCGTTTGCTCACGGACTACTTGCAGGAGGGGGCGACTTCGATAACATACCGTAAATTACTCAACAACATACCTGACCCACTGGGGAGACTGAAGGACAAGTGGGTGTTGGAGGTGGGGGATCTGGACGACACTGAATGGAACGCAGCATTGGCGTCCCCGCGCGAAGCAGGCATTTCTTCTAAATTCCGCCTTGTACAGTTGAAAATCCTACACCGGATTTACTATACTCGCACGACACTGCACAAGCTACACAGGGCTGAGCATCCTTATTGCCTTAGGGGCTGCGGGGCAGAAGGTTCGTTTCTACATACGATTTGGAGCTGTCCGCGGCTGGTTAGTTACTGGCAAAGAGTGTTGCGCACCATGGCCCAGGCACTACACACCACCCTTGCTATGGACCCGCGGTTGTGCCTGTTGAATGTCTGGGGGCCGACTGACCTCACCTTTTATGCAAGAACATGGGTGACGGCAAAACGAGACATAGCGCAGAAATGGGGATCGGCTGACCTGCCCACGCTGGCCCAGTGGACCAGAAACATGGATATACTCATGCTGACTGAGAGGGCAGTGTATAAGCTGAGGAGTAACCCGCGCAAATGGAATGGGGTGTGGCAAACGTGGAACTCCTACAGAGGGGACATATGCGAACCACTGGAAGAGGATGATCTCGAAGGATCTGAGAGCGAGGTGGACCTCTGATTGAATGTGAGGATGACTGTTGGGTGCTTTACATGGGTGAGAGTTGGACTTGCATGAGGGGGGGTGGGGTGCGGAGAGGGGGTGGGACAGGGGACATGGGATCGCTTGATAAGTTCCTCGCAGTGGACTGGGATGCAGGATACAGGAGATACTACCTCACCAACATGCAGAGCTATGTGTGCAGTTTTTCTTGTTTAAGTTGTTTATATGCAAACCACATCGAAAAACCTGAAAATGCAACCGGTATCTTTTATAATGTGTGTATACTGCCTTTCACCATGTCACTTGATTTGCCACAGTTCCACACGGCACTCGAGGGCCGGTATATATTCTGACTCAGCGTCTAATGTGCCTCATGGGCGCCTCATGATTGTATGTGTTCAAGTGACTGATGGTGTTTACTTATACTAAATGTGTTTTGCAACAAAAATAAAACTTTAAAAAAAAATAATAAAGAATACTGAATATAAATGGACATTGCACTTATTTAACATTTCTGTGGACTTCGAGAACATTGAAATCATTGGATGAACGTGGCTAAATGCCAATTGGATAAAAGTAACGAATAGGGATGTGCACTGGTATATTTTTCTTTAGTCATACAGAATGCACTCTGTTTGTGAAGTTGGCATTGGCAAATCAAATCTTTTGGCTGCTCTTTCCAAAAGATTGTGAAAACCACCGATGTCCACCGGTGGGTGAGTCTATAGGAAACGGTGAAGGTGAAGTCGGAGTGGGGATTATATAGTCGTCCCATTCCCTGTGCGGATCTGGAAGCACCCTCTCCTCCTGGTCGTCATCAGAGGTGTCCTGATGCTTGTAAAGAGGTGGTGTTGATGGTAGAGCAGTGACATCTGAAGGAAAATGCTACTTACCAGTATGCATCTGTTCTTGGGATGTAGAGCTGTAGATCCGCATACTTTTGCATAGATCGCCATCTGGTGTTGGGCTCGGATGTTTGCACTTTGTTATTGTAGAAGTCTTTGTAGTCACGAGATAGGTGACTCCTCCTCTGGTTGGTAGTGCGCATGGGCATCGACTCCATCATTAGATTGTTTTGCCACGAAGGGTGATGAAGTAGTTAGTTAGAAATATTTAGATGTCCATGTGTAATGTATCTAAGTAAGATAGCACTGCAACACATAGGTGTCCAGGGAGGCGGGTGGGCGTATGCGGATCTATAGCTCTACATGCCAAGAACAGATGCATACTGGTAAGTAGCATTTTCCGTTCGAGGCATATTAGCTGTAGATGGCATACTTTTGCACAGACTATACAGCAGTTCCCCTGTTAGCGGTGGCTGCTATATTGCAGTAGTTTGAAAAAGTGTTCTTAGTACAGCCTTGTCCACACTAGCTTGTTGTTTTGCCTGCACATCTACACAGTAGTTTTTTGTGAAAGTGTGCCGTTTAGACCATGTTGCGGCTTTGCAAATGTCATCCATGGGGATGTTTCCTAAGAATGCCATTAATGCCCCTATTTTGCGTGTGGAATGCGCTTTAGGGGGAATGGATAAGGTACGTTTTGCTTTTTGGTATCATATTTGAATGCATTTAACGATCCATCTGGCAATTCCAGCTTTTGATATAGGATTGCCCATATGTGGTGGTGAGAAAGCTACGAAAAGTTGTTTAATTTTCCTGAAACTTTTTGTCCTTTCAATGTAGTAAAGAATAGCTTCTTTGACGTCAAGCATATAAAGAGCCCGTTCAGCTACTGAGTCTGGTTGAGGGAAAAATACTGGGAGCTCAACGGACTGGTTAAGGTAGAAAGCTGAAACTACTGTAGGTAAGAATTTAGGATTTGTCCTAAGAACCACTTTGTTGTGATGTATTTGCTAAAATGGTTCCTGTATGGTTAATGCCTGCAGTTCACTTACACTTCTGAGAGATGTGATGGCCACAAGGAAAGCCAGTTTCCATGTGAGGAACTGCAATTCACATTTATGTAAAGGTTCAAACGGGGGACCCATGAGCCTAGTAAGGACAACTCTTAAATTCCTTACTGGAGAGGGTGGAATTCTGGAAGGAATTATTCTTTTAAGGCCTTCCATGAATGCTTTGATGGGAGGTATCCTAAACAACGATAAGTGCTGTCTGTTTTGTAAGTAAGTTGCCTTAGCAGCAAGATGTAATCGAATAGATGAGTATGCCAGCTTACATCTTTGTAGATGCAGGAGATACCAGATGTTTTGAGTTGAGGCATCTAGTGGATTGATTGTGTTGATGTTGCAGTAAATACCAAATCTTTTCCATTTAGCTGCATAGCATGCCCTAGTGGTAGGACAACTAGCTTCTTTAATGACGTTCATACAGCCTGGTGGGAGATTGAGATAACCAAACTCTAAGACTTCAGGAGCCAGATTGCTAGGTTCAGTTGAGCTGGTTCTGGATGTCTTATCTCTCCATAGTTCTGTGTGAGAAGCTTTGGGAAGAGGTGCAGTTTGTGGTGCGGAACTACAGAGAGTTCTAGCAGTGTGGTGAACCATGGTTGTCAGGCCCATGTTGGAGCAACCAGGATCATTGTGAGAGACGGTTGCTTGAGTTTGCGCACCAGTAACGGAATGAGTGGGAGAGGCGGAAAAGTGTACGGAAATCTGCCTGACCAGTTCATCCATATTGCATTGCCTTTAGTAAATGGGTGTGGATACTTGGAGGCAAAGTTTGGGCATTTTGTGTTTAAATGTGTGGCGAACAAATCTAGGTCTGGGTGGCCCCACATTTAAAAAAATGGCAGAAGAAGTTGCGGATGAAGTTCCCATTCATTAATCTGCTGCTGTTGACGACTGAGGAGATCCACAATTTGATTGTATATCCTAGGTAGATGCTCTGATAAGAGGTATATCTTTTGAGGAATGGCCCATCTCCAAATGCTCTGTACTAGGCGTGATAGCTGCAGAGTGTGTGTCCCCCCTGTTTTTGTACATAGTACATTCCAGTCATGTTGTCCGTCCGTACAAGGACAGCTTTGCCTACGAGATGTTTCTGGAATGACTTTAGGGCGAGAAATATGGCTAGTAACTCCAGGTGATTGATATCGAGGAGTTTTTGTTGAGTGGTCCACATACCTTGAAGAGTGTGGTTCAAGAGATGAGCTCCCCAGCCGGTGAGGGATGCGTCCGCTGTTAGTACTATTTGTGGAACCGGGTCTAAGAACGGCCGCCCTTTGGAAAGATTTTGTGTGTTCCCCCATTGCAGAGAGCGTTATGTGCGGCTGTCTACCAACACCAGATCTGTAAGATGACCTTAAGCTTGTTTCCACTGTTGTGCCAGACATTCTTGTAACGGATGCATTTGGAATCTTGTGTAAGGGACATTTAAGATGCAAGAGGCCATCATCCCAAATTAACTGCATGAACATTCAAGCAGGTAGCGAGTGTTGCTACTGAAATTGTGTTATGAGGGCTTGCATACTGGCTATCCTGGCTGAATTGACGCATGTTAGGGCTTTGGAAGTATCTATTGTTGCACCTAGATACTGTTGGGTGTGGGGCGGTTGGAGATGTGACTTGGTGAGATTTATTATTAATCCTAAGTTGTGCAGCAGCTGGATTGTGTTGTGTGTTTGTTGTACACACCTGCTGCGTGACTTGGCTTTTATGAGCCAGTCGTCCAGGTAAGGAAACACATGAACGTGTTGTCTTCTTAAATGGGCTGCTACCACTGCAAGACTTTTTGTGAAGACTCTGGGTGCTGATCCCGAATGGAAGGACTTTGACTTGATAATATTGTCCGTTCACCATGAACCGTAGGTATTTCCTGTGAGCAGAGTGAATAGGAATGTGGAAGTAGGAATCATTGAGATCTGTTCGATCAGTAGAGGCCCCCCCCAAGCGCCTTGTGACCCTCACGGGTATGTACCGCGCTCTAAAAATGGTTGATTGAGATCTAAAGTGGCAAGGACATCGCCTTGTTGGAGCAGTGGGAGGACCTGCTGCAGCATGACCATGTGGAAGTGGTCAGATTGTATGTATAGGTTTAGCGGTCTGAGGTCCAATATTGGCCTGAGAGAGCCGTCCTTTTCGGGAATGAGGAAATAAAGGGAGTAAACCCCTGTGCCTTGCTGGTGTAGGGGAACTGGTTCTTTTGCATGTTTTTGCAAGAGAGAGAGAACCTCTTGCTTGATAAGTGTTAGATGTTCTGTGGACATCGGACGTTGTTTTGGAGGTTTGAAGGGGGGGAGGGGGCAAGAAGTAAGTTCCAGGCAGTAACCATACTGAATAATTGGTCTTACCCACTTGTCAATGGTAATGGAATTCCAGACAGGTGGGAACTGTGATAGTCTTCCCCAGACCGGAGTGGAGTGGTCTGGGGAGAGTGGAGGAAAGTCACTGTTTTGTGGTGAGGGAGTTGCGGGTGTTAGAACCACGTCCTCTGCCCCTGTTGTTATTGCTTCTGTAAGTCCCTCTAAAATATCCTCTGTTAGGGGAAGTTTGAGTGGGGCTTTTATAAGTAGAAGCGTCGGTACCAGTGGCCGTGGAGGAGCTCCTATAAGAGGAGCAACAAAAAGAACCTCCACTAGTTGTTGCTTTTAGAGCACCCATGGGTTTGGCTGTATCTGTGTCCATTTTCATCTTTTTTAAAGATGTGTCCACAGTGGGTCCAAACAAGTGTTCCTGATCTAAGGGTTGATTGAGGATGGTAGACTGCACCTCTTGCTTAAAGCCCGATATGCGCAGCCACGCATGTCTACGTAATAACACGCTTGTATGAACTGCGTGGGATGCTGTATCTGCAGCATCCAGGGCACATTTTATTGAGGTGTTTATTAACTTTGCCTCTTGTATGAGATCATTTGCTGTGGTCTTGTACTCATCTGGAAGATGTTGCATGAGTTTTTCCAAGTTCATCATAGTGAGTCCTGTCGTACCTTGCAAGTAAAGCTTGTGAGTTAGCCATCCGCCAGAAGTTGGCTGCATGGGACGCAACCCTATTACCTGATGTGTCTAGGAGCTTTGATACTTTGCCTGGTGGAGGTGCATCACCTGTGGTTTGGTAATATGCCCGTTTGCGGGCATTTGCCACTACCAATGAGTCCAGAGGGAGTTGAGCTTTGATGTAAGCTGGATCGCTTGGATCTGGCTTGTATTTTTTCTCAATCCTAGGATTAAGCACCCTTGTCCTTACAGGATTTTTAAAAACCTCAGGGGCATGTTTAATCATCCCCTTGAGCATAGGGAGAGTATTTGTAGTCTTTTGTGGCTGGGAGAATGTCTCTAGTAAAAAATCCTCCTCTAGAGGGTCTGAATGGAGTTGAACCCCATGGTATTGAGCAACGCTATTACCTGAAGTGTCTAGGAGCTTTGATTCTTTGTCTGGCGGAGGTGCATCACATGTGGTTTGGTAATTTGGCAATTTGCGGGCATTTGCCACTACCAATGAGTCCAGAGGGAGTTGAGCTTTGATGTAAGCTGGATCGCTTGGATCTGGCTTGTATTTTTTTTCAATCCTAGGATTAAGCACCCTAGCCCTGACAGGATTTTTAAAAACCTCAGGGGCATGTTTAATCATCCCCTTGAGCATAGGGAGAGTATTTTGTGGCTGGGAGAATGTCTCGTAAAAAATCCTCCTCTAGAGGGTCTGAATGGAGTTGAACACCATGGTATTGAGAAGCTCTATTTATCGGTTGCGCAAACCCTATATAATCATCTGGGGGGATGGTGTAGAGGGCTATACATCTGGCTCAGGCACATCTGGGACATTGTAGTCTTCCCAAGAGCCATGAGGTGGGGTACTGTGTGCGTCATCATCAGTATCTGTGTGATGTGGGTCTATTTCCTCATCCTCACCCCCATACCCTCATCATCCTCTCGTGGTATAGGTGAAAGAGGAGGTACTAGAGAGTGTGCTGGAGAGGGTATAATGTTTGCTGGTTGTGGAGGTGGAGAGAAAGGGTATCTTGGAGGGTATCTCAGGAGCTTCGGAGGTGTCCAATTTTCTCTTTTTAGGTGGTATGAAGGTGACGTGGCCAGTAATGGGGTCAATATGGAGGATTTTTTGCTTAGCATCCGGTGAATCTGGATGGAAAAGTTCTTTGGATCCGCTGTCTTTTTTTTGTGGGGCGCCGAGGACTTCAGCTCAGAGTGGTGTTTTGGCCTTTCTTCTTTAGCTTTAGGAGGGGTTTTTGTCTCCTTTTGCTTAGGTGGAGTTTTCGACTCCGAGAATTAAGTTGTTTTTTTTGGCTCCGAGGACTTGGGTTGCATTCGCTTCGGTGCCGAAGAATCTGTTACTTTTGGTTTAGGTGCTGAAGATTCTGGGGTCGACTGGACCTTGGTTTTATGCTTTGGTACCGAAGATGTTTTTTCGGCACTGTGGCGTGGCTGGTTTGATCCCGAGCTGCCTGAAGGCTTTGTGGGCTTCGGAGTCGGGCTCGGAGGTGGAGGTTCTGAAGACTTGTCTCAGTGTTGACCCAGACCCGAAGGTGAAGGCGAAGGTGTTACCAGAGCCTTTTGTGTTTTCGGGGCTGGAGCATCAACGTCTGTACTCACGCTCCGTTGAACTGGGGTAATCGTCTGATCTTCTGAGTCTGAATCATCGGCTTAGGAGACAGTGGCCTTTTCATCTCCTGTCTCTGGTTTCGGATCTTCGGTGTCTGCCTCGAAGATGTCTTCCGGCGCCAAAACTGTTGATCTAGACATTTTGGGAAGTCGAGCCCGGTGATCACGTATGGTCTTCTTAGACCTGAAACTGTCACAGGCCTGGCAGTGTCGACTCATGTTCTGGCGGGAGACAAATGTTGCAGACCTTGTGAAGATCTGTGTGTGGGAATTTAGCCCCTACACTTGCATTTTTTAAATGGAGTCCTTTCCATATGCTGGTTGATGGCGCCGATCGTCCCAACGGCCCACGTCGATGACCGGACTCGAAAAGTTCTTAGAAACTGGATACGCGTCGAGAGAGATCGCGATGAAAACAGTACCGTCGATCAGTGAGAGTTTTGCGCGTTGAAGGGGAATCGAAACTACGTCGACCTGGAGCGCAGCAAATTAAATTCTAACCCGATGGCAGATAAAAAAGTCTAAGGATGGCGTCGATGCACATGCGCACCACTAACCAGAGGAGTCACCTATCTCGTGACTACAAAAACTTCTACAATAACAAAGTGCAAACATCCGATCCCAACACCAGATGGCGATCTATGCAAAAGTATGCGATCTACAGCTCATATGCCTCAAACACATTGTTACTCCCTGAAGAGTGGAAGGCACTGAATGAGGCTTAGAAGGCACCATGGTCTGTTCCAGAACAGTAGAAGGTGGTGGAAATCTTTTCTTATAATCTGATCATTTAAACTGTAGATCAGAAAGTAAAGAGGATGGCATACAGACCATCTCATCATGATACTGTTTGGAGCAGTTCGACTATCTACCTACACGACACAGCTCGCCGCAGCAAGTGCCGAAGGAAGCCGACCCTCCAGCAGACGCACTGAGAGAGACTCTGTCTTTTCTCTTGCCGAGAAATCCAGCTCTGGTGTTTCCAAGCTCCCCTTGCGGGGCGTTGTGAAATCGAGTCCTGAGACAGAGAGATACCAGACTTCCTTCATTCTAAAACAAGGTACGGAGCTGATTAGACCCTTAGAGAATTCTTGGATAGATTCTTGGCAAAGAATACTAAAACTAAGCAACACCTTACTTACTTCTTCCCTTGTACTAGACCTAGGTTAGGTACACAGGGGTAGGCGTATTTTAGAAGCACCAGTTGAGTACTTTTAGTCTTTGTTATTTATGTATGTTATTTCATATGGCTTAGAACCATACCATGCTTTTAAAGAATTATTTTATAATACTCTTTGTACTGTACGCATTGTACTTTGCAACCAGTATTACGATTGTAGCAGTTCATTTCTTCTGCATGAGAAAGATGACTGTTCAATAAATACTTTTACGGAAAACGCCTGTCTCTCTATTTCTCTGCACGTCTGGTGAAACGAAGCATGCACGATTGACTAAGTGAAATATCTATCTATTGTTTCCGCGACTCTAGAGATACATTTCTTATTCTTGGGAAACAAAGTTGTCATGTTTATGAGGTTGTCAGAAACTAATAAGAAAAATTCTAGTGAACTCTGAGCTAGCTAGCACTCACAATTAAGTCTAGTATATTTGATAGAGACCCAGTCGACCTAAGTCCTACGTCAATTCTATAGTATATATTATTCCAATGCGCAGAGCCTAATGGGAATATAGGAACTACACTACATGGCACCCAACGTTTGGTAAGGCACTAATTTAATGCTAGATACTAGAATAACTTAGTCATGCTTTTCACAGAGACCCCCTTTTTCTCGTAAAATACTCCAATAGACGTCTGGAGTGGGTAAAAGGATAAAATATCCGCCGAAACGGAGTAGGATGAAAAAAATCCTATATATTAGTTTTTGGTTTGTTCATTGTTGAAGGATAGTGTTCCAAAAATATTGTGCACCTTATCTTTGTTTCCTTGAAACTTGCTCTGCAAACTTTCGGTCAACAAAATGACGGATAGTGATGAGGAAAGAGCTGCTGCAGCAGCAGCAATAGAAAAAAACCTAGACACTACAGGTTTTAATGAAAACGACCCAGGTGCTATACTCATCCCGGCAAATGTAAGAAAAACTATAACTTACAAACTTATAAATAAAGGAGTATCATCGAGAGGTGGTAAAGTAACCTTTGTTAGAGAGGCACATGAATATCGGCAGACAGAGGTACTCTATTCATGGATTTTGTTTCCTGCAGCAAAACCAGTACCACATGTGTTCCACTACTACAAAGTGGCGTAACCTCCGGAGGAATACATTCCTTTCGAGGACATTGAAATTCCACTTACTTACCAAGAGCATCAGCTCTGGTTTAAAGGCGCCCTACAACATCAAAATCACATTACCAGGCTCGGTCCGTTAGGTAGAACAGGAGCAACATGGCCAGCTGTACACCACATCCTGACATTGAAAGAATGACAGGTGCAGAACTGTTAACTCAGCTAAACCAGTTAATAAAAATACACTGACAATGGTTCAATATGTCATGCGGACTTTGACAGTCCAACCTGCTGTAAGGATTCGGCAGCACACCCCTCACCAAGGGAACACAAACAAAATGACACCGCAGACTATACAATCAGTCATTGGTAAATTGCCCGCAAAAAGGGAAACAAATTCCGTTCTGGTTAGCTAAAAAAATTACTCAAATAGAGGCAGTATTTCCTGATAGTACACCTCATGAGAAACACAGGATTTTAACAATCTGTTTATCAATGATGATTGCACCACACGTGGAGGACTGTGACACTTGGGGTACAGTCTTTGCTTCAATCTACACAAACACACATGGTATTCCGTCTATGGTGGTAATACCAGATGTCCTAAGAGAGATTCAAAATGAATACGGGCCAGAACCAGCTTTGAATCTTGGTATTAAAGATTTCAGACAGGTCTCGGCTATACTACTAGCTAACATTAAAGGTGAAGCAGCATCTGTGGCAATCCGCCAAAAACTAAAAGAATTAGATGTAACTGAGCAACCGTATGAACTTGCAAGAATTATTGAAAAATCCTATGAAGAACTAGGTAGAGATAGTTTGGGTGGGAAACCAATAAAACCCTAATAAAAATAATCTCACTACTCCTAAAAAGAAGTGGGACAACACTAAACAGACACTTCCCAAAGAGAAGCGTTCTCAGTCCAGAGGAAGGTCTCCTCAACAGGAGCCCTCTGAAATGAGGTATAACCTCAGAAATATGGATAATTTGAGAAACCCGGATAGATATCAAGATACTGATACACGTTCCTCTCGTACCTTTCAGACTTCCTCGCAGAATTCCGAAAGAAGAGGACGGTCAGAACAGAAGGAAGAACGAGTGAAGTCCAAAGTCTATCAGAACATTCCAAAAAATAAGAAAACTCAATTCACCAAGAAGAAGGTAGCAAGTGTAAAAATCAGACGTGCCGAGGATCTTGAGGAGACAACTCAAGAACGGGGAGTGGGCCCAGACAACGCTGGACAGTGCAGAAGAAGTTACCACAGCTCGCAAGATCCTGAAGGATCATCTGGAGACAGTGGACTTGAATAAATGCATTCAAGTTGAAACTGCCGACACTAGGGTTAGTGTACCCCATAAATTACCGCATAAATTATATGAAGTAACACTCCGGATGGAGGGGGACATAACTAGAAAAATAAAAGCACTCTTTTGGGAGAAGCCATCTAAGGGTTATGACATTCTTCTAGCTGAACATGACTGGCGACCAGAATTTGTCAGGGAGTGCCCACATGGCGAAGAGATAATTATGCCAGCCTTCTCAAATCACTTTCCAATTCATAAAAAATACACCTATGCCAGAAAATGGGCTGTAGCCCAGGCTCCAGCATTATCTAAAAATCACGTAGGATGGGATGAGGACTCTCCTCTCCATAAAATCCAGTTGAAAACTCAACCAACTATGCAAAGGCAATATCCTGTTAAACAAGAAGCTAAAAAACAGGTCAGGGAGATCTTAAATTAACTTGAATACCAAGGGGTGATTGAAAAATGCACCTCGTCAATGAACAATCCTTTGTTTCCTGTCTCCAAACCAGACAACTCATATCGTCTAGTTGGACTACAGACATTTAAACTCTTGTTGCAAAACTTTTGCAGTACAAAATGCACACAGTGCAGCACTGATGAATAACAGTGTGTAAAAAATATAAAACCACATTAGATATTTCAAATGTTTTTTTCGGTCAAAACATTGCACCAGAAAGCAGGTACTTGACCGCTTTCTCAATCATGGGGACACAGCGCCAATTTTGCTGTCCCCCCCGGGATTCAAGAATAGTCCAGGGTTATTTTCAGCCAGAGTAACAGAGTTACTATAAACGTATGATGATGATGCATTATCTTACGTCGATGACATCTATCATACAGACGATGACTTGGACAGGCACTTGAACAGAGTGAACACCATTATACTTGGGTTCGCATCTGAAGGGTACAAATGCAATTTTAGGAAATCACGAATTGCCCACCTCAACGTCCTATTCTTAGGATATGAACATTCAAGTGAAGGCAAAAGCCTGGCAGCCAACTTTTTTTTAATAAAGTGTGCGCTGCCCCGACCTCCAAAAACGTAGTCAATTCTAGGCTTCCTGAATTTCGGAAGAACTTACATTCTAAACTACGCAGAAAGGGTTAAACCTCTCTACGAATTAATCAAACCTGATTTCAAATCAACTAATTGGACTCAAAAACACACAGAAATTGTGCGTTCAGTGCAAACAGACATGTTCGTAACAACACATTTACAAACACGCGACAACGTACGCAATCTTGTAATCCGAATCATTCCAGGAAGATGCGGATTCACATACCTATGAAGGTGAAAAGGTACCAATAGCTTATAAATCACACAAGCTGAAATGAAATTCACTTCTACAGAAAAGATTCTGACAGCGGTCCAAACTGCAGTAGCAAAAGAGTCCTCGCACAGGGAACACGCATAATGGTCGTTACACCTGTACCTGCCTTAGAGGCAGTAACAAAAGTGAGCATTCCAAATGCAAAAGCTTTACATCCTAGATGGATACAATGGGTTAAATCTCTTGCTGCAACAGACGTTGAATACGTTTTTGATCCCTACTTGAAAACACAAGAATTTCTACAATACTAACAAGACTGTCCTCTGCCTATTGAGATTCTGCCTCTAGAACAATATGGATGTATAATCTATACAGACGGAACAGCACAACCCGCAATTGGGGGTAAACAAGCCTATAGTGCTGCGATCGCGATTCTTAAAGGTCGCTGGCGCGAAGGTAAATTCCGACCTATGGTCTCAAAAACACAATCTCTAAGAGACTGTACAGCTCAGCGAGCTGAACTCCAAGCTTTCAAGATGGCGCTCGAGAATACCGATCGCGAATTCTCCACACTCATAGTGTGCGATTCGTATTACTGCGTCCAGTCCTACAAGGAGAAGTGTGGCTCAGGGGTTAGAGGCAGCAGACCCGGAAGCTGAGATCGGTCCTGGACCAGGGTTCAATTCCCCGCCTCGGCGGGTCTTGGGCTAAAAATTCCACGGACTCGATAATTCTCGCCCCAGTGCCTCCTCGACTCACGGGTTCACACTCTGCGACTCTGGGCAATAGCTTGCTTAATCTCCACAACGGCCCCTCGCGGCGGGATGCCTGACTTTCACCTTGTGGATACCCTGCTATCTCACAGGGGAATACCAGGACGGGTTCCCTAAGCAAGCGCCGGGAAACCCACTGCGGGTAGCTGTGCGCTATATAAGCTCATTTACATTTACAATGAATATTTGCAGAACTGGGTTCAAAACGGTTTCAAAGACGCAAAAGGTGGCACAATTAAGCATAAAATGCTTTGGGAACAAGTAGTTCTATTACAGAAAGAACCTAAAAAGACTCACGTGATCCATACACTGAGTCATCAACGTGATGGCGTTCACGTTGCAGGGAATTCATTGGCTGATGAAGCCGCGAAGGCAGCTGTACAGACAGCTTCCGTAGCGGCAATCACTCGTTCAAAAACAAAAATAGACGGTGAAACAATGCTAGCTGTCAATGCTACAATGAAAGGCAGCGGTGCAGCGTTACCTCTGAACTATCCATTCGAATATACATACGTAATTGATGCAAACTCCGTTCCTTTTGGTCAAATCCCTGGAGTGGGAGATAGGGTAATTCCAAATAAGAACCGGAGAGGTGCTTTGGTTCAAGAAGCACATATGGGAGAGGGTCTGACACATCAAGGGATCTCAAAATCTCTACTAGAATTAAAAGAGATGTACTGGTGGCCAGGGATGAGCGTCTAAATTTACGATTTTGGAATTAATTGCGATGTTTGTTACAGAGATCATAGCTTTGAAAGCCACCAAATACCTGACTACAGCGTAGCCAGCCCAGTTCAGACACCACTGTTAGACAGTATTAGACTTTCTACACGCAGACGTCACCATGGACAAATGCGGTCCCACAACTATTAGGACAGATTCATTTGGATGTGGCCTCAGCGCTCGGCTGACGCCCGAACTGTTATAAAAGATTTGCGAGTCTTTATCGGCACATACGCAATCGGCATGCTACATTCTGAACAGGGTCCTGTGTTTAGCTCCAGAGCTTACAAGGAGGCCATGGCCAGCTTGGGCATTGCATTGCAGTACTCCAGTCCATTCCATCCTGAGGGAAATGCAGTAGTGGAAAGAAAAAAAGTGACATAAAGCAATCTATAACAGCTAGGGTATTAGGCTCCGGTGACGGGTGGGTCAAACATCTAATAAGTGTCCAACGTAGTCTTAACAATCTTTCCAAGAAATTCTCTGGGTGGAATCACTCCATATGAAATACATTTTGGTACTAAAATGCTTATCCATGATCTTGATCGTCACACTTCAGTGGTGGAACAAAAACCCTTTGATATCAAAGACCGTTTGGCTGTTTTGCAGGACTTAAATGAAACAAGAAAGAGTCTGAGCAACACCCAACAGAAGCCAACAACCACTGAAGAACACCCACCTGTCACAGCAAGGCCTGTCCGGATTCCAAAGATTGGGGATCTAGTCAGTGAAAAGATCGCGGACAAGAAGGAATTTGGGCCTTCTTACAGAAAACCAGTACCTGTACTAACAATCCACGGATCAAGAACAGTGTTACTGCCGCCCCTTGCTGGAAGAAAGGAGAGCAGGTCCGTATCCATCGACTTGATCAAACCACATCAGGTGGCCGGTAATAAGTAGTAGGCCCAGTGGACACCAAAGATGTAGCAGATGACCACATCTGGCTATGATCCAAGAGATTCAAACTCAGACCTATCACCTTTGATAAACCTACAGTGAGAAAAAAAGGACTATGCAACAAAGCCATGGAACTTGTGCCTCTTGAGACCCAAATATCAGTTCGTCAAGAAACTCATGTCTACAATGATATAGCACCTGACTATACAAATATAACAGGAAGAAGCAGCTCCAGCGATTCCAAAAAATACGGATGCAATTCCAACAATTGACAGAACTGCCTCTAACTATTTCAACAACTTTGATACATTTTCTGAGGATCCCAGTGAGCCCGAAACAACGCCAGCAAATAAACCTTTTAAAGAAAAAATAACAGAACTCTTTCATCACCTTGAAAATACATATCTGGTTTCACCGTGGGTTGAATTTTGGATTGTGTTAGGTGTACTTTTTTCCTACTGTGGCTCATTCTTGTTTTAAGTTTGGGAAAGCGGATAGATGGAAAATACAGTACAATGGACACAGCAAGTAAGAACATCAACTTGCTCCTGAAACCTCACAAATCATCTCATAGTGAGCGGAGAGACCTGTCATCAGTGAACATCACAGCCGTTCCTATACCTGGTGGTATAGCATGGGACACAACTGATTATGACATTTATGGGCCGGTGGAACTGTTGAAGATTCCACACCAGTTTTCTTTGAGTGACTTTGTTTCACCCAGCACATTTTCTGATGATTGGGACTTTGAGACTGTTAATAACATGGAGAGATTTAGAAATGCCAGCTACATTCACAAAACATGAATACTTAGAAGGTTCATCAGATTATGAACAAATGTATTGTTTTAATCATTATGGTCACCATTATTTGCACAAATCTGCAAACCCTAGAAATGTTTATACTTATAATCAATGGGAACATTGTCCAACGCCGCCAAAGGGCAGCCCAAAAACTTTTAATGAAAAGTTTTCATACTTCTCAGGTTTTAATGTCACAAATCCAGAAACCTTTTATTTAAAAAATGTGAATAAAACCGGAATGAAAAACATGTTGACTAATACTGAACACATTTACTGTGCGGCCTTTTATGCGCAGCTGTCTACATTAGGTTTTGACTTTTGGAAAGACAACATTGAGACAAAAACTGTCTGGGGCACAAAAGACTGGCAAGTGCAGGGATTAGAAGCCTTATTCAGAGCCTGCATCATCCCAGAACAAATGTTTTTAAATGACACTGCTCAACAAACATCTTGTCTTGGCTTAGCCAAGATAAGAGATTTAAACAAACCGTCCATACCTAAGCCCACACCGGACAGTAATAGCACTGCAGATGAGGAAATAGACGTAAAACATATTTTACAACAGAACAGAACTAATCCTGATTGGAAAAAAATGGTTAATCTGGCCCACAGACACGAATAACTGTCAAGATAGATTCCTGAAAAAGACACAAGGGTTCACAGTAACTAGGCCAGATCCAAGATATACCCAGAGACAACATTCAGGGATAGTAACAACTTACAGTGTTGGAAAACTATGCCTTGAGTGGCAACAAAAATCCACATTTCTAGAAATAAAACAACACTTAACTTTACTTAAAGATGGCGTTGATTTGAGAGACTTCTTACCAGGACCTCGTAAACCACGTCATAAACGTTTCATATACGCCGGTATATACGCTGCTTACAATGAAGCATGGAAAGTCACGCAAATGGAAACTGCAGAAAGAATACGAGAAATTGATCGTATTAATTTAGAGCAAGTTCTCTCTGTAGTGGACAATGGGTTAACGACTCTGTCCTCCAGAATTTATTTTTTGGACAGCATCGTATCCTCTGCCATTGACATAATGGGACAGGACTTGCTAATGTTACAACATGCCAGTCTCAATTACGTTCTATAATGCTGTTAGGCTGGACGTTATAAAATCTCCGTTCAGGCTATGTGCCATGGCGTCTAATCAACATCACGTCATTGTTTGCTGTATTTAACCTTACAGAGAAACAAATCTCTTTGGCACAAAGAGAAGAAGACTATATACGGTGCTGAGCATAGAGAAACTGGAAAGATTACCATTAACTGTTTCTGAGAAACCTGTCGTAGAATGGATAATACATGGGACCATCACGATACTAGTGACGATTTTCCAGTTTCAGTATTGCTTAAGACACATACCAGCGGGCCTGTATGAAAGGTTGGGTAAAGAGTACATTAAGTCGACCTGGAATTTACCATACACTCACAAGTGTTAGAGTGGGGGAAAGGAGGTATTTCTTAGTGGAAACAATTGTAAAAACTCACTAAGCGGTACACTTTTGTGTCCAGGTATTAATTTACACGGAGCCTGTGAGGGTTCTTCAAATAACCTTTCTTGCCACCTGCACGGTTCTCCGGCAGCAGTGATAGATCCAGTTTTTGGGCAGCTATCCAATGGTAGCTACATAATGTTGAGTGATCACAGCTGTTGTGGAATGATGCCAGGAATAGCCTATCTCGTTAGTGTGTCAGCCAGGGTCACTTGTTGTATGCAAGTATTGTTTCTTAAAAGCAAGACAGACGGGGAGTCGCCGTTATGGCCTTCACTGAACATCTCTTCTATACGAATTGATACTTTAAGCAGAATGAAAGCCATTCTTTTACAAAAAACTGTGCCACTGACCTCGTCCAGAGAGACGCATGATCTGCAAGTCGCAAGGACTTCTGCAGAGATACATGCCCTATTATCAACAAACTGTCCAATACATTTCGCAGAAATGTTAGGTCGTATATTAAACATGTCTGATACCAGTGATATTGTACATGTATTTAAGACAGTTTTTTCGGGACCGTTAGCACCCTTTGACGCAGTCCTAGGCATTTTTCCAAACTTCGTGCACGCGGTGTTTGACAGCCTGCCTCATCTTGGGACTCGTAGCACGGATACTATTTTTATTTCTTCTGCTCCGATATGGCAAGTCCAGTCACCAGAGACACCCCGATTACCATGGAAAATGCTCTTCTGGCAATGAAGTATCGTGACCGAATAACACAGATTCTTGGCTTGGCTCGTTTGAGAAATCTGAATAACACTTGGTTAGTAAACAACACAGGATCTGCTGCTTCTGAGGCCTCACTGTAGCAAGCATTTAAGGTGGTTATGAGGGGACAATGTATATTCAGACAAGTGGAAGTACTCAAAGCTATAAGAAATACCGTCCACTTTAGAGGTACAGATTAAAGATTTAGAAAGGAGAATCACTATAGACGGCGATATAGATCACCTGGCTGAACTTAAGGTCAAATTGCTGGAATATGAGGAGGAGGCCAGGAGGGAAGTGAAATTCTTGGGGAAATATGCAGAGGCGCGTCGGTATGGTGAGGGGTACAGACCGGGTCGCCACTTGGCTGGCATGCTTTGGCCCCCTCGCTCCAGGGCCTATGTACCTGAACTAGTGGACAAGTCAGAGGGCCCCTTCCTATTCTTGAGGAGTTTTCTTCCTTTTATGCCAACCTATACACTTATACACACAACGATTGTCCAGAGGGACTGACAGAGTTTTAGACTCCCTTTTCTTGGTCTGGTTCAATGACCGTCACAGAGAATACATGCACTTACCCTTCACTGTCGAGGATGTAACAGATGTCATTAATAGCCTACCCCTCGATAGAGCCCCTGGCCCCGATGGTCTAACGACCGCTTTCTATAAAACGTATGTGGAGATACTGGCTCCTAGACTCCTAGCGGTCTACGGGGAAGCGCAAGACACTGGTATGCTACCGCTCTCTATGCGTGAAGCAATTATTGTCACCTTGCTAAAGCCGGGCAAGCCGGACACCAATCTAGACTCTTATAGGCCTCTGTCACTCATCAACGTCAATATAAAGATTCTGGCAAAACTGATAGCGAACAGACTGCAGCCTTTGCTACCTATTATCGCCTTACCCGATCAATAGGGGTTTATCCCCGGGAGATTAACTTCGCATAACCTTAGAACGGTTTTCTCTGCTCTGCACTATTTACATCCGGATGTGCAGGCCGCTGTGGTGTTCCTAGATGCTACCACGGCCTTCGATTCGCTTGAATGGTCGTACTTATTTAAAATTCTGGAACGTATGGGGTTCAGACCCTTGTTGCTTCAGTGGTTTAACTGTTATATGCAACAACATGGTGCCTGACCCTTTTCCGATAACGCATGGCACGAGGCAAGGGTGTCCCCTATCGCCCTTGTTGTTCACGATCGCTATGGAGCCCTTAGCTGCGCGCATCAGACAACACCACACCGATAAGGGTGTTGGCTATAGCGCGCGCAGTCTGCTGATTTCACTATACGCGGACGACATTACGTTGTACAATATTAACCCTGAGCGGAACCTTGATATAGTGCTGAGGGAATTCATAAGGTTAGGCGGACTCTCTGGAGTGTCCATAAATTGGGCAAAGTCTGTGATTTTCCCCTTAACCGACAACACCAAGGTAGTGGCCTCGAAATTTCCATTAAAATGGGAACAGGAGAAATATTTGGGGGTCTGGATTAGTAGGAACGCACAAGATGTTTGGAATTTGAATTATGGCAGGACCATAGCCTGGCTGTTAGATAAGGTCGCCTTATGGACCAAACTCCAATTATCATTTCCAGGGAAAATTGCATCGGTAAAAATGATTGTTTTGCCTACATTTTTGTACCTTTTTGTAAACTTACTACTTATACTCACACGACCATTCTTCTAAACATTACAATCCTTTTTGATTTCTTTGGTTTGGGCGAATGGTCAAGCGAGGGTGTCGTGGGACCTTTTGACGCTTCCCACTGCTCAGGGCGGGCTGGGCGCACTGGATATGAGATTGTATGCACTAAGTGCGCAGGCACAATTCCTGCATTACTGGGGGCACCCGACGCCTTTTCAACCTCACGCAGCAGTGGAGGCGGATGCAGTGGCGCCTGTTCCTCTCAGAGTGGCCATTTATCAGACCTTCAGGGGGCCCAGGGAGGATATTGACACACCGGAGACCCTAAGGTGGACCTGGGACGGATTGCAAAGAAGGGCAGGTGCAAAGGTTCTGTATGCCCCCTCTATTCCCCTCGCACAAAATCCTATGCTGCCCAATATTCAGGACGAGATCAGTGGCAAGGTGGCGAAGCGGTTGTCTCTTTACACATTTGCAGACCTGTACCCAGAGGGGTCGTTTAGAGGCCCTCCAGTTGCAGAGGAAGGACAAACAGGGCCCTTCGGTGAGGCTTTCTTGTATCATAAACTCAGGGCTGCCTGTAAGGCATTACATAGAGAATCCCCCAACTCCATTAAACGCTATGGAGCACCTTTTGCGATCTCCATCCCCACACAAGCTTATCACCAGACTGTACATGACCATGCAACACGATGCCCCAGTGACTGCCTCCCATGCTCGTCAGAAATGGGTTGCCGATATAGCGCCCCCCCTTTCAGACGACCAATGGGCGTATTGTTGTGCCCAGATATAAGCTGAGACTTATTCATTTCAAGTTTTTACATCGTTATTATACAACACCTGTTGGTTTACATAAAATGGGGCTAAGGGAGGATGACTGTTTCTGGCCATGCAGGGCGGTTGCAGCCTCCATTTTGCACATGGCATGGGACTCTCTGGTCATTACTGACTATAGGGTTGGGATATTTGAAGCTATAAACCAGATTTTGGAGATCGCACTGTCTCCTTCTCCATTATTGGGCTTGTTAGGGAATGTTAAAGACACACAAGTCAAAACACGTAAACTACATGCACTGCTGCCTCTTTTCGCCAAGTAGCCCTGCTATGGGGTAGAAAGAGGAAACCAACTATTAGGAACTGGATCAGGGAGGTCACTTATGGGCAAACACAGCTAGCCACGTTTTGGGAACGGATGCCGCCAGCCTCTAGGCCTAAAGACATCTGGGGGCCATTCATAGACTGGGTCCGAGGACAGATGGATGACACAGGTGCGGTAGTCAACTCTGTCACCGAAGTTGACTCAAATTAAAGGTATAACGATCACAGGGGCAAATACAACAATCCCTGAGTTATAATCTGGTACATGGTATGCACTGTGAGAAGACCAAGTTTGTTGTCATGACATTTGTGCTGTTGGCTTTACATCTACTTGTAACTGACAATGTTTCCTGCAATCTCTTTATTTTGTCTGCTATGGCTTATTTGGCAAATGCACTGTTTTCTTGTTTTCAATTCTCTGTGATTCTTTTAGTTTTTCCTCTTTTAAGAATTGTACCTGTACTATTCTGAAAATCAATAAAGAAATATATATTTTTTAAAATACCACTTGGTTCCTTTCGTTCAGACCAATCTGGCAAGATTGCATCTTACCTGTTCTACGATGCCTGCTTTGTGGAGAAGAATGCTTGTTAGCCGTTTAACACTTCCATCAGCACAGCCAACGGATGTTGACGCTTTGCTTGGTTCGGTAACGGCTCATGCATCGTGTTGCCCCCAAAGGCTACAAATCCTGATGACGGCATTCATTGAGGTCTCACAGACGCAAACTGCTGCCAGTGAGATACGTGGACCAACAGGCACACAGGTACCATCTACTACGAGCATTTAATTTAATTTAATTGCGGGTTTATATAGCGCTAGGAATCAACTCCCGGAGGAGTATCTCCACGCTTCGACCGCTGGGGAACCCGTCCTGGCTCACCCTGAGAGATGGTCCCTGATGGGTATCTCTAAGGTGCGACCAAGCATCCCTGGCGGTCTGGGGGGGCCGTTGTGAAGATGAGGCAAGCTGATGCCCAGAGTTGCCGAGTGTGGTTTCTGACTAGAGTAGGCACCGAGGCGAGAATTATCGAGTCCGCTGACCCTGGTCCACGACCCTGCCGCGTCGGGAATCGAACCCTGGTCCCGGGCCGTTCTCTGCTTACGGGTCTGCCGCCTCTAACCAGTGAGCCACACTTCGGCACATTGCTAATGCGACTGACGCTGACGGCGATGCTTCTCATCTGTGTACGATTTATCTACTTAATGAAGTGGTTCAACTTTCACCTACTGTGGTAGACTATTTCTTTGCCAGCTTAGACGATTTAATGTTTTCTCCTGACTCCGAGAATAACTTTTGAAATTAGTGCACAGCGTTCCATGAACTATGAAATTCGACCTTAGCTTTTCAAAACAAAACTTCTAAACTTTTGGAACTCTATTTTTCTACGATTTGGTTTGACTTTTTCCAAATTTGAAAACACTTCCTAGAGACAATATTTAGACTAGTCCTAAATAACAATAACAGTATATACATTCTGCTATGGAATGGTCTCGACCTGTTTTTCTGTAATTAAGAGCCATTTCATAAATGCAATTTCATGTTTCATTCAGTTAGCATTACCGAAATAATATATGCTTTAAATGACAACTATTGCTCTTAAATGCGTACGTTACAATTGCTCATTTTTTCGTATGCAACCATTTTGAAATACATTTTGTGTATTTTGGGGAGGGATTGTAAACACATGCTTTAGATATGTTTTTGCTTAGAATTTAGTAATGTTAAACATAATAAAGTGGAGTGGGTGTTGTAGAACATTTTAGGACCCTAGTGTAATTTTCCCGATTCATGCCCTTACATAGGTATAAATCACCCTATCCTTATATAGGCATAGAAATCATAACCATATTTAGATCTAGCTCATGCAGTCCAAATACGGCATGGCTATTTCCACTAGTTCCGAAATTCCACAACGATTTCTTGGAAAAACTCACCTTCAGCAGTCAGAGACTTCCCCTTGTTTGAATATTGATTTGTCTAAGAACTCATGGAGTTTTCAAAGAACTGCGAGAGTCTTTCATGACGTTATTATGTCCAACCTTACGTCAAACTCGGCACCTTCAAGGTATAAATATGCCCACACTTGCCCTAGCAAACACACGGTGATTTGGAGCAGAGTGACTATCTACCTACACAACACAGCTCGCCGCAGCAAGTGCCGAAAAAAGCCAACCCTCCAGCAGACTCACTGAGAGCGACGCTGTCTTTTCTCTTGCAGAGAAATCCAGCTCCAGTGTTTCCAAGCTCCCCTTGCGGGGTGTTGGGAAATCGAGTCCTGAGACAGAGAAATACCAGACCTCCTTCATTCTAAACCAAGGTACGGAGCGGATTAGACCCATAGAGAATTCATGGATAGATTCTTGGCAAAGAATACTAAAACTAAGCTACACCTTACTTACTTCTTCCCTTCTACTAGCCCTAGGTTAGGTACACCGGTGTAGGTGTATTTTAGAAGCACCAGTTGAGAACTTTTAGTCTGTTATTTATGTATGTTATTTTATTTTGCTTAGAAACCATACCATGCTTTTACAGTATTATTTTATAATACTCTTCGTACTGTACGCATTGTACTTGCAACCAGTATTACGATTGTAGCAGTTCATTTCTTCTGCATGAGAAAGAAGACTGTTCAATAAATACTTTTATTGAAAACACCCGTCTCTCTATTTCTCTGCACCTCTGGTGAAACGAAGCATGCACGATTGACTGAGTGAAATAACTATCTATTGTTTCCGCGACTCTAGAGATACATTTCTTATTCTTGGGAAACAAAGTTGTCATGTTTATGCGGTTGTCAGAAACTAATCCCTTCTTGTTTATTCGAGAAAGTTTCTAGTGACCTCTGAGCTAGCTGGCACTCACAATTAAGTCTATTATATTCGATAGAGACCAAGTCGACCTAAGTCCTACGTCAATTCTATAGTATATATTATTCCAATGCGCAGAGCCTATTGGGAATATAGGAACTACACTACAATGCTTTCATCAACGGTTTCTCCTCAGGAGGGACAGAAGAAGGCTTCTTCAAGGTTTTCATGCCCTCAGGAGGTGTCGAAGGCAGCACAGAGCTTGCTTTTTTCAATCTGCTGTCCCCTGACAGATGTCTTTTCCTCTCCATTTCACCTCAGTGAGGAGATTTTGTAAAACTAAGCCTGTAAGATCCATGGGTGGTCTTTTTTGAGGCTTTACAAGGGCGCTCCTCAGATGAGTGAGGTTCAGATCTTCCCCTCTTGTGAGACCTTCTGGAAGACAACGAGGCCTCATCACTCTACTCACTAGAAATAGACTCATCTCTGGATTTCAGCTTCTGGAGCCAAATGAGAAGTCGCCCCTCACAATCCCTCAGAGTTTTGGTGGAGAAGGTACAACATACTCTACAATCCTTGGCTTTGTGGTCAGGATACAGGCAGTAGATACAGGCCTTATGAGGGTCATCCACGTGGAGTCTTTTCTTAGAGTAGGTGGCACAAGCTCTAAAAAGACCCTTCTTCTCCTTGTCCGACATCAGGAAATTATATAAACTAAGCCCAATAAGCATAAATCTGAAGAAAAGATTTAGGAAAAAACACTGCAAGAGAGTAATCAAGGGAAAAACTGAGCAGAGCTCAGTGGAGACTCCCTAACACAATGTGCTGGTATAAAATCTGAAGATCTGAGGTTCTCTCAGGAGGGTTCTAGAAGGTGGGGTTCTGATTTGCAAAGAACTTCTTTTGGTCTCTTTTACAAAAAGAGAGGGATAGGTTACTAAACTGAAATAGGCTTCAGCCTATTTTTCTCGCTTGTACTAGCTTTGCATTTCTGTTCTGATACACCGAGGACTCCCATCTCAACAACCGGCAATTACTTAAGCATGTGAATCTATGAAAGTTTCAATACTAGGGTAATATACTCTTATTACATGTTATTTTCTTTTGCTCAATACATTGTTATTGCACCTGAATACCGTTGTCGTTACTAATTGTAAGGTGCCCTCTCGTGCCAACTACACTGTTTTGTTCAATACACATTTATCAGCTTTGATAATGCTTTATATGCATTGTCATCTTGAGCTAATGATTCCAATCTACCCATTAATCTGAATATTGATCACTTGGTAACCATTTTCTAAGACAGATCAATTTTAGCAACACTTGATTAGCCGAACATCCTTTCGATAGTCAAGGAAATCAGGCCCTTCAGATTCGCCTTTTTTTCGTCTTCCATTTAGACTCGAAATTGCTGTCCAGACCAATTAGAGAATTATTTCAGCTGCTACTTATGGCTCTAGTATCTAGGGATATGCTGAAGGGATTTGCATGTGCTGGTAGAGAGCATTGTGGAATGCCTAAAAGAGATCAGTGGCAGAGTACAAACATAGTAAATGAGTTCTGCAACGATTGCAGTCTATTCTCAGTATGCGCTGTAAGGACCGCATTGTCTGCATATACAAAAGTAGGTATCAAGCGACGGCCAATCTTAGATGCATCAGTGGTGGAATGCAAGAGAGCCTTTGAGGCCATAAATGTATAAAGTGAACAGAAAAAGGGCCAAAACACACCCATCTTGCCCCTCTCTGCATTCTCTACCTGGCCCAAATATAGCAGTTACATTTTGATATAGGAAACATAATAGATGAATTATCTGGGGATTCACATTCATTAAGACCATACTCCTGGTTTAACAGTGGCCATATGTAGCGTTATGTGAGCCTATTGTGACCAATTATGATACATCTTTGCATATTGTGTTTACTGTGACTTAGTGGTGCCCTTCTTTGAGATATTGCAATTATATGTACACTGTTTGTATATAAAGAATGATGAAGCAATACTCCAGCATAATGTTTGCCATCTTTGGCATATTACAGGCATTCTTGTGAGGACTGAACCCATTCTTGGAAGAACGGTTGTTCTAGCAGAACCATTACATACTGTAGTGATACACTCTCTTTCATAGGATGGGCATCAATAGCATGTGATAGTGATACAGAAGAATCTGTCACTGTGTAGGATTGTCTTACATATGCAACTATTTAATAGAAATTAACAGCCTATCTTTGGGGTTGAGCTGTGTATTTACAAAAATCCAAACAAATAAAAATGGGATTTTGGAACAAAAATAGTATTATTTTATGAAAATGACAAGCTTTGCTAGGGGGAACTGACTTATTTGTCCATAATGAAAAGCTCATGTTTGGGACACAATTTTAGCATCTTAAAAATACGATTAGGGCTGATATTTGAGTGTTAAGTTCCGAAGTTTCTTTCCAGACATTGTTTCCTTCAGAGGGCACTTGCTGCTTTGATTTTTACTTCCTGAACTATATGGAGATAATTCATCATTTATGTCCATATAGCTGCCCTATTTTGGTAAAACCAGGAATACCTAAAGAGGTTATACATACTATCACACAGCATGGGATTGTTTTGTCAGACGAAGGTACTGGTCTCAAATACACAACATCCTATCCCGAATAGTAGGCAGAACAATCAAACCAGGCCTTAAAATGGCACCCTTAGTCCTTTTGGGTGAAGCAGGGCACCCTAGAAGCAAATAACTCTTTGTGCAGTGGGGCTGCTAAAAAGAGAATGTACCTGGTGTTGTCAAATGGACAAAGCTCCTTCTATAGGAGAATGGACTCACGGAATGGATTACAGTGAAAAGGATGAATATACTTATAACTCAAAGGGGATGTCCACAGAAGGTATGTGGCTGTGCTATCAGCAGGGCTTGCAATGGTTGTCAAAGACCTGTATCTGACCAGTGTTGAGCTCAAGGTATACTGTGTATCGATCAAATACTATGTTGAGAGACTGCTACATGCTGTTTTACATTAAAATCAATCCACAAACTGGTATAGAAACGATTGGGCTATCCTGCCTGGTGTCTGAACTTGAGCGCTCTCTGTAGCATGAGTTTTGGCATTTGATTAATTAGCCTGCAAGATCTAGCCTGCTTCTATGTCTACATCTGAGATCTTCATATGTGTAGTTTTATTGGTTTTTCCGCCTGTCCCGTCGTTTAGATTCTCGGTCCTAGAGTGCATATGAAATAAAGTATACGTAGACGTGACAGGTATAATACATGGGCAATATTACAGTGGAAAAATATGCTTTATTCATTTTGAAAAACAATAAGCCTTGCAAAATTGCATATCCAGATTTTTTACAGCATGTAATAACTTTGGGTTTTAAGAAATATTCAGAAGCACTGTTTGGTGACATCTGCCATTTTGTCACAACATTATCAAAGTTTCCTTTAAGAGGATGAACTGAACCCCCAAGTCTCATGGAGAAAGTTACGTTTGCTAGGCACATGATGAAACTATTAGTATATTTCATTGGAATCCCTTCAGACATGAGTTTCCAGCCAATTTATGGCACAATTTGACATCCAAATAAAAAAAATCAACAAAAAAAATCAGTAATTCAATCTTCCTGCTCCACCATGGCTTGAGGAACTGGCTGTTCGCTTGATACAATTTTGGCAGATTTTTAGGTTCCATCACGTTCTCGCATTAACAGTCTTCATACAAATAAAACAAGTCATCCGAGCCAGAAGTTGCCACTGTATAAAGTGTGTCTTGCTCCAGAGTCGGCGCCTCTGCAGAGAAAGAGAGACTACAGATTATTAACCCGGTTAGAAAGAAAGCAAGTCTTGTGAATCTAGGGAGCACAGGGAGGGGACAAGAGATTACTGACGAGACTGGAGATCACACAGACACAATATACAGAAAGGAGATGAGGCCAGAAGCACACTGTACACAGTTACAAGGGGTCATAGAGCCAAACTGTACAGTGTAGGGAGTGGGTAAAAGACCTTATAGATGTAAGACTTAGGATGTAAGACTATATAGACACACTGTATATAGAGAAAGGCCAACCATGGAAACACAATGTGCTTAGAAGTATAAAAACACAGACACATAATTCTTATAAAGGTAAGGCAAGAGACTGTAAAAGACATGGTGTGCATGAAAAGGAGGCAAGACGTTATAGACACAAGAAACAGACAGAAGACAAGAGACAATGCCGACATATTGTACAACAGAACATTGTGAGGCCTTTGGGCAAACCATTCATTCTGGTGGGTTCTTTTGTTAACTATATGCCAAATAGATAACTCAAACACTCGGTTTAGGTATATGGCCCACCAGGAATAGCAATGTTAAGCAGTCAATGGCTCTTGAATAGGGGGTGGTGAGTAAGAAATTCAGATACAGAGTGTCCTTTTAAACAAAACAAAAACCAAGTCCAGCCAGAGAAGAACAATTGTTACTTACCTGTAAACAGGTGGTTCTCCAGTATTGGTGTCTTTCATAGATTCACATGCTTGAATATTCTCCGTCGTCGAAGTGGGAGTCCCACGGTAAATAAAATAGCAATAATGCTAAAGATATATATGAAAAACATAATACATAATAAAGGAGAGGAAATACAACTGAAAACCTCTGAAACGATTCCTACATAGGAATGCATGGTAAAGAGAAAAACTATTTGTAACACATTAGAGTCATTATTTTAGTCCAAATTACAGCCAATCAGGTGCTAGCACCCTCTAGAACCTTCTCCTCAGAAGCTCAAGCCCTCAGATTTTCGTAGCACCAAAGTGACCAAGAGTGTATGAGGAGAAGAGCCTCTGAGGGGAGGAGGGTGGGTCGCATGTGAATCTATGAAAGACACCAATACTGGAGAACCACCTGTTTACAGGTAAGTAACAATTGTTCTTCTCCAGTATTAGGGGTGTCTTTCATAGATTCACATGCTTGAATAGAATATAAAGCAGTAACCTCCGAGAGCTGAGATTGCAAAGCACATATGGCAAGCAAGACAGTAATAATAATAATACAGTCATGTAAAACATCATAGGAATCACAGGAAAAAGAGCAAGGAGGGGGGAACAGAGGCTCACCTTAATGGAAAAGATGGCGATGCACTGCCTGTCCTACAGCGCTATCCGCTTCATTGATGGCATCCAAACAGTAATGCTCGGTGAAGGTGTGCCTGCTGGACCATGTCACTGCACGGCAGATCTGATGAAGAGGCACACCAGCAAACAAGGCGGTGGATGAAGACATCGCCCTCGTAGAATGAGCCCTCACTGAAGACTGCAATGGTTTGCCAGCTTGCAAATGGCAGAAGGTAATGGCTGAAGAAAGCCAACGGGCAATTGTTGGTTTGGAAACTGGATGCCCCTTACGCAGTCGTCCGTAAGCAATGAACAGTTGATCGGACTTGCGGAAGGAGGCAGTCCTGGCAATGTAGAATTTAAGGCATCGTTTGATGTCCAAAGAATGTAAGCGCTGTTCCGCCGGAGAGCTTGGGTCCGGAAAGAAAGTTCGTAGGAACACAGGCTCATTTAGATGAAAATCCGTAGGCACTTTAGTTAGGAAAGAGGGGTTGGTGCGAAGTGCCACTCCGTTACGTTTGAACTGTAGATAAGGCGGCTTGACAGTAAAAGCGTGAAGGTCGCTCACGCGATGAGAAGAAGTCAAAGCTAAAAGCAGCGCAACTTTCCAGGTGAGGAATTTGATATCCGCCTTATGGATAGGCTCAAATGGTGACTTCATAAGTAGAGATAAGACAATATTGATGTGCCAAGATGGAGGAGGGCGCCGAACAGGTGGGAACTTGCGGAAGAGCCCTTTGAAGAATTGCTTTATGATTCTGGATGAGCAGAGGGAAGAAGAACCATCATGTCGAAAACGAGATATTGCAGCTAGAAAACTCTCAGGGTAGCATGTGAAAGTCCTGATTAAGCGAGACTTAAGAAGAACGGAAGAAGCTGCTCCGGAGTGGAATGGATGGGGTGGACATTCGCTGCCACGCACCAATGACAAAATCTCTTCCACTTGAGTTTATAAGTTTTGATGGTAGACGGAGCCCTAGCCTGAGCAAGGATGTCTCTGCACTCCTGAGATATGTTCAAGTTTGCGAATTCAAGGTGCTCAGGTTCCATGCCGACAACTGGAGCGTGGAGGGGTCCGGATAGCACACTTGGCCCCTGTCCATCGTTAGGAGGTCTGGACGAGGTCGCAGAGGGATGGGCTCGCACTGGGACAGCAGAAGCAGTTGCGAAAACCATGCCTGCCTGGGCCAACGAGGTGGGATCAATATGATGTGGCAGGGCTCTCTCCGCATCTTCCACAGCACCCGCGGTACTAGCGGAATCGGTGGAAAAGCGCAAGATAATAGATCGCACCAATCGATCAAAAGGGCATTCCCGCACGACCCGGGGTGGGGATGCCAACTTGCGTAAGACGGGCATTTCCGATTCTCCGGTGATGCAAAGAGGTCTAGTGCTGGGTGACCCCATCGGTGGAACACCAGATCCAGAGTCGGCTGATGCAGTTCCCATTCGTGCGTTGACGAAATGGACCTGCTCAGAGAGTCCGCCAGGATGTTGGACACACCCGGCAGATGGACAGCTGTCAAGGTGATCTGATGTTGGAGAGCCCAATCCCAGATCGACTGGGCCAAGCGAGACAGATGTGGTGACTTGGCTCCTCCCCGTTTGTTCACGTAGTGCATGCTGGTGGTGTTGTCTGTTTCGATAAGCACTGACTCCCCGTGAACTACAGGTAGGAACGATTTGAGCGCAAGGGAGATCGCCATCAACTCTAGCCTGTTGATATGCCACTTGCGTTGGGGCGGAGTCCACTTGCCTTTGATACATAGGCCTTGGAGGTGAGCGCCCCACCCCTTCAGAGATGCATCCGTCATGAGCGTGAGATCTGGTGCGTGAACGAGGAACGACGTTCCCGTCTCCAAATTTGTTGGCCGCGCCCACCAAAGCAATCTTTTTCTCATGCGGGCCGTGACCGCGACTAGGTCGTTGGAAGACCCGGAGACCTGACGCCACTGTAAGTCCAGTTCCTCCTGAATGGGACGGGTTCGCAATCTGCAATTTGGGATCAGTGCGATACAAGATGATACCATTCCCAAAAATGACTTTAACGTCAGAAACGGACTGTTTTCTTCGAATGAGGGAGACCAGACGAAGGATCTTCTGTCGCCGCTCCTGCGAGACGAACACTTTTGAAAGTTTTGTGTCTAGGATCGCTCCCAAGAAGTTTCTCGTTTGCAGAGGCGCAAACTGACTTTTCGACGTTGATGGTCAACCGCAGGGATTGAAACACCTGCTGGCAAAGACGAGTGTCCTGACATAGTTGATGGTGGGTTTGAGACTTGAGGAGGCAATCGTCCAAATACGGAAAGATTTGAAAACCCTGGAGACGCAGGTGAGCCACCACGGGGGCCAGTACTTTTGTGAACACACGAGGCGCTGATCGCAGCCCGAAGGGCAGGACCTTGAACTGATAGTGCATTTGTCCCACTTTGAAACGCAGGTACTGGCGATGTTGTTGGATAATTGGGACATGAAAGTACTCGTCTTGAAGGTCTATGGTGGTCATAAAATCCTCGCTGGATAGAAGACGCAGGATTTCCAGTAATATCAGCATGCGGAAAGATTGGCACTTTAGGAACTGGTTGAGAGCCCTCAAATCCAGAATGGGTCGCCAATCTCCGGTCTTCTTGAGTATGAGGAAGAATGGAGAGTAAAACCCTTCTCCCCTCTGATGTTTCGGGACCACTTCGACTGCCCCTTTTAAAACAAGAAGACGGACTTGATGGTAAAGCTCCTCGAGGTGTGGAGGAGGTGGGCCAAAAGGTGGAGTACGAGGAGGAATCTCGACGAATTCTAAGGTATGACCCCGCCGTACAATGTCCAAAACCCAGCGGTCCGAGGTGATGGAGGACCACTGAGAATAAAACAGAGAGATTCGACCTCCAACACTTTGGGGATGGCAAAAGTCATTGGCGCTTAGGACTTTCCCCTATAGGGTCTGGAGGGCTGCTGACGAGTCTGGTGAGTGGAAGTGTAACACTGGTTTCCCTGATTGTAGGAGCGGTATTGTTGCCCTCCTCGAAAATTGGAACAAGAGCCGCGTCCGCGCGCACCTCGAAAGGACTGCTTCCGGAATTGCAATGTGCCCAAAGACTTTGCCGTATCAGTGTCTTGGACTCCAGTGCGTCATCGATGTGGGAACCGAAGAGCGATTCACCATCATACGGCATATCCAGTATTTTGGATTGGACTTCCTGCCGGAAAGAGGTGGATTTTAACCAACCCTGGCGTCGGAGGCAAGCAGACGGAAACCTGTATTCGCAATATCGACTGCACAGTCGATCATTTCTTCCGAAGCTCTCTGTCCATCATGAAGAATCTGCTGGGCGTCCGCCCTGGAAGCTTCCGGTATAAGATCCATTAATGCAGATATGTCTGACCACATCTGCCGGTCATAGCGTCCCAGAATGGCCAAGGCATTGGCCGCACAGACAGAAGTAGAAGCCATGGTTGAAAACTTGCGGCCAATAGCGTCTAGGCGTCGACCCTCTCTATCTGGAGGTGCGGTGATTTGTGACGCTGGGTTCCGGGCTCGACGCTGTGCAGCTTGAGTGACTACTGAGTCCGGCTTAGGGTGAGAAATCAAGCATGCCGGAGAACCAGTTGGGGCCTTGTATTTTTTCTCAAGGCGCGGTATTTGAGAAGGTAACTAGTTTGGAGCTTGCATAAGTTTAATTCCTTCCTTCCAAACAAAATTTCCTGGCTGAGGAGAGGGCGTCTGTGCCCTATAATCGTCCCACTCTGCCATACCCTGGTCGCCTGCATCTTCGACCGAATTGTCAGGGACCTCTCCGTCTTCACGTTCTGGGACCGCCTCATCATCCGCATTGTGCGGATAAACAGTAGTATGGATCCTGATAGACGTCTGAACCTGAGACGAAGTTGTAGGTGGCAACATTGGCGGAAGAGACGGTGGTGGCAGTGCAACCGCAGCAGAAGCCTTGTGGCGTCAATGAAAAGCGACGGTTGTAATCGTCCAACATATGTTGGAGATTTGAGATTAGTGTTAATGGTATCGTAGCCATAGGCACTTGGACCAACTGCTCCTCAGGTTGAGACTCTTGGTCTCCGCCATCTTCGTCAGTGTCCGAGTCTTGACATTTTATAATCAAGTCAGAGGGGCTATGGGCCGCCCCAAATGTGTCACCCTCATTTTCAGAGTCACTCTCATGCTCGGAGGTAATGGCGAACATTGGAGAAGGTGGTTGCGGCTCTGGATCCGGAATCTGTTGGCACGGAGCCTTTTTGCGATGATGGGAATCAGCTCCTGAAGTCTTCAAAGGCAATGAGGAAAATGAAACCTGTGCCACCGTCGACGGCGCCGTCGACGGAACTGATTTTGCTGTCGACGAGGATGATTTTGAAGAACTCATCGTCGACTGAGTCGTCGACGGGCAATCCATCGTAGACGGAGTCGTCGACGGTGCAGTCGTCGGCGGTGTAGTTGTCGACGGCATGTGCGTCGACGGTGCAGTCGTCGACGCAGGCAGAACCTCTGTAGACGGAGTCTTCGTCAACGGGGCTTTGGTCGACGGAGTCTTGGTCGACGAAGATTTCTTGGAGACTTTCGTCGACGAGTATTCTTTCTTCTTCGTCGACGAGGTGATGGGAATCGTCGGCGGGACAGGCTTGGAAGGCAGAGAAACTCTCGTCGACGTGTATGCTGTCGACGAAACCGTCGTTGACGAAGTGAAAGCTGACGCCGTCGTCAGATCGTTGTCGAGGATGCAGTCAGTGCGGTTCTCGTCGTCGGGACGCTCGAAGACGGTCCCGTCGACGACGGAACTCTGAGAGGCGTGGAAACACCCCGAGGGGCTTAAGAAGACGCCTGATAGCCAGGTCTTGTGGGCGTAGTGGTAGTAGGAGTGGTAGGAGACACCACAGAAGCCAGAGGCAGGGCCAGTTTCTGCTTTTTGAGGAAAGGAGATGGAAAGTCCTGAACACTACCACGCTTAGAGGCAGAAGAAGGAACAGATTGAAAACTTTCTGCATCTGACAGGGCAGAATCTTTGTCCTTTAGACGTTGAAGCCAAAGGAGAAGACGACCTTCTCTGTCCTTAAGAGTTTTAGTAGAAAAAGATCTACAGAACTTGCAGCTGCCAGCCTCATGATCTGGGTATAAACAATAAATACACTTCTGATGGGGGTCCTTTTCAAAAAGGCGCAGCTTCCCACAAGAAGAGCAAGGTCTGAACAAAGACTTCTTACTTGACATGTTGAGAAAAGTCTGGAACTAGAAGATTAGAGGTGAAAACTGAGCAGAGCTCAGGGAGACTCCCTTCACACGACGTGTGGTAGAAAATCTGAGGGCTTGAGCTTCTGAGGAGAAGGTTCTAGAGGGTGCTAGTGCCTGATTGGCTGTAATTTGGACTAACATAATGACTCTAATGTGTTACAAACAGTTTTTCTCTTTACCATGCATTCCTATGTAGGAATTGTTTTAGAGGTTTTCAGTTGTATTTCCTCTCCTTTATTATGTATTATGTTTTTCATATATATATATCTTTAGCATTATTGCTATTTTATTTACCGTGGGACTCCCACTTCGACGACGGGGAATATTCAAGCATGTGAATCTATGAAAGACACCCCTAATACTGGAGAAATTAATACTACCTGTAGCAGATTTTTAATTCCCTATCAGGAGTAAAAGAACTATGGCTGCCTTTTGAACAAAGCTGACCTCACTAGTGCCTGCAGCTGGGAGTATTTATTGCCGAAAGCTGGGTGGATTTGGGTGCTTTGTATTTTCTTTCCATGAGAGTGGAAACCATCTGCGGAGCTAGAGAACCCAAATAACGTGATCAGAGAGTGCTTGGTCTATAGGAATGTAGCCTCTAGGAGCCAATCATGGTCACAAGAGTGTAACATGGCTTGCACTCATAGCGCGTGGTTCGTTAAACAGGGATATTAACTTATCCAGCTGTTTTGCTTCCACAGCGTCTAGGTCAAATAAGCCAGTTAAAATCAATATATGAAGGTGCTTCGTTTGGGGATCGAGTTATGACATCAATTAATTTTAAAGTACTTACATGCTTGTTTTTCCACACACAAGGCATTGCGGGCAATTTTATCCTATGGTTATACTTTTCTCATTCTTGACATTTGGAAGTCCTCAGATCTACTACAAGTTCTTTTTCTCTCAACAATTCAATTCAGTTAGGGTGCTAGACATAGAGAAACAATGTATTGCAGTGGCTATATGAGACACTTTTTTTTATTGCCCTGTGGCAAAGTGGGACTGAGTGGTTGATGTTTAATTTCCATAAATAGTCCAAAAACCAGTAAACTATAAGAATAGATTATGGAACCATGGGGGAATGGGTGCTAGCTGATGGGTATTAACAGCAAAATCCCACAGTGGTACTAAACTTAAGAGTCTGTAACTCAGAACTGGTCAGTTATGATTGATATATTGAGATTCACATGGAAGCCCCTGACAACCCAACTGGGAACTGGAATTAATAGTCTGTGGTCAAGTGTGGTACCTCCAGCATAGTTAGGGCTAGAGAATAAGTTTAAACAGTTCAGTAATCAGTAACTCCTCTTCCAGGGTGGGACAGGGAACAGATCACCCCTCAGATTTGTTCAGTGTAAGAGGAAAGGGCTTTCTCCACTGGGAAATTGAAAAAGAAAAGTGTTAGTATGCACAGGCAGTTTCATTTCCTTAACTCGTAACTACATGCTATGTAGAAGTCTACACCGGGGAAATGGCAGGAGATATCACATGGAATTTTACCAGTAGTACTCTTGGAAACCAGCATGGATATTTTGCCCGGGCCTAATGATTATACCACCTTGTATGATACCAGCTGTTAGACTGTTTCAGTCCATCAGACACTGAGACAATTGACTTAACATTAACCTTTGCCTCATGTGTATCCATGCATGAGTTAACAGATGAATGTCTGTAGTCATAATTTTGAATAATTTGTCTGTCCTCACCGTCCGTTAAAGAGGGAACGTGTCCTACAATAGGGTCGATTACGATGCCATTTGGAAAGGCCCTGAATCAGATTCGGGTCTGCCAAATCCGATTCGGAACCCGTCTTTCTGACCGATTCGGAAAGGTTTCCGAACAACGGATTAAGATGTTCATAAGGCATTCGGACTTTCCGTATTGGTTCCGGATGGCATTTGGAGGAACTCAAACAGGTCTACGGACCGCGTTTCTGAGCAAGCGACTACGATGTCAGATTCGGACAGCCTTTCCGAATCAGTTGTTCCGACACAGCTTGGTTGTCGGAAAGTGACTTTTGGGGACCCGTAGCAGGCCCCCCTTCGCCCAGAGCCTTCCGAATGGGGCCCGTGGGACCCTTCTTTCAGAGCATGCAGAGTGTGGCAGGCACCATGGGGTGCCTGCCACAGGGTGCACAATTTTCCCCAGCCACCCCTTTCTGCAATGGAAACCCGTGCATTCAGTCGGAACACAGGCTCTCGTTGAAGTCCATGAGAGTCCATACAATGCAACACTACAAATGACATCACCCCAGTATGGGACACCTCAACTTCGGACTCCAAACAGACAAGAAAACCACCATCAGGGGCACCCTCACCTACCATCCTCCAGGACAATGTATAGCCTTCGCCAACTTCATTGCCCCCTTCGCCATAGGCTCCAACAACTTTATTTTCCTTGGTGACCTCAACTTCCATCTCGATGACCACAATGACATCAACATAACCAATCTCCTCAACATGACGATCGGACCCACTAAACTCGTCCATGACCCCATGCAAACCATAGGCCACACACTAGACCCCATCTTCACCTACAGCAACTGCATCAGGGACAGCCACACCATGGACCTCACCTGGACCAACCACTCCATCGTCTACTTCAACATCACCAGCTCTAGGACCTCCACCCCCAGTCTATCCAACGCCCCTTGCCACAGCTGGACCACAGTCTCTAAGGACACATGGATCAACGCCCTAGATACCACCAACCTCATCTCCTCCAGCGTTTCCTAGACCAGAACGTCAGAATCTTCAACAATTGGCTCACTTACTGCACCAACAGCATCGCTCCCATCGGCAACAACACCCACAGAAGGTTGACCAAGCAAGCTAGCTGGTACACTGAGGACCTCAGAACCGCTAAAAGACACTGTAAACTACTGTAAAGGAGATGGCAGCAAGGACATGGCAGACAAGACCGTCTTTAAGCCAGCCCTCAATGGGGGGGTGGGGTAGTGGCTTGAGTCGCCACAAGTTGGCCGCGACTCTTAGAGGCTCCGTGCCTCGGCAGGACCGTTTCTTTCTTCAGAGCGACTGCACTCGTGTTCGAGTGACATGCAGTGAGGGCTTTGGCGTGCTGATGCGGGGGCACAGGTTTTTTGCTGCGGCCACCATTTTGAATGTAGTGGGAGGAGGCGGTGAACGGCTGCCATTCATATTCTGGCAATGTATTTAACCCTACAAATAAGGGGTTTCAGAATATTATTGAGAACACTGACTATATTGGACTTTTAATCATTAATTTAAAACCCCCAACTGTATTGGAATACTGGAAACATAATCTAGTGGCATTTTCCCGTTACCCTCAGCCTCTCTCGTTTATTCAGGAGATTGTGGTAAAGTGAAGGAGAGGTTCAGTGTTTGGTTTTTTGATTACCAAGTTCTGGACTTTGCAGGCACCAAACAGTTATTACTTTGGTGTCTTCTGAAGCTGCGATTTAAGTCTCCTGTCTATATATGGATCATCCTCCCCCTCTAACCAGAAGGGCCCTGCGGCTACCATGTCTTCCCTCTGAAAAGACTCTACTACTGCCGCCTCTAGACGCCAGAAGAAGGACCCTGGTTCTCCCACAAAATCTCCTTTGCCCTTAACTTTGGATGATCTAATGAAGGAAATAAAGCTTCTGAAACCCTTCACTATTGACACCAATGCTACTCTTCAGAGACTAAAGGAGAAACGGTCTAATTTGGAGTCAAGGGTTTCGATGGTAGAGCAGAGGATCAGTGATGCTCAGGATGTGATCCCTAAATGTCCAAAGAAATAGTTTTTCTCAAACAACAAACCGCAAAAGGTGAAAAAAGCTCAGAATTTATGGAATTCCTGAGGGGGAGGAGGGGCCTGACATGCTTGCCTTTCTTAAAATCCATATTCCTAAAATAGTTGGTCTCAAGGAAGGTACCATACTTAATCTACAACAAGCGCATTGTATTGGACCCAGGTCTGTGGGTTCCTCATCTTTGTCATCGGTTAGTCGCCCCAGAGGGATAATTGTTCTTTTTGTGGAATATACTAACTTGTTAATAGGTTTGTTGGCTGCAAAGCAGAGGAAGCAAATGATTTGGTCTGGCCAGAAAGTGTTTATCTCTCAAGATGTTGCTTGAGCCACCGCTGCTCTTCGTAAGGGGTTCCTTTCTTATCGACCTGCTCTACGCTCTATGAATGCCAGATATAGTCTTGTACATCCCTGCTTCTTTAAAGTCACCTATAAGGACCCATTCATTTGACTGCCCTGAGGATTTTCGTCAGTGTATTATTCGCCATAAAGGAGAAAAAATGGATTTTGGGAAAACATGAACATTGAATCTATACACTCTGTTGATCTTTCCTAGAATTAGGTTTTGTGTAAACCTGAATATTTTTTTCTTCACATGCCTTTTAGTTCCTTTTTGCTTGAACCTTTCTTAAGTTTACAGGTTTTTTGACGGCCCTGGCTTATCTTGTTGATATTGGTCTTCTTCACTCATGTTTGTTATATGTCTGCCTTCTCAGGAGGCGTATTCCTATTAATTGGATTTTCTTTACAGATGTCTCTCGTCTGCTACGGACACCCCTTCCAGATGTTTCCTCCTTCCCGCTCCTCCCTTCCCAACATCAGTGTTCCCTCCAATAAGTATGCCTGCTCTATGTGTTTGCTTGTCTTTATTTTTTATCTCAATTTGTCAAGTTTGATTGCTATACTTTCCTAGCCGCTGCTCCTTATTATCCTGTCCTTTTTCTCCTCACTTATTTTGCGGTCCTCGTCATCTCTTGTTGAGTCTGTGGTCTGTCTTCCTTTCGCGGCTTCCCGCCTTCTCATGCTCTCCTTTTTAACCTGGAAATGTATTCTGCTCACCTTGGCTGAAGTCTCCTGGCTTCTTGTCAGCTTTTATCTTTTTTTCATCTATACCCTCCTTTCTTTCTTTATTCTTTCTCTAATCTATTCTCGCCTCTTTCTTCCTGTTCTTTTCTTTTTGATTTTTAGCAACCTTCTCTCTTTTTCTTTTCTTAATGTATCATTTTTTACCATTCTCTTCTCTTATTTTTTTCTTGTTTTTAAAATTTTTAACACCCTTTTTCTTTCTCCGTTCTCATTGCACAATTTCCTATTTGTTAGTTCAAAATGTTCTCTTGTTGAATTCTTAGTTTTACCAAGTTTAGAATGCTCATGATATTGCTTATTACTTCTCCCTTCTTATTATGACTGATAATGTTTGCATAGTATCCTGGAATGTGAAGGGGTTGCGTAATCCTGTCAAGAAACAAAGGGTGCTTACTCACCTATCTAGATTACATTGTAAAATTGCAATGCTACAGGAAACTCATCTTACTGAAAATTATATTAGGCCTCTTAAAAAGCAATGGGTGGGCCATGTGTATTGTTCGTCAGCTAAAGGCAGGAAAAATGGAGTGGTGACACTAGTTCATAAGTCCTTTTCTCTTAATATTGAAAAGGAGGGAAAAGATGCTAATGGCAGATGGCTTCTACTTCACTCAGTTTTTAATGGTTCCCCCATCTCTCTCCTTAATATGTATGGCCCCACTGGCATTGATTCACAGTTTTCGCAGTTCATGTCACATACCCTCCACTCTTGTTCTGGGCCTAACCTTTTAGTGGGTGGAGACTACGGCGGTTATCGCTTTGACAGGATAGCCTCTTCCAGACATATTCCTTATAAAATGCAAGAAACATTTACGAGCACTATTCGTTCGAGGGGTTTGGTAGATGCTTGGAGGATATATAATCAGGATATTCTGGAATTCACTTTTTACTCTCCCACACATAATTCCACATCTAGAATCGATTTCACTTTTTTGAGTCTTCACCTTCTTTCTAATCTAACCCACGCTGAAATTGGATCCATACTTCTCTTAGATCACACTCCTGTCTTCATTAATTTAGATATTCTTTCGGAACCCTCCAAACCCCGCAGATGGCTCTTTAATAACTATTTACTTAAGGATCCTACTTTCATTAGGCGCTTCAAGGATTTTTTGTCAGAATTTTTTTTATTAATGCTAGCCCTGATATTACCTTTGACACCGTCTGGGGATGCTTTTAAGGCAACAGCCAGAGGATTTATCGTCGATTATGTGGTTGTCAAGAAGAAACAACTTCTCAAGGAATCAGCTTTCATACTATCTTCCATTAAACAACTTGAGCATACCTATTTTTCCTCTAATAATGACGCTACTCTTAAGAAACTTATACAAGCAAAATGTAACTTTAATAGGAAGTCGACGGAGGAAGCCTCTGGGACATTGCTAAAAATTAACTCCAAATTCTATTTTGGTCGTAACCGAGCTGGTAAACTGTTAGCGAACCATTTAAAAGTTAAAACTCGAAGATTCAAAATAGTTAATATCATTGATGATAATGGAGTTAACCATCTCAAAGATGAGGAGATATTAAAATGCTTTACTGATTTTCATAAGACCTTATACATTCCTGAATCTTCTCCATCGGACACTGCTTTGGAGGCTTTTTTTGATTCATTGCCTCCTCGTTCCTCCCACTCCCCCCGATTGCTCTTTTTTAGATAAAGACCTGTCCCTCTCAGACATTAAGTTAGCCTAAGCTAAGTTGCCTAAGGATAAGGCCCCTGGTCCAGATAGTTTGACCACTGAATTCTATTCCTGCTTCTCACAGACTCTTCTCCCATATCTTATCTCTTTTACAGCACTTAATTTCTCACAATGAGGCTCGTTGCTCCTTTCTGGAAGCCATGATTTGTTTCATTCCAAAGAAGGATAAAGATTCCCTCATCCTGTGCTAACTATCGCCCTATTTCTTTAATCAATTTAGATTGCAAAATTTTTGCTAAGGTGTTGGCCCTTCGTATTAATCACGTAATTCCTGATTTGATTGGCCCTGAACAGGCAGGGTTTGTTAAAGGAAGAACGCTGGCAGATAATTCAAGAACTTTTTTAAATATCATTCATCTCGTGTCTCTCCTGTTGCAGCCATTACCCTAGACGCAGAGAAAGCCTTTGATCGCATTCATTGGCTCTTTATGATGCGCGCACTTAAATGGCATGGTTTTGGTCCAGATATTTTTTCTAAGTTTGTAATATTCGTCTCCAACCACTTCGGTTTTTGTTAATGCATTTCAATCTTATTTTACCCTTCAAAGGGAAACTCGTCAAGGATGCCCTCTTTCACTTTTGCTCTTTATCTTATTTCTTGAACCTTTTCTGCACTCTTTAGGACATTCCTCCGCATTTCAGGGTTTTACACACAAATCAATTGAAATCAAGTTCACTGCTTATGCAGATGACATTTTGTTATAGATCTCGATCCCCTTATCTCCCTGTCTGCTTTCATGGATCTTTTGTCTTCATATGCCACCTTGTCAGGTTATAAATTAAACTTTTCCAAATCCGAAGTGCTTCCATTGAGCAAGCATTGCTTAAGAAGTATGTTGGAAGGAACAATTTCAAATGGAACACCAACTATATTACTTGCTTGGGGTCCAATATTCTTCAGTAGGTAGAATGGTTCAGCTTAATTTGGAGGATGTTTTAGTAAAAGTTTTGGGCATGGCAGAGAAATGGTCTCCCCTATTTTTTACATGGTGGGGTAGATTAGACAATGATGATGCTCCCTTTCATACATTTTTACTTGTCCATGTTACCAGTGAGGCTTTCATCAACATTTTCTAAAACCCTTAATGGGGCTGTTAGCAGATTTCTTTGGAACAACCGGAAAGCTCTAATATCTTTATCCTCTTTATCTGCTCCTAAGGATCGAGGTGGTGTCAATTTTCACAACTTTCATCAGTACCACTCCTTTTTTAATTCATCAAATTTGACCCTATTTGTCTTCTTCGGACAAACCCCCCGTATCAGTATGGCATAGGTTGGAGGGTTCGGTGATATAACCATTTCTCTTCGTTAGCTAATTTTATTCACCCTTCTTGCTTATTTAAGTCCCCAACTATCGCACACTTTGTAGCGACTTTTAACCCAATCCTTAACAAATCCCTTTCATCTTTGAAAATGTTCCTGGATTCTCCTATATCGCTTAACAAGTCCATTAAATTTCAAATCGTACCAATTTTTGGAAAGATTGGGTGACCAAAGGGATCATCTAGGTTAAACACTTAGTTCACAGTACCCACTGCTCTCAATTATTAGAAAAGGCCATCAACCAACAACTCTCCTCGTATCTGGAACAGAAAGTCATACTCAACGCTTCCTAATCTAGATTCAGCAGCAACCACAGCACTGAGACAGCCCTCATCGCAGGGACCAACAACATCTGATCCCTACTCGACTGAGGAGAGACTGCAGCTGTGATCTTCCTAGACCTCTCGACAGCCTTTCGATACAGGCTCCCAACCCACACTCATCACAAGGTTACAAAACGTAAGCATCAAGGAGCCACTCTCAGATGGATGGCCCCATTCCTCACTGGAAGAACTCAAACAGTCAGCCTTCCCCCTTCACCGCTGAACCAAAGGAAATCATCTGTAGAGTATCGCAAGGATCCTCGCTCAGCCCCACCACCCTTATCAACACTTATGTAACACCTCTGGCCAGAATTGCCAAAACCCCTTGACTCAACATCATAGCCTATGCCGACGACACACAACTCATTCTCTCCCTCTCCAAAGACACCGCCATCATCAAGACCAACTTCTTCAACCGCATGACAGACGTCAAAAACTGGATGAAGGACAACTGCCTGAATCTCAACACGGACAAGACAGAGGTACTGATTTCCAGAAACAAAAGTTCCCCATGGGGGAAAAATCCTGGCAGCCCTCATAACTTCTGGATAACAAGCTAACCATGATGACTCAGGTCAACTGTCTCCTCCTTGTGCTTCTCCAGCCTCAGCATGCTTCATAAGATATTCTAAATGCTACCCCAAAGCTCCAGACGCACCATCACCCAGGCCCTCATCTCCAGCCGGCTTGACTACGGCAACACTCTCTACACAGAGATCGCAGCTCACCTCCTCTGACTACAGGCCATACAGAACAATGCAGCCAGACTCATTCTGGCTCTCCTTAGATGAACCCACATCACCCCCTACCACAGTGAACTCCACTGGCTCCGTGTACAGAAAAGATGCCAGTTCAAGCTCTTGACCAATGTATACAAGGCCCAGCACAACTGCGGACACGCTTAATTAAACCACCGCCTGAAATTCCGTCAGCCCACCAGCCACCTCCGTTACACGTCCCTTTTGCTAGCCCTCACCTCCCTCATCTGACATAGCAGATGCAGAGGTTGATCCTTTGTCTATCTAGCAGCAAAGACATGGAACAAGCTACCCTTCCATCTGCAGACCTCCTCATCTCTACCAGAGTTTCAACTGTTCCTGAAGACCTGGCTAGCCGGCTAATCAACTGGATCTTGCCAGGGCGTGGATACCTTCATGGGTGACAAATACTGCTCTACAAATCTGATTGGTTGATTGATTCATTGATGGATATTGGGGGTGAATGAACAGATGGCATAAACCCTTGGTCTAGTTCAAGGGAAAAAATCTGTTCCACTTTGTTCAATAGCAAAGGCTTGTAATCCTGTGTTATTGTCGTTTTGATTGATCGATTATTGTGTGGCTTTTTGACAAATTCTATGCAATATTCTGACTGAAGAGCCTATAGTATTTCCTCATCTGATAACATTTCCTTTCAACAGTCTTTCTTTAAAGTTACCATGTTACATGTGGGAGGACACTAGGTTTACCATCAAACGCCCAGCTTCAGAGCCCAAGTTAAGTGAGGCTGATGACCTTCACATTCTTGGATTTTCCAGGACAAATTGCATACTGTAAACGGGAACTACTGCAAAAGTAGACAGGTCTGGACCATGGCGTGTTTACCAAGCAACGACCCCCACCCACCAGCTAGTCGCAGGCATGAGTCTGGCTCACTTCAGGACACTTTCCGGATCGCAGAAGATCAGAATTGGGCTGGTTCTGCTGTCTGGGACTTGAGAACAGCTCAAAAGGACTTCCTCTTGTACCCAGGACAATGAAGTGGACTCCACGGATAGGTTAGCTGACCTCCAACTGTCTCATACAGGGAGACAACAATCAGTAAAAAACATTTTCCTGGAAGCACCCAGCTTTAACTGTACCTGGATGGACCCTTCTCTTAGCCTATGCCTGAAACCCATTGAGTATCTAAGTGCCTCCCCATAGGTTCTGGAGGCACTGGAAGTGTGCTCCTGTGGTTGTTTGGGACTAATCTTTGAACAGAACAGAACAAACCTGGTTGGTGCATCCGACCCAATCTCCATTGCAGTCAAGCTCAAATTGCGTCCAGGTCTACTGCAACTAAAGATCATGATTGGCACTTTGTGCTTTTTGGTGCTATTTTTACTTAAAACGTAAAAAATTCTGACGTTCAGTTCCCCAGTTCCTCAGTTGGTTTGGGATTTTCAATGTTCTGCGTTTTTTTTTTGACTTGATTACCGTTTTAGTACTGCACAAATACTTTACTTTACATAGCCCTATGGTAAGCCTGCCTCCTCTATGTCAGAGCTAGAAAATTATCTGGATGCTACCCTTCTCGGCCCAGCGGACTGCAATTCAGGCCTTCATTTTATCAAAGTTGGACTACGATAACATTCTTTACCTGAGGGCTGGCAAGACCGTACTCAAACACCAACAGGTTGTCCAGAACTCGACTGGCAGATTATTATTCCATCTACCCAAACACGCCTCCAAGTCCAACCTCTTTTGTGACATCCACTGACTACCAGTCAAAAAAACACATACAGGTCAAAGCCCTATGCTACAAGCATAAAGCCATGTCTAATTGCTATTTGAAATTGCTAGTGCAACCTTACTGCCCTAGCTGCTCTCTTTGCTCCAGCAACTGGAAATTCTGTAAGTACCCTAGTCAGGCGGTCACTCTTTTTCTAATCTGGGCCCCAAGCTGTGGAACACACTGCCCAAACCATTGAGTGGATGCCAATCCTTGGGAGTCTTTCGTAAACTCTTAAAAACCTGTCTTTTCTAACTCTTACTTGACTCTGGCCAATGTCACCAACCTCATATGTCTGATGCTGGGTAGCCCTGCCAGGTAGTTATGCACTTTATACAATTATATAATAATAGTTACCAGGGGGCTGAGCTCAGGTTATTTCAGTGACCTTGAGGGTTAACCGTAACATGGGTTGTGATTATTTCTGGAAGTGGGCAGTTGCCCACCCTAAATAGATTTTCTTTAAATATCTGTTTATTGAACATGTAACATTCTTCAGATAGACATTGTACATAAATTATAAAGTACCCAAAACTTTACATGTGTTCCCTGTACCCCTAGTTACATCATACATTGGGTTTCATTGGTGCGTTGCTGCTACTATTGCTCTCCTGAGAAGTATCACTCAGCTATGTGGCCTAGGAAGGCTTGCAAGGGGCCCTCAGTCCTTTGTCCAAAGACCTCTATATTTTGCCCACGCTCCCCATATCTTCCCTCATTTACGTGGGCAGCCCCTATTTTGATAAACTGATTGCTATGCCCTGTAACACCAATCCATATCACTTTTCCAGGCTCCTACTGATGGGGCGTCACCTGCCCCCCATGCACGGGCGATGTTTCTTTTGGCCACCCCTCCTGCCAGCGCCAACCGGGTCCTGGCCCATTGTGGCCATGTTGTCTCCCCAGTTACTCCCAAGTTGTGCCACCTCGGTTCTGTCTACACTTGTTACCCCACCACTTTAGACATCACGCGGCACAGGCACTCCCAGTAAGTTCGGATCATGGGGCAGTCCCACAGTATGTGGAAGAATGACCCTCTCTCTCCACAGCTCCATGCGCATTCCTCTGACACAATTACCAATGCGAAATTGGACCATCCGCAAGGCATAGGATCTATGGAGAATGCGGAGCGGGACCAGCCGAAAGCATGCCATAATCGCTCTTTTTCTGGGGCTCTGTAAGGCCTCAACCCAATCATCGTCCTCAAGAAGGCCAACATCTGATTCCCAGGCTTCTCTTAGAGGACCCATGTAGTATGGAGAGTTATTAACAAGCATACGATATGTGCAGGATATTGCCTCATCGGTCATGGGGACTAGGAGGATTCGGTCCTCGAGCGGCGAATACTCATGTATCGAGGTTCCTTCCTTCAGATGGCACTATAGTGCATGTCGTAGTTGACAATAGTGTAGGTATTCAGCTTCCCCAATCTGAAATTCCTCCTGCAATCTATAGAAAATCATCTTATCTCCCTTCTCCCTTCCAGACATCCCCCAATGAGTCAACTCCTATAAGGCTCCACTTCCGGAAGTCCTCAAGGCGATTCAGTTCCATCAAGTGACCTCCAACCCACGAGGTGTCTGTTCAGTAAACTTATTCTCCCAGCCTGTCATTCTAGTTGCCTTATGCCATATTTCAACCGCCCAGACGTGGGTCCCTTGCTCACTTTGCCACTGGATTCAAGCTAGCCTGGCTGATGACGACTGCTTAGCCAGAAACCAGTCCCAGGATGCTTGTTTCCAGTCCAGGGAAGACAGGGCTTGGCAGTTCGGGCTGGACTCTTCCCATGAGGCACAGGGTCAGACTTATTTGCATATGGCCATGTCAGAACTGGGGTGGCGGAGTGAGCTAAAAAATGATGATGGATTAAACCCAGATCAGTTGACTGGGGGTGAGTGCTTGCATTGTTCAACACTCCGTCCATCATCCCCTTTGGCTTTGCCATATTTCAACCACCGTCTGAGTGTGCACCTGAAGGTGTGTTAGATCTCTCCGCTTCCTGAATAGCTCCATTAAGTAACTGCCAGTGCCTATCGTCAGTCGGTCAAACCTTATATGCCAGTTTCTAAAGCGGGGAAAACACCCATCCATTAATGTTTATAAGTTGCGAGCCCAATAATATATTCAGAGGTCAGGAATGGCCAGTCCCCAGTCAAACACACCTTTCTGTAATTTCTTAAGTGCAATTCTAGGACTACCCCACACCCCCACATCCCCCCTCCATAACAGCAGCAGTCTCTGTTCGGACTCAATGGTTTGGAAGAATGTCTCGTGTATGTGATATGGAGTGTTTTGGACTACATATAGCAGCGTGGAAGTGCCATCATTTTAAAGAGGACTGCTTTGTCCATAAGGGATACAGGAAATAGTCTACAACTTACATAATACCCTCATGTGGTTTCATGTGTGCAGCACAATTTCTATGTTTTTGATGTTACATAAGAGGCAGACCGGATTGTGTGTTAAAATTGCTGCAGTTTGAGTGCATGATATACAATAAAATGTGTGCCGGGTCAAAAATGCAGACTAACTTCAAATGTTTTGCGTGTGCAACTAATAAGTGTGTGCGTGGATTGCATGTCTTCTTTAACTAATATGAACACAAAAAAAATAAACATTTCCATTTTCTGGTGCACACATTGTAAACCTTGTAGCCAAAGGAAAGCTATAAAGGGAAGAGGACCATATGTGTTTCGTCCTGTAGGAAGAAGTAATTAAGTAGGCTTAAGTTTATATGTACACATATTTGAACAAGAGGCATTGTTCAAATATTCCATGTACTGATACAGCAGAAACATATGTTGGTTCCTCCTCGCTTCACTGAGCACCATGCTCTAGAATGGTGTATAAGCTATTGGTGTATATTCCGGGTCACATACACGGATGAGATTGCTGGAGTGGATGCTGAACAATGAAGCTCCGACTTCAAGCCTGAAGGCACAATAAATACATGGGGATGGATGACATGACTCAATAAACCATGTAGTAAGTAGCATGGTTATAACTTTGCCTTACTTTGTGTAATTATAGCTGAGCTGTTCATAATACTAATTCATCCTAATACACAGGCTTTGTAGATACATAGTGTATAACAAGTAACTATGTAATAAAATACCAATCATTAGGTGCATGTACTAATTTTGAGGTATGAGAAGGGCCTCTGTGTATACCATCTGTGGATGAGTGATTCTCTGACAGCGCTATCTGACTCATTCACTCCATAAACTAGAGTTTATTTTAGTAGCGTGGAGTGAGAGACACCTGCCAGGTTTCCTTTCTCCACAAGACTGCATTGAGATTCTGGGGCGTGGAGATTATTATTGGTGTGACCCCAATACATTAAGGCTAACATTACATCTGGAGTTGGACACTTACAGTGACGACTTTCCAGCTAATGTATTCTTCCTAGTAGGAGGTGTCAACCAGTGGTGTCAAGATGCATATCAGTTTTCTTGTATTTGCTCTCTGACAAGCCCTGCTGTGATACGCCAAGGGTCGCTAGTCCAAGATGGGCAGTGCTGAGCCACACCGTGGTTCGCAAACCCACAATAGCTACTGATTGATCGCACTGACAGTCACAAGTCCGTCCAAGACAGAAATGGATGGATAAGACTGGTAGTCACATTTGTTGTGAAATAATATGAGTGGCTCCAGTATTCAGACCTCAAAGTGCAGCCAAATACTGTACCAGTGCCCAAGAAAAAAAGCACCTTTACAGACAAGTGATGTTAAATGCCTGGAGTTAGTTCTTGTGATACGTTTATCGTCTTGGGGCAGCGCCATGGTCTCGCCATTTCCTTATTGCCTTTGAGATCTTCAGTAGGCGGACTATGAAGATATAACAAATGCTAAAACATCTCACCAAATTGTGGATCCTAAATGGAAAACTGTCACACTAAAGCGCCTCAGTAACTATCTTACGAGGGCTACAAAACCTTTAGATGAAACCTCAGTGAGGAAAGTTTGTAAATTAATTAAATAATAAAGATAATTTCAGTTGCTCTGAATGAACCAAGACTAAAAAAAAACACACTAAGAAGCCTGGAGATAATATAAAGAGAGAAAGACACATTTTCTGATATGGAGAAGATAACATTATTCAGCTAAAGCTGAGGAGAGGAGTTAGCCTAACGGCTAGGGCGGTCAACCTCGAATCTGGGGAACTGGGTTCAAGCCTCGGCAATGTTGTTGAACATCCTGGGATTCTTGGCAAAGAACGTAATCTCCGCGTGCCTAACAAAACTGAATGAGTCCTCATGTAATGCAACTGGTCCTATGTAAAGAACTCTGATACCCGATTCGGGTCAAATTTGCACTATATAAAACTCTAAAACAAAAAAACAAAGAAAAAACAAAGGTAAAGTCTCTCTACTAAATGGCTCATGAACCCGTCTACAAATCCTTGAGAGTCTAGCGGATCTGAGAACTAGCGGATCTGAGAACAGAATGTAGTAGCTTGCTGAGCTAGTTGAAATGTGTTCAGATCCTTCAGTGACAATGTAAGAAAGTTCTGCAAGGAAATGTACTTATGTACCAGTGCCAGCTGTTTACCTTATCACTGCCCCTGGAGAAATTTGTGAATTAGTGCGATTTGTTAAATGTAAACCTCATATAAGAAATAATTTGATTAGAAAAACAAGTAGAGTGTGTTACCTCTGGGGATTTGATCTTTATCAAGAACGAGACCGCACTTATCTCAATGGACACTGGGTTATCCTAGTTGAATTTAAGACCGTGTTAATCCAACTTTTATTAAAAACACTCCTCAATGCAAAGTGGTTCTTAAGTTTTCATCTCATCTCATTTAACTCCTACATTACTAACGATGATTTAACACTTTACATGACTGAAAACTAGTTGCTTCCCACCCTAGATGCTCAGTCTAACCCCTCCTCTACAACCACACTGGTGGTGATCTAAAATAATTCATACTACATCCCGGGGACAGTGCATTTTAGAATATACAGATTAAAGCTTTCACTTGATAAGCGTTTCTTACCTCCAAAGTTTTTGTAGAATATCCACTCTGAAAGAAAAAAAAAAGAGAGAGAGTTCCTGAAATCAGATATAAAATGGTGAAATATGAATCTGGATACCGAAGACATTTAATATTTAACTTACCCAGTTCTGTGTGGCTCTGTTCTGCAATGGAAACAGATGTTGTTAGAATTTTACATTAATTGTTAGTCAATTCATTTATGGATTTTCTTTGTTAATGTTATAAGATGGTACAAATGTGTTTCCTATGCATTCTCTAAATCCTTTCCTTTGAAAGGAAGGTATGGTATTGAGCAGTGCGAGGGTTTTCCCCTTCAAATTCCTCTTATCATCTCTAATATTTGACAGAGTGAAGGTGGCACATTCTGCTCTGTCCAATTCCAATGTGTTTTGTGTATTTGTTATTTGCAAGGGTATCAGGTTTCCAACTTCTAGAGACCCAATCAGGTTTTATGAAGGGTGCATCATAAATGTTTCGCCCTCTCTTTCTCGCTTTATCTTTCTCCCCAACCATCGCCAGCCCTCCCTCTTCAGAATATTTATGGCCCTGCTCACTGGAGCGCCTAGTTTCTGCCATCCCCTCCTGGCAGGGTATGGCTCCTAGCCCTGTATCCTGACACAAAATGCCACTGTGATTCCAGGACGAGGAGGACTTTGGGATCTGTGGGGCAAGACTACCTCCTTCCCTTGTTCTCAGGGGATCAAGGGTGGAGGACTAGTCTCTAATTCCATTATCCCTCTAAGCTCCAGAGACAAACTTAAGACTTGCGATCCATTATTTCTTTTGGGTGGTGTGTTTGAGATGCTGAACAAACTGGAGTTCAGCGGAAGAACCTGAGCCCTAGGACTATCTGGGAGATTGAGGTAGCCGTTTCCTCCAGGCAGTCGCATTGTGGCTTCAGAATGTGCTAGGTACGTCTGGTAGTACAGGGCTTGTGATTTTCCTATGATGCTCATCTCTATTGTTAAGAAAAGACTATTCCTAAAAAAAAAAGAAAAAAGAAAAATAGATCTCATCAACTCGCCCTTATTGCTTACTCTTCATGTGTTAAACTGCATCTGTGGTCCTAATTCTACATGAGCGCTGTTCATGTCTATACCATAGATCCTCAGTCAGGACCCAACAAGCATTGGCAAAGTCAATAGGTCGACTTATAAGTGAACAGCCTTTTTATTTTCACAAGTTCAATGTGTGGGGGCAAGGTTAATGTGAAGTGCAAGGGTAGTTTATAGCAGTGAAGGGGCAGTGCGAGAGAAGGGGAAATGTATGGGGTAAGGGTAGCGAATGGGTTGGTTGATCGAAGAGTAAGTCAATAGATGTGTCGCTGGGTAATCGACTGCATGCATGGATGAAAGGGTGAATGTCTCAACCAATGCCTACAGAAAGACATGTTTGAACATTACGGTGCTGCCTGCTCTCAATCATGGAAGAAGGGATGGGCAAATAAAGAGGGGAAGAGATGGAAAAGGCTTGAGAGAGGTCCACAGAGTTAGAGATGCACACAAAGAGAGTGAGGAAGAGCGTGTGGAACATAGGGAGACTGAAGAGTAACAGAGTGAAAACGGTGTTTGAGAGCAGATGAAATGGATAAGGCGATGAGGGAAACGTAGAAAAGACTGAGTGTGATACTAAGGAAAGGGAGTCTGTTTGAGGGACAGAGGAAAGGGACTAGGGGCTGGATGCATCAAGCATTTTTCTCCTCGCAAACGGGCCGATTCGCAGAATCGGCCCGTTTGCAATTGCAAAAAATGCTTTTGCGATGCATTAAACCCAATTTTGTAACTCAGTAACCTCTTACCGAATTGCAAAATAGGTTTGTGATTCACTATTTGGAAGGGGCGTATTTAGGGTGTTCATTCCAAATAGGGAATTCTAATGCATTTTACCACCTACTGCAAGTAGGTGGTAACCCATTCGCAAATGGGGACCCCATCCCCTTTGTGTACGTTTGTAAAAGCATTTTTAAGAGCAGGCAGTGGTCCTACAAACCACTGCCTGCTCTTAAAAAACTTAAAGGAAAAATTTTAATTTTCCTCTTCGTAAAGCATCTCGTTTCCCTTTAAAAAAAACGAGCTGCTTTACAAAAAAAAAGATAATTTCATTTAAAGCAATCACAGACATGGTGGTATGCTGACCTCAGCAGGCCACTATCCTTGTGATTTTTGCGATTCCTCGGGGGTCGTAAATTGCGACCTACCTCATTAATATTCATGAGGTAGGTCATTTGCGACCCCTTAGGAATCGCAGAAAGTGTACTACACACTTTCATGCATGCTGTTTTGTGATTCCTTAATTGCGAATCACAAAGATTCGCAATTATGGAATCGTAAAACATTTTTTTATACATCTAGCTTTAGATGCTCTAAATCAGGGGTACTCAAAATATGGCCCGGCAAGCCTTCCTGGGCGGCCCGCAGACATTGCAGACACCTGTGTTTAAAAATAAATAAATTAAATAGTGTTCGCAAATACAGCCGCAGCAGCACGGACTCAGACTCTGCTCTGTGGGGGCCCGGGGGATTCCAGTGATTGTCAGAGGGGAGCTGCAGGGGCCTAAGTGGTGAAATTCAACAAAGCCTCATTAACATGTAAATGGTCTTTTAAAGACCCATGAAGTACTTGGTGGGGCTGTGTGCGCGCGACCGGGGAAGCTGTCTCAGCCCGGGATGAGGGCTGACACACACACACACACAGGTGAGAGGACAGAGAGGGAGGGAGGGAGGGAGGGGGACACAGAGGGAGGGAGACACAGAGGGAGGGAGACGGGAGGGACAGAGAGAGGGCAGGAGGGAGACACAGAGGGAGGGAGGGAAACAGAGTGGGAGACAGGGAGGGAGACACGGAGGGAGAGAAGGAGACACGGAGGGAGAAGGGAGACACAGAGAGAGGGCAGGAGGGAGACACAGAGGGAGGGAGGGAAACAGAGTGGGAGACAGGGAGGGAGACACAGAAGGAGGGGTGAGGGAGACTACGGAGGGAGACACACCGGGAGGGAGGGAGACACACCGGGAGGGAGGGAGACACACCGGGAGGGAGGGAGACACAGAGGGAGAGAGGGGGAGGGAGGGAGAGAAAGAAAGATAGGTGTATGCCGAGTCTGGTGGCTCAGTGGACGAAGGTGTCTGCTGCAGGGACCTGTGTTCAACCTCATGGTCACAATTTTTGTTTGCTTTAGCCCCGCCCCCTCCCCCTCTGACCCCGCCCCACCGGTGCAGCCCTCAGCCACAAACCACACTGTAAATTTGGCCCCCGAGAGAAAGTTTGTGAGTCCCATGCTCTAAATAATGCACCTCATGCACTATGATAGAAACAACTTCCAGGGGGCCGGATAACATAACCAATGGCATGATTGTAAACTTGTTGGGCTAAAGTGATCGCCGCTTCTCAAGGCACCCACCACAGACAACTCACGCCCTTTCAGGAAGCAGGTAGGTTGTGCATCGCATTTACTGCTTTATAAAATATAACAAAGCAAATATTTTTAGTGAGCACTTAAATAGTTTTTTTTTTAACAAAGAATGCCCAAAGAAGAGCTAGTACAAGGCCTGATGGTGCCCCAGCAGAGATCTTTTTTAAAGTACCATGCAGGGCTAGGTAAGAGTCAAGTGAAGCTATTAAGAAGAAGAAAAATGGAACAAGGGCGGGAAAACTTCAATATAGTGATAAATAATTCGGACCTAGTGGAGTCCTGGAAAAATTGGAGTAATATTGAAAGCCCGGCAGGCCCCTCACAAAGCTATAGGAAAGAATCAGTAATAAATGATCCCCTAAGCGATGTAGAATAGGTAAGGGGGCAGCCACGGAGCACATATATGGTCTCTTGGAATATAAATGGGATGGGTACCCAAGTAGAACAGGAAGCTCTGAAAGAACTCGCAAAAAAGTGTGATATCATTTGTATACAAGAGACCTGGCTCTGTGGAGAACCCCCGGTAGTGGAAGGGTTTAAACAAATTTACCGACCAGCAGAAAAATCTACCTCTGGCCGCCCAGCCGGTGGCTTGCTGACTTTGATTTCAACATGTTTATTAACTACGGTTTTTCAGATACCCGTGACGTCTGAGTGGCTCTTGGCTTGTAGAAGACAAACATTTGCTGATAAAAAATATGAAAATATGCTGATCCTAAACGGAAGGAATATGGGCATAAATTGCTGTATTTTAAGAATTATATGGATACAGTGTAATACGTATGGAAATGATTTTATGTTCTTATTGGGAGATTTTAATCACAAACTAAACCCAAAACTGTCTGATCAGTGTTATACTGAATTTCTTGAGGCTTGTGAAGTGAAAAAAGCCGAATTTCTGGAAATTAAAATAACGACTGATGCAGCCAACCTAGGTAACTTCTTAGCGACAAAAAGTTTATTTTGTCTAAATGGGAGGATAAGTCAGGATTGTCCTGCACAGAAAACTTTTAAATATGGGACTCAAAATTGCCCAATAGATTATATTTTTATGTTGGCTTGGAATTTTGAGTTGATAAAAAATTTTAGGATTGACCCTGCGGAATGTAGTGATCATAAAATGTTAAAATTAGAGCTCGTAATCGCCCAACATTTAGCATGTGATATAGTTATCCCTCAAGAGATGGATTATCCAAAGCGGATAACCACTCGGATTAACTGAAAAATATATTGAGAGGTTAACTAGTCTGCAAAAGGTGCAATAAGGTCACTTGTGCGGCCAAAATTTACCTTGGTATGTTAAGAAAATAACTCAAGTAGTGAAAAGCATAAGTGTAGAATTAAGGTATGATGTAAGCGCCAATAAGAACAATGGAAGGTCACAAGCAAAGCGAGGAAATTGGTTTAATCAGGATTGCTTACTAAAGAAAATAGAAGTTAGGCGAGAGGAACGTAGCCTACGGAAAAAAATTGTGCAAGCCAGGGCAGAAACCCTAGTAAAAATAAAGAGGGAATATATCGCCCTAATCCATAATGCTAAAAGGACCTATAAAGAAATGTGTTGGGGCAAATTATTGGAAGCAATCGAAGCCAAGAATACACGGCAGTTCTGGAAGCTAATCCAGTCAGCAACGGGACCTTCGGTTGCTCCGATGATTTGCGTAGTGGAAGAGGGGGCGTGGCAGAATGTATATAGCAATTATACGCCCCTGGGAGCGGGACTGGAAATGAGGCATCTGGGGACTGGCGAGGCCTAGTAGAGGATCTAAAACAAGAATGTTTAACAACAAATGTCCTTAGGACAATAAAGACACTAAACCTAACTAAAGCTGCAGGCCCAGATAATTTACCAGCCCTGATATTAATTTCAAACCAGACTTGGTGGGCGGAATTCTACGCGAAAATGTTTGCCTTAATTTTAGACCAAGGGACTATGCCCCCAAACTGGAAGGGAGCCATAATAAGACCGCTACATACGAAAGGGGATGTACATGCACCGAAGAATTATAGGCTAATCAACCTATTGGATATAGGAGAAAAACATTTCTCTAAAATAATTCTTAATAATCTAAAATCTTGGGTGGAACTCAGATCTATCATTCCGGTCGAACAAGGGGGCTTCAAAGAAGGCCACTCGACAATAGAACATGGTTTTGCACTGTGGGCATTGGCCAGGAAATCGATGGAACAAAATGGCAAATTATTTTGCTGTTTCGTCGATTTCAGAGCGGCGTTTGACACAGTGAACTGAAATAGCCTTTGGGAAGTACTGGAAAACTATGGAATGCCACAGGGTATATTAAACATCTTAAAAGAATTACATAGTGGCAATTGGGCCCAGGTCATTAGAGACATAAAGGGCTCACTAACCCATAAAATTTCAGTAAAGAACGGTTTGAGACAAGGGTGCGTCTTGGCATCCTTGCTTTTTTCAATCTTCTTGGCAGACCTTCCAGCGGCCTTGGAAGTTGAAAAAAGTGCGAGCCCACGAATGAATGACAATAAAGTGTCATGTCTCTTATACGCTGATGACCTTGTGATCTTGGATCAAACTGAAATGGGCCTCCAAAGGAAACTAAATGTGTTCAATAAGTACCGTGATAAAAAGCTCTTAACAGTGAATATGGAAAAACAAAGATCCTATGTTTTGGAAAGAGGGTAAACAATTTTAATTGTTTTTTAGGACAGGATAAAGTAGACGTAGCAGGTGCATATAAATACTTAGGCCTCTGGTTTAATAGCTCATTAAAGTGGAACACCCACTTGGAGGCACAAACGGCAAAGGCTTATTCTTCGGTCTGTGGTCTGAAAAAATGTAATAAAGATTACGGTGATATGTCACACAGACTGCTTTTAAAGGCTTTTGAAGTTATGATCCCCCCACAAGTGCTTTATGGAGCAGAGGTGCTTTTCCTGAGTGGGAAAAGAGGGTGGGACCGGGAAGAAGGTAAAATTCTGAAAATGTTGCTGTCCTTACCAAATAGCTCCATGATTCAAGCCATTAGAATGGAGGTGGGATTAACATCATGGGAAGTAAAGACTCAATTGTCCTTAATAAGATTTTGGAACCGACAGGAGCCTGGTGGTGATGAGAAGGTCTCAATTTGGTGTAGAGAGGAAATTCGAGTAAGCAGCTTACGCTGGGCGCGAGACGTGAAGAAAACCCTCCAGACGGTAGCCGCTCACTTGAAATTGAGCCTCTCCCCACCATTGTTGAATATAGTCAGCACTAAAAAAATGCTTAGAGACCAAGGGCTTGAATACTCCAGATCAAAAGACGTGAACTATCTGAGGCTAAAAAAAAAATCGGTGAATTGGGTAAAGAATGAATGGGAAAAGGAAGTCCGGTTCCCATACCTGGATTTACTGCCAAGTTGATGGCTAACGCATGAAATCTTGAAGGTTCGGGTGGGCCTAAATCCATGGAAGATTGAAAGAAAAATAAGAGTGGCCCTGACCCAACCGGACGGTACTTGTAAATGTGGTCTAGGAGTAAGAAATGATATTTTACATATATTGATTGATTGTACTTGTATTTTAGCAATTCGGAAAACTTTTTCACGTCCAATATTTTTAAAATATGAGGTGACCTATCGTGCTGATGGCATTGTCCTCCTTACAGAAATGTCATTTTTGGATATTACAATTGCGTTGGGGAAATTTCTGAAAGCGACAAGAGAATATGTAATGGAGGCAGCAAAAGAGAGTTTAAAATTATAGAGTATCCCAATTTTATGCTTTATGGTTTTATAAGTGTTGTAAATGTGTAAAATGAATTGTGGTTTTAAATATTTTATCACTACGTGCGATCCATTGTTCTATGTATGGTTTATAGACTATTGTCTAAATAAACTTGGTTATCAATCAATCAAAATCACTATGATAGAAAGCCGCTTCTCTAGGCACCCACCACAGACAACTCACGCCCTTTCAGGAAGCAGGTAGGTTGTGCATCGCATTTACTGCTTTATAAAATATAACAATGCAAATATTTTTAGTGAGCACTTAAATTGTTGTTTTTTTTAACAAAGAATGCACGTAAGGGCATAATTAAGAATCAGGCCCTACATTCTCTTCTGTCTGACACTCGGATGTTATGTAGGCGCAGGAGGTAGGAGTTGTGTGATAATTATCAAACCGCTGCATTTTTCCATACTAGATTTCGGCATTTAAACGCTGGAGTAATGAAGGCGTGGGTGTAGTAACTACTTCTCCCAAATCTAGCCCTTTCAGAATAACAGACTAACAGCCTGATTCATCAAGCCGAATTGCGCTCGCAAAGGGCCAGATTCTGAGAATCTGGCCCTTTGCGAGCGCAATTTTTGCATTTGGGATTCATCATCCCAAATGCAAAAATCTGTAATTGCTAATTCGCTAAATTGCGAGAAATTACATTTAAGGAATCTCTATTTGAGATTCTTTAAATGCAATTCATCAACCATTTTTAAATTGCTAATTTGCAATTTCGGGCCGCTATTTACCGAGAGGTCAGACCTCTCGGTAAATAGCAAAAACTTAGGAAAATGCTTTTAAAAGCATTTTTCTAAGTTGCATGTTGCACACACACATGTCCTTTGGACATGTGTGTGCGCAACACCTGTTTCAATTTGCATTTAAGGGGTGCTACAGGGTGTCCTTTGGACACCCCTGGCACCCTTTAAATCGCTATCTTATTTGCGAGTAGCAAATTGCTAATCGCAAATAAGGAATACTCCCCATTCATTCCTATGGGCCTTTTGGCCCATAGGAATGATTAGGGAGTTATTCCTTATTTGCGATTAGCAATTTGCTACTCGCAAATAAGGAATGCGTAGGAATCTCTATTTATTTAGCAATTCCTACATGAATACCGTTTTGCGAGTCCTTAATAGCGATTCGCTATGAATCGCTATTAGGGGCTCGCAAAACGGCCCGTTGATGAATAAGGCTGTAAGGCACTGACTACAAGTTCATCTGTGCAGAGGGGTTGGAATAATGAATTATGAGGCAGCTCAAACATACACCCTTTTATAGAAGAAAGAGGTCTACAAAACAGGCAAACATGAAGCATTTGGTGTGGTAAATGATGATTCTGCGTATTATGCCTCATTTCTAGGTTGAAAATTTAGAATAAAAGTTATTTACCATCAAGGAAAATATCTGGCTCCATGGTATTTACATGGTGTCTTAAATACAACGCACTATTCCTCACAACTTGCAGTCAGGTCCTTCGTTGTTGCTCTCCAGTATCAAAATATTATAAAGGCCTTTCCACCTTGTGATAAACCTCTTTACACCGTAGTATACAGAAGAGAAAATCAGTCCTGAACAAGCATGTCAGCAGACTCGTCAATAACTTTCGTGGGACTTGCAAACATGATGCGCAGCCCTCACTGGTTTTCTGGCGACACTAGTGGCAGCTAAACCTGCTTTTGTGATGCATACATTGTTGTGATATATAAATACATGTAGCTGGTGCTGCATAGGACCCTAAAAAGAGCACGACTGGGGTAAATACCCCCCTTGTGACAGCCATGCACATACGTACATTGTGCGCGAGGACTGTTTGTAACTCATGGCATATCTAGGCACTAAGGGCCAGATGTACGAAAGCTTTTTACATCTCTTAATGGGCCGAATTGCAATTTCGGCCTGTTTAGGAAATACAAAACAGCCTTTTCATATGTACAAAGGCCAAAAACTAGTCACAATTGTGCAAATTGTGATCACGATATATGAAACGCAAATAGGGATCACCTATTTGCGATTCCTAAAGCACATGTACAATGCATTTCCTAAATACAAATTAGGCATTTAGGAAATGCAATTACCATTGATTCAAAAAAAGGGCTAGATGTATCAAAGGGTTTTGCCCATTCTGTGTCTATGGGGAAATGTGTTGATACATATGGCTCAAAGTCAATGATAACCATGTGCAAAATTAAAAAATGCATTAAAAAATGTATTTTTTAATGTGACATAGAGCACATATGCCCGAGGTCAGTTATGTACTTACATGTGCACTACGAATTTCAGGGTGCCTCCAGGGGGGCCTTAAGGCCAGAGGCACCCTTGGGTTTGGATTTCCTAAACTGCGATTTCCTATTAGGAATGTACATACACACAATCAACATTCCGTTATTTGTGTGAGGGAAAAGAGCAGTTAAATATTGGCTAAATCGTGCTTTGTGTTTTACTTGTCACTATTTTTGTAATATTTTCTAGCAGAGTGCTATTGCGCTCACTGTTACAATAAGTAAATGGAAATATGTGTGAGATGGAAGATGGTCTGTTCTGAGGAGCCGAGCCCAACAGAGCACCAACAGTTCTCACTGACACCCGCCGTGGTGCACTAACAAGCTTGCAGTCGGGCATCATATGTGATGCCAGAGCGGCTATAGCTGCTGCCCAGTGGTGCTGAAACAATTTTCAGAGAGGGGGTGATGCCATCCATGATACATCACTGAAGCCATAGGGATTGTGAAAAATCCAAGCGTTATACAACAAACAAGTCTGGCAATTGAGCCACAACCATTCAGGAGTGGAGCATAAGGATGTGGTTTGTATAGCTGGTGTATTTTGGAGCACACTATCGCAAATATATTACTAAAGCATGAAGTAGTAGCGCACAGTCATTTACAAACAGCCCATTTTTCATTAAAATGGCCATTACATTTGTACAGATATACAGTTTTATTGGTAAAGCTACATAGCGCCCAAACAATAATGTGTGGAAAACTGTTTTTAGTGAATATTTTTTAATTTGCACCCCACCAAGTAAAATGTCTTCATTTCTTTTGATCCTATTAAAATGCTTGTTTCCAACACACGCCGGTTTGGATACAGGATTGATTACACGAGGTTGCTGGGAATACCCGAGATATTTATGATGTTTCCATAGTGTGAAGGCCGACTGTGCCTGGTGTCAATTACCGAAATATAATAAAATGACATTGTCTCTGGAACAGTTGAGAGCGTATTAAGGAGTTTCAAAACATAAAGGTTTTTTGATATGATTGGGACTTCACAAGGCTAGAAGTGAGAACTACCAAGGCCCTGAAGAAGTCATTGGGTAAATTTCCCCTGACGAAACACGTGTTGGCGTTTGGCTGTATCAAACTTTATCAAGATTGTATTGCTGTATCCACAAGTCTTCACGAACACCTATGGATTGAGAATAAAAATAAGGATTTTCACAATTTGGATGTGCTGATATGGACAATTATTTGTGAATTGATATTATCTGTAATACTCACAGATACAGGTACTTTGTGCTCAGGGAATCTTCTTTAACTTTTTACACTTCAGAATTCAGCCATTCGATGCTGATGACGGAACCGCTCCGTCATCAGCTGCGGTGGCGCTGTGCTGATGACGGAGCGGTTCCGTCATGGCCCGGCCGCCGTGCCTGCGTGGCGCTGATTTCGCGCCTGCGCGGCGCGTTCTATTGAGCGGGCGGGGCCATGACGGAACCGCTCCGACATGAGCACAGCCCAACCGCGGCTGATGACGGAGCGGTTCCGTCACCAGCATGCGGCCGCCCCGTCCCCTTAGCGCTGCGGCGGAATAACCGCCGCAGCGATGCGGTTAAAAACGTAATTTATTTGTTCTTTCCTAAATGCGGATATACTTTGAAATATTTGTACAGTTTATTAACAGATATTTAAATGTTATGTGTTTGAAAACACAACGAAGGGCAATCCTGAGGCCCTGACTCACTGGCTGCTGACTGAGGTGGGACAGTGTTCCTCGCTCTCTTCCGGCGCGGGAGGCAGAGCCAGCCCTCAAGGTGCCCCAGAAAGGCAACACTCTTCTCCTGCAGCGCGGGACGCAACAAAGGGAAAACCCGAGGCCCTGACTCAACGGCTGCTAACTGGGGTGGTACTCGGTCCCCCAGTGTTCCTCGCTCTCTTCCGGTGCGGTAGGCGGAGCCAGCCCTCCCGACACCCAAGACATTCATCACTCTTCTCCCGCAGCACAGGACACATGCGAGTGCGCTTAGGCCAAGGGCAGGCCCGTCTGCACCTGTCAGAGGCTGGGCTGGGCCCCCCTCTTGGCATCTTGTCAGTCAGTCAATAAGCTTTATTCGGTTGAAACAAAGCAACCATAAAAGCACAGTACAAGGTCAAAATACATTAGAAAAGAAACAACACAGATAAAAATAAAATAATTACATTGAGACATCGTACATAACACATTAAATATAAAGGAGAAGCACCCCTCAATTCTCTTAGTGTAAACAATCTACTCCTAGCAGCTTTTCGGTACAAAAAGAATGCCTCCACTTCAGTTCTCCTGACGTAGACAATAGACTCACAGCAGCATTACATGTTGTATTGTTTGACTCGGACGATTTATAGTGACAAGATTAAAATCATTAAAAACAAGTAGACTTCAGAATGTGCAAAAGAGCAAAGTGCATTGATGCTTACTTTAGTATGGACCATCCCCGGGCTTAGGGTGGGCGGTTGTCATTATCATTATTAACAAACCATTCAAAAATCGGTTTAACAAGTCAGTACACCAAATCTATACCAGAGAGTAAAGCAAATCGATTATGAATGGGTATATCGTACCTACTAGATGCAGGGCCTCTGCTAACCATACTGTGGTTCTTTTCTACATTTGATCTTACAGGGGGCAGGTATGCTGTTCTAGGATAAAAGTCGCACAGTTCCCAAGTCACTATAGGGCCATCTCCCATTGGCGGCTGCCAACTTTGCAGATATGAGACGACATGGGTATCCCTAAAGTTTACTATAACCAGGTCGCCTGCTATATCCTTCGGAAGGGATCCTAACCACCCCACCCTTCTAACATTTAAGATTTTTCCATCGATGTTAGGTGGAAGGGGTCTGTTTTTGGTTAGCCAGAAAGATACCTTGTTTACCAATTCCGGTTGTCCTTCGATTTTGCCATTCCGTAGCACGCCTGAGAGGATGCACACAAATGGTGCAGCCTCCGGCGGTAGGTCTATTTGGTTAATCTTTCTTTGCATGTTGCCATAGTTGGAAGATATCCCCTCTGTGGGCGTGGATTCTTTGGTCAGCCCTACTCTGGTGGCGGGGCTCTGGACTATTGGGGGGTTTGATGTTACCTACTGAGTATTTGATGTTAATGATGTTTTTGGGGCAGCTAAGTGAATTTGGGCAGTATTACTTTGTGCAGAGGTATTGGGGACGTCTGTAGCGACTAGGGACTCTACTTGCTTATATCCTGCCATTCTTTTTATAAGTATCGCATTTGCCTTAGTTGTTTCCTCTATACTTGTGACCTTTTCCCCTATTACCTTGATTCTTTTTGCCAGCGGCGATATTAAGGATTTGACCAAAAGTTCAATCTGGACGCGTAGGTCAGATGATGTAGTGGGTTCGGGGGATTCCAGAATTGAACATACCTTAGATGTTTTTGAGGTGTTGCTAGTGCCCGAAAGGGGACTTAAATGCAATTTTTTTTTTAACTAGGCTTCCCCTATGTTTAGCACCTTTGCGCTTTCTGTTAACTAAAGGGGACTGAAGGCTAGCTATCGATTGGGTATTGTCTTTAACTAATAGTAAAGGGGGGGTACCCAGGTGGCTTACATTTAGTTGGGATGGTGTGCTAAGCTGGGGACTTGTGTTTCTCGTTACACATTTAGGAGCACCGGTTTGCTCGGTTCCCTCTTCAACATTAGTATATATAGTTTTGCAGATCTGATTTAATTCCTCCAGTAATGTAGAATTTTGAATTTGGTCTGCTGCCTCCAGAGGAGATTGGATACTAGATGTAGTTTCTATGGAAAGACTTTGTTCTGCTCTCTCCATTTCACGTTCAATTTCCGATGTTCCCCTAGTTAGATAGTTGTCCAAAGTCCCCTTCCGTGGCCCCCCTGAGAAATAATATTTTTTGAAACCCCTTTACCAGTCATAGTGTGGCTTGCTTTGAGCGTGTAGCAGTGTAGATATAACAACAACAGACACCTATGCTGGTCGGGCGCGTAGCTTAATAACCAAAAAGTAGTCCTTTAGGGTGAGCCAAAGTGTAAATAAAGGCAGTCACTGTTGAGGGTTAATTCGGTTTACCTCCTTTTTCCAGCGGATATCAGGCGAGAGTCAAATGGGGTGGCCCTGCCCAGCCTCCTTTGGCCACAGAGGGCCCGCTCTTTGCCCGGCGCCGCCCGCGCGCGTCCCGCGTTGCGGAGGAAGGCAGATGGTTTAAGCCCTTCCAGGTGTAAGTCCTTCCAGGTGTCAAGGGGGAGGGGCAAGAGGTCTGGGGAGCCCAGCAGCGTCCTGGGGCTTGTGGTTCCCCTGGCGTCCCCCACAGCAGCAGTGTCTCCTTACTCCCGATGCGGCGCGAGCAGTGTTTGTAGCCCCGTATCAGGGGGGAGGGGCAAGAGGTCTGGGGAGCCCAGCAGCGTCCTGGGGCTTGTGGTTCCCCTGGCGTCCCCCACAGAAGCAGTGTCTCCTTACTCCCGATGCATCTTGTCTCTGGAGAAGCTTGTTGTACAGTCCCTATTCCATCTATCAACCTCATTAAAGTTATACATCAAACTATAAAGATCTTCGGCAGGTAGTAATCGTATCAGAGGACCTCGATTCCGGTTAGTAAAGCACGACCACTTATTTGACATTTTCGCTTTCCTTTTGTTTTGTATCCAATCAATTGCATCCTGCAATTTGCTTCCCATTTGTTCTTTTATTTCCCTTTCTAACTAGTTGGGAGTATTGGTGGGCTCGTTTTTGGGGGTGTCCGTATTGTTCCACCATCCAAGCAACAATCTAGGCAACACCAATGGGGAAACTGACCTGTTATGGTAAATCACAGGTTTATTTATTTATTTAGAGAGTTTTTAATAGCGCTACTGGACCCGAGGGTATCAGATCGCTTCACAAGGTCGGTATACATACAAGAAATAGTTCACCGTGTGCATTAATCATGAAAGATACATAACATTACATTCACATGGATAGGAGGTAGCTATATAAGACGACATAAGCCGCGTGCAAATAATCATAGAGGATAAAAAAACATAGCTTTAAGATGAGTGAGTGGGGAGGAGAGACAAGGAGATCAAAAAGAGGATGGAGAGTGTAGACAATCGGAGAAATAGGGGGTGTTAAACAGGAGGAGAGGAGGTAAGAGGTGGAAAAGGGGTGGGGTGAGGGGATTACAGGGGAACAGGAGTGGACAGTACTTGAATCAGTGACATTAGGTGCCCCAATATGTGTTTAAAAGAAGTGATTTGAGCCTTTTTCTTTTAAGAGAGGGTAGGAGGGGTTGCAACGGAGATCTTTGGGTAGAGTTCCAAATCGTAGGGGCATTACCAGAGAATGCACAGGATTGGGCTTTTTTGCATTTGAGTTTGGGCGGGATTAGGACAAGGGAGTTAGTGCTCCTAAGGGACCTAGAGCACCCAGCTTTTTATAATTTGTCAGATATAGAAGAGGTGGTCCCTGATCTGTAAGGAGTAACTTCAAATATCTTAACAAACATTCATTGACAAAATTATTTATGGCACACTATCATTTATTCGCATAGTGGCAAAACCTTACATTGTATATTTCATTTTGTAATTTCATATTCTTAAAACATCTTAGCAGTGCCCACTGTACAGGGAAGGGGAAAGGTAGTGCAGTGTTCAGGAAGGTGTGGGTAGGTGAAGTGACAATTCAATTGTAGGTTACTTTCAACAATTGGAAATGGCTTCAAAGAGGAGCCTTGCCGGAATCAATCGGAAATCAAAAGAACATCAATACAACATCATAATATAACAAGTGTACTACATCACACTTTGATTATGTGAATAGGTTGGTAGTCGACGTTTCGACCCTCATTGTAGGGATGTTGCCCCTTACATGGTGGGTCTTCCTCAGGACAGTGAAGGGGGGGGGGGGGTGGGCAATTCCTTGTATCACGTTTGTGGGGACGTGGTGGAGTTACACTTTGTGTTCTAACGACACCGGCATTCCTGTAATAAGATAGAAGGTCCTTGGTTGATGGACAATCTGCATTCAAGCGTACCGATCTGGGCCGGGTCCTAATTCAACTCTGACTCGGTCACCACACTCCAGAGTGAATATTGGAGGTGACGGAAGCCGGGGACGATGTGCTCTGACCCGTTTCCTTAGCGACAGAGACAAATAGAGAGCAGGACTAAGGAGCTGCATTTAGCCAAAGCAGAAAACAACTGTAGGAAGTAGGGGTGTAAACAAAGAGGAGCATAAAAAATAAATAAAACAAGCATTTACAATGCAACGGTTTCGCCTTTGGAGAAGTTAGAGCTATTGGCATTGTAAATGACAACATTTGTATTTATGTGTTGGTTTTGAAAACACATAAATAAATGGCATTGGCATTACATTGCCAATAGCTTAATCTCTCACAAAGATTAGGTGTTCATCCAATCCTTGGCCTCTCTGCAAAGGCACTGAGCAAAGGTCACGTATACCGGCTGCAGTTGTTCAATGCAAACGCGTGGTTAGGGTGGCTATCTACGCAAACGTTAGTGTGCATGTTTAAGTCATATCCTTAATTAAATAGGCCCCGTTCCTTTCATGCTTCTCACTTTTTCCATCCCACTTAAAGCCCTGCGCACCGTAATGAATGACCGAGATGAACTACAGCAAAGGTCCTAGACAGCAGCCTGCTCTCCTGCGGAGAATGTCGTGCGAGGCGAGCACTCGTCTGCAGAGAGATGCTGCCACCAGGTAAAGACCCTTTCCCACTCATTATGGTCAAAACCCACCCAACGGTGCGCAACGGCACATAAACTGATAGTTTATGAGCAAATCGATAGTAATCGTTGTGTTAATCGACAAATTTGGCGAAAATCACTTAGGTGCCTAAGTTGGAAGAGGCAGTCAAGTGATTAGCTCCGTATTTCAATAAGCATAGGAGCCGCGCTGGGAGGTGAGAATGCCTAACCAATGCAGAGCTGTGATCCAAAATGGTTTCAGTGCGAGTGCACACTTAGCAACTAATGTTAATTTTGAAGCCAAAGGGTTTGTCTTTGCATACAAGGACACTGGCCTGTGTTGCCTACTGTGTCGCACCACAATCCAGGGTTAATGGAAGCACACAGAATTATGTTAATCAACTGCTACTGCAACCACTGGACAACTCCGATTTACAGGATAACCACTGAGAATGTAGATAATTCATGCAAATGTCTAAAATCCGGATACCCTGAAAAGCAGCCATGACTTCAGCCTTCCTGTACCATTGCTGGACACCAATTACTTTGCCAAGACACACACGAACACCAACTCACATCCAGGCTCCTCGCCCCCGAGAGTGCCCCTCATCCTCATCCACCGACCCCCACAAACAGACACCAGCCACGCACGCACGCACGCAGACACACAAATAGAAACCCACACCAACAACTCCTGTCACACACGCGAGTACCCAGGTATACAATTAAACAGCAGCGCCGTGCTCTGCTTTGCCCCTTTTTAGTATCAATGACAAGGATTTGCAGAATGTGGCCCACGATAGCGCGTAAAGTCAGAGGCAATTAAACGGGAATGTAAAAGCAGCGCTTGGGGAGAGGGGTGCGAGCTGTAGTGTGCTACGGGAGTGATGGGCGTATGCTAATGTCGCTCACTCGGCAGCGTCTGATATCCCTGGCCCTGTGGGCCACAGCCTTTGGTTACTTGGCATAGCCTTCTGTAACTACTGGGGCTGTTTGATCGAAGTACAGACACTGGAAGGGATCCCAACGTGACACACGGTAGCGAGAAACGACATCCAGTTCTATTTTCTTTGAATACTGGGACTTTCGTTTACCAAAAAATAGCACTATAAGTACTAAAATACAAGAAGGGAAGGTGTGTGACCCCACCTGGCATAGAACCGTATGTGTCAGGTTGTCGCTGGTTGTTGAGGTGTAGTTAGGATGTGTTTCATTTCTGACATTCTGTGTGTCTGGACTGTTGAAGAAAAAAATGTTTCAGGCTTCGGGAGGTAGACAGAGTGACACCACCACCCAGCGCCTCGGCATCCCACGTTACAAGGGAAGGGGGCTCATCGCGATGTGCTCAAAATAATCCGGACACCATCGACTGCTCAGAGTGGCGACAGTCACGTGATCTCCATGATGTCGAACTGTGTAATATTGTTGAATCTGAACTTTAACCCAAGTGATAGAAAAGCTACAATCTCGGTTCCCCCACTTCTACACATTGCGTGCTCCTGAGAACATCACGAGCTCAAAAACAAACAAATGCCGATGTGTACATGTTAGGTAAACAATGGGCACTGATGTGCCGGAAAACTTCTTTAAGCTCTAAAAAAAGAAACAATGTCCACTATCAACATAAATGTATTCTATTTCACTTATTTTGGAAAGTTCCTGATTTCTTTATCCCGAAGCTGGAAAGAGAGTACATGCTGCCTAGTGGAGTAGAGCGGGTTATGCAAACCCTGTAGTTCGAGAGCCTGAGAATCCAGTGTGGCCAACCTCCGCTGGGACTGGGAGGAGCTGTCTGCCTCTTGAACTTTAAAACGCAAATTGGGAACAGCTGTACCCTTTGCCAGGCTGGCACCGCTTCGTCTAAAAAGTGGATCCTAAGTAGGGGGCATGAGACGGAAAACGCGGGGGGGGGGGGTTGCGGGTAGTGTGGGGCTATCCTTGGTGTTGTTCGGGAGTCTCGGGACAGACATGAATCAACCCCCCGCCCCCAACCGAATGCACTACTCGTAGAGCGCAGATACACAGCTGTATTACCCAACACACTTGGGCTCACAGAGGGCAGCACGTGCCAACAGGGACCGGCAGTCTCTGTCTGCCCCCTCGGTGGCATAGGCTGGGGTGTTTCCTGGTGGATACCTCCCCGTTCCTATACTAAAGGGTCTATGACAGATGAACCAGGGGGCACTCTCTTGTCTATAGAATAGCAAGTATGGCGCCTGCTTATCCAGAAGTGTAAAGAAAAGCGCAACTGGAACCTCGGCTGGTGTTCGACCAAGCAAGATCTGGGTTTCATTGTAGATGTATACATCTGACAGGCACAATGGGAGTCAGACATATGGCCTTCCCGTGGCACTTACATCAAATGGAGAACAGCAAAACATTCTCCTTCCAAAAGCCTGTGCTGATCTGGCACTCCGAAGGAAGTGGCAGCTCTTCAGATGCAAATCTAGGCTCCCACGAGGGACAGCAAATCAGGTTGGACCTCGTTTTGGTCACAACAGAAGGCCTCAGCAATCAGCATTTTCATGGAGGGCCTGGCTTCTCAGCACCAAGCCAGCACTCTCATATTAAAATCACTGTGAAAAAACAGGAGCCTCGCCGAGTACAGACTAGCACAAGCATGCCGCCATAAAGGTGTTAGTGAAAGTATTTAACTAAAGCCACAGCATGAAAAACAGTGCTCCTTAAAAGAAGGGGCCAGCGAGTATTGAAGACAGCTGGAGTGTGCTGTGACCGCGTTTGCTTTGCTCTATCCCTTACGCTTTAAGCAAAAGTTAATTTCCCCAAAATATCTGCAGAACCATATATCTCTTCTTTTATAAGATGTCACTGCTTGAAACTAAGCTTTTATGTGACCATTTTGCATGTACTCGATCCCCCTTCCCAAAACTGAAAGGAAACGGGTATTTTATCTCTGACCCCAATAAAGATCATTCCAACATCTGAATACAAACACATAGAGAAGCGGAAACAGCTCTTGCCTGCACAAACGTGCAGATTACTTACGCCACATCCTGCTGGTGGCACTACTGGGCTCGTGAGACTACAACAAAGTAATGCCTTTTAAAACACCAAAATACATTTCGCGCTATATAGCCTTGGACACGTGGTAATACAACCCATTCATGGAGAGGATGTGGCCTAACAGCCAGAGCTGCGTATTTGGAGCTGGTGGACCAGGTTCGGATCTCGTCTGCTTAACATCCTGTAATTATGGGCAAATCACTTGTCTTCCGATGCCTACCAACCAATGAATGTGTGTCTGTAACATGATTTTAAAGCGCCCTGATACTTTCGGGACGAGTTCGCGCTATATAAAACTACCCGCAAAAAAAGGCAATCCCAGAACCGAGCCCCGCAATCAATACCTGATACCAATCTCCAATAATTTCGGTTGCAGAATCTTCCAGCAGCAGTCCGGAAAACCAAGTTGCAGAAACCAAAAAGCAATCGCCATCGCTACCCTGCCAAAAATCTCGACGGCTCTCACTTTCCCTTGTTATCACAACGTTCACCAAACATGGCTTTCCAAGTGCAGAACTTCCGGCGTGACCGGAAGTGCGTCGTAAAAAAACTCTGACCAGTCCCTATTCTAGTCCGATTGCACTTTTACAGACAAGCGTGTGTGAAAGGATGAGCAATTCTACATCTGAAACGGTAGGAAATATGAATTTGGGCATTTGGCTTTGTCTGAAGTGCTTGTTTGAGCTGCATCTGGCACCAACAAGCTTCACATGGCCTCTTTCTTCTTCTGCTTCTCCGTATTGCATTATGGGACATGTAGTTTCAGCTCTAGTACCACGTAACCAATACATATGCATGAAAAACGTCAGCGGAAAAGGTCAGATGGAAATAACAATTTTTTTAAATTTATTTTACAGAGTTTATATAGCGCGAACTTGACCCGAATCGGGTATCAGAGCGCTTTGCATGAGCACGAGTTGCATTACAACACCTCCCCGTGCACACCTATTTTCCAAACAAGTAGGTAGAAGGCACTCAGTATAATTCTTCCAGGAATTGAAAAACTGCAACAAAATCTGGCAAATATCTATATATATATATAAATACTTTTTTGTGCTTGTGCACTAGACACGTCTCACTTCACACGCGAGTGTCACATTTCTCACGCCCTCCTTCACTAATGCATGCGAGAAAAAACAAACACTACAACAAAAGAAAGCAAGGATCCCTGGCCATGTATGAAGACAGCTCCCCCGGAAAGTAAACATTTCGGCATTCTCTTCTATTATCGAGAAACGCGCACAAAATTCCACAATTCATAAGCCATGTATACACAGACAAAAGAAAATCTGGTCCGTGTGCAGCGTTCGGTGCTTCCACGCTACACAGCCCACCGCCTCTCCGACTTCGTCCTGCAAGCAACTTTTATGTGGTCACTTTAAAAAAAGATTTGGCTAACAACCTCACGCATCTTCTAGACCCCTGGGTGTAAGAATCAAATACAACAAGAAACAACGGCACAAACCTCATGGCCTCGGTAGACGCTGGCGCTGCTCGGAAAGCACAGCGTGCTGTAGGGATTCGGGGGCGTGCTCTCCCCTTCCCATTGGCTGGAAGGTAAAATTCCAGCCAATGGGAAGAGGAGAGGGCGTAACTTAAAAAAAGCCCGAGAAACGCCCCCGAATCGCGTTTTCCCCGAGAAAGCGTGATTGACAGCCTCTGTCTCCCAATGGCTAGCCTCCATTTATGGAGCTAGCCAATGAGAGACAGAGGCGGGTCATCAATCCCACATAAAACTCAAGAGGTTTTTTAGCGCATGCGCACTACGTGCGCACTTGCAGGCAAAACCTAAAAAGACAGTTCTTGCTTCGTGAAAGAGTTTAGCACCCATATCAACAACTATTTTGCCATCATCAATATGGCCTTTATGAGAGCTTTAGAAAACGCTTTTATTAAAATAAATGTATTATTCTACGCAGTTAAGCACCCAACTCATCAAAGGCTGCGAAGGCTTTAGGTGAAAGTGTGCTTTCAAATATCCTACTGTACACCAAGGACTCCAGTGACAACAATAGCACCAGCATAAAACTATATACAGAACTGTCTAATCTAAAAACATTAACAAATAAATGAATAAAAAAGGCCCTGAAAAAGAAGATGTTGACACTTAAGGTTGCCATCTGGTTTTTTAACGTTTTCAAACTGCTTGTTCATTCTATTAATAAACAAGGTCAGTTTTTGTTCATGCAGTGTCACAAAATATGTTTCCCATAATATATTTTTCTCATATGTCATGCCGGCCCACACAATGACCTTGATTTCCTCACCACTAATGTAAGACGTCTGCTAGCTATAAAATGTCCTACTTTGAATTGATTAAGCAGGGTGACACCAGAGCAGTGCCCTTGAAAAGAGTCAGAAATACCCAGTTAAAACCGGCCAGTCTCTCCATCACAGCCCAGAATTACGTGGGCAGAGATTGTGCAAGATGCTGCACACAGATCTGTCAGGTCATCCCTGCAGTGCCAATGTAAATGCTGCACTGAAAAAAGCTGTTTTCTTTTTGTAAAACAAACTGCATGAAGCAATCTCGCATTCTTTCAATAGTGGCCTACAGGTCAAGGTATACATTTTGGATTAGCTTGCGCGACACCACATTAATCTGTGTTATAAGTATTGTTTAAATAAGGTTACTAACTATATATATATATATCTTATTGTTTGAATGTATATTATTTCATATTACTTGTTTCTATAGCTTTAATCGTGCAAGATATTTCTTGTGGCGTTGGTTCTCACATACATAAGCAGAGAATTAATACGGTTTATTAAGAGCTAGAGTTCCTTTTTCCAGAATCACCTTCACTGGGCACCTGCTCGTTTCACTGTCCTTACATCATAGCCTGACTTACTTTTGTTACAATGTCACGTGTGCCCACTTTCTTCGCTTGCAGAAATCCTGCATTTTGTGTCTGAAGAACAACTTGCTTGCCTCCTGAGTGTTAAACACTACAGTTTAATTGCTTTCAGTGCTGGGGAAACTGGGGAACAGAGATTGGGGGAATTGAGGAACAGAGACGAAAGCTTTGACACTTCCTGAATGCATCCTCTACCCTCGTCTGTATGCCACTTCTTTAATGACCTTGTACAATCAGTCAATACCTTAGTTTCCGATGTAGGCTCACATTTCAGCTTCTAAACACCATAGCCCAGTAGCCCACTCTTGAACGATGCAACTGAGGACTAAAAATGATTAGATGTAAACGTGTACAGGTGCGGTCCATCATGCCTACATACCAAGATCGCCATCTTAGAATGACATACAGTGAGGCCTTCTAAGGCTCAGCCCAGCCTTTCCTTTATATACACATCAGCAACTCCATCTGGTTCTTTCTTGGGTTCAAGAACCCTAAACATGTCCAATAACTAAGTGAAGGAATATAATTGTATTCAACATATCACCTGATATGGAAAATACCAAACAAGTCGCCTCGCTGGCTCTGAGGAGAACAACATATTTACAGTATCAACACTATGCCTCATGGATAGCTGGGTTGGGATCATAAAATATTCATGAAGGTGTTATCACTCACTGCACTTGATTAACAATAATAGTAGACGCCTGTCTCTGCGGAATGAGGATGCAATCAGCTTAACAGGGAGGAATAAAAGACAGTTTTCTCACACACCACGATAGCAAGTCTGCATTAAGATAATGTCTGCACATCTACAACACTACACACGAAGTAGATGTTTTTTTTTTCACTTATGGCTCAAAAGGGGCAGAGTCGTATCAGGAACAGATATCTTGGTAGAAATGGAATGTGATTTCACCTACTTGTGGCTTTGTTATGTCCAATTAATACTGCAAGAAGTCAATTCTGTTTTGTATTTTTTCAAAACAGAATTGGCTAATAAAATATTAATTGGGCATAACAAATCATCGTCCTTCTCTTTGTGGCACACTCAGTATATTTCAATTGATACACTAAAAGCTTTAACCATCAGAAGAATGCTGCAGTCAAAATGATTGTGTTATATGTTTAAGTCCTGGTTCGTGACATGATTGCTTGAGCTCTGGGAATTTCTTTGCAACATCTTTACATGCCATCAGTTACTGTTGATAGGATCATAAATGTTCATCTCGGACCTCCCTGGAAGGTAAGACGTTGAGAACTAAGCTTCTAACCCCCATAAGCCATCCATAAATCAGCATGCATATAGTTTCACAACTGCCAGTGACTGAAATAAAAGTGCAAGTGCTCACTATGCTAGAGAGCCTGTTTGCTGCAGTGAGCAGTGGTACTCAATAAAACTATTGCACAATTCTGAGTAGTGTTGGCATTCTCCTTTGCAAAGTAAAGAAGTGCAGCTGAGTGCATTTAATGCACTGACCTTAGCACATCCCTACTCAAAAGTTAAGAGTTCTTCCCTGCAAATCACCCACCTCAGCACATCTAGAGCCCCTTGGGCTCCAGGCTAACATGCTCACCCCCACCTCACCTCTTGGCACATCTTCTGAACCCCTTGGGATCCAGCCTGGCGTGCCCGCCCCCACCTCCATTATGTACCCCACCTCACCTCGATGATCTTGATGAACCGGGGGAACACCGGGTTCCTGGTGACGGCGATGAGCGGCACATTGGGGAAGACCTCGGGGATCATGAGCGGGGCGAGGGCGGTCATGACCGGCGCGGTGTAGGGCTCACCCCCTTCCTCCCCTCCGCTGCTCTCGGCCCCTCCGTCCGTGGAGCTGAGGTGAGCCCAGGAGGTCTGCAGGTGCCTCCGCTGGGACTGGAAGGGCCCCCGGCCTCCGGGGAGCGCCCATGCCCTGCGCGGGGAGGCCAGGGGCGGAGGAGCAGGGCAGGCGGCGAGGGCACGGAGCCCCACTCTGGCCCTCGCCCTGCAGGAGCTCCAGAGCCGCAGGTAGCCGGCCATGCTGTGCGTCTGCTGTCACCGGCGGGGAGGCGGCGCACACTGCTGAGCCAACCGCCCTGCGCGCGCAGGGGACACCCAGCAGCTTCACCCATCGCCGAGGTCAAGGGATGCGCTTCAGGAATGTACACACAACACCAGAGTGCATTATCATACTTTCTAACAAGAAAACGTATCGTTTAGTATTATGAACACTCACTCAACGTGTTTGAGAAAACGAATAAAATTATTTATAAAGTTATAAAATGCACAATTTAAATCGCATGTTAGGGACATAATAAAAGGAGACTGTAGTAGTTCTCATTGTAAACTCAAATATTCAGCGTTATCTTGACTTCTTTATTTGAGGTCCTATTACAGTTAATACGAAAGTGACATTTCAAGATGGCTGCACGGCTCCTTGGAATTCAGGGGTCGTCCTAGGCACTCGCCGTTTACCTACTGTCACATACTGTTTCGAGCCGCAGAAGCTGAAGACAAATAGTGCCGCCATCTTGGAACTGTCATGCTACCTAAAGTATAAAGGACCATCTCCGTAAAATAAGTTTTCTTGGAACAAGTTACCGGCAAGGAACATTCTGGTACACAGAAGTGAGAGCATCAACAGAACACATCCAACAGGACACTTGCTGTTACAGTTTCTCTAATTTGCAATCTAAATGTTTACCAACTTATGAGTAAGTAATGGCACCCTTTTGAGTTGGCATGTCTCAGTTTTCAATTGACCAATGTTTGACGAATTAGGTTTTCGCCACTGCAAGGTGAGGAACGCCAGAAAAAAACAATAACAAGTCAGGTCCCGGGCCGGCCAGCCAATCACAGCGCGGCCCGGGAATGACGTCACGGGGGTGTCCCGGGCCGGCAGCCAATGGCAGCGCGGCCCGGGACAAAGGGGCGGGGCTTAAAAAAAGCACCAGAAACGCCCCCGAATCGCGTTTTCGAGAGAAAGCGCGATTGACAGCCTCTGCCTCCCAATGGCTAGCCTCCATTTATGGAGCTAGCCAATTGGAAACAGAGGCTGTCCTAACCTCACTACTACAAACAAAAGATTTCGACTGGGAGGGGCTTCGCCCCTCGCCAAAAGTCGAAACCTAAAAAGAGTACATGAAAGGAGTATAACACACCAAAATGTAAATTCAGAAATTAAAATTAAGAATGAAAATGATGTGAGTCACATGGAGAGGATAAACACCAACGATGTGGGGCGCATAAATAGCGTAATAAAGTATGTTAAACAATGTAGGCATAGATATATACGCAATAGAGATGGGGGTAGAGGAGTAGTGTAGATAGCGCACTAAAATACGTTAGACATTATAGGCATACATATAAAAGCAGTAAAGACGGTGGTAGAGTTGGGTAGTAGCATACAAGAGAGCATCAAATGATCGAGTAGGGTATATTCACGAGGGGTACAAGAGCAAAATAAAACACATAAATGTGTAGATGGAGACAAATTTAGGTGCAGGAAAGTCGTAAATAACGGAATAGAAAACAGGGGATCAAGGGAGCAGGCATACATTTATACGCAAAATAAGTGGGGTAAATGTCAGGAACTGAAAGGCATAAGGTAGGGCACGTCAATTAAGGTAGGGCACGTCAATAAATGCAGGTTATTCGACCTTTCTTGTGCTTAACATTGAGTTGTGGCCAAGTCTTATGTTCTGACTTGCCAAATGAGTTGAGAACATTAGGATGTACAGGACAACAAAACAAAAAGGTTAGGGACTACCAGTGGGATTGAAATCAGGGCTTCATTTAAAGATGGCCACCAAGTGTTAGAGAGTGGAGCACTTCCTTTTTCTATTTCACTGCGAGGCAAGGGGGGTGTTGTCACCACATTAGGAGTATGAGGGCAAAATGCAGGCCAAAAAGTTTCCTCATGTCAAGGATCCACAAAATGGGTGACCAGAGATTCGATACTTCGCCGGGATCCACCATTCATCCATGAGTAGAGCTGCGAGAGGAATATCAGACCGCCTCAAGGACTGGCATTCCAAACCATAGGACCACAGCACCGAGGCAGAGCAGATCGCCAGGTACTCGCCTCCTCCATACCCCAACCTCAATTGACAGGATGTTACAGAGGGCCAAAGGTGTAGTAGCCACAGAAATAGAGATCACGTAAAGACGCTTATTCCCCCCCCCCCACACTGCACTAGTTACCTCAGTTAGGGTAACCGCTCCCCTGCTACCTCCACAAGTTGTATACAATGAGAAAGGAGCGGCACCTAAAGAAGCCACACGAAAGGGGTGTGTGGTAACTTGTAGATCCAAGAATGGAGAGCATACAAAAGCGACCAGGGTGGGGAAAAAAAAAAAAAAAAGAAATTCAACGATGGTAACTTGGGATGTACTGACAGTACACAAACGGACATGGAATACCCAGTTTGGGTGGCGAACCCGATAACGGACCTACAGAGATAGTTTAGAAACTTTTGTGAGGGAAGAGCTTGTTCCTCTGGTTGAACGTATAAACTGGCGACACTGTGGGAAAGCAGGGTTACAAACAATAGTGAAAGCCACACCCTAACCATAGCGAGGGGAAATGAAATCAGTTGCCAGACACACAAATTTAGTATGACAACCATAGACAGGCAAGCTCCTCTGTATCTTCAAGACCCCACCACCATCTCGGGCTCTGGGAGTGCTAATTGTGAGTCTAGGAGCAACAAACCAGCACAACCCAAAAGGGGAATAAACAAAAACAGCTTGCACACATATGGGCCTACGTTGAGCAGAGAAGGGGTGAGGGGGCGTAGAGGGAAGGGACGAAAGTGACAGTCTTCCTATCATAAATCTACCTCCCGCCTCATCTCCGTATGCATTTATCCTGACAGTTGTACCTGAAATTAAAAGCGGTCAGAGCGAAACCCAACATGATTTGAGGAATAAATGTTTATTTTGGTTGGCGAAGCAGACAGCTCGCCCACACGAGGTGCAGGGGAAATCCTCATGGTCCGCAGAGTCAGTTGGGTGGGCAATAGACAAAAAGATAAGCAAGGGGATTGTGTAGTTATTAATTTTAAAAATCCCTTTACCATCTGCAGACTTTTAGGTAAGGATCATTGTAGTCAGGACTTAGCCACAGTGATTAGGCCCTTTGCATTGGGTTATTTTTATACACCTGGTCAAATGCCACCTAGGGCTCATAATAGCTCCGAGTCAGGCATGTGGTCTAAAAATCAAGGGTTCTCAGGCCAATGGCATCAACCTCCTGGAGCCTTGCTATTTAAAATACCTGTAGCCAATGGATTTGGGGTTCTGGAAGAAGTAAATTGACAAACAATGATACAAAACCCAACCCAGGTGACTAATAGCCCAAGGGTTACCAGGGAGACAGAAGTGCACAGCAGTGGCCAGTGTAGCCCGATTACCCACTATGGGTCAGGGGTAGAAGCAGTAAAGAAGCAACCTGAAGCAAATCAGAAGGCAGAGGGCAGCGAAGGTGTACTGGAAGAGCCTTTGGTCATGTATCTGTTACAAGCTGGTAATACATTGGACCCTTTTATATGCTCCCCTGCAACATGAGTCCTGTCCAGTGTATAAAGGACATCAGTAGACCCAAGACAATACTACACTGCATGGAGGAGCCCCACTAAGGCCGGCATAGAAGCACCCTTGTGCCCACATGAGGGAAATTCATCCCCCCAAAACCCACACTTATGCAGCCAATCAAGAAAAATGTGAGAAATTAAATAAGTTGTCGGTTCTATCCTGGAATGTTGCTGGCCTGAAAAGTAAGTTGAACTGCCCGATTGGGGGCTTTTTGTGGTCCATTATGACGTATGTATGTTCCAGAAAACATGCGCACTGGAAGATGATTGCTGATGGGGTTTGCGTCATTCGATGTACCTGCCACTTTGCCTTTGCGTATGGGTGGGTACACACTTGGGTTGGACAGTTGAGCAGCTGAAGTCTCCTAGCAATGATATCCAGTGTATATTACTCACCTTCTCTTCAAAGATTATAATTGCTTTCATTAATGTCTACTCTTGGTCTGTAACTGGGTCTCTTTATTCCCACAATCACCAAAAACATGTGGTTGGTTGTAGGTGGGGATATTAATTGCCAATTTGAGCCCCTCATTGATCCTAATGATGTAATCTTTTGTGAAGAAGACTTGTGCTGGGCAATCTCTGATCCACAAATTTTGCTAATCAAGGCATGGTCCCCCGCTGGCACTCCAGATAAATTCCCTCACACCAGGAGCCAGATGTACGACAATTCGAAATTGTGACTCGCAAATTACAAGTCGCAATTCGCGAGTTGCAATTTCCAAAGTACAACAGTGTCTGAGACACTGTTAGCGATTCCCAATGGGGTGACAAATTGCATGGCTCATGCATAATAATGAGGCTGTCGCAATTTGCAACCTCATTGGGAATGGCTGGCACTTCCAGTGATGTTGGCCTGCCGGAATCAGCAGACCTCAATGTCTGGGACTGCTTTTAAATACAGCAGTTTTACATTTTTTGTAATGCAGCCTGTTTTCCTTAAAGGCAAACGGGCTGCATTTAAAATTAAAAAAATGATTTCCCCCCCCCATTTTTTAAGGGCAAGTAGTGGTCCTTGGCACCACTGCCTGCTCTGAATTTTTTTTTGCACACCCATTCACAAAGGGGAAGGGGTACTGTGGGGACTCCTTCCCGTTTACGAATGGTTTACCATCCAAGTGTTTTGCGACCGCAATTGCGGTTGAAAAACATTCTTACATGGGGTTCAGACTCGCTATTATGAAGGGACGCCCTTGGAACGCCCCTTCCTAATAGCGAGTCACTAACCCTATTTTGCGAGTAGCTTTTTAATTAGCGACTCACAAAACAGGGATAGTACATGGGCCATAGGTTTTTTGCATGCGCAGACGGGTCTAAACCACATTTGCGCATGCAAAAAAACATTGTACATCTAGCCCTAAATCACTCCCTAAGTGCTTGTAATGGCTGCACAAAATCTGACACACCAGGCAAGTTAACATGCAACAGAGTTGGCCAATCCTCCCTGTTAGACTACATCTTAGTGAAAACCAGGATATTGCAGAGGGTTGTCGATTTTGCTGTTTATGGAACTTGAGCTACCAGACTTGAGGAATCATTTGGCTCCCAGTCCTCCACCAGATGATAGACTAACACTTTCCAATAATAGGAGAAGAATACCGTCGGCGGTAATCCAACAGTCCCCTGAAAAGCTGGCCTCCCTATACTCAACCATCATCCCGCCCCTAATGGAAATGGGAAACATTACAATTCTAGATGGCATTTTATCCCCGTAAACAGAGTTGCAGAGCTCCCTATATCATTGACATCTAAACTGGTTGAAATATTCTTTCTAAAAGTATCTTTTCAGGGAAAAAAAGGCTAATTGATCTTGGTTCGATGGTAGCTATCAGGGGGCTACGCAGGCTTTGATAGATGCCATCAAATCCAAGGATAGGTGCCAAATTAAGCAAAAGAGGGGAGTGTATTGAGATAGCATCAACCGAGCAAAAAAGAAATTGGAACTGGATTAATGGGATGCCTTAAAAACTACCCAATCAAATAAAGATCTGAAGGCATTCTGGAGCATAGTCAGTACAGGCTGTAGTAAAGGGAAGCCAGCCATAGAGACAAATATAGCGGCAGACACATGGAATATACATTTCCAGGCTTTATACACCACCATGGAAGCAAAGGGTCCCAGTGTAGAACCAGCAATATGCTCCTTAACCACATGCGTGCGGCTAATTTTCCCGCTGTGCGCTAAAGAATTCAAAACCCCGCGGTTCATGACGCGTGCAAAAGGTGTACTTCATGACGAGCTGAGCTCGTCATGAGCGTGCAAGGGGTTAAAGATTACTTACAAAGAAGTCCCCGAGATAGCCCTGACCGAAATAGCAAATGCCATAAGCAAGATATCCCCCGGCAAAGCTCCAGGGCTTGATAAGATACCAGGGGACCTTTTTCAGGTAGAACCTAAAATATGGGGACCCTATCTATGGGTGTTATTTAATGCTATCCTGCAGTGAATGGCGATCCCTGCAACCTGGGCCGGTGCAGAAATCCTCCCTGTATTCAAAAAGGGTTCTCCCCTTTTGTCCACCAACTACAGACCCATCAGTGTGGTTGATGTTACCCAGAAAATATTTGCATGGGTACTATTTGATCTTCTCCAGGTATGGATGGATGATCATGAAACCCTGAATCTGTACCAAGCCAGCTTTAGGAAAAACATCTCCACCATTGACCAAATATATAGACTCCAACTTTTATATTGGAAAACTGTGACATCAGAGGGTGGCAGTCTCTATCTGATATTTGTGAACATAAAAATGGCTTTTGATCTGGTACCCAGGGACAAACTATGGGTTGTACTTAGTGACTTGAGGGTTCCTAACTTTCTTTGGCTTATGCTTATGAGATTGCATGAAGGCAACTAAGCGCAAATTAGGTATGGGAAACATGGTGATCTTACCTCTCCGCTACCAGTTAATAGAGGAGTAAGACAGGGGTGTGAGCTTGCACCTACCCTGTTTTGCTTATTCATCAACGCACTGGTCAATCAACTCATCGAGGTAAAGGATAATGATGCCCCGAAGCTAGCACACAGATAAGTGCCAGCAATGATGCTTGATGACAACACTTTTTTGCTTTCGAAGTCACCCATGGGCACCCACATGATTCTCAATAGTTTTGATGTCTTCTGTAAAAACAGGGGCCTGGAGATGAACACGCAGAAGACGAAATTCATGGTATTCAATCCAGCCAGTACGACACATTCTAATACCTATTTGAATGGCATCATGCTTGAGAGGGTATCAGTATTTGACAACGTAGGTGTTAACCTAACTGAAAATCAGGAAAGGGGGCCACAAATGGCTAAAGCAAGTCTTAAGCTAGCACAGACAACAGGGGCGGGGGTGGGGGGTTGGCAAAGCCATATAGGAATTCTTTCAACAAACCAGCTGGGCCAATAGTAGAGATTTATAAAGTGCAGGTTTTCTAATTCCAAGAAGAAAAAGCGTAAGTCTACTTGGAATTAGAAAATCAAATCATTATATAGAAGAAAAGCGTTTTACAACTGCTACAATGAAGTTGTTTAATTTCTAATATTTGCACTTCTTGTATCTTTGTTGATATACTTTTAGTACCCTATTTTTGATATATGATATATATAAAATATAACTTTTGACATACACCCGTGTTCTTTATGCTTGGATCACTTAATGTGACTGTTACAAATTGATCTAATAACTAAAAGTGTTTAATTGATTTATAGACCGCTATTCATTTGGGTCTAAGATTAAATTTATTATAAAATATCCAATAACTTTTCTACATGACAATCCCTTGAAGGTACTTTTTACCCTTTCATTTGTTTGCCCAAACCCTCAAGGGTATATTGGGTTGCTCACTGTGTTCTATATCATGGGGTCATTAGAGCACACACACTTACTCTCGATGCGTCGCGTTTCCAGCTCCCAGCGACACACAAATGTCTGTAGATAGAATTCCCAGCAAGGAAATTCACAGGGGGAGCTGGAGGTGAAGTCTTTTGGCCCTGAGACTTCAGCAGGAGGCAAGCACAGTTCAAGCCCTTGGAGAATATTCTGTAGATGATGAAAGTCCTTAAAAAGTTCCTTCTCCTTTCCCTTGGCAATGAAGCAACCACTGCAGGCCAACCCATCAAACCAGCACACTGGCAGAGGGGCAGTCCAAACTCCTGCAGCTTCCTTGGTTCTTCTCCTTGGCAGAAAGGTTTCTTGTTCCAGAAGTGATCTAATTTCTTGATATCAGGGTCCCAATATTTATACCCCAAAATCCTTTGTTCTCTGATGGCAGAGAGGCCTCTGCCTAGTCCAAACCAGTTCCTAGGCACTTTGTTTACATGACTCTTCTTCCTTTCACTGTGCAGGGCAGGGAAATCAGCTGCCCCACAGGAGGTGAAGCCAGCACAGGGGAGGGAAGATACAGCTCTGGAGCATTTTGTTGACAAGATTTCTTCTCTCCTTTCACAGTGTAGGGCAGAGACATCAGACAAGCCACAGGAGGTGGAGCCAGCATTGTAGAGGGAAGGCCCAGCCCTATTCAGGTCCCAGGTGCAACTCCTCCCTCCCATCTAGATGCAGATCTCTCTATTCACCACCGGGCTGCCCCAGCTTGTCTCCTGGAATTCCCCAGCCCTGTCACTCACAAACCCAGACAAGGAATACACAACCTAGCAGAGGCAGGCCTAGACAGTTAGGCAAGAAAACTCCTACTTTCTAAAAGTGGTATTTTCAAACACAGGATATTAAGACCAACTTTACTAAAAGATGTATTTTATTATTCTGAGTTCAGGCATATTTAAATTTGAATTTCTACCGTGTTCCCCGAGTCAGTTAGGATTATAAGAATGTAATAATCTAACTGCCCATTCTAACCTATGAGAACAGGTAGCCTTCAATAGTGAAAAACGAAAATGGCTGTAATCCACTATTAGTACATGCTACACACATCAGAGCATGTGCTACCTTATACTTACAATGCACCCTGCCCTTGGGCCTACCATAGGGGTGTCTAATATGAAGCAATGGGAAGGTTTAGGGACTGGCAAGTGGGAGCACTTGGCCAAGTCGACATGGAAGTGCTAGACTGCACATAGGCCTTGCAATGGCAGGCCTGAGACACACTTTACAAGCTGCTTCTGTGGGTGGCAAAACCAGTGCTGCAAGCCCACCAGCAGCATTTGATTTACAAGCCCTGGGCACACATGGTGCACTGTACTAGGGGCCGACAGTAAATCAAATAACCCAATCATGGGATGGAATCAAATTAGTACATCAATTTAACATAGGGAGCACTTGCACTGTGGCACTGATTAGGAGTGGCACAGTGCCCAAAACATATAACCGGCAAAAACATATCAAAACAGAGGAGGCAATCCGTCAAAAATGGAAGGGAGACTCATGCCAATGATGTCAGGTCTAACACGTGTCCCCTCCAGCTGAAATGGGGGGAGAACTACCCTTCCCCTTGGGAGTTCTCTTCACTAAGGCGGAAAAATCTGGACAGACCATCAGCGTTGGCGTGTTCTGCAGCAGGGCGGTGTTCCATCGTAAAGTCCATTCCCTGTAGGGAAATGGACCACCTCAACAACTTTGGGTTCTCACCCCTCATCTGCATCAGCCATCTGAGGGGCCTGTGGTCGGTCTGAACCCAGAAGTGAGCCCCAAACAAGTATGGTCTCAACTTCTTCAGTTTCCAGACCACAGCAAATGCCTCACGCTCAATTGCACTCCACCTCTGTTCCCGTGGAAGTAACTTTCTACTGAGGAAGGCTACAGGTTGGTCAAAGCCCTCTTCATTAATCTGTGATAGAACAGCCCCCACACCATGCTCTGAAGCGTCTGTCTGTACAATGAATTCTTTTGAGAAGTTGCGCGCCTGATTCACGTCTTCAGGGCGTCAAAAGCCTTCTGACAGGTGTCAGTCCAGTTTACTTTCTTGAGGCTGCTTCCTGGAAGTCAGCTCAGTCAAGGGTGCAACAATGTTGCCATACCCTTTGACAAACCTCCTGTAGTACCCCGTGAGTCCTAAAAAGGCTCTCACCTGCGTCTGGGTCTTTGGGGGTCCCATGCCAGGATGGTATCAATCTTGGGTTGTAGGGGCGCCACCTGGCCGCTTCCCACCTGGTGACCCAAGTACACCACGGAACCCTGCCCGATCTGGCACTTACTCGCCTTGATCGTGAGGCCTGCCTTGCGCAGTGCCATCAACACTTCCCAGAGGTGGCGCAGATGTTCTTCCCAACTGGCGCTGAACACTGCAATGTCATCCACGTAGGTGGCACTGAAATCCTCCAGTCCAGCCAACACCTGGTTGACCAAAACATATAACCAGCACAAACATATCAAAACACAGGATGCAATCCATCAACAATGGAAGGGAGACTCACACCAATGATGTCAGGTCTAACAAGGATGCTAGTGAATTGCTTTTTCATTGGGTTTGTTGCAAGGTTGTAGAGGTGGTGTGGGCAGGGGGCAGTGGGCGACCCGGGTTGGGTATAGAGTTCTTTTTTGGGAGAGGTGGTTGGTGTTCTCTGCGGCTGTTAAGTTGGAGAATTCTTTGACTATGTTGAAGAGCTCCTTTGTGTGAATGGCTGCGGAGTCGATGTGGGTGGTGATGGATGCTTTCTTGGCTTCTTTTATGTGCAGGTGATAGGTGCGGAGGGTTGTTTTGTGAACTGCTCTGTTGGCAGGGTTCTTCATGGCACACCACTGTTTCTCCAGTTGGTTGCAGTTGCGCTCGGTGATGCTGAGTTCTGGGGATTACCAGCTGGCATGTTTGGGGATGTTGTTGGGTTTAGTAGATTTCAATGGGGCAATGCTGTCGGCGCTGTTGGTGATCCAGGCAGCGAACTTCTGGATGGCCTGGATGAGGTCTGTTGAGGCCTCGGGTTGGTGAGGGCCTGTGAACAGTGGGTTTTGGTGACCTTGCTCCAGCTGCAGTGGAAGGAGTTCTGGAGACAGGTGATGGTGTGCTGGGCGTTTGTGATGGAGAAGTGTACAATGGTGTGATCAGTCAGGAGAGTTCTGTGGTATAGCTGAATTGGATTCTGTCGCTGGAGGTGAAAATGGGGTTGAATGTGTGTCTGGCTTTGTGCGTGGGTTCGGTGACCAGTTGGGTGAGTTTGATGTTGTTGAGGCTCGTTGATGTGGACATTGAGGTCACCGAGTAGGACGTGGGGGTGAGAGTTGATTGCTAGAGGTGCTATGAGTTGGGGATGGCATCGGAGAATGTTGCTCGGGATCCTGGTGTCTGTATGAGAGGGTGCCTCTTATTGTGGTCATAGCGTCGGTTTGTAGTAGTATAATGAGGTGTTCCATGAGCGCTATGAGGGTCGTCGTTGGTGATGGTGCATTTAATGGTTTCCTTGATGATGATAGCGATGCCTCCACCTTGTTTGCTGGCTCGGTCACGATGTATCATCTTGTACCATTCGGGAGAGTTGGTGGTGATGTCAGGCTTTGAGGAGGGTTTGAGCTGAGTTTGAGTCAAGTTTTGGTGATGAAGGAAATGCCCGTGGAGAGGGTGACAATGGTGTCCCAGATTTCGATGGCATTTTCAGAGTGAGCGGGCATTGAACAGGATACACTGGAGCAGTTGCGAGGTGTTCTTCGTCCTGTGGGAAGGAATGGTGCAGGATCGTTCATAGGTTGTGGTGCAGGAGAAGTAGCAATATCGGCAGGTGAAGGGTCTTTTGGTGGATCGTAGGAGGAGTATGCCAGCTGCTTTGGTTTGGAATGGCATGCTGAGCAAAAAAGCCAATGGATTTAACCCATTTCTGAGACTGGGTGTGAATGTTTGATTTGTTCGGCATTACGCCATCTCCTGTTCTTTTTCCGTGTGTTGCCCTAAGTGGGAAGGGTATACCCAGACATTGGTACCGTGCTCGTTATACCCCTGGATTCAAGCTAGCCTGGCTGGTGACACCCAAAAACCAGTCCCAGGATGTTCGTTTCTGATCAACGAAGGACCAAGCTTCGCAGTTTGGGCTGGACTGTTCCCTTGGGGAGCAGGGTCAAGACCAATTTGCCTATGGCTGGCCCAAACTGGAATGGCATGGCGAGCAAAAAAATCACTGGATTTAACCCAGATCTGTCACGGGAGGGAGGGGGAGGAGTGATTTGTTCAGCATTGCATCCATCATCTGTTATTTTTGAATTTGTTGACCTAAATGGGGTATACTCAGATGTGGCTCACATGCTCACTGTGCCACTGGATGATTCAAGCTAGCCTGTCTGACATCCTGAAGCTCGTTTCTGGTCTAGGGAGGACCTGGCTTGGCCGTTCGGGCTGAACTGTTCTCATGGGGAGCAGCGTCAAGAGTGATTTGCATATGGCTGGGTCCAAACAGGAATGGTGAGCAAAACAAATGCTGGATTTAACCCAGATCTATAATGTGGTGTGCCCAGCCCCCCTCTGTCCAGGAAAAATATAATTTATGCCAAGTCACTCTACCTAACCAAACTCCATATCAGATCAGATAAGACGCTATTCAGATCGTTGAAGAATCTCCCACGCAGGATCACTAGAAGGTCAGAGAAGTAACCTAGGCAACACCAACATCTTGGCAATCACCACACTCCTCATGGAGTAGGAAGGGAGAATTGTCTCAAAGAGTGGGTACGCCTTTTATCACAAGCCCAAGTTACCCTGAAGCCGATTCTCCTCAGCATAGGAAACATGGACTTTCAGTTTTTTAAGGTGTTATATTGCCATTCAGGGCCTATTTCCAGCTGTCAGTCCAGGTCATCCACTGGTACCCACCGAAGTTAAAACATGCATCATTTCGACCAGTTTAGTTTTAGCCCAGAGATCGTGCAACATCTCCACCACATGGTGTAGATGAATCTGTGCATCCCTTAAATAGACCAGTGTGTCATCTGCATATAGTGAGATTTCCCTCACAGGTGCCACAACTCAAAATCCTCCACTTGGGGGGACCCTATGTCTGAAGAGGCCAGCAAGAGCCTCCATTGACAGGACAAAAATTAACAAAGAGAGGTGAAACCCCTGTCTGGCACCCCTGCCTAAATTGAACTGGTCAGAGATGTGATGTACAGTGCAGACTCTGACCTTGGGGTTGGAATAAAGTAGACTGATCCATTGCCTTATATCTAGCCCCAATCCCTTTTTGTCAAGCATCTTTGGTGGATAAGGACACAACAGGGTGTCAAAGGTGTTTTCAAAGTCTAAAAAAATTGCTGTGTAAGGAGAACTTTCTCTCGGGGTCTCTGCCATAAGACAAAATAATCTCCTCTGGTTTAAATAGGCATTCCTGCCACAGATGAAGCAAGTTTGGTCTGGGTGGACCAGAGTGGCATTAATCGAAGTCTGTTGACTGTCGCCTTTCCAAGAATTTTACAGTCTGTATTGAGAAGGGACAGGGGCCTATAGAAAGTGCCTCCCTCATAGTGGCAGGGAGGACTCCGACCTCTTTAGCATTGTTAAACGGCAGAAGGAGTTTTTATAAGTGTTGTAAAACGCCAAAGGGAGTCAACATGATTCTGGGGTTTTGTTATGTGCCATTTGGTTTATTGCAGTAAACAACAATGGGGTAACCTGTGTCCCTCAGAACCTGGGTATGAATATACAAAAACAACAATGGTTCTGTCGGGCATGAGCACTATTTCTTTTAGAAAGATTAATTATTTGTACGCTATTTCTTCTATAACCAAATTAATGCTATACACAGAATTTTGAAACAACGGAACACATAGCAAAACAAGGATGCAAGTTGATGAGTGTACTGGTATTTATATAAAGTAAAGCATTTATATATACTTGCAAGTTATGAACAAGGCTGTCAAGACAAGGTGAAATCTATAATTTACGATGGGTCTTTGAGGCTACTTATTTTGGATGAGTTTTGTCCCCCATGTTTTAGCATTCATTTGCTTGCCCTGGCTGGCACATCATTTGGAACACACTTTGATTCAACTTTCCTTATCCATCGGCTGTCCCTTCCAACTCCCCCGCTCTTGTTCTGATGAAGACCCGCCATGAAGTCTTAATTAAGCCTTGACAGGGTTAAAACGTCGACGATCCCACACGGTTCAGATCTATCAAGTCGCTGGCTGCAAATAAATGAATAATTTGTATATTCACTAGAGTCATTGTTTGACCATAATCATTCTCTTCCCTTGTACATATTGTATATTTAATCACCTTGTACAAATCATATGCACAGTATTCTATCACTGAGCACCAAATGTCATGCTAGTACACATCACTTTAGATTTCACCTTGTCTTGACAGCCTTGTTCATAACTTGCACATATATATATATATATATACATATATATATATACATATATATATATACATATATATATATATATATATATTTCAGAGTTGTGCTCCTGAGGCGGAAAGCCGGGAGCGAGGCATTTTTTTTTTTACACTTTGAGTGTCACAGATTGAATTGTGTTTTAAACTTTAAACTGTCACAGAATACTTGTGTAGTTTTTAAAATTTCACTCACTTGTTGCTAGCAAGCAGTCACAGCGTAGCAGCGCTCCCTCGCCACGAGCGGAGGCCACGCCCCCTGCTTAGGCCACACCCCCAAACCGACTCCTCCCCCACCTGATACGGTACAAATTATGTGCATATCTCGGTCGCGCAGTGGGCGAGCGCAGCGGGCACGCCGTTTGCACGCCGAAGGCGCGCCTAAGGCAAGCCCGTCTGCGCCCGTCCGCGACCAGAACGCGGCCGGGGCCGGACACGCTGACGGTGAGAGCGCTCAAATAGATAGAATTGTCTGGTCGAGGGATAACCTATGGTCTCTCAATACTTTGGCGGAAACCTGTGCACACTGCATCGATCTTGGGTCCTCCACTCTCCCTTATACCTGTAGGACATGTGGGCTACAACTAGGCATACCGGCCAGTACAAAGGCTGGAGGATCTACTAAATCCAAGCCACCAATCAGTAAAAAACCTTAGCGCGGGACTTGTGAACTGTAGATCCCTTGCAAAGCATGCAGATGATATATGGCTGCTGTTGGAAGGTCACCAATGGGACATATTGTTTCTAACAGAAACCTGGCTTAACGATGATAACATGACTGCCATTGCACTGGCTATCCCCTCTGGATATAACATTTGTTTCTCCAATCGACTAGGTGATAAAAGAGGGGGGGGAGTGGCAGTTATATTTAAAGAACAGCTCACACTCACCTCCTCCGCCCCCATATACACCCAGGGTCTAGAGGGACTACACTTCTGCTTCCAGGTGGGATCTCAGCTATCCCTAGCAGGACTAGTTATCTACAGGCCTCCGGGGGGGAAAGAATCCAACCTCACTACTCTGATGGATATGATCATACAAAGCTCCCTCCTTAACCCTCAGTTTCTTGTTATCGGAGACTTCAACGTTCACATGGACAGGGCAGATCGTCCTTCGGCAGATATACTGAGATCTACATTGATCTCAGCTAACCTCAGACTCGTTAATAAGGCCCCCACACACAGAGCGGGCCACACGCTTGACCTAATAATAACCAACATTCCAAACGTGTCGGCAAATATACCGCTACCTCTAATTTGGTCAGATCATTTTCTGATACCATTCCTAATCAAAGTAACAGTTGATAAACCGGCGCCAAGCAAGTGCTCTTTTATGAAAAGACAATGGAGCAAACTAGTCCCCGATATCATGGGTCCAGTTCTTGCCCAGAACCCTCCGACCCTCACCTCCAATGTGGAGACGGATGCTCGACTACTCAATGACTGGATTGGCAATATGGTAACATATATTGCCCCGGCGACGGCCGCTACATCTAAACGAGACTCTCCATCTGCTCCCTGGTTCTCTCAGGAGCTTAGACTACAAAAATCAGATTGCAAAAAACTGGAGCGCTTATGGAGGAAAAACTACGAACCTCTACAGAAGACTTACTATAAGGAAGCATCCAAAAAATTGCATAGAGCTATTAGAAAAGCAAAAAAACAGTTCTATGCGAACTCTATTCAGCAAGCTGAACACCCAAGTAGGGAAACTTTCAAAATAGTACAGTCTTTCTTTAAACCTATGAGTGTTGAGAGGGATGTCCTCCCATCGGTCTCATTCTGTAATAGCATCTCTGACTTCTTTGACTCTAAAATAAAGAAAGTCTATGAGTCCTTTGGCCCAGAGAAGATCACGGAAAAAAACGATCTAGCTGGCACTACATCGGACCGCGCTATCTTGACACAATTTGCTCCGATAGACCTGAGCACAGTTAAGCTAGAACTCAGCCGATGCAAATAGGGCTCGCCGGACGACCCATGCCCTCCCAAACTTTGTAGTCGCATAGCCGACTTCGTGGCCCCCACTATTCAGCATATATGGAATTCATCCATCTCTTCGGGGACATTCCCGAATATCTGGAAACATGCTACTTTACTCCCCTTAAAGAAAAAACCAAATGGAGACCCCCAAGGACCTCAACAATCTTCGCCCGATCTCCCTCCTGGCAGCACCAGGCAAAATGCTTGAGAAAGTTATCCAGCGCCAATTGAATCAATTTATTGAGCAAAACAAAATATTACACAAGACACAATCAGGCTTTAGACCCGGCTTTAGCACTGAAACAGCACTAATTGAGGTGGCCGAGTCAGTGAGGTAGTCGATGGATTCGGGAGACTCAGCTATATTGGTGTTCCTGGATCTGTTGGCCGCCTTTGATACGGTCGACCACAATATTCTGCTGCTGCGACTGGCGAAGCTAGGCATCCAGAGCCAGGCTCTGGAGTGGATACAATCATACCTGACTCAAAGGACTCAGAAGGTGGCTCTAAAGAATGTCTCCTCTTCAAAAGCCCTCAGCTGTGGTGTCCCCCAGGGTTCGGCCTTGAGCCCACTCCTATTTAATGTTTACCTTGCTCCACTCTTCACACTAATTGCCAACTGGGGGATCAAGGCAATTTCATACGCCGATGACACCCAGCTGGTGTTTCCATATTCAGAGGTATCAGAGACATCCTTTCTGAGTCTCAAGGGGTGCCTACAAGACGTGGCCTGCTGGATGAACACCAATAAACTAAAACTCAATGCCAGCAAGACAGAGGTGATCTTTTTCGGAAAAAGCCCCCCTCCACCATCTAAACTATGGTGGCCGGCAGAGATGGGACACGCCCCCTCGCCCAGCCACTCAGCAAGAAATCTTGGAGTCCGGTGGGACGACAAGCTGTCCTTTACTTCACACATCCAGCAAGTGGCAGGTTGCTGCATGAGCAAATTGAGAAATCTCCGCAAGATTCTCCGACTTTTACCAACTAGCTGCCGAAAAACTGTAATCCTTGCCACAGTTACTTCAAGGCTGGATTACGCCAATGGCTTGTATCTGGGCTTACCAAAGTATCTTATACGACAACTCCCAATGGTCCAAAATGCGGCTGCGAGACTTTTAATGAGGATTCCTTACAAACACTCTATCTCTCCACATCTCCTTTCCCTTCACTGGTTACCAGTGGCAAGCAGAATAAAATTTAAAGCACTCACCCTGGCTTTTAGATCTCTGTTCGGCAACTGCCCAAATTACCTGAAAGCTAGATTACCAAGATACACCCAAGCCCGGTCCCTTAGATCCAACAACAGTGTACGCATCACAGCCCCTAGAGCAAAAAGAGCGAGGTTAGGTGGACGCACCTTCTCGGCCAATGTGGCGGCACTATGGAACTCGCTACCCCCTGCTCTCCAACAGGCTCCATACGAAGCATGTTTGAAGCGATTACTGAAAACCTGGCTGTTTGCCCAACCACGCTAGGCACCACGTTAGACTCCAGCTCTCTACCTAAACGGGCACAACACTGTTGCTATAGCGCCGGGACACCTCCTCGATATATATATATATATATATATATATATATATATATATATATAAATGGTTTCATTTATATAAATACCAGTATACTCATCAACTTTGCTATGTGTTCTGTTTAAAAATTCTGTGTATAGCATTAATGTTGGTTATAGAAGAAATAGCGTACAAATAATTATTCTTTCGAAAAGAAATAGAGCTCATGCCCGACAAAACCATTGTTGTTTTTTGTATATTCATACCCAGGTTCTGAGGGTCACAGGGTTACCCCATTGTTGTTTACTTTAACTGGTGCAGGTGCTTACCTGCGAGGGTTGTTTCGCTCTTATTTACTGATTCATGATAAAAATCCCATGATAGAAAATACATTGATGATAGCATATCAATTGAAATATGTGTGACAAAGAAACCCTGTCCTACAGTGAAGAGTATATCACCAAACTCATTCAGGAAAAGGGGGCGTCAAACTTTTTACTGGGAACAAATACATTATCATTAGGTGCAAATTTGCTAAAATTGAAAGACTTGAGTAAAAACGAATTCGCTTGCGCCTTTACGTCCACGTGTTGACTAAATACCTACAGGCGAATATAATTCCAAAAGGTTTACAAGACAGAAACGAGCCAGCGATCTTCATAGACGTCCCTAAGCCCGTTCTCATTGTTTTTTACCTCACCTTGCTTTGCCTGACGCCACTACGGGGCAGCCTGCACATCAGGGGAGCCCACCAAGCCTGTGAGCTCGCCCTCTGCAACGAGGAACGTTGCCCTGCATCGCCCGCGCTGCTGCTGGGAGGTAGGTGACTGCACCTCCCAGCTAGCCTTGCCCCAGGAACGTCACGAGGAACGCAGCAGGAAGGGCATAAAAGCGTCCAGGGCCCCCGCGGCGGAGGAGCCCGTTCTCATAGTTTTTTACCTCTCTTTGCTTTGGCTGACGCCACTACGGGGGAGCCTGCACATCAGGGGAGCCCACCGAGCCCGCTCCCTGCAACGAGGAACGTTGCCCTGCATCACCCACGCTGCTGCTGGGAGGAAGGTGACTACACCTCCCAGCTTGCCATGCACCAGGGACGTCACGAGGGACGCGCCAGGAGGTGCATAAAAGAGTCCAAGGCCCCCGCGGCACGCGCGTTGGCAGCGCTCGGGCAAAGGGTGGGCCCGTCCTTGCCAGTCACTGACCGGAGGAGGCCGGGCTGGGCCAGGACCCTTTCATCTGCAGATTAGCTCAGAGTACAAACTTCCACCAAAGAGGCACAGCTATATATATTTATACCCGGAGGCACACTAAGTCAACTGAGTGTCTCAGGAGATCGTTTAACCTGAGTAATAAGAGTAAACTTAAGGCTGCAGGAACAACATCCGGAGGGGGAGTTGTGGGGACCCTGGATGCGTTCTTGACCAGGGCTGAGTCGCTTTTGACCCACCAAATTCAGCTAACGGAGAAAAGACTCTCCTTGGATTCTCTTGCAGCCCAAAAAAGATTCTCGCTCGGTGGTATTAACAAGGCTAAATCCCCACTGGGGTCACGCCATAACGCGGATTACCCACCCCCGAATCTGCAAGACTAAATATAGCTGGGGCCCCTGCTGTTTTACCATCATTAAGTGCAGTAGAGGCTGTTAATGTAGATATAGTGAGTGAGTTTAACAGCACCAATTCTACCCAGAACAAGGAGGTGAGTGTCGATCCCCCTGCTCCACAAAGGACTGTGTTTGGGGTGCCCCCAGTAATTTCTATCCCTACCCCCATGGCAATCGTGTCAAGCTTGGCCACCGGTGAGATGGTGACCAGGTCTAAAGGTGCAGTGAGGGGCAGGATAGATAGCCCTGCAAGGTCACTGTCAGCAGGCAGTTGCGAGCCGCCTGCTAAACGCACGAGGGGAAGTGCTTTGCAAAGACAAAAGCAAAAACAAAAGCCCAAAATTAAACAACCAATCCGGGTGTGGAGCCCGTCAAAGGACCAGCCTGGAGTCTCATGACTGGAAACTAACTGTTTTGCAGTGGATGTGAGAGATAATTCAGATCACTGGAAACGATTGGAGACATTGGTGACTGTCCTCCAAACCCTCTCCTAAATAAGTTGATGTTAATTGAGGGTAAATTGCTGGAATTAGAGAAGTCAAGTATGATACCATCTACTCATGAGGTTCGTCATTGTAATTGTGTAAATCGAGTCACAGCTGGGCCTCTCCTGGCCCCTGAAATACCGGTGCCATGCGGCTTGGTGGAGGTGGAACCCGTAGGAGGGCCTTGTAACTCACGAGTTGGGAATCGGGGCTCTGGCATGGCCTATGAACCCCACCAAACCGCAGACATTTCTATCTGAGGGGCGCAATTGGAACCTAGCACCTGGGGAGGCTGAAAAAGTGACCTTGAGTAACCACACGTCACAGCAGAGAGAGCAGGAAAGGACTTTTAGGAATAACATGGGGGAACAGCAAATGAAGACGAGACCACCAGGAATACCCTAGATCTAGCGGTCATAGATCTTCCACCAGCATGTTGCCCTTATACAGTGGTCCTGACTGGTGTCCCAATGCATACTGCCTTAAGAGAAGAATCCCCAGTACAACTGATTAACAAGGTGGCACATTGGATGGGTAGGCAAATAGGGTTTAATATTAAAGATCATCAGCATATTTTGATGACAAGGAGGGTGGCCTGGACTGGTAAAAACATGAAACTTTTTTCAGGCGACTGTGTGATTGTCACGCTCAGACACCCTGAACTTGCACGCAAGATTCTTTTTGACAGCAATAACTCATTTTTAGCAGAGTCAGGGATCAAACTGCTGCTGTTGGGTTTCTTTTATAGACCCTCTGTTGGTTCTAATCAACAACAGTTCGAGGTACTTCAGCAGGAGGAATCAGTTAGGTCGGCTAATGCAACGGTCACACACGATACATTTGCCCCATTAAGGGATCTAAATGACATTGACTGACTATGCCTTGGGGTAAGTGTGGGCAGAAACCGTGTTATTTCCATGGCAGAAAGAGACAGCCCGGTGAGGGAAGAGGAGTATACCTTGGGTTGTCCTATACACATTTTCAGAGAGATTAGGGATTTAAGTATTGTAAGGGAGGAAAAACCAGATGAGGTTGTCACCATGGTTAGTAGACCCTACCTAGTTGATCCGATGGAAGGACATAGCAGGGCAGAAATCAAGATAATCTCATAGAATATAGCAGGCCTATCAAGCAAATTTAAAAATGAGCAATGGTTAATCTATATGAAGAAATTCCATATAATATGTTTACAAGAAACATGGTAAGTGGTAAATGATAATTTCTTCATAGATAGATAGAAATTAAGTGAGGGGAGGCCTGGTAATATTTATAGATCTTACATTACAGGGCAGATGGATAGATTTGGTTTGGGACTCAAAGGTTGCTCAAGGGTTAAGTTTTTTTAATAAAAACTATAAGTTAGTATTTATAAACATTTATAACGCATCAATGCACCCCCAGGGCTCCTCTAGTTTACTAGAATTAAACACCAGACTTAATCGGACACATGAGCAAGGGCAGGTAGTGTCACATCGGATTTTAGCTAGAGATTTGAATTGCCATTTGTGCCCAAATGTGAGGGTGTCCCAGGGGGACTTGTCATCTTGTACACGTAGGGATGGACTACATTTGGAGCACATGCAGGAAGTAAAGGAACGGAGTGGTCTGTTAAGTACGTATTGACTAACTCATACATTGGATTTAATTGCCACCAAGTTAGGATCAACTGTCCACCCAACCTTTAAGGGGAGAGGCTGTTTTTCGATTATTGATTTTGTCTTTATATCCTCCACACTAAAATGTTGTGTATCTTATTTGAACATTCAGTATAGTGTGTTTAGTGATCATAATCCTGTGCTTTTATCCCTCGTTGAGTGCCACACCCCAGCACCCCATAGTCTGGTGGGAGGAGTAATTGTGGCAACAGATCAAGGCAAGAGGTTTCGTTGGACACAGGTTAATAGCAAGGTTTTTAATTGCTCTCTTTATAGTAAAGGCAAGAAGGAAATTATGAACTTCCTAGACCTGCAAGTGCAAGGGGCGGAATTACTAGAGGCCTTTGGTAATGTTGCGAAGCCAGTTGTTAGCTTGCTGAAAGCTCCTGCTTTCATAGCCAGATCGGACACCCCAAGGTGGTTCGACAAACATTCCTCATGAGCCTTAAGAGAGCTGAAAGCAGCCCTTAAGCAATCTCCGCGGGCTAGCGAATGGGTGTCGGTTTGTTGTAAAAAATATAAGCTAGCCGTCAAGGGGCGCCAGGGACAATTGCAGCAGGAAGCCTGGGAAGTACTCACAAAGGCAGTGGAGATGAAGGATTCTACTCGCTTTTGGAGTTATAAACAATCCCTGCTTTAAAGACTCGAATAGACCGGAGCTAAGCAACAACATTCTCCAAGCGCTATGGCAGCAGCATTTCGCGGGGCTGTACAATCATCATTCTAACCCGGAGCAGTTACAGGAGCCATATCTGGAGCAGTCTCTGTCCCTAATTCCCTTCTCCCTGGATGAGGTGAGAGTGGGAATTAAGGGTCTCACTAGGAATAAACCGCCTGGCCCAGTTAGGATCCTGCCAGATCTCTTCCCAAGTAATATAGAGATCTAGGCGTCACTTTTAACAAGGGTCCTAAATGCAGAAATGGAGACAGTAATGCCAGAATCCTGGTCCACCGCTATCATTGTCCCTATTTTTAAGAAAGGCAATAGGGATATTCCAGAATGTTATTACCCGATAACTCTTATCGATGTCCCGGCGAAGGTTTTGGGACGGGTGGTTCTAAACCGATTGATGGAACGGGCGGAGGCAAACCACGCTATCACGGATGTGCAATATGGATTCCGACCTGGGAAATCCACCACAGACCAACGCCTCAAACTTTATCTTATTACTGCTAAATACACGGTCACAAAATCAGGGACGATGTACCTAGCATTTATGGACCTTACTGCGGCCTTTGACCGAGTAAACCGTGGGAAACTGTGCTTGACGATGAGTGAGCTCGGGGTGGACCCAGCCTTAATCAACATTTTAAAGGTCTTATATTTAAATACTTTGGCAGTGGTTAGGTTCACTCAGGAGGGGAAGGTAACAGACCCTTTGAAGTGCTCCAGCGGGGTGAGACATGGTTGTATATTAGCACCCTTCCTTTTTACATTAATGCTCTTGACTCCGCACTGAGCTTGATACAGGCAGACAGCGCCAGGATAGCTAATCGGGTGATTTCGGATCTGCTGTATGCAGATGATGCAGTGCTCCATGCTTGCACCCCCAGAGGTTTGCAGCTCCTAATTGATGTTTTTGTGACCTTTATGGAGAAACTGGATATGGCTCCAAATCTTACAAACAAGAAAGAATGTACACTGTTCCCCTGGGATTAAACAAGTAATAAGGTCTCTCTCACAGTTAGCTGAAAGTCAGCTAGAGGGTGTGGGGGTGCCGGGTGGTCAGCAAGTTCCTTGATGGAACTAAGGAAGCCTCACACAACTGAAGAGCTGGATGACATGTCTCATTCAGCCTACTAGGGATGTTGTTTATATCATCGGCTTCCTGCTCCTGCGTCGGGCCGGCGCTGCAATGCCCGACGGGTAACAACAAGTGTCACTCTTTTGCGGAGGTCTTTTGTTCCTTGCCGTGATAAGTAGAAACTTGTGAGGCTTAAAAAGTGAGGTAGTGAGCAAAACGGTGAAAAATGGTTAAAAAAAGTTGGATAATCCACAGGGAAGTCTTTATTCAGGTGGTTAGCCACTTTATTAAAAGGTATAAGGAGGGGTACTGAGGACCAACGTGGCTATAGGTGTGGCCTCATATCGACCCTCCATTTGGTCAACATGTTTCATGCCCAGCGGGGCAATTCGTCAGGACCGAAAAAAGTGCTCATATAAACCTAATGTGCCCCAAAGGGTGAGCTACAGGCTATTAATGATACAACCTGATAGGTCTAGGTCTAAGGAAGGCGAGGATCACTGCATCACCGTCAGACCTAAGGGAACAGTAGACATCACAATTGCTAATATGTCGATAGTGATTATACCGTTGGCAGGCAACACTGTGACATCACCCCAAAAGTCAAACACGTACCCAGTTATCCAAATTAAACTAGGTGTCTATGAGGGCTAATGGAGTGCAACGTGGTGAGGGGAGAGAGACCAAATCTTACAAAATCATACATTATGGAAAGCCACGTAAATCTTACAACTACACAATAGGCTCCTACACCCTAGGCAAAGTACAGTCTTTTTCCTATTTGGGCATCCTATTTGATGAACACCCAAATTTTAGACACCTCCTAGAGGAAAAGTGCCTAGCTTTGGTAAGGTCAACTTCGAATTTTGCACATAGGTTAGGACGATGGACCCCAGAAGTGGTTTTAAACTATATAGCTCAATGTGTTGTTCCAAACTGTTATATGGAAGCGAGGTCTGGGGATTTGTGGAAGCCAACAAATTGCAAATCGAAGAAAATAGGTATTTGAGACGATTACCAAAAGTCCCCCATAGTACTCCTGCATATGTTATCCATGAAGAGTTGGGAACCAGCTATATAGCGGATCTGATGGCAGTTAGACCACTACTATGCTGGGTAAAGATCTGGGCAAATGAGGAGGCGGCCTTCAGCAGGCTAATGATTCAAGACTGTCTTTCTCTAGAACACAGGCTTAAAATCCCCTGGCTAGGGTATGTAAATAAGTCCTTTGCTAAAATGGGGCTTGCAGACTTATTCACAAATCCAGCTAATATTACTACTCGGGAAAAGATAACTGTCAAGGAACGATTTATTAAGTACTCTATGAGGGAGAGGGAGGACAGAGTTCAATAAGTCTTCGGTGAGGGAGTATTTAATAATTAAGTCTACCGAGAGCATTGAACCTTACTTGTCCCTCATATGCAGGGCCCACGACAGATTTTTAATCACATGGTTTAGGCTAAATCTTTTTCAGCACCTACTGGCGGTGCCGGCAGGCTTTACAGCGACCACAGAACAGAAAGGATCCTGCGGCTGCGACAATAGGTCTCCGCAGGATACCCTACATTTTGTTCGGTTTTGTCCGTTTTATGTATTCCCTAGAAAATATTTCCTGAAGGGCCTTTTAAAGAAAGCCAGATTCAGGCAGGCATGTGTTGCTTTGGCATTTTTAAAACTGGCACCAGATCCATTCACCCTTTTTAGTATTACAAACTTTTTAAGATCTGCTCTTAGTTTAAGGGTTTCAAAGGACGGTTGACCTTAATAAATTGCCTTTTACACCTTGTTGTATTGTAATAAGTAACTTATAGTATTTAAAATTTTTGTGTCATTTATGAATTATTTCCTTGCTACTAATCCTGAATTTTCTGGGTGATAATGTGTATTGGTTGGAACATTTAGATAGGGCTTCTTTTTTTGTTTTTGTTATTTTGTTTATAGTAACAAAATATGATGGTTATGATGAAATGGTATTCTGTAAGAATTTTCCTAAAAGCTGAATACTGGAAATGTTATGTTTTTTATTATATATGAAGTGTATCTTTTATGGTATTTTTATATGCCGAATAAAGATTTTCGAGATGTACCTAATTTTAGAGAGGGGTTCAGTTACGTTGCCAATAATTGCTCCAGGCACTGGATGGTGCTTGAAGTGGAAACGGCAATTGAATACGTTAAAAAACAGACCCAGGGGATCGCAGTTTTGAAAAATCCTTGAGGATAGTGCCCTCTCCAACGCAAGGGAAGCACTTGAACGTGCAGAGAAAACACTAGCTGAATTTAATACAGTGACATTGAATTGGAAATTTGATAAACTTACTTTAGACGTAAGAAATTGCGACAAGAAATCCACCAACCCTTACTTGGTAGACGAATACTACCAGCAGGATAGCCAGTGCTTTTTTACAAATAGATGCAGGCAGGGACCAAGGAGGTTCGCCAACTTTACGGACTCTTCTGTAGGTAGTGGCTAGGATTCAGATTCTGATAGACCATCCATCAGTCGGCAAGGCAACCAGGGCCAACATGTTTTAGGGGAGGGCTACCGCTTGCCCAACAGGGGCGGCGGGACAGAGCAGAACTGGGAGCAGCCACGAGTTTGGACCAGGGGCAGGAACAACCAACGAGACAATACAAGAGTTTGTTTCTACCAACCAGAATCCCACGGGGAAATCCAAACACGCAGACAAACATACAGATGGTGAGAACAAACACACCTACCCCAAATAAAAGGCCCTTTCATGTAAGTTTGCCCTTAAACATTCCCAGCATGATGGTCCCAGTTATCAGGAAGCCCGTTGTTCCAACACTGAACCCGGGATGTACGTCCACCCTGAATGACATCCACATTGAAAGTTGTGCCACGATCACCCCACCTGTTTTGCAAGACTTACCTATTTTACACCTGGAACCCTTGTCAACCCCACCTGTCAACACTACTCAGCCTGCTAACATTGTGGCCACCCCAAGCAATGCAATCACCATGGACCCAATAATCAACCTTTCCAACTACACAATGTTGGAAGTGGAAAAGGGGATCCTCTCAAAAGCATTGCTGTTTGTTCCAACGTCCCCACCCAATGCATTCAACATCAAATGGAGATGCAGGGATTTTTCAGAAAAATCAGACTCAAATAGTACATCAGCTGGAATGCATACACCCCACAGCTGCGGCCACGACCTTCAGACCACCATCGACTTTCACACCAGGGGCGTACTTGACTCAGAGGATTTTGACTTATGAACAGATTGTTCTACAGGAAACCATGGACCTACTAGAGGACCTAAGATATATTAAGTACAACATCAGCAAGGAAGAAATACTGGCTGTTGCATTCGCTTGGATCCAATTAGGCCATTGTCATCAAGGCGGCGAATAAAGGTGGGGCAGTTGTGCTTCAAAACACAGCGGAATAAATAGAGCTGCAATTGGGTGTGAGAGAGAGCTACTGACCAACACCAAAGGATCCGACCACAGCGATTAAGATCTTGATGGAGAAACTCACCAAGGATGGCCTGCAGCCAGGTTTCCTGAGTCAACCGGAGATGGATTTCTTGAACAAAAAAAACCCAAGGATCCAGATGATCTATACCCTTCCGAAGGTACACAAGCATTTGGTTAAACCACCAGGAAGACCTATTGTATCCGGATGTGGTTCAATTCTTGAACCCCTCATCCAGTTTGTCGATCACTTCCTACAACCATGGGTACCTCAGACCAAATCCTTTGTGAGGGATACGATGCACATCATCCAGTTGCTCGAGGCTCAATTGTTTGATGCAAACATTCAACATCTGGTGATCCTTGATGCCTCTACCCTGTATACTTCCATTCCACAGGTCAAGGCCCTGGAGGTGGTCAGACAAACTCCAGACAAACGCCCCAGACCATATTGGATATCAATGGTTTCTTCATTTCTCTATTGGAAATCGCGATGAAAAATAATTATTTCATTTTCAGGAACCAATATTACTACCAGTGCAAGGGTGTCGTGATGGGGGCTGGCTATGTACCTAGCCTGGCCAATATTTTCATGGATGACTATGAAGACTAATACCTATATAGTCTCAACTATCCCTACCTAGACAGCATCGCTGTTTGAAAGCGTTACATAGACGATGTGATAATGATATGGTCTGGCACTGCCAATGACCTCAACAACTTCAAAGACTGGCTGAATAACAGATAGAGTGATATACAGTTCACTATGGCTTACAGCAGCGAAGCCATCGATTTTGTGGACCTCACTTTCTAAGTTGAGGAAGGCCTCCTATTTAGTGATCTCCATCGGAAACCAACTGAACGGAACACACTCAAGTATGACTCACCATCCACATAGCCTGAGAGACAAGTTACCGTACACACAATACCTCAGGCTGAGGCGGAATTGCACCTGGAGGTTGGATTTATTTAAGGAGACAGAGATTCTAACGATCTTGAAGGAGAGGGGGGTACCCGATAGGATTACTCAAACGGGTCCGGAAGAGGGCGTGGTATTGCCCCGGTGACCACCTTCTACAAGTAAAACCCAAACCCACAAGGATGGAAAACATAGTCTGTGTTACTAGGTTCAACTCCAAGAGCAATGACATAAAAAAGATTGTGAAAAAGTACTGGAATCTGGTGGCTAGTTAATTGAACACCTCAAAGGATCTGGTATTTGCTTTCAAGAGAGGCAAGAATATGAAGGACAATGTTGTCAAGGCCTACCTTGAGACACCCAAGCCACCCGACCTCAGGGGTCATTTGTGCCTACCACCCATAACTGTACATCACAAATGTGGTCGCTGCAAGGCCTGTCCACTGACTATTGAGGCGTCTACCTTTACACACAATAATAGAACACACAAGATGGCACTATTCACCAATTGCAATAGTACAACTGTGGTGTATGCCATCCGTTGCCCGTGCAATAAGTTGTATGTAGGGCAGACTACACAAAAGGTGAAGGCAAGAGTACTGCAGTATATGAGCAGAGTGAGATGTAAGGTACAAGGAGCCCACATGGTAGAGCACTTTACCACACTTAACCATCCTCCGGAAAGCCTATGATGGTGGGTATTACAGAAAATCTGCCACACCATAGAGGTGGTTCCTTGGCTGAGTCCCGAACTTTTAAAGAATGTGTGTGGATTTATTCTCTGAATACAGTGGGTTAGGGACCTAATGAACTTGAGGAAACTAATAGTTAGTTTCTTACCAGCCGGTGTAGTTTTGCAGCTTGAAGATCTGCATAAGCTCCCACCTTTGGGTGCCATATTCAGATTTTTTTTTGTTTTTGTGTTATATTCGTTAATCCTTCGGCAATGTTATCAAGTTCTTCCTTAGAGTAAAGCAATTTCTTCTTTGTCTCTTAAAGTGTCTGTTTGTATAGTGTCCTTGTATTTCCTCCTTCTCCTGCCTCATCTTTCTGGCGGAGGTAGGTGGGTTCGCTAGTGAATCCAGAAAGATCTTCAAGCTGCAAAACTACACCGACAGGTAAGAAACTATTCATTTTGCAGCGTGAATCTTTCTGGATTCACTATGCTGTGCATAGACTTTGTAGCGGTTTGTTATGTTTGTGGCGGCTAGGTGAAAGATGAGCGTTGGTTGTTGAAGCACTTTTTGTCCTACTTGTGCTTCCTTGTTCATTTGTATATCCACGCAGTGAACGTATGCACTGATGCTCATGTTGTCGGCAGGCATATGTCTTGAATGGTTGGGTTAGCCAGGAAGGTGAATTGTTGCTCCCTTTTTCCTGGTAGAGTGAGCTTGTGCCCCTTCTGTTAGTTCTTGACCTGCCTGTTTGTGGCAGAATTGTATAGTTTGTGCATTCCATCGTGCGATGGAGCTTTTTGTTACTGGTCTACCCAGGAAACTGCTTGCGAAGGACACCAAGAACTGCTTTGTTTTCCTGTGCTCTTTCGTTCTTTCTATGTAATGCATTACTGCCCTTCTAGCGTCCAGAGTGTGCAGTGCCCTCTCTGCGCTTGTGGATGGTTTCTGAAAGAAGTTCGGTATCTGTATTGTTTGGTTCATGTGAAACCTTGACACCACCTTTGGCATAAAGTGTGGGTCCATTCTCATTACCACCCTGTCATCGTGTATTTGGATGTAGGGTTCTTGTAGCGTCCGTGCTTGCAGCTCGCTTACCCTGCGTAGCCAGGTGATTGCCACCAGAAAGGCTGTCTTCATCGTGAGCATTTGTAGTGAGACCTTATGAATGGCTTCAAAAGGCGCTTTCATAAGCTCTGTTAGGACTAAATTAAGGTTCCATGTCGGTGGCGGCATCCTCTTGGGTGGTGCGATCCGTTTAGCCCCTTCCAGGAATCTTTTTACTACTTGTGATGTAAAGAAGCTCTTTCCTGTCTCTCCTCTTGTGTAGGCTACTAACGCTGCTGGGTGTACTCTTAGCGAGGTTGAACTTAGGTTTGCTTTTAGCAGGTGTGTTAAATATTTTAGCACCGTTGATTCCTTTGTCATTTTCTTGTGTAGCTTTTCCTTGATGCACCATTGTGTGAACCTCTTCCATTTTGCCACATAGCACCTTCGTGTGGTAAGTCTCCTTGCCTCCCATAGCACCCGCAGTGTGCTCTCCAGTAGTTTCAGGTGTGCAAACTCTACGTCTTCAGGAGCCATGCAGCTAGGCAGAGGCTCTCTGGCTATGGGTTAGTACCTCTCTGTTTTGCATGCAGAGTAAGTCTTTTCTTCTCCGGAACTTGTGAGGAGGCCCCTGTGCCATCTCCATTATTTGTGAGTACCGGGACTGCCTTGTTCACTGTGGTGCAAACAGGATCAGTGTCATGTTGCTGGTTCTGCACTTGCTGAGTACCCTGTGTATCAGTGGTATCGGGGAAAAAGCGTAGGCAAATGTTTTCGACCAGCTTATCCATAGGGCATTCCCCTGGGATTTTTCCCCTGGTTGCCTGGATGTGAAGTATCGGCATTTTGCATTCTGGTGTGTTGCAAATAGGTCTATTGTTGGTGTTCCCCACTTCTTGAATAGCCTTTGCGTTTCCTGTGCATTGAGCTCCCACTCGTGGGATGCTGATGTCGGTCTGCTGAGCCTGTCTGCCTCCACGTTGTCCTTTCCTGCTAGGGGTACAGCCAGGAGGTCTATTTTGAGTGGGATGGCCCATCTCCATATTTCCTGCGCTAGGTTGGATAGTGCGACTGATTGTGTTCCTCACTGTTTGTTGATGTAGAACATCCTTGTTGTGTTGTCTGATTGTATCACTCTCTGGTTGTACATTTGTTTCTGGAAGGCCTTTAGGGCGAGGAGCACGGTCTTTAGTTCCAGGTAGTTGATGTGTCTGATCGCATCTGTTGGAGTCCACAGACCCCTCACCTTGAGCTGGTTTATGTGTGCTCCCCATTCCATCTGGGATGCGTCTGTGGTGATGGTCAATGTTGGAGTTGGTGGTGTTAAAGGCTTCCCCTATGTTATGTTCACCTTGTTCCACCAGTTTATCTCCTCTTGCACTGCGTGCGTTACAACCTCTAGATCTTCCCAACTTCCTGTAGCTTGTGACCATTGTTGTTGCAGCCATTCCTGAATGGTCTCATGTGGAGCCGTATATTGGGGACTAGGTGTATGCAGGACGCCATCATCCCCATGATCTTGGTAGTTGTCCTGACTGTCAGAGCTCGCCCCTTCTGGTACTGGCGTGTCTCCTTCATCAGGGCAAGTGTTCTCGTGTCTCTGGGGAACACCTTGCTCTGTATGGTGTTAATCTGGATTGGTGTCACTACAACGCATGCTTTTACCACGCATGCCTTTACAACGCGGTTTTTACCACGCAGTCCATTACAACGCATAATGCTTTTAGGCGCTGGATAGTGAATTATTTAATTTACTATTCCAACTCCAGTCCCCGTGGATAGCAGGGAAGGTGTTGGATAGTATATTAAATACATTCCCTATCCTAGAGCGCCCCCCAGCACATTGCGTTGTAATGGTTTGCGTGGTAAAAGTTGCGATGTAATGGTAGTGCGTTGTAAAAAATTCGTTGTAACCGTGCTACACCGTTAATCTGTGTGCCTAGGAAGATCTTCACTTGTTCTGGTTCCATTGAGGATTTCCCCCAGTGTATGGAGAATCCCAGGTCTGTCAGCGTTTTTGTGACCCGCTGTGCATGTTTTTTGCATTGTTTGTAGGAACTTGCTTTAATTAGGCATCTTTGAGGTCTATGGTGGACATAACGTCTCTGTCCCTTATCTGAGGAATGACTTCTTATAGGGATGTCATTTTGAATTTTTGTGTCTTTATGTATTGGTTTAGGAACCGTAGATCCAGGATGGGTCTTAATGTTTCGTCCACTTTTGGTACTAGGAAGTAGTTTGAGTACACTGCCTTATTTCTTTCTTTGAATGGTACTGTTTCTATGGCCTCCTTGTGGAGTTCTTGTGCTTCCTCTAGGAGTAGTACTAGTTCTTTTGCTGATCTCGCCTCTCTTTTTGGTTTCCAGTTTGGTGGTTTCTTAATCAGTTCTATGCAGTATCCGAATTGTATGATGTTGAGTATCCATTTGTCTGTAGTTATTTTCTTCCATTCTTGGAAGAAGTGTTTTAGTCTGCCTCCTACTAGTGTTACATGTTAGTTGATCTTTAGTCCGTGTAACCCTTTTTTGTTGACTTTGTTGTGCCCCTTGTAGGAGAGTAGGGTCTGCTTCCTATGGCCACCCCCACTTTTTGCTTTGCTTTACTTGTTTTCGACTTAGATGTGGCTGTGGGCCTGCTAATCAGACCCACAGCCCAGATGCACTCTCTCTAAATTCACCATGTACTCTAGGTACACCCACAATTGGGAATAGGTTCACCTTGCCCGCCCCTGTAGAAGTGTACCCTAGGTATTCAGGGCATAGGTGTAACCAAGGCCTACTAGGGGCTGCAGCATGTATTATGCCAGCCCTGGCTGGCCACTCAAATAGACACAACTGGCTGATCACTCAGCTGGGGCAAGGTCGTGTAATCACCCCTTGCTTAGGTATAGTATTCCTATACCTACCTATATATCGACACATAGAAACCTTTAAGTCACTCCTATGGCAGGCATTAATAATCCTGGAGGCAGAGTGCTTGGTTATGTGTGAGATGGTGCTCTAGCATGAGCTGAGCCTGTCTGCAGCTTTCGGGACCATGTCCTTATAGCTGTTCTATGATATTGCCATACCATATCCTCTTAAGTGCATTATAATCCTCGCGGTTAAATGCTAACTCTGGTTTGGCTTTATCAAAACATGTCGTGTAAGGTGTCATATGCTTTGCAATACTACCCCCTTGCCAATTCTGGCGACGGGGGTAGCATTCCACCCTTCTAGAGGGAGAAGACCTGTTGTTGCTGACTATCCCGGTTAAAGTTAACCAGAGCCCCAGCGTCAAAAAATGGACGCTGCTGCCACAGACACAAGTCTGACCTCCTGCTGCTGGGAGTCCTTCCAGTCACCGAGGTTTGTACAATAGGTTTCCTGCCTGGAGAGGTGCGAGCACCACCCCAGACAGGACTTTGTATACTGGGACAGGGAGGGCTGAATAGATTGAGACACTGCCTGGGGTACACTAGGTGCTCCATGCATACCCCAGTTGAAACCGGTTGCTCGGGCACTCCAGCCCCAGCTCTGGCGCGAAACTGGACAAAGGAAAGGGGGTGTAACCACCCCCCTTCCTGGTCCCACCCATAAGAGGGACCTAGAAAGTAATCCAGCCCCTTTTAGTTGTATAAAGGTAGGAGCTGAGTCCTAGGATTTTAGATTAATCCTGAATCGAAACTTGACACTCTGGACCTTCGACATTCTGCTGAAGCTGAAGACTGAAGAATCTCCCTTGTGGCCAAGGAGTGACCACCCTGGGCAACTAGGCACCATCCAGCAAATCAACAGCTTGCTTTGTCGACGCTCCCGCCGGGACCCGAGCACAGAGCCTGACAAGATCCAGACTACCAGACCTCTCTGACCCGCTCCTCACGACTGCAGCATAGCTGAGATCCATGGAGGCGACGAGACATGTGGGACCGGACATCTTGAAAAGTTTGCAACTTGCTAACTGTGCAGTTCCTGAGGCATACTCGAAGCTGTGCACTGGGGACTGAGAAACCCCGAACCCGAGCTCCACCTGCACCGAAGATCAGCCCTTCACACTCCACAAGTTCTGCGTGTGGCCCTTCTGCTTGTGTTCTGCTCGACGCGATGTCCGGTTGCTGGCCCGTTGGCTAGTAGCCTCTGTTACGCCAATCCTTTTGAACCAACTCGCTGGTCTGGTTGCTCCAGACTGGCCCTTGCCTCCCTGCAAAGGTGAGGCACTGTCTTTGAATCCTGCGTGGGTTGCCTTTGCGAAGACTTGTTGACTCCAATCCGGCAGTCGACCCCTCCATCTGCGAGAACCTTCGTGGGACAGCTCCTCTCCAGCACCTGGTCGTCCTCGACGCCTCCTGGTCCGCGTGGCTGAAGAGACTAGCTTCACGACAGCACCTGATTGCTCCTCGACGTCGTCTGGTTCCTTCCTGGTTCCACCCGGTCACTGGCTAGTGACCCAGACTCGGTCCCCTCTGCTTTCAGGTCCTCTTCATCTTCAATCCACCCTTGGATCCACCCAGACATCTTCCTCCTGGTCGCCTGCAGCATCTTTCTTCAAAGGCTCCATAGGCTTCAACGGCGAAACCCCACATCTTCACACCTATTCACCCGCTTCCTGTGGGTGAGGTAACGCGAGTACTTCGGTGCTCCCAAGAGTATTGACTATCCAAGTGTCTAGGTTTTTAGTTCTTCATATACTTTATTCGATACAAGTATCATAAAAGTACAAACATAAAATACATACACATAAATTTCCAGAAAATACAATCGTTAAAAAGCACTACAACTTAACAGAAGGTTAAAAATGATAGAGGAATAACACATTTAAAATTCATATAGAAATATGAACTGTAGTTTTTAGTGGTTTCCTCCTAGCTAAACCGGAAGTGTCCTAAATCATTCTTTATCTAGCTTTATCTAACTTCTAAGTTCCCATTGACTCTACATTGACTCACGCGTGTGTGTAAAAGACACTGCACGCGCCGCCTGTGGGCCGCCTGTGGGCCTCCTACTTCTAACCTAAGGTTCAGATAGTGTAGCCCCAGCAATTCCCTAGGCCCTAGGCCTTTCCTTTTCTCGTGACGTGGTACTTATACCACTTTCTTAATATATGGTTTGCTTCGCCCCTAGGGCCTAACTGTAAATTGTGCAACTTAACGTATTCTGACTAAGTAACTTGTTATGTGCTTTGGCCTCTGATCTCATAAAGAGTTCAGAGGAGTGTGTTAGTAAATAAATACATGTATATTTTATATATATCCTGTGTGGTGTCCTTTCATTTGATATTCAAGGGGTTACATATGGTAAAACAGCTGGCTTTACACGCCCTCAAGAGTCTTTTAGCCTACGACTGTTCTGTCCACGCTACCACTAGGATAGCTGGTCTATAAGGTTGACTTACAACCATCACCAAAAGGGTTGTTTGGACTGGTGCAAGGTGTTCACTAGAATAGTGAACATCATATACCAGGCCAACTTCTCACATTGGTGTGCAGCGGTTGGGATTAGAGCTTGCTGTTGTTTTACCACTTGTAATCTTGAGATATCATTTGAAAGATCACATAGGTACCTATAGGTACATATAAAAACAAGTCTTAGTATACTTAAGTTCTACTGAACTTAGCTGTTGTAGAGCCTGGGCCTAGCACACCCTGACTACAACTCCTAGAAAGGTTCTGTAGGAAAATAAATAGTGTAGGTAGGTGGAACACCACACCTCACTAGAAAACATGTCTCAAAGTGAACCCCAGTGGTTCCCTGTCCGCAGAGGTAGATCCCTTGAGGACTGCTTCGAGATATGAAGCCTTAGCCTTCCAAGAATTGGGTCAATTGTGTACTTCTAGAAGGCTAAAACAGGGTTCAAACCTTACCCTCAAATTCCTGGTTGAGCTCTTAGAAGAGTATGATGCTCAACAGCCAGGTGATACAGGTAGTGCAGATGAAGTCTTTCCCTCCTCAGATGATAATGCTGATACTCCAGTACCAGATGAGGAAGAAGAGGGGGTGGAAAAGGATGATTCTGATCTTGAGGTAAACAGTCAGGTCCCAGTCAGAAGACTTAGCCAGGCTAACTTAAGCATGCATGGGAGTCAGTATGGGCAGCCCCCATACAGACCCCCAAGTGGGCTTATCCAGAGGCAGAGGAGAGGAAGATCCCACTCTAGAGAATCTCTCCAATCTCATGCTTCAAATAGCTCTCATGGCCCTGCTCAGAGAGGGATGACATCTCCTCAGAGAAGGGAACATGAGGCAAAAATGAGAGGTTGGTCTAAGGATTGAGAGGCAAGAACTTGAATTTGCCTTGGCCAAATTGAAGCTTGCTCGTGCTAGAGAGCATAGAGAGCGTGGGTTATGTTATGTTAATTTGCTTGTATAGCGCATGGCTAGCCCAGCAACGGGGCGTCCCAGCGCTTATGGACATAGCAGGAGATGCAGAAACAAGGCCAGTGAGAAAAGCTAGATAGAGGAGAACAGCCAAGTTTTAATCTGTTTTCTGAAGAGCATGTGATTCGTGGTGGCCCGAGCCTTTAGGGGGATCGAATTCCATAGCTTCGGGGCTAGGTACCTGAAGGAGCGGCCACCAGCTCTACTTCTCCGAATTTTGATTGTGCCAGCAAGGGATAGATCCGCTGAGCGGAGGGTGTGCGTGGGGACATAGAAGGTACAAAGTCTGCAGAATTCGTGGACCGGAGCCCACTGGTGGCAGCAATATCCCTAAGGATAAAGATAGGTCCTATGAGAATAGACACCTAAGCAAGATTGTGCCCCCCTACAAAGAAAGGGATGACATCCACAAATGGATAACTGCTTTGGAGAGGGCCTGCAAAGTACAGCAGGTACCCCAAAGTCAGTGGGCAGCAATCTTATGGCTTTCCTTTTCAGAAAAAGGTAGAGAGAAGATCCTCACAGTTAGTGATGGGGATGCTAACAACTACTCTGTCCTGAAGAGTGCTCTGATTGATGGGTCTGGCCTAACCACTGAACAATATAGGTTGTTGTTCAGAGATACCCAGAAGACACAGACTCAGGACTGGACTGATTTTGTTGATTGTGCCACTAAGGCTCTGGAAGGATGGTTATTGGAAGTCAAGTTAAGGACTATACAGGATTGTATAATTTGATCATGAGAGAGCAAATACTTAACAACTGTCAAAACCAGTTATTGCACCAATACCTGATTGACTCTGATCTGACCTCTCCCCAAGAATAGGGAAAGAAGGCAGACAAACGGGTCAGAACCAGGATTAAGCAGAGAAACCAGAACCAGGGGGTGATCAGAAAAAAGCAGACCAGAAGGGTAATGAGCAGAAACAACAAGACCAGACGTCTTCACCAGGCCCCCAAAAGGCACAGGGGAAGTGTGACTCCAAAAAGAACAAACAGAAATAAGAAGACCGAAAGAAACCCTGGTGTGGATACTGTAAATCAGTCTCTCACTGGTTTAGTGAGTGCACCAAGAAGAGCACAGCACCAACCCTAAGGCAACTGTTCCCCCTAGTCCAGCTGTTAGTGGTGGTTCCCAGCAAAAGGGTGTAGTAGGGTTGACCCTGGTAACTGAGGTGGACTCTGGCCTAGTCTGAGTACCAACTCAGGCTGTTCTTGTCTGTGATGGGGACATAGCAATGTCCTCTACTGTAAGTCCCAGTAATCTGAGCAAGTACAGGCAGACACCTCTTATTAATGATAAGATGGCTCAGGCCTGCAGGGACACATGTGCCAGTGTCACTAACTTTGTGGACCATGAACAGATCATACTAGGTGAGACCTACAATGTGGAAAAGTAAATTTTGCCATGTTCTGTGTCCCTACGTGTCATCCATCATATGTTATGTGTGCATGATTAATATGCATATGTATTCCCCATGTTCGATTAAAGACGCAATTATAGTTGTGTCCACCTCTAGTATGCCAGTTTCCAGTTCTCGTGAATAAAACGAGTGTTAGGCCTATGTAAAGCTACGTTGCCACGTTTCTCAGTGTGCACGTTATTCCATTGTAAAGTCCCTGTTTCTAGGCCTCAAAAGGGCCCGGACACCAGATTCAGCTCCTGTCTCCTGAAGCCCTCGCTGAGGAGCGATACAGCCCCCACCTGTATCCTCGACCCTTCACTTACTTCCTGCCTCACAGCGCCCGGTTCAGCCTGGCTCTGCCTCTGAGTCTGCCAAGAGTATGTTATGATTCCAGTTATCAGTTCAGTCCTCCTTCTCTGCATTCCTAAGCTACTGAATCGCATCAATAGTTTCCGTCATAGTCTAGCTTTTACGTCTCCATGTAAGAGAAATACTGCATTTAATGGTCATTTAATATTCTTCATCACGCACTACATGTAGAATAATGTATGCTCCAGTCTTAGAGTCTGTTAGCCTTTCCCCTCCTGACTTCTAGTTTATATCAACATGTTCCCTAAACATCAGATACTAGATACTGCTTAGGTACATGTCGCCCTGACTCTCCAGACTTCAGTCTCTGCTCCTAGCACAGAGTTCATAGCCCCCAGCTTCTCCTAGTGATACGTCATTGCCAGTTTGCGCGCACCATCAGGTTAGAGGTCCCGGCTCCTCAGGTAGCCCCCTCCATGGTTTCCGCCCCATTCATGACATATTCTGTTACGTTTGCATCACATGTCTATGTACACGCCCTGTTACACCCATTTTCACCCTTATCTTTCGCGACTGCTACGCGTCACGCCTTCTGCTCCACCCACTGCTACGCCTATTGCAATGTAATGCTATGTGTTTGCGTTATGTATATATGCTCATGTACTGTTATTAAAAAGAGATCCTGTTCCAGCTCCTTGCCCCGATTCTGACCCCGGCAGCGCTGCCAGGGTTTGCCATTCTGTTTCCGTGCAGGTTGTCCTGTTCCTGTCCTTATGCTGTATTAAACCTGCAAAACTCCTACTACCTCGAATCTTGACTCTTATTTATTGAGCTATCTGTTATTCATTCATCCATTCAAAAATAGGGTATTATTTATTTATTTACCACATAATGGCGCCCGAACAGGTACTTGCCCTTTCCCCACGCGTCGGTGAAGCCACGCCGACCCCCTGCAGTCGTGACGGAACTCTTCTGCGCACCGGCAGATATTTCTGCTTCAAGTATCCCTCAGGCCCACGGAGGAGACGGAGGAGGCGGTCCAGCATCCAGACGAGACGGTGGAGGAACGCGGCGAGTCCCGACCAGAGCCCAAGCCGAGAGTCCAAGGTCCGAGGTATCCGGAGGTCCACCCGTAACTGAAGTCCGAAGTTCGTCGTCCGTCGTCGTAGCAGTCCAGTCCAGTCCGAGGCCTTCCGTTCTTGCTGCCCGGTGAGTACCGTTACTGGGGTGGTATCTAGACAGGGTCAATCTAATTGTCTCTGGTCTGTGGGTTGGTGGTACACAGACTCACAAACGAAGTGTCCACTTCGGTGGATGCGGGTCCTGACGTGTCTCTCTATGAGACCGGTAAGTTTCGTACTGTTTCAGCAGTGCATCTAGTGTCTGTTCTAGTCAGTTCTGTTCTCGAGAAAATTCATGTATTCTGTGTTCCGTATTCCAGGTAGTATTCTGATCGAACTGTTATTTTAAATGTTCTTCATGTATTTTAATGTCGTGGTATGAATGGGGAATAAGTATCGTGTTCATTGTGTATTGTATTGTGTCTAGATTACAGTTCAGTCATGCCCTTGTTTTCTAAGTTACGTCAGTTAAAAACTAGAAAGGGTCTGCTGGAAGCAGCAGTTCCCGTTCCGCCCAGGGACAGTCCAGGTCACTTTATGTATCAGAAGCATGGCATAAGTGCCATATTATATCTAGATTTATGGGTAGAGTACACCAAAGAGTTGGAAGAAAAGTATAGATGGCCCGTATCAGGTACGTGGGATGCCGAGTGCATCATGAGAGTAGAAGAGGCATTATGGAAAAAGAAAGCCAGACAGTCACAGAAAGATGCCATCGAGTTATGGCGCAAAGAATCTCATAAAAGAACCGAAAAAGAAATCAGAAAGTCAGAATTAAGTAGAGAATCCTTAGAACGAGCACAAGAAAAAGAACTAATCGAGATAGGTGAACAAGTTAAAGCCGAACAGTCAGACAGACAGAGGAATGCCCTTATTAAGGGTATGTACCCTCTTCTTGCCGAGGGTTTGCCAAAAGCGACCCCGGAGGCATCCAGTAATTTCCCACCACCATTAGTTCCGACCAAGCTACGTCACAAACCGACCGCAGCTGATATTTTTATTTCGTCCTATTTGGACGACACAGTCCCAGAATATGCAAATCCTGTTCGCGCTCCGCCAGTCCCTGTAAATCAGGCACTTCCCGTTCCTCCAGACACCGGGGCACCCCTTGCAGTACCTGCTACGGTCCCCCCGGTTCAGCCCGCCATACCAGTTCAGCCCGCATTTCAATTTCCCGCCACACTAGTACGAAGAGGATCAGTCGACGATTCTAGTTTAGGGGCCGCAGGAGGAGGTCCTCCTCAAACCCCGCCGCCACACAGGCGTTTAACGTCAGCCGAATTACATGCACAAGCGTCACAGCGTACGCCCAGACATCAGTCTGTAGCAGAAATAAGAAAAGCCCTTAATGAATGCGGCTATGATCCAGTCCCAGGCGAGGATAATATGGTTTTATATTCATTACGCGTAAGAAAGGTGGCCGAGTATCTAGTCACCCTACCGAATATGAAAGAAGATCTAGACAGAATATATCGTTTCATCCGTACAGGGGATGACCCAGAAAGCATTGGCGAGGCCATGTCTCAAAGGAAAGCCGAGATCCAGCTCATGATACTAAAGTTTCTGATTAACTGTCTAATAAGAGAACAAGATTACCCGTCTAAAGATCCGGCCGAAATGAAAATTCTGACAAGGTGGAGTGATAATATAGCCGAGGGTAAGCACAAGACCGTCGGTGCTATGGAGAGTATGTACAAGAAAATCCGTAAAGAAATAATAAAGTTACACGAACAGCGTAAAGCAGCACAAGTAAGCGAGAAAGAAAGTAACTCTGATACTGAAGAGGTAGACGACGAGAATCCCGCCAGAATAGCGTATGTAGGAAAATCTAGATTTCCAGATCGCCATTTACGCCTAGAACACAAGTCTACTTCCCATCATCCAGCACCAGAACAAGGTTCTCTAGAACAAGTGTTTCAAGCCACCGATCACATTCTGAAATCACGAATCGGTTACAGTGAGTTAAGTACTATGCATGAACAAGAACTAGCCCGATCAGCAGTCCGATGGATTACTGATTCTACCACTTTTCCAGACGAAATAGTGGCACAAATGTTTCTGAAACTGCCCCCAGCCGAGCAACGACTGGTGGGTATGTATATGATCCAGCACCTCATTACATTGTATGAGGGTCAACATTCTGATCCAGGTCCGTTACATGATATCCTGAACGAGTTACTCCAGTATAGATGGAAAGGTCTAGGTACCGATTTAATTAGTGTCATTCTAGAACAGCGCCACAAATATAGAACGTTTTTGAACCCGCATTTTGTTCATGTCTCACCCCCAGAAAGTAAACCATTTTACATGGAGAGACAGAATCCGTTACGAGAAGTCCACCCAGTTAGAGGAACGGGTGGCGAAATGCAACGAGTGTTTGTTTACACTCCGATCACAAAGATGGAACTCTTAGAGATGAAAAAATTAATTCCCTGTCATGATAAAGATCCAGCAGGGTTCCATAGAGAATTAAAAGACATGCTCCGTATGGGAGAATACACGTATCCAGATATAATTAAAATGTTAAAAGTTTTGTTGCCCGCAGGGGTGTATGAAAAGCTCAAGGAAAAAGAATGGGAGGTGGGAGAGAAAAAGATCGATTGGGCCGTTCTAGAAGCTGAAGATAAGATACGAGTACCAGGTACCGGTCTTGGAGATAAATGTAAAGAATTGCCAGAATTATTGATTCAAGTTTTGCCTAGATTATTGACAACTAAAAAGGAAGACTGGGATGCAATCTCAGCCTGTAAACAGAAACAAGACGAAGACATTAGTGATTTTTATTCTAGATTTGAGAAATGTTTTAGCATCAACAGTGGCCTCAAGACAAGTAGTGAGTCATACCCTCATCTTTTTGTTACTAAATTAGTCGAGAATTCAAGTCCACAAATTAAAAATCGAGTTTTGAAAGTCGAAAGTACCTGGCAAGCTAATACCCCGTCCCAGATGTTACAGATGCTCCAGTATCACCAGAATAGAATCAGAGAAGAGCAAGAACACGAGAGAAAACGTATGAAAGGCACGAAAATGAAAGTACTAGTTGCACAATCTGTTCCTCAAGACAGTCAGAAGAGGGGTCCGAATCAAGCCAGTCATCCTGCAGCTCCCGTTAAAGGGAACTGCAATTATTGTAAACAGCCAGGTCATTTTATAAACGAGTGTGCAGTTCTGAAACACAACATAGCTACCGGTAAGACTAAAGAAAGACCACGTCCGCCTAGACAAGAACAAGTTTCACAGACTCCTCAGCCACAGAATGCACAACAGACAGTTACAGTACCGCAGCCTATTGCTGCAACACAGCATGTTACACAGCAGATGTACCAGTATGCACAGTCCGAGTATCCAGAGTACCAGCAGTATTCATGAAACAGCCTAGAGAGGGAGGTAGGCTTGCCTCTCATCGAGATACCTGTAGATCAAGAAGGTCCCTATGTTCATAGTCAAGTATTAGGGAAAGACAGAAAGTTTTTGATTGATACAGGGGCAAGTAGGACCACAATTAGTCACGCCGAAGTTCCAGGGGCTCCGCTCTCAGGCTCAAGAAATGTTTCCCTTGGATTTTCAGGAAAACCCATTGTAAATGAAATATCAAAGCCAGTTACTCTAGAAGTAGGTCCATTGTCCCGTACTACTGATCTGTTACTTACTAAGTCATGTCCAGAAAATCTATTAGGCATTAAAACACTGAAAGAGTTAGGTGCAGTTATATGCTGTTCCCCAGAGGGAATACGTCTGTTCCTACGTGACTTTAAGGGTCACTATGTATTACGAGATTTTGATCCCAGATTGTCTAATGTTCCGCAGCATTTATGGGCGCAAGGTCCAACTGATGTAGGGTACATGCAAATCACACCCCATCGTGTGACTCTCAAGCCAGGTGTAGTGTTACCACGAATCAGACAGTACAGATTGCCACCTGAGGCTGTAGCAGCCTTATCCAAAATTATTGACGAGCTCATCGCTCAAGGAGTAGTTGTAGAAACTGACTCCAATATATGCAATTCTCCGATCATTCCAGTCATGAAACGTACTGATCCAAATGCACCCCCAGTATATCGATTAGTGATTGACCTACGAGAACTTAACAAATGTATTATTCCTCAGTACCCAGTTGTCCCAGACATTTCATCACTATTAACAGCCATTGATTCCGAAGCCACGTTCTTTACTGTAATCGACCTTAAGAACGCATTTTTCAGTGTTCCCATTCATCCAGACAGCCAGTTTCTTTTCGGATTCTGTTTAAATGGAAGGAGCTATATGTTCACACGAGCTCCTCAAGGTTTCACAGAAAGTCCTAGTATTTACAGTCAAGCACTTAAGAGACAACTTGATAATGTTCACATGCCATCTGACACTGCCCTGCTCCAGTATGTCGATGATCTATTGATCACAGCCAGTTCTGAACGTGATTGCGAGCGAGCGTCACTGACGGTTCTGTATTTCCTAGCCGAGATGGGGCACAAGGTGTCCCCTTCGAAGCTTCAATTCTGTGTCCAGCAAGTGGTATACTTAGGACACTTACTGTCCAAGAGGGGTAGGCAGTTGACACCAGACCGTATTCAGTTAATAGCGAGTCTTCCTCAGCCCAAGACCCAGAAGGAGGTACGTGCTTTTATCGGCCTTACTTCTTATTGTAGACAATGGATTCCTCAGTATGCATTTCTAGCCAAGCCACTGATACAGTTAACGACACAGGAGGCAGCCGCACCGACTGTTCTCCCTTGGACATCTGAACATACACTTAGTTTCAATGAGTTAAAGAAAGCTTTATGCCAAGCTCCAGTTCTAGCTACACCAAACTACAGTAAGCCTTTTACACTTTTCGTCACAGAACGTGAAGGTACAGCATTATCTGTTCTCACACAAGATCAAGCAGGACAATACAAGCCATGTGCTTATTTTTCGAGCACATTAGATCCCGTAGCCCAGGCTCTGCCTGCGTGCCTCAAGTCAGTTGCAGCCACAGCACTAGCTATCAGACAAAGTGATTCCATAGTATTAGGACACTCCCTGACAGTACAAGTTCCACACTCCGTGGAAGTTCTTTTAAACCGAACACAAACTCAGCACTTGACAATTGCACGTTTAACAGGTTATGAATTGACACTGTTTCAGCCACACATAGAAATCAGACGCTGCAACGTCCTAAATCCTGCTACACTGTTACCATCAGTTAATCCAAATCCTGACACACACGACTGTGTGGAAGTAGTCAATATTACGACAAAGCCAAGACAAGATCTGACAGATATTCCGTTACCAGACCCAGACCTGACACTTTATGTGGATGGTTCATGCATGAGAACTAGTACAGGAGAACTAGTCGCCGCGTATGCAGTGACTACTGACACCGAAGTTATTGAGACACACCGTATTGACACCCTGTCCGCTCAAGCAGCAGAGCTAGTTGCTCTGACACAAGCCTGCATACACGCCAAAGACCTGAAAGTTAATGTTTACACAGATTCACGCTACGCATTTGGAGTCGTACACGACTTTGGAGTGCTCTGGCAGGAAAGAGGTTTCATGACTTCTCATGGAACCAAGATTCAGCATGGTCTCCTTATTGAAGCTCTGTTAGATGCAATACATTTACCGACATCCATTGCTATCATGAAATGCAAAGCACATACGAAAGTTACTGACATTATTTCCCAGGGTAATGATCTAGCGCAGTGTTTCCCAAACTGTGGTCCGCGGACCCCCAGGGGTCCGTGACACATTCCCAGGGGGTCCGCAGGCAACAGTTTTAAAAGCACAGAAAAGTTTCTTGTATAATTAGCAGCTTTCCAGCAGCAATAAAAGTGTCAAGATAAAGCCAGTGATTAATGTACCTGCTGGAGCATGAGGAGAGTTTTGTTTAGTGGCAGCTTTGACTTAACTAATGTAGCACAGAGGGTTAATGTGCCTGATGCAAAGAACGTGTAACATGCATCTTAAAAAGCAGTATTTTATGTGCATAGGTTCGTGGTTACTGCTTTTGTCACAGAGATTCTTTTGTTACTGTGCACGTCATAAGTGACAATCGTAATGTAGCAGAGGGACCTATAAACTGTCATCAAAGAGCTGCTTGTAAATTGCATGGTACCAGTTAGTAACTTTTGTTTTTTCCCAGTTATTCATTATCCTGATGCTGCTAAAAAGATTTATTTGGGTGGAAATAAATTTTTAATGTTAAAGTCAGTGCTAGCCACTGTGTTATGTTCTGAATCCTGAGTTTGTGCTTTTCCAGACCAAGCACTCTTTAAACATTTTATATACACTGATTTACATGTACAATTCAATGTCTCTATATGTGTGTGATGTAAAGTGCTCTGACATCCTACAATGGTATGAGAGATGCTATAAAACAAATGAAATACATTTGACAGAGGGGCTATTACTTCAATATAAAATACTAAGGGCCAGATGTACGATCCGTTTTTATATGCGTGAACGGGTTCGTGAACCCGCTTTCACATGCAAAAACGTATTGGGCCATGTACATTGCCTATTTCGCGAGTCGCAATTTGTTTGCGACTCGCTAAATAGGTTTTGCAAATTGCTATTTGGAAGGGGCATTCCCTTCCAAATAGCGAGTCTTAAAACCATGTACAAATGCTTTGCGGTCGCAAAACACTCGCAATTACCACTTACTTCAAGTACATGGTAATGCATTTGCAGTCCCAGACATGGTGGCCGGCAGAGCCCAGCAGGCACCATAACTAGGAGGGCTGGCATTCCCAATAGGCTCGCAAATTGCGAGAGGCTCATTAATATTAATGGACCTCGCAATTTGCGACCCCATTGGGAATCCGAAACAGTGTTAAACACACTGTTGTACATTTCATTTAGCGACTCGCAATTTGCCACTAGCAATGTGTCGCCAATTGCAAGGCGCTAAATGAAATGGTCGTACATCTGGCCCCAAAATCCTTAAGGGCAGATTTACAAGTCCCTTGCGCCTCTTTTACGCCGCCGTTGCACCACTTTCGTGATGCAGCGGTGACGCAAAAGATGCGCCATGGTGCAGGGTATTTACAACGTGACGCATCTGGGAGATGCGCCACGTTGTAAAGCCCTGCGCCAGAAGGAGGCGTTCCAGCGCAGGAACGCCTCCTAAAAGTGGCTGAGTGAAATCTACAAGATTTCACTCAGTCACTTTGGGGCCCATGCTGCGTCAAAACCCTGCGCCTGCTTGAAGCAGGCGTAAGGATTGACGCAGCATTAACAAGATTCGGCCCCCCAGAGCATTTCTGGAGCTGTGTCGCGCTTGCGACGCAACTCCAGCAATGCGCCACCTTTACGGCACAGATGCATCATGCATCTGTGCTTTTTTGCCCCATGAGGCGCAGCATTGTAAATGCGGCACATCAATGGTGGCAGAGGCATGGCGCACAATAAGTGGCGCATCCCTGCTGATATGCATGGATGCGCCACTTATTGTAAATCTGCCCCTAAGTACTTTGAGTATTTGTTTTGTGTGCACACGTGTGTATTTTTTTCGAATTACTGTTTTAATATTTGACATTTAACTCATACAAATTGCTTGGGGGTCCCCGGCTTCCAGTGGTGACTCAGTGAGGGTCCTCAGGAGTCAAAAGTTTGGGAACCACTGATCTAGCGGATCGCACAGCCAAGCTTACAGCACAGACTCCAGACATTCCAGTTAATCCGACACAGACACATACTCCAGACCCGACTACATGTATGACAGTTAAGGACCCTACTCAAGATGTCATAGATATCCAGTTACATGCTACTCCTGAAGAAATCAAGAAATGGTCCGAACAAGGAGGGGTCCAGACAGATCAAGGATGGGTGACGAAGGGTAAAACCACATGGTTTCTCCCCGACTCTATGGTTCAAGTCATTATCAATACCGCACATAGTCCAGCACACTTAGGAGAAAAAGCAATGTTAGACAGTATCCAGAACATTTGGTTCAACAAGCATTTACGAGCTGCAGCCAAGCAGAAAGTCCGTACCTGTATGATATGTTGCCAGTTTAATCCAGGTAAAAGTGTCCCGGTGGAACAAGGGGGATTCCAGCCTCCTGACCACCCTTTTGAAGTCCTCCAGATGGATTATATTCAGATGGAGCGATGTCGAGGTTTCAAGTATGTCCTCGTAGTTGTATGCGCTTTGTCTAGGTGGACAGAGGCATATCCAGTCCCAGATTACACAGCCGCGACCACTGCCAAGCAGTTGGTTCGTGAGTTCTTCCCCCGTTACGGACTCCCTAGGGTCGTATATTCTGATAACGGCCAGCCATTCTCCTCAGAGTTAATGAAGCACGTTTCCCTTTTGTTAGGATACCAGTGGAAGTTCCATTGTGTACGCCATCCTGAAGCAGCAGGTCTCGTAGAGAGACATAACCAGACCCTGAAAATTCGCATCGCCAAAATATGTAAAGAGAAAGGTGTGGACTGGCTAGTAGCTCTGCCAGTCGCTTTTTGTTCTATATGCGCATGGTCGCACATTCCAGATCAGGTCTGTCCCCGTATGAGGTCGTTTTCGGCCGCCCCCCTAACATGTGGGGTACTCCTAGACCCCGAAGTATTACCGATGTTTCAAGTAATATGCTGACAGATTACCTAGCTTCCTTGATGTCTGCCCTCAGCTCTTGTCGTTCACAGGTTGCCGCCGCATTTCCAGACAATACCGAGGTGGCACCGCATGAAATCGTTCCCGGATCCATGGTCTTAGTTCGCAATTTTGACCGCTCAAGTCCGCTGGAGCCACGCTGGAAGGAGCCCCGACAGGTCCTCCTCGCCACCCGTACAGCCGTGAAGTTGGAGGGTCGCAAAGGCTGGGTGCACCTTTCGCACGTAAAGAAATTTTATGGACTGAAACCCGTCTCAAAGAACATTTCCCAGGATTTGAAGGACTGCCAAAGTACTATTCTCAAGGACTGTCCCGCAAAGAACAATGATACTGCACCCTCCCCGTTAGAGAAAACTCCGCAACAGGAGTATAAGTTGAAACTCCGGTCTAGTAAAATAAGTCAGCCAGTTTGATTGTCTAAGTCCTCCCCTAGGTGAAACGGTTAGACTGTTTCTGACATGTATAAAATAGACCCCCATAGTGAGAGAGTTAGTCAAAACTCAATCCGATGTATCGTTTTTCTAAGTTTCGTTTTATTTCTCAGCATTATGATTTCCTGCACCAGTTATGCATTTTATCTGTATTTTCCAGTTTCTCATGTAAATAAGTTTTCTAATGTTACAGTAGAGCACACGTTTAGTGATCTGCCTCCTCATGAACTCTCTTACCGCCTCGCTATGCGAAATAATTCTTTTATCCGCATGTTACATCATTCACACCAGACCAGCAATGCCACTAATTGTTGGGTGTGTGGTCGACTCCCCCCTTTCCAGATACCGAAGGGAGTTCTGCCACTCTTTCCTTATCCGTTTTCACATAATGGTTCGTGTGGAGCATGGTCCACGTTAACGTCATCCTCAACAGATATGTCTTTTCTAAACAGTACATGTTTTCCAGACAAGCAAGGTCTTCCCCATAGAACCGGGTTAGATCTAGAAAATGAAGTGTATAATTTAGGTAATTATTCTTCGAATTTCATGGTCCTGAATGTTCAGTCTGATACTACTCCAGACTTACCTGCTATTTCAGTACTACCAGTCAAAGGCGAATTATGTGTCCGAAATAATGGTTCCGTACATATAGGACATAGTGATTGTACTACTATTGTCAAGTATAGTGACAGTGGGAAATCTATTTTCAAAGCTTCACGTCATTCATATTTTATTTGTGGTCAGACCGCATATGTTCGTCTGCCCCTCGATTGGGAGGGAACCTGTTACATTGCCTTCCTACTGCCACCCGTTTTCCTAGCCCCATCTGATTACCATAGAAACACACATCTAGTACACATTAGACATAGAAGGGAGATCGAGTCCCCAATTGTCGATTATACTGAAACTGCTCTAGAACAGTATACAGATTTCAATAGAGGTTTCTTCTTCTTTATAGGACCTATCCAGAATAGTAAGCTAATGTGCAGGTTAACCAGAACCCTTGAAGCTGTAGTAAATGAGACTGCCTCTGCTCTAGGTAACTTAACCGAAGAGCAATCTGCTATGAGATTTGTAGTTTTGCAAAATCGTCTCGTCCTTGACGTCATACTGGCCGATAGGGGCGGGGCCTGTAGAGTCATCGGATCTAGTTGCTGCATTTTCATTCCAAATAACGCGCCGTCTGTTTATTCAGCTATAACCAGACTTCATAAAATTGCCCATCTGTTACATCAAAATCCAGGCACCTGGACATGGTCCGGTTGGCTCTGGAGTATAATTTCCGCCTGGGGATGGAAAGTCTTGTCATTTCTAGGTATTGCAGTAGCGATCATATTCAGCTGCTGCCTCTGTATACAATGTGGCCCTGCGATTTGCGGCATTTGTGCTACATCCTGTATTCCTAGTATAACTCCTAGTCCCAAGTCCCATTCTAAATCCCGTTCCAAGAAAATTCGAGACGAACAAATGATACTGTATGAAATGATAGATGGTATCATGAATATTGATGTTTCCTGATGGAAACGTAGTGACAAGGAGGGAATGTGGAAAAGTAAATTTTGCCATGTTCTGTGTCCCTACGTGTCATCCATCATATGTTATGTGTGCATGATTAATATGCATATGTATTCCCCATGTTCGATTAAAGACGCAATTATAGTTGTGTCCACCTCTAGTATGCCAGTTTCCAGTTCTCGTGAATAAAACGAGTGTTAGCCTATGTAAAGCTACGTTTCTCAGTGTGCACGTTATTCCATTGTAAAGTCCCTGTTTCTAGGCCTCAAAAGGGCCCGGACACCAGATTCAGCTCCTGTCTCCTGAAGCCCTCGCTGAGGAGCGATACAGCCCCCACCTGTATCCTCGACCCTTCACTTACTTCCTGCCTCACAGTGCCCGGTTCAGCCTGGCTCTGCCTCTGAGTCTGCCAAGAGTATGTTATGATTCCAGTTATCAGTTCAGTCCTCCTTCTCTGCATTCCTAAGCTACTGAATCGCATCAATAGTTTCCGTCATAGTCTAGCTTTTACGTCTCCATGTAAGAGAAATACTGCATTTAATGGTCATTTAATATTCTTCATCACGCACTACATGTAGAATAATGTATGCTCCAGTCTTAGAGTCTGTTAGCCTTTCCCCTCCTGACTTCTAGTTTATATCAACATGTTCCCTAAACATCAGATACTAGATACTGCTTAGGTACATGTCGCCCTGACTCTCCAGACTTCAGTCTCTGCTCCTAGCACAGAGTTCATAGCCCCCAGCTTCTCCTAGTGATACGTCATTGCCAGTTTGCGCGCACCATCAGGTTAGAGGTCCCGGCTCCTCAGGTAGCCCCCTCCATGGTTTCCGCCCCATTCATGACATATTCTGTTACGTTTGCATCACATGTCTATGTACACGCCCTGTTACACCCATTTTCACCCTTATCTTTCGCGACTGCTACGCGTCACGCCTTCTGCTCCACCCACTGCTACGCCTATTGCAATGTAATGCTATGTGTTTGCGTTATGTATATATGCTCATGTACTGTTATTAAAAAGAGATCCTGTTCCAGCTCCTTGCCCCGATTCTGACCCCGGCAGCGCTGCCAGGGTTTGCCATTCTGTTCCCGTGCAGGTTGTCCTGTTTCTGTCCTTATGCTGTATTAAACCTGCAAAACTCCTACTACCTCGAATCTTGACTCTTATTTATTGAGCTATCTGTTATTCATTCATCCATTCAAAAATAGGGTATTATTTATTTATTTACCACAACCTAGTGACCAACGCTAGCAATGCCACTACCTCCCATAATATGGCAGTTGTTAACTTCTCCTGGGGAGGGGTAACCGGCCTCAAAAGAGTTGTTGTGAGTTCAGACCTTCCAGTAGAGTGTATGTTAGGTAATGATATTGAAACCTCACTTTGGTCTGAGGTGGAGTATAGGACCCATGCAGAAATGCTGGGAATATCAGCACATGTCCTTGCTGTGACCAGGTCACAGGCCAAAAAGTGCTTAGCGGAACAAGTGCTGGATCTTGGAACAATAGACCAGACACTACCCAAGAGAAAGAGCAAGAGTGTTAAGGCAGTGCCTTTCCCCCTGCCTCAGGTTGAGGATCGGCCCTCCCAGGAGGATGATTCTGAGATCCAAGAGGGAACTGTCCCAGAAGAGCTTGAGCCTGATCAGGTTGAGTTTCTTGGGACAGGGGGATCCTCAAGGGCAGATCTGAGGCAGGCTCAATTAGATTGTTCCTCTCTTGAACCCCTCAGACAGCAGGCTGCTGCTGAGGCTGCTGGGAATGCTCAAGGTACCCATAAACTGTATTGGGATGATGGGCTCCTTTATTCAGAGGCTAGAGACCCCAAGCCTGGTACTTCCAGGATGTTGGTTATACCTCTGCAATTTAGGGGCTTCCTTCTTATCTTGGCCCATGATATTCCCTTAGCAAGACACTTGGGCCAGAACAAGACTTGGGACAGGCTTGTCCCTCACTTTCACTGGCCCCACATGTCAGAAGATACCAAGGAGTTTTGTCGCTCCTGTGTTACCTGCCAAGCCAGTGGCAAATCAGGGGCACCACAAAGGCCCCCCTCATACCACTACCTGTGGTGGGGGTACCCTTTGAGAAAGTGGGGATAGACATTGTAGGACCAATGGACCCCCAAACAGCATCTGGGCACATATTTATACTGGTGGCAGTGGATCATGCCACCAGGTATCCAGAAGCTATTCCCCGGAGGACCACAACAGCTCCTGTTGTGGCAAGGGCCCTACTTGGAGTTTTCTCCAGAGTGGGGTTTGCAAAGGACGATGTCTCTGACAGAGGTGCAAACTTCATGTCAGGATATTTAACTGCAATGTGGAAGGAGTGTGGTGTCAACTATAAGTTCACAACCCCCTATCACCCACAGTGCAATGGGCTTGTGGAAAGATTTAACAAGACCCTCAAAGGGATGATAAAAGGGTTACCTGAAAAGCTGAGGAGAAGATGGGACATCCTTTTACCCTGCCTTCAGATTGCTTACAGAGAGGTCCCACAAAAGGGGGTTGGCTACAGCCCTTTTGAGCTTTTGTTTGGGCATCCTGCAAGGGGACCCCTATGTCTTGTGAAGGAAGGATGGGAGTTACCTCTCAAAAAGCCTAAGCAGGACACAGTGGACTATGTACTTGGTCTCCGCTCCAGGATGGCTGAGTATATGGAGAAGGCTTCCAAAAACCTTGAGGCCAGCCAAGAACTTCAGAAAACTTGGCATGACCAAAAGGCTGTGCTGACTGTGTACCAGCCAGGACAGAAAGTGTGGGTGTTGGAGCCAGTGGCCCCAGAAGCACTCCAGGACAAATGGTTTGGACCCCACACAATAGTTGGACAGAAGGGAGAAGTCACCTACTTGGTGGACCTTGGGACTCCCAGAAGCCCCCACAGGGTGCTTCAAGTCAGACTCAAAGCATTTGTCGACAGGGCAGACATGGGCTTGCTCATGGCTACAGATGAGGGGAATGAGGAAGAGAGTGACCCTCTCCAAGACCTGCTTACTCAGAACCCTGATGATGGTTCAGTAGATGGTGTAGTCTTTGCTGACATCCTCTCTTAACATCAGCAACAGGACTGCAGACAAGTTCTTCAGTCCTTCAGACATCTGTTTTCCCTGAACCCAAGTCAGACAAGCTGGTGAACCCATGAGGTGGACACTGGTGACAGTCTGCCTGTCAAGAGTAAAATCTACAGGCAACCTGACCATGTCAGGAACTGCATTAGGACAGAGGTCCAAAAGATGTTGGAGCTGGGAGTTATTGAGCCCTCAGAGAGCCCCTGGGCCAGTCCAGTAGTCCTGGTGCCAAAAACTCACACCCAAGATGGTAAAAGAGAGATGAGGTTTTGTGTGGACTACAGAGGTCTCAATGCTGTCACTAGGACAGATGCCCACCCCATCCCCAGGGCAGATGAGCTCATTGATAGATTGGCTTCTGCCAAGTTCTTGAGCACATTTGACCTGACAGCAGTCTACTAGCAAATCAGATTAGCTGAGGATGCAAAAGCCAAGACAGCATTTCCGACCCCAGGAGGACATTATCAATTTGTGGTAATGCCCTTTGCTTTGAAGAATGCACCTGCCACTTTCCAAAGGCTGGTGAATCAAATTCTCACAGGACTGGATGACTATTGTGCAGCTTATCTAGATGATATTGCTGTCTTTAGCTCCACCAGGGAGGATCACCTGGTCCACCTGAGGAATGTTTTAGAGGCCCTGCAAAAGGCAGGCCTCACTATCAAGGCCACCAAGTGCCAGATAGGGCAGAGCAAGGTTGTGTGCCTGGGCCACCTGGTAGGTGGGGGTCAGGTTCAACCACTGGAGAGCAAGATCCAGACCATCAGAGACTGGACTCCTCCAACCACCCAGACACAGGTCAGAGCTTTCTTGGGCCTGTCTCGGTACTACAGGAAGTGTGTTAAAAACTATGGGTCCATTGGGACACCACTGAATGATTTAATTTCCAAAAAGATGCCAAAGAAAGTTCAGTGGACAGTTAACTGTCAAAAGGCATTTGATGACCTGAAGCAGGCCATGTGTACTGCACCGATTCTAAAAAGTCCAGATTACTCCAAAGAGTTCATAGTCCAAACAGATGCTTCTGAGTTGGGTGTGGGAGCTGTACTTTCACAACTGGATATAGATGGTCAAGACCAGCCCATTGCTTTCATAAGCAGAAGGCTGACCCCTAGAGAGAAATGTTGGTCAGCTATAAAGAGGGAGGCATTTGCTGTGGTTTGGGGCCTGAAGAAGCTGAGGCCATACTTGTTTGGCACTCACTTCAAGATTCAGACAGACCACATGGTTAAATTAGATGAAGGGTGAAAATCCCAAACTTCTTACGTGGTCCATTTCCCTACAGGGAACATAGACCTGGACTGACCATGCAAATGCAGAAGGACTCTCCCGATATTTCCACTTAGAACATGAAGACTGAACTGGTCAAGGTTAGTTTAATGTCTCTAAGTTTTGGGGGGGGGGGTTGTGTAGGAGAGTAGGGTCTGCTTCATATGGTCACCCCCACTTTTTGCTTTGCTTTACTGGTTTTCGACTTAGATGTGGCTGTGGGCCTGCTAATCAAACCCACAGCCCAGATGCACTCTCTCTAAATTCACCATGTTCTCGAGGTACATCCACAATTGGGAATTGGTTCACCTTGTCTGCCCCTGTAGAAGTGTACCCTAGGTACTCAGGGCATAGGTGTAACCAAGGCCTAACAGGGGCTGCAGCATGTATTATGCCACCCCTGGCTAGCCACTCAAATAGATACAACTGGCTGATCACTCAGCTGGGGCAAGGTCGTGTAAACACCCCTTGCTTAGGTATAGTATTCCTATACCTACCTATATATAGACACATAGTAACCTATAAGTCACTTCTATGGCAGGCCTTAACAATCCTGGAGGCAGAGTGCTTGGTTATGCGTGAGATGGTGCTATAGCATGAGCTGAGCCTGTCTGCAGCTTTCGGGACCATGTCCTTATAGCTGTTCTATGATATTGCCATACCATATCCTCTTAAGTGCATTATAATCCTCGCGGTTAAATGCTAACTCTGGTTTGGCTTTATCAAAACATGTCGTGTAAGGTGTCATATGCTTTGGAATACTACCCCCTCGCCAATTCTGGCGATGGGGGTAGCATTCCAGCCTTCTAGAGGGAGAAGACATGTTGTTGCTGACTATCCCGGTTAAAGTTAACCAGAGCCCCAACGTCACAAAATGGACGCTGCTGCCACAGAGAAGTGGAGAAGTGTGGCTCAATGGTTAGAGCGGCAGACCCTGATGCAGAGGTCTAGCCCGGGACCAGGTTCAATTCCCTGCCTCGGCGGGTCTTGAGCTCAAAAATTCCACGACCGGATAATTCTCGCCTCGGTGCCTATTTCAATCATTGAGTCCCACTCTGCAACTCTGGGCAATAGCTTGCTTAATCTCCACAACGGCCCCTACAACGCTAAGGATGCCTGGCCTCCACCTTGGGGATGCCCAGGAGTGGACACCTCACAGGGAAAGCCAGGATGAGTTCCACAGCGGTATTCGTACAAGCGCCTTGAGAACCTTGCGGGTGAGTAGTGCGCTATACAAGTATCAATTTTACATTTACAGACACAAGTCTGACCTCCTGCTGCTGGGAGTCCTTCCAATCACGGAGGTTTGGACAATAGGTTTCCTGCCTGGAGAGGTGCGGGCACCACCCCAAACAGGACTTTGTGTATTGGGTCAGGGAGGGCTGAATAGATTGAGACACTGCCTGGGGCACACTAGGTGCTCCATGCTTACCCCAGTTCAAACCGGTTGCTAGGCCACTCCAGCCCCAGCTCTGGCGCGAGACCCCCCTTCCTGGTCCCACCCATAGAAGGGACCTAGAAAGTTATCCAGCCCCTTTTAGTTGAATAAAGGTAGGAGCTGAGTCCTAGGATTTTAGATTAATCCTGAATCGAAACTTGACACTCTGGACCTTCGACATTCTGCTGAAGCTGAAGCTGAAGCTGAAGACTGAAGAATCTCCCTTGTGGCCAAGGAGTGACCACCCTGGGCAACCAGGCACCATCCAGCAAATCAACGGCTTGCTTTATCGACGCTCCCGCCGGGACCCGAGCACAGAGCCTGACAAGACCCAGACTTCCACACCTCTCTGACCCTCTCTTCACGACTGCAGCATAGCTGAGATCCGTGGAGGCGACGAGACAAGTGTGACCGGACATCTTGAAAAGTCTGCAACTTGCTAACTGTGCAGTTCCTGAGGCATCCTCAAAGCTGTGCACTGGGGACTGAGAAACCCCGAACCAGAGCTCCACCTGCATCGAAGATCAGCCCTCCACGAGTTCTGCGTGGGGCCCTTCTGCTTGTGTTCTGCTCAACGCGTTGTCCGGTTGCTGGCCCGTTGGCTAGTAGTCTCTGTGACGACAATCCTTTTGAACCAACTCGCTGTTCTGGTTGCTCTAGACTGGCCCTTGCCTCCCTGCAAAGGTGAGGCACCACAGATCTTGCTGGTCTGCACCAGAAGCCTTCTTTGAATCCTGCGCGGGTTGCCTTTTCCAAGGCTTGTTGACTCCAATCCGGCAGTCAACCCCCCCCATCTACGAGAACCTTCGTGGGACAGCTCCTCTCCAGCACCAGGTCGTCCTCGACGCCTCCTGGTCCGCGTGGATGAAGAGACAAGCTTCACGACAGCACCTGATTGCTCCTCGACGTCGTCTGGTTCCTTCCTGGTTCCACCCGGTCACTGGCTAGTGACTCCGACTCTGTCCCCTCTGCTTTCAGGTCCTCTTCATCTTCGATCCACCCTTGGATTCACCCGGACATCTTCCTCCTGGTTGCCTGCAGCATCTTTCTTCAAAGGCTCCATAGGCTTCAACGGCGAAACCCGACATCTTCACACCTATGCACCCGCTTCCTGTGGGTGAGGTAACGCGAGTACTTCGGTGCTCCCAAGGGTATTGACTATCCAAGTGTCTAGGTTTTTAGTTGTTTCCTCCTAGCTAAACCGGAAGTGTCCTAAATCCTTCTTTATCTGTGGAGAAGTGTGGCTCACTGGTTAGAGGAGGCACACATGGAAGCAGAGGTCAGCCCGGGACCAGGGTTCAATTCCCAGCTCGGCGGGGTCTTGAGTCCTAAAAATGTCTATGGACTCGACAATTCTCGCTCCGGTGCCTACTCGATTCACGGGTTCACACTCTGCGACTCTGGGCAATAGCTTGCTTAATCTCCACAACGGCCCCTCGCGGCGGGATGCCTGGCTTTCACCTTGTGGATACCCTGCCGGGGTTATCTCACAGGGGAATACCAGGACGGGTTCCCTAAGCAAGCGCTTAGAAACCGCTCGGTGATTTGCGCTATATAAATTCCTGTACATTTACATTTACATCTACATCTACATCTAACTTCTAAGTTCCCATTGACTCACGCGTGTGTGTAAAGACACTGATCGCGCCGCCTGTGGGCCTCCTACTTCTAACCTAAGGTACAGATAGTGTAGCCCCAGCGATTCCCTAGGCCTTTCCTTTTCTCGTGACGTGGTACTTATACCACTTTCTTAATATATGGTTTGCTTCGCCCCTAGGGCCTAACTGTAAATTGTGCAACTTAACGTATTCTGACTAAGTAACTTGTTATGTGCTTTGGCCTCTGATCTCATAAAGAGTTCAGAGGAGTGTGTTAGTAAATAAATACATATATATTTTATATATATCCTGTGTGGTGTCCTTTCATTTGATATTCAAGGGGTTACATATGATAAAACAGCTGGCTTTACACGCCCTCAAGAGTCTCTTAGCCTAAGACTGTTCTGTCCACGCTACCACTAGGATAGCTGGTCTATAAGGTTGACTTACAACCATCACCATAAGAGTTGTTTGGACTGGTGCAAGGTGTTCACTAGAATAGTGAACATCATATACCTGGCCAACTTCTCACACCCCTCCCATAGAGGTGTCGTGTGGGTGGGCACGCTTGGTGGTGCGGAGTCACTTTGAGGTGGGTTGCTGGCCCCCTCTTCCGGTTTGCCCTTGTCCATTCGCCATCCCGCAAAAGGACTGGCCCAGAGGCTGGTATTGCCAGGTTTGCTTTTTCTGGCAATGCTGTGCTCGATTGTCGCCCTGGTAGGACTGCTGGAATGTCTGATGTGACGTTCCCGGCTGGTTTCCCCCTCTTCCATTTGGTCTTCGTGTCGGGGTACCTCTTCTCATTCCTCTGAATTGCAAGGTTCCCATGGACCTTGCAATCTCATTTTCTTTTATGAGTTGGGGGAGTTTCTCATCCACTGGTGCTCTGAACAGGCTTTCTCCATTGAAGGGGTGTTCAGAATGTTATTCTGTACTTCCGGCTTGAAGCTGGAGATCCTCAGCCAAGCATGCCTTCTTTCTGTGACCTCGATCATCATGAGCCTGCTGGATGTGTCTGCCACATCCAAGGCTGATTTTAGGCATGAGTTAGCTATATTCTTGCCTTCCTCCACCAGGTGTGCTTTGTTGTATTGCTCAGGGAGGTGTTTGAGCAGCTGTCCGACCTCGTCCCGATGCTGGTACATGTGTCTGTTGAGTAGGGCATTAGAGTTTGCAATGCGCCAGTGTACTGCTGCATTCCTCTCTAATTTCCTTCCAGTGAGATCTATCCTCTTACTTTCTTTGTCTGGTGGTGGACCTGAGTTTGTGGGAACGCTGGCCCTTTTCCTGGCTGTTGCCGCAATGATGGAGTCAGCCGTGACGGATCCCTGGATGTAGGTAGGATCTTTAGAGAAGTGTTTGTATTTCTTCTCTGTCCTAGGTGTGACAGACCTGCAGCTTGCTGGTTCTTTGAATGCTTCTCTCCCCTGGTCCAGGACACTTGGTAGCATGGGGAGGAATTGACTCCTTGTTTGAGTGGGGAGCAGGGTCTCTAAGAGGAAGCAGGCCTTTGGTTTTTCTTCCTCCAGATTCACCCCATAAGCTGTTGCCGCGTTCTTGATGACCATGTTGTAGATCCCAATGTCATCTGGCTACGAAGGCCTCGAAGGGTACGTCTCCACGGCCTCTTCTGGGCTTTCGGCGTAGCGGTCCTGCCAATCCAGGTTCTGTGCCACTGGGGATGCCGAGCCCAAACTCGTGCGCTGGTCTTCTTCGCCTTCCTCGTCATACTATAGGCCCTCTTCCTCTTGGTGTTCTTGGGGCTCAGGAGTTTTCGGCGGCTCTTCGGCGTCAAACTCCTCTTCTTCCTCGACTTCGACGATCGTCGCCGACGGGATGGTGAACCTTTATCCGTTTGTCGAATTCTCTTTTCCTTTGCAGGTTGTTATCCATTTCGGCCTCAAGCCTCCTCTTTTTCCTTTCCATCTCGGCGGCCTGTTTGGCGTCGAGAGTTTCGGCCGATCTCTTTGACGTAGACATCGACGTCGAAGTAGCCTTCGGGTCCTTTTCCTTCGGCGTCGAGCGCTCCTTTTCTGGGACGTGCTTCGACGACCTGGGCTTTTCTATTGTTTTCGCCACCTGGGAGTCCTTTTCGAAGGATCCGCTGGGCTGTTTGCCCCTGGATGCAGCTGTGGCCGTCGAAATTTTCAGCGCCAGTGTTCTTTTTGTGGACTTAAGACTCTGTTTTTCGAGAGTCTGACTCAAGCTATCGAGAGTCTTTTGGGGTTTTAGGGGTCGACGTCTCTCCTACCTCTTTTGTAGTTTCCTTATCGGTCTCTACGACCGTGCAGTCATCTGGTCCCTCGGCAAAGTTGTCCTCTTCGTCACTGGAGAGGCCCAAGTCCTGAAGCGACGGAGGTTGGCCTTTGCCTTGCATGCTGTAGTTGGCTCTTCTCTCTCTCTCTCTAACCCTGAGTCTTCGGGGTGAAGTCGGAGCAGGTGTTGCAATTCTTGCTTTCGTGGTCGACCGGCAGGCAGAGGTTGCAAACCGGGAGCTGGTCCTTCTGCGCGTATTTGTGGTGGCAATTGTGGCAGAATTTGAACGGAGTCTTGTCCATTCCTGCGCTCAGGGGGCCCCCTGTGTGCGCCTTCTCCGTTGGACCTCGAAGTCTTCGATGTTCTCCTCCTTCTTCATCGTCCCGGCTCAGTGGTCTTGGTCCTGGATGTATTTTCCAATCTTTTACGGTAGATTTCAGTCTTTTCATCTTCTATTTTCTCCAAAATCTCTGGAACCTCTCGGTGACGATCCAGACCCAACAGCGGAAACAATAATCGGAAGATGGCGCCCAAAGGTGGGAGCTTCCGCAGGAAGCGTGCTGGCGTTGCAGGAAGGACACCTGGACGCCCACCTGTGCTACGAAAAAAAAAAAAGAGAAAAGACTACGATTCTGACCCAACCACTAGACCGCGGAATAATGCACAGCATAGTGAATCCAGAAAGATTCACACTGCAAAACATGGAGGCAGATAGGTCAGCTATGAACATCGCTCGTGTACTCGCTTGTTACTATTGCGGCTTAAATTGATCGTGCTTGCATGGAACACAGCTATAATATTCAACAGACTGATTATCTATACAACTGTGAGTGCCACCGTGGCCGTTGTGAATTGTACCTGTAACCCACACCCGGCTAGTACTTGCTTGTCACATGAATGGCTTATATCGATTTAGCTTGTATGTTGTCGCAGACACGGCGCTCACACCTAACCATGTCAACAGATTGTCCATTTATACGCAAGTGCTGCACGATATACATCATTATCCTGAACCTATTGTGCCAAGGATTAAGGGGGTCATTAGGATGGCGGGCGGACTTTGCCCGCCCGCCATCCTCACAGGGATTGGGACCGCCCGCCATAAGGGTGGGGGTCCCGTGGCGGGGATTAGGATGCGCCGCCGGCCACATTGCTAAAAATGCATGTATGCATTTGCATACACAAAGCGGCAGGCATCGCGCAGTGCCTGCCGCTTCGTGTATGCAAATGCAGGGGGCGGGGGGGTAACCACAGGTAACCCCCATGTGCACTGCCCCACCTATCCTTCACTCTGGTGGCCCGCAGGCGGCCCCCAGAGTGAAGACCACATGCCTTTCCGTGGCGAAAGGCATCTTACCAAGCCCATGGTAAAGTGGCTGGCGGTGTGTAATAGACACCGCCACCATATTAAACCTTTTCCGCCCCGGCCGCAAGGCGACCAGGGCGAAAAAACGGCGGACGGTCTTTCCGTCCGCCGCGGTCACCCCCGCCATACTAATATGGCGGGGGGTCATTTATGTGTGGATTGTGGGCGGATTGCTGCCACCAGCCTGGCGGGGGCAATCCGCCCGCCATCCTAATGGGCCTCTAAGTGTTTATACGTTGTATTTTCACATATGGTTTCACAGTACCGTGTATTCGCAGACATGGTGCCCACACTTAACCATGTCAACAGATTGTCCATTTATACGCAAGTGCTGCACGATACACATTATTATCTTGAACCAGTTGTTTTAATGTTTTATTTTCACATATGCATTCAATGTACAGTAATTTCATGTGCCAACAGTGTTCCGTATCCTTGTAGTTTGGTGAGCAAATATAACGTCTTGGTTGGTATGTAAATAGTTACAAGACCCAGTGCTCTTGTGAATCAGTAGCTGTTGCTTTTGTGTTTGAGAATGCACATATCCTTCGAATGAAGCTGTACACATTCCTTGGTTACGCTAGCTATCGCCATAAACGCTTGCTGTCAAGCTTGCCGGCATCTAGCTGCTGCCCTAACCTGCACGTCACACGTGCGTGCACGCAGCCTCAGCGTAACGTGTATCTAAGCCTGTCAGTATCTCCTGTACTCGCTAGGAGTCGGCCGCGGTGCACCAGGACTCATGCCTGGCGTCGCACTGGGAATTCAACTCCCCTGCATAATATTAATTGACTTCTTCTGCCGCAGGTAAGCCCCCAGAGCGGGTCCCGCTTGACTCCAGAACAGACTTTTAACGGTCTTGCACTTTTGATTAATTTCAGTCCATGGCTTGACTCACCAACCCCTACTGATTTACAAATATCCCACTTACTTCAGATTCCTCCACGCCCGCACTTGCCCGGCCACGTGAGCCATCGACACAACAGCGGCCAAGTTGGCATTTTGGACCGCTTTGTTCGGCTATACAGTAATAGTATGAGGTCCCTTGATGTCCCTTGAGAGGATGTGGGACAGGGGTGTACATTTCTTTAAAACATGCATGTTCACTCCTAGATCACCTCACTTGGACCGGTTGCGCTTATTCAATCACCTGAAGACATATAATTTATGATGGGTCTTTGAGGCTACTTATTTTGGGTGAGTTTTGTCCCTCATGTTTTAGCAATCACTTGCGTGCCCTGGCTGGCACATCATATGGAACACACTTTGATACAACTTTCCTTATCCTTAGGCTGTCCCTTCCAACTCCCCCACTCTTGTCCTGATGAAGACCCGCCATGAATCGTCGACATTTCAACCCTGTCAACCCTGTGACAGGGTTGAAATGTCGACGATCCCACATGGTTCAGATCTATCAAGTCTCTGGCTGCATATGAATGAATAATTTGAACAATCGCCAGAGTCATTGTTTTGTTCTGATATTCTGACCATAATCATTCTCTTCCCTTGTACATATTGTTTATTTAATCACCTTGTATATATCATATGCACTGTATGCTATCACCGAGCACCACATGTCACTCTAGTACGGATCACTTTAGATTTCACCTTGCCTTGACAGCCTTGTTCATAATTCGCAAGTATATATAAATGCTTTAATTTATATAAATACCAGTATACTCATCAACTTGCGTCCTTGTTTTGCTATGTGTTCCGTTGTTTCAAAATTCTGTGTAGAGCATTAATGTTGGTTATAGAAGAAATAGCGTACAAAGAATTAATCTTTCTAAAAGAAATAGTGCTCATGCCTGACAAAACCATTGTTTTTTGTATTTGGTCTATTGCAGCACGTATCTCGCCTATCATGAGTGGTTCATCTAGAGTGAGTTGCTATAGTGAATCAATGCATGGTATGGGGGCCTGTAAGAAATGGGGTTACCTAATTTCCAGGGGGGGGTGGGGTAGCACGGAACCAAGCGGGCAGGCCAAACTTCGGAGGACATGTGAAGCACACACGCAGTACCCACAGACGACACACCAGGCACACCACAAAAGAGGCAGGACACCAGCTTGAGTTGGAAAATTAGTAAGTAGTTTAGTATATCTCCAACCTGCAAGGCAAAAATGCATAAACAGTGGTATCACAACACGGAGCCAACTGGCACCAGAGCCAAGTGTATCAGAGGGGATTATTTACATGGGAAGTAAGGGCTGAGTCCGTAAGTCCATGGCTGAAAGGAAAAGAATGTGATTAAATTAACATTAAACCTGGGTTCAATGTGGCGGGGCCAACTCAGACTCTCATCCTTAGCAGTAGACTGTAACTGCAAAGTACAACATTAGCACCAGGACACCCCATCCAGTATACCTCCAACACTACTCCTTAGCCCCCAACCTGCAACACAACCATCAGGCAGTGCATTGGCATCATCAACATATGAACCCAACAGGAGCACCTGGGATAAAGCAGCAGGCTTGCACATTAACATGGGATGTAACCAGGGGCCTGGAATGACACGTCAGGCCAGCATGGTAGCAGGTTACCTGTAGCACAAGGGCACATCCCGGTTTACCCCACGCTCAACCTGCGGGCATAAAACATCAGGCGTAGCTTGTGAGGCATGAACTCTTCCAGGGTCACCTTAGGGGAAACAATAACCCACGGGGCATAGAACCTTTTTTTTTTTTAATAGCTTTATTTAGGCTTTTCATACAGTAATAAACATTACATTCACATTATGCTAATGTCACATTGTCAATCTTGGAATACTCAAACCCTCAAACTCCCCCCCCTTCCCTCCTCCCCTCCCCTCCACCCCCCAATAGCTGAAAGGAAAAACAGATCCTCAGTTAACATCTGTCTAATAGGGACATCATATCGTAAAGTAATTTCCATCTTCAGCGGATATTCGAGCCAGGCCAGGTATAACAGATAAAGTCTAAGAAATACGGGCATTATAGTCGTCAGGAACATAAGAGTGGTAACATCACATCCAACACAGTTATAGCATGATATACATAGCAGTTGAGAACTCAAGGCTTGTTGTACATTCAGGCGCCATCCTTTTGCTTCAGCTGAGAGCTCACCCTTCTGTCCCCCTCCCGGTCTCTTCCTCCTCCTCTCCCCCCTGTCTTTTTCAGAGAAACGCTAAGAACGGGCTCCAAATGTCCTTAGGTCTGGAGTGCAAGGGCATTAGCTCTGCGTATGCATGCAAGTTCTCTTGCCATAGTACCATATCTCGGAGCCACCCCTTGAACTTAGGCGCCCTTCCCCTCCCCCAGCGGCATGCCACCGGTCGTTTCGCTAACATCAGACCTAGCAATAGTAACTTCTTATGTGGGGTGACAATGTGTGTGATTAGGCCCAGGAGGGCCGTCGTTGGCAACGGCTCAATACCCACCCCCAGCATGCCAGCTAGCCCTTCCAATACTGCCTCCCAATAGTCCGCCACTTTAGGGCAGCCCCAAGCCAGGTGTAGGAAGTCTGCCGGGCCGCGATGGCATCTCTGGCATCTATCGTCCTGCCTCAGCCCTAGTCTGTGTAAGCGCGCCGGTGTGTGGTATAACCTGTGCAAAAATTTAAAATGAAGTATCCGGAGTCTAGTACTGCCGGAAATGCGTTCTGTCTGAATGCATGCCTCCTCCCATTGCTCGTCCGTGAGGGGTTCAGGTAGGTCTCTGTCCCAGGCCGCCCTGGCCGGTTCATGGGGGGGAACCAATCTACTTCTGGCATATAGTGTAGATGTAGCATGTTTCAGCGTCTCATCCTGCAGCATCAAATGTAGGGATTGAAATGTCTCCGGCTCCGTGGGGAAGTCAGGGCATATGGCCTTCATACTCTATTTCAGCCTCGTATAGAGGAACAGGTCCATGAATGCAGGGGGATCCTCCCCAAAGAATTGGTCACGTGTGCGGAATTTGCCATCCAGAAACAGATCCCCGCACGTGTGATAGCCAAGTCTCACCAGCATATTTTGACAAATTCTCTCGCTTGTTACCTGCAATACCTGACTCGTCAGCAGTGGCAATTTGGGGGAATAGAGACGCGTTATGCCTTCTGCCTTAGCTAGCCAGTACATTGCCTTTACAGTGCAGTCCACCGTAGTGGGATCCCGATTGCCTGGGTTATATGGGGCAAACACATATCCCGCTGGGGGGATGGGAGACATATGGCCGTCCTCTACCGCCGAATGGGGCATATAGGGGGGGTGAAACCAGTAAGCCGCAAAATGCGCCTGTGCACTATGGTAGTATTGCTCGAAATCTGGCACATCAAAACCTCCAAACCTATATGGCAGCATCATAGTATCCAACTTCAAGCGTGCCGGCTTCCCTCCCCAGATCAGTCTCACCAGTTGTGTCTTAAGAGTAGCAAAGAAATGCGCTCCGGGGTGGTATGGGATGTTCATAAACAAGTAGAGGAACTTAGGCACGATCACCATTTTGATGAGCGATATGCGCCCCGCCATAGATAAAGGGAGGCGAAGCCAGGAAGTGATGTTATCCGTGACTTTGGAAATTACCCTGCCATAGTTCAATCTCAGAAGTGTGCCTTTGTCTCTGGATATGAATATCCCCAGGTAGCGGAAATCAGATTCCTCCCATTGCAGGGGGTAATCCAGGGGGTGTGGAACGGTGCGGTCAGTCAGCGGGAATACCGCGGATTTACTCCAGTTCATCTGCACTCCTGCATACGCCCCAAACTTCGTGATTTCACGCAGCACAGGATTCAGGTTTTCCTCAGGCTTGAAGACGTATAGGGTGATGTCATCCGCATAGAGGGAGACAAGTACATGTCGGGAAGGGTAATTTAGGCCTCTATGATTATGATGCTGTCGCAGTTTAGCCGCTAGAGGTTCAACCGCGATAGCAAATAACACAGGCGACAGGGGGCACCCCTGTCTCGTCCCTCTGTGTATGTGGAAGGGCTCAGAACGCGCCCAGTTAAGCAACACTCTAGCAAGTGGTGCTTCATACAGGAGCTTGATCCACCTCAGGAACTGTCCCGGCATCCCCATATAGGCCAGAGTCCCAAACATGTAATCCCATTCCAGGGAATCAAACGCTTTGGTAGCGTCCAGAAAGACGGCTACTGACGCGCATTTAGGAGTAATGTCCTGGATGATAGCAAGCAACGTACGCAAATTGTGCGAGGTGGCCCGATTAGGCACAAAGCCCGCTTGGTCCGGTAAAACCAATTTTTCAAGCAGGAGGTTCAACCTGGTGGCCAGAACTTTAGCTAGTATTTTCGTGTCACTGTTCAACAGGGACAGGGGCCTATAAGGATCGCAGTGCACGGGATCTTTACCTGGCTTAAGTAAGGACAATATGTGCGCTTCTCGCATAGTGTCTGGGAGTACGCCCTCTTCCAGCGCCTCGTAGAATACTGCCTTAAGTATAGGAGCTAGTATGTGTACATAGGTCTTATAAAATTCGACAGGGATCCCGTCCGATCCTGGGCATTTGCCAGATGCCATTCCCATTATAGCGTCCTTAATTTCGTCCACCTCAAGGTCGGCTGCCAAGAATTTCTGCTGCCCAGGGCTCAACCATGCTAGAGCCACGTCTTCGAAGTAGCTCTCCAGTGATAACGCGGCGCTGTGTTGTGATGTATAAAGTGTTTTAAAAACTCTGTTAGTATTTCCATTTGTCCCGGTAATGATCTGCACAGCCCCCCTTGACCATCCTGGAGTTCTGTTACGAAGTTTTGGAATCGCGGTGGTCGAACAGCTCCAGCCAGAGACCTCCCCGACCTGTCTCCCTCCCCATATTTCCTTGCCTCTCCCGGTTTCCCTTGAAACCTACTCTCGCGGTCAGCGTCTTCGATATATTCCAACAGTTTTTCCCTAATGCGCGCTTGTATAGGGGAGGGGTCAGCGGCGCTTCTTGCCTCACGCTCCAATGCCTTCAGTTCATTCTCTAGTCTGCGTAGGGTACCACGTAGCGCTCTCAGTACGCCCCCCCCCCCTTAGCAATACACCACCCCCTGACAGTCACTTTGAAGGCCTCCCAGACGGTGGTAAGACTAGTCACAGAGCCAGTGTTTCTAGGGAAGAAGTCAGTTATCTCAAGCTCCAGCTCTGCCCTAAAGGCAGCATCCTGTAGGTGTTCGGAGTTCAGTCGCCAACCCAGATAGGGAGCAGTGTCTACTGGTAAGTGCATGGAAACGCACACGGGGGAATGGTCCGAAAATGTTCTAGCCATATGTTGCGCCTTGTGGACCCAGTTAGCCATCCCTCTCGCCACAAATATATAATCCAGCCTAGCCCATGTATTATGGACATAGGAGTGATGTGTGCCTTCCCGCAACGATTGGTGTAGAAAGCGCCATGTATCAATCAGTCCCTCCCCTGTGACTATATCGTGTAAGGCACGTTGAGAGGTAGTGTAAAGTGCCGGTGTAGCCTGTGTTCTGTCCCACGTTGGGTCTACGACAGTATTGAAATCCCCACCCCAGATGAGGTACCTACACCCTAGTGCTTTCACCTTACCATGTAGCAATTGCAGGTAGTGAGGATCATCCACATTAGGCCCATAATAGTTCACAAGTGCAACGTCATGTGTCAGTAGGGACCCCCACAACAAGCAGTATCTACCATCCGAATCCTCTTCCCTCCCTCGTTCCACAAAATGCAGCCCACGTTTAATCAAGATGGCCACCCCTCTTGTGTAAGAAGAGTACGACGCAAAACAGCCGTGTGAGGCCCACCTAGTTGCAAATTTAGGGGCAGATCCCTGTGCCTGATGCGTTTCCTGTAGGAAAGCTATATTAACGTTATGCCTATCTAGATAACCCAGTACTTGTCGTCGTTTCCGGGGATCATTGAGCCCTCTCACATTCCATGTCATCACTCTGACGCCTGGAGCGTCATCTAACTGCTTGTCCTGCATTGTCTGTGATAAACAGCAGTTGTTAGGCTACCACTGAAGACACTCTTCCTCCCACACCATTCAGCCACTCGAATTACCCGTCCCCTATTTTTCTCAACCCAGCCCCCTCCTCTCATAAACTGAACGTTCCGCAATACCCCTATCCCCCGCTCTCCCCCTCTCCCCTGCCCTCCCACACCGGCTGCCCCAACATGCCAGGAATCAACCTCCCCTCCCCCCCTAGTCAAAAACAGATCCCCGGATGACAACATACACCCAGGCGGATCAAGGAACTAATCGGCTGACAAACGATTCGGGGCCACGGAGGCGCACGGTGCCGGAGCGAGAGAGCGGATCGCAAGACTACGCGAGCCCGCGGTCAGAAGGGCCGAGTGCTGGAGGGCGCTTCCCGCGCGGCGAGCCATTAGCGACTGAGGGAGCAGCCTCTGGGCCCCAACGGACACTGCGGCGAAGCGGGAGGTGAGGCCAGCGGGCGACCATACTGCACTGTGAGGAGCTGCAAGGGCAGCGCAGCGCGGATCACAGAGCGTCCCTCGGCAGAGGGGAGACGCGGCCGCCATTTTGTAGACGACGGGCCGCGGCGGCCGGGAAATTGCTGAGCGCTGCCAGCCCGGGACCGTGAGCGGGTCCCTGGACACACACAAGCGGAGGCACCTGGATCGGAGGTAGATGCTGGGCGCCTGACGACGGTGGAGACAACAGAGCCCTGCAGCCCCCCCAGCCATTCCTGCATCAACTGGCAAACTGCACCGAGCTTCTTGGAGGTGAGAGCAGTTTGAAGCGCTACACCGGGGGGACAGGCTGCCCTGGAAGTTGGGCGTGAGGCGCAGAGAGAGCGTCTGGACCCCTGCGTGAGGGGCGGCTGACCATCCAACATCCACCATTGTCAATTGAGCCACCGGCTGGCACAGACCCTGCGTCGCCTCACGAACCGGATCCGCTGGGGTGGGGTGCTTAGAAGCTAGCCAGGATGGGCAAACCGGAGCAACGACAGTCGAAACTCCCATTTGACACGCGCAGAACACTGGGAGCGACCTCCAGCACTCAGGGCAACGCGGGCTCGCCTGAACCACGAGATGACAGTTGGAAAGCCATCCTGGTCGGACTGCAGCAAAGCCTCACGTCCATAGACTCGAAAATAGACTCCATGGCCAACGTGGTGGCAAAACTGGATGGTTATGAGGAGCGCATCAAGAGTGTAGAGCAGAGGGTGTCGGATATTGAGGATGGGGCTACAACTAGCAGGCAGCACATGGCTCATATAGACAAACTTCTGAAGGTGATCGCAGAACGTAATGAGGATTTAGAATCCCGCTCCAGACGAAATAACGTATGCGTGCTGGGCCTGGCCGAGACCACCAACACGGGGCGCCTGGAGGACTACATGGAACGGCTGCTGATAGATCTTTTTGGGCGCGACGCCTTCTCGGCGCACCTAGTTATTGAGAGAGCGCACCGTTCCCTGGCGCCAAAACACCCTCCGGGCGCCACGCCGCAACCGATCATCATGAAGTTCCTGAACTACAGAGATAGGGACACGCTACTACGTTTGGCACGAGACAAGGGCGAGGTGCGCCACGAGAACACTACCCTGTCGTTCTACCCCGACTTCACCCAAATGGTGCAGGACGCCAGAAGAAAGTTCCAGGCGGTAAAAAAACAACTTCAATCCCGTAGCATCAAATATGCGATGCTATACCCGGCCCGCCTACGGATCCACCACAGGGGACGACAGCATATCTTTTCAACACCCCAGCAGGCAGAAGACTTTCTGAAACACGACAGGCGATCGGCATCCAGAGAGACGGCTGCGAGGAGTCGATCGCGCTCCAACTCGCCATTATCGGAACCCTCATGAGACTTGCCATCTGAACTGCTGGTAGAATGGGCTGGGGAGCCCAATGGCGACATCACGTGAAACGTCGGGGGGCATAGAACCTTAGGCCTACGAACCTCAGCCTAGGGCAAACCCTCCCCGGGACCTAGACATGTCGTTTGGTGAACACACAGGGTAACTTGCGTTATCCTAGATCGCAATCAACAGGGGGCACAAGGGAATGACATGGGACGTCAGGCGGTCAGCACTGACCCCAGTAACACACTTTACTGTAGGCCGGTAATCAGCACTTCCTTAACCAGGGATCACTCTGTCATTAGGCCAGGATAGCCAGTTCCTAGGGCTCAGGTAACTCTTTGTCATAATGATTTCCAGAGCCTCTCCCTTCCCCTAACCAGGGATTAATTCTACTTATGGCAAGAACCCGGCCTCCACTTCTCACTGTGGGGATGTTGCTCAGTCTAGGAGGTCTCCTGCGTACCTCCAGGGCCTACAGGGCCCAGTCCCAATTTCCAACAGAAGAGGGGTGGGGGCGAGCACCGACCCTGTGCCCCGTTGCCTTCTCCACCCCCGTCACCATCTAATTAAGGCCCCCCTCCTCCCGACAGCCGGGCTCTCCCCGGGGCACTCCGTCACAGGCGGAGGCGGGGTAGGCTCCCACCCTCCGCTCTCTCTCCTCACGGCAGCGACGCTTCTCGTGGCCAGTCGGGGCTCCCTCTCCACCACGGGAGCCCCGCAACACCCCCGTCGGCTTCTCCCGGGTTCCCTCTGCGTCACGGGAACCCGGGGCTTTGCAGCAGCTTCCGCGGGCTTTCTGGGCCTCTTCCTGATGCCCGGCTGGGCAGCCAATCCGTGCGCGGCTGTGTGGGGGCGTGGCCAATGACGCGGCCGGGCGCCCCATCACGTGACGCGAGTGATGGAGGCCTCAGGGCCTAACGCGGCCTCTCTTCACTTCGGCGGCCCTCTCCTGGCACCGGGGGCCGCAACGTTAACCACAACAGTCGGGGTCTCTCCAAGGCGGCGCTGGGCCACGGCGGTGTTTTTCGGCGATATCCAACCGGCGCAAGGCAGCGCCAACACTCCTTGGGCTGCGGCGGTGAGGACGGCCGCAATCAGGGGTAGGCTCCCTTTTATTAATTATTTATATTTCCGCAAGCGCGCCAAAACGAGGGTAGGCTCCTCCAGCTCTATCCCCCTCACAGTCCCTTCAGGCCACATGGCGCCATTCTCCTCAGTAAACGGCGCTATTCGCAGCGCACCGCTCCTCCCTCGGCCCACACAGCTCTCAGGGCCAACAGCACTCCGGGGGCCACACCAGTCACAGGGCACAGTGCTTTAGCACGCCACAGTCCCTCAGGGGCCCAATCCTCCCCAGGCGGCTCCTCACGGCCCAACGCTTCCAAGGGGGCCACAGCTCCTCCAGGGGGTGATAGACAGTCCCACTTCAGTTCCTCATGGGCCCACTCCTTACCTCATTACCTCCTGGGGCTTCTGTTGCGCAGCGCTGGCGTAATTCACAGTCCCCACGGTGTCAGGGACCTGGGTAGGGGCCCTCCGTCAGGGGCCCGGGGGGACAGCAGAGGGGGGGTTTTAGGGATGCAGGGCCCAGCTCACAGGCCCATGTGGCGGTAGCACCTCGCAGCAGGTCCCCTCACGTTCCTGTCCCAGCTCTGTGTGTGTCTCTGGTGGCACATCCCCCTTACTTATACCCTCCTCCCAGGCAGTGCCAGAACCTTCTAGAAAGTTGGCAAAGCTGGCCTAAACTGGCTCAAGGGGAGGGGTTGAGCACCCTGGGTGCGAGGCTTTCCCTCCAAAAGCTAGGGGTGGCTGGGTAATAATAACTAGACCGCTGACCTATGGCAGTCAGGTGGCAAAACCCATGGCCTTGGCATCCATTTTAAATACAGAACATTTCACCAGGGTACATTTTACAATGGGGGAAATTTACAAGTGCTCACACCATTACATGACTTCACATATTAACAAGGTGTCTCACACCACACATGGCCTATACAGGTTTATTACCATGGGGGAGACATTTCAAATTAGGGGGGCAAAAAGCGAAAAAGTTTTGGGGAAAAAAGGCCCAACAGGGCCCTATCCATATTGGCCTGCAAAAGTAGTTCGGCAGTCATGTCAGTATCTCTGTTATATAATCCATGAAGACATAAGTCCATCTGTGTGTTAACCATCTCACCTCTCAGGAACTGTGTGACTCCCACCGAGGTCCTAGGGGTGTCAGCTCGTAGGACAGTGTGGCTCCCACTGGGGTTCTAGATGAATAAGTTCGTAGGAATCAGGCCAATAGGTGTCCTACCATGTCCCTCTCAGAATGCTGACTGGAAATTCATTCCCTGTAGTCCAGATGTCCCAACCTGTTCACCAGGGGGACATGTTCCTTCCTAAGGACTGTGACAGTGTGTTTGTCACCCACCGCCAATCCTGTTCAGACATCTGGCCTCCTCCCTTTGTGTTCCAGTTGCAATATATGTCTTTGTGCAGTGTGGCCTTCACACCATATGTGGTTTAGACCCCCCCCCCCCCTGCGAGACGCTGAGCCCTTATTTTCCACAAAGTAGCGATTTATGTATGTGCCTAAGGTGTTTCTAAACTAGGCATCTTGTAATGCCTGTACGTTTAACTTCCAAGTGGGTATCCATTCACATTATCTGCCCCACAGCACCAGCATCTTAAATGGACTACATTGCCTAGAATGTGATGAGTCATCGACAAACTGCAAAGAAAAAGATCAATCAATTCTGGAGTGAAATTGGTGGACCGAGGAAAAGTATTTGGCTGTCGTGGGGTGCAAGGCCCACCGCATGTCATGCACCTGCCTATCTAGTTCCAGGAGCCAAAGGAGCGTGCTGACTTGATGCTCACCGCCTCTTGAAGGTGTGGAGGGTCAATCTGGCCTGCGGTGCTGCTAGAGATCCTATACCAATGTTGGTGGAAGGGTGTCCAAAAACTGGGATTGATTATTATTTGGGGTGAGATGGACACCAGTGACAGAGGTACACCATGCAGCACCCCCTCGACCACAACATACATTCCCTCTCGAGAAGGTCTACCCTTTGCTCCTGTTCGATGCAGTCACCATATCCGCTGTGTCTGCCACCAGTGTTTTCCCAACTTACTGGACCCTAAAGTGGTTCCACCCCTGGCATCCAACCAATCTCACTCATCAGCGGTGTTGTGAAAAAGAGAATTCTCTGATCTCCACCTGCCATGGGCAACTAGTCCTGTAGACCTAAGTGATATGGTTCTTGTCCCAATAATTAAGCAAGCAGCTACAACTGGGCTTAGTGGGGCCATAGGTGGGGTCACTCTATTCGGGACCCTGTGGGCACCTTACGTGTAGAAAATGGTGGACTACTTCCCTTCCAAAACTGGGTGCAATGGGTAGTCTTCCAAAAACAGTTCCATACTAGAGCCCTCTGCCCCTTCCAGAAGACCCATAATATGCACATTACTACATCATGATCGCCCTCAGCATCCTCCATTTTCCCACTGCAGGGCTTTAACATGTGCTTGCATTTCTATCACTGAGGAGTGCAGCGCAGCCAACGCTGATTCATTGGACTACACTCTGTCCTTGAGTTCTGTATGATCTGCCTTCAAATGCCTCATTTCGATGGCAAGGGCATCTATTTTGGGCTACAGGGATGCTTTTGCACCTCTGATGGCATTTAGGATCTCATCGAGTAATTCCAGCTCCCCATCGTCATCTAGACCAATTCCAGAGGCAGAAAGATGGGGACCAGGCTCCACGGTGTTGCCACATTTGGGATTACACTGCTTCACCATGATGCAGGGAGCACTTTAGCCAGGTATTGTACTGCTGTCCGATTCCACAAAAACAATTTCAAAAAGGTGGTGGTGATGGACAGAGTATCTGAGTTAATCAGAACACTCCTACCCAGTCAACAGATCAGGGCTTGATCCATCACCGTTTTTTAGCTCACTGCACCATCCCAGTTCAGAACCTGGCTATATGCAAATTAGTCTGTCCCTGGCCCAGTGCATCATGGGAACAGGGCAGACCAAACTACCAAGCCAATTCTTCACTGGCGTGGAAGGGTATACTCAGATGTGAGTCCCTTGCTCATTGCACCATCAGGATTCAAGCAAGCCGGGCCGACGAGGCTGAAATGCCAGAAACAGGTCCCCGGTAGCTTGTTTCCTTCCCAGTATAAGAATTGGCTTGGTAGTTTGGTTTGTCCTGTTCCCATCATGCACTGGGACAGGAACAGACTAATTTGCATATAGCCAAGTTCTGAGCTGGGATGGTGCAGTGAGCTAAAAAACGGTGATGGATCAAGCCCTGCTCTTTGGACTGGGTAAGAGTGGTCTGCTTAATTCAGGCACTCTGTTCATCACCACCCCCTTTTCTGTCCGATTCCACAAAGGCAGGAATGGGAAAGCAAGAGTTCAGGCAGGCTGACCCAGTTTATGTCCCATTTGACAGGAGAGGGAGCAACTGAGGAGGCTATCCAATCCAGTCACGAGGTCCTCAGCGAGGCAAGGTGTTTGTAGTGTTACATAGAGGAACAGAAACGCTGGTTATCTTGCCACACAGGACTCCGCGGGATAGTGGTTGAACACTGGGTATGGATGGGGGCTGCCACACATAGGGAACTGGGGGAGAGTACATGCTGGGCACAGACAGGTCAGCAAAGTTGATGCAGTTCACAATTACATCCCCAGGAATGTGTTAGCTGTGGACAGTGTGCAGAGGAGAATGCTGCTGGTACTCCAGAAAGTGGTGGCCATCGATTGACACCTGATAGCAGTGGTTCTTAGTAATGACTTATAAATACATCCCTCACTGAAATGCCATGTAGTGCTTACTCTCTTTAGTGTCCAGCCTATGGTGTTGAAGTCCTTAACCCCGCCTTCAAATTGTGGGCTTAATTGGAAATTCTCCTGGGGAGCAAACACCAACTACAAGTTGGCAGGGAGGTGAGGAGGGGAAGAGCCTGTTCCTGCAGCAACAGAGGCCGCACTGGTAAAAGCACCAAGGGCCCAGCATTGTGATTACTGCTGCTCTAGTCCCTGCACCTTACATGACGGGCTGACGCCTACTAGTTCCACAGGAGGCCCCCGTCTGGCCGAAGCACGATGAAGAGGCCTCACCTCCCATTCCTTCAAGCAGTCTCAAGGAAACCAGAGTCTACTGTAGCGTAGCCTATTCAGTCTCCATGTGCTGCTCTCTACTGCTCCTCTCATGGCTTATGCAGCTCTGCCAGGACTCCAGAAGATCTCAAGAGGAAGAGAATTAGCCAGACACAGGGGTGTCCCAATGTAGTGCATGGTGCAAGTCTTTGGGCAGCTGTCACAATGAAACCATACCACTCACCATCTTGGCCATTTCGCCACCTTTCACCTCCATATCAACCCCTACTTGTCACCCCTCATTATCTCTGAACTGGACAGACCATACCCTCATTGACCTTTCTGATACCAATCCATCTCACAACCCGCAACAAATGACAGTCAAACTGTCATTCAACTTATTTGAAAACTTTATCAAAGACAACCTCCAGCAAGACCTGACCTCAGTGGCTGCCACATTAGACCACAGGCATCAATACCCAATTATTGCTCTGAGTCTCCTGCTGCAGTTCCACATAAACATGCATCAGAATCAAAATTCCCTTCAACTGCGAAGATGCTCTTTGAATTAAGCATTATTTGCTAAATATTAAAAACCGTCTCACACAACATACTACCTACTACACTTTCATTTTTAACGCAGTTACCGAAAGGACATCCCTCTTCAAAATAATCACGCAAACCTCAGTACTGAGGCAGACACACTGACTTCACACAATATTGACCAACCCAGTGGCTAGCGCACCCAGCTCCCCACATGGTCAATCGCTGTGACACACACTCACAATCAAGAAAAACATAGGAGAAGAACCTGAGTCACTGGGAAACACCCAGGTGCCCCAGAGAGGCAGTGTGTGATCTACAAATGTGTCCTCTACAAATGGAATCGAAAGGAGTCATTCAGTGACACAAACGCACACTGGCATACATATCCACGAATATGACACCTGAGAAAAAAACGTCTTTACACACTATGAGTAGTGAATCACCTACACTATGTGAGGGAGTCACTCAGGCCAGGTGGCAAGGGCTAGGTATGGTGTCAAGTATATGGCCAATGGAATAGATTGGGATGGGCAGGGAGCATGAACCCAGAAATGGTGAACATTCACAATATAAAAAAATATATATCGACCGGACAGAATATCGAGTTTTTTATAGAATGGACAGAATATTGAATTGCAAAAATATAGTGGTGCAGAATATCGAAATTCATGTAAGAAATATCGATTTTCATAATATCGAAGTTAGTAATATCAACAGTCATAATATAGTTGTTCAAAATATCGAATTTTTTATAGTGTTTTTAAGTGTTAGTATATGTGTTAAAAGTATGTATTATTTTGGTAATGTATGTTTGAATTTTTTTAAAGTAATGAATTTTATGTTATTTAATTTTTGCGTAATTTAATGCCGTTGCGGATTGTGGGTTTATAGGGGAATAGGGTGGGAAGTGATTTAATTATAGGAAATAAAATAAGAATTATTAATTTTTTTTATTTTATTTTGCGTTTTAGTTCTGTAGCGGGTTGTTGGTTTATAGGGGAATAGGGTGGGAAATAAATTAATTGTTATTAATTATTTATTTTTATTTATTGGTTTTGATAATTAATGTATTGTTAATTAAGTATTAATTGGTAATTAATGTATATTAATAGGTAATTCTTTTTTATTAATTGGTAATTCATTTTTATGAATTGAGAATTATATTGCATTAATTTATTATTCGGAGGGGGTTGTGGGTTTACAGGAGAATAAGGTGGGAAGTAATTTAATTGTAATTAAGTAATAATTGAACTTATTTTGTGTATTGATTATTTACTGGTAATTATTAATTGGTGATGCTTTTATTACTAATGTTTGGTATTGAAAATTAATTGGTTGTTAATTATGAATAGGTAATACATTTTTAATACATAGCATTTATTGGTATTTATAATTAATTATTACATATTTTGTAATTGGTAATTAATTATAATAATCTTTTTATTGGCATTGATAATTTATTTTTATTTAACTATTAAATCATTACTTTCTCTACTGTTGCACTCACTGGAGTGTGAATAGTAATTTTTACCCCTACGCTATCCAATGCTTTCCCTACTGTTGCACTCACTGGAGTGGGAATAGTAAGTTTTACCCTCCCGCTATCCAACGATTTCCCTACTGTTGCACGCACTGGAGTGGGAATAGTAATTTTTACTCTTCCGCTATCCAACACTTTTCCTACTGTTGCACTCACTGGAGTGGGAATAGTAATTTTTACCTTCCCACTATCCAACCCTTTCCCTACTGTTGCACTCACTAGAGTGGCAATAGTAATTTTTACTCTTCCGCTATCCAACACTTTCCCTAATGTTGCACTCACTTGAGTTGGAATAGTAATTTGTACCTTCCCGCTATCCAACGCTTTCCCTACTGTTGCTCTCACTGGAGTGGGAATAATAAATGTTACCCTCCCGCTTACCGACGCTAAAAATATTGAATATTTTGTATTAATATTAAGTTAATATATATATATATATATATATATATGTATTAAAAAATAAAAAGGCATGTTAATGTTTTTTAACTTACATTAATTATTTATACAATTTAAGGTTAAGTATTTTTAAGTATGTTTTAGTTAATTATATTTATTATTTCATTAATTTTACATTACTGTTAAGAATTAAAAAAAAATCGATATTTTAACAAACTATATTATTTACAACAATATATTGGATTCAATATTTTTGTTCTTACCTGTTTGTAGATAGGAATTCGATATTCTGGCATTCTATATTTTGGCAGGTCGATATTTTGCTCCTCGATATTCTGTCAGTGATTCCCCCAGAAATAGGTGTAGGGTGACAGTCAGTGGCAAATTGCCAGGGGAGCTTACCATAGACTTCAGAATCTAAATAGGCATAGAATCATTGGCATGGAGACACAGAGCTTAGCAGCCAGAGAGGGGCATGCAGACACAGGACAGTGATACAAGACAAGACTACAGATAAAGCCAAGCTAGACGTTGGGACTTAAAGAACTGGACATGGTCATTAGGATCCGCCGTAGGCAAACACCCAATTATTGGGCACACATCCAATTGCAACTACTAACAAAATATAACAGTCTATTTGTAAGTAGTTTATTGGTACTGATTACGTCTGTTTATTTTGTTAAGACCGTGAAGCCACACTGGATAACCATCAGGCTTCCCCATTAGACAGCTCACACCAATCAGATGATAGTCTGATAACTAAAGAGGCGGACAGAGCCATGAGGGAGTTTAAAAAGGAGATATACTGTACAGGGTAAGAGAAGTATCTGATGCCTTACCAAACCCGTTCTAGATATGACTGGTCTCATCAGCCGGAGTATAATTACCTTTTAAATTCCTTATCTTTTCCAGTACAAAGTCACTGAATGTGTAGGAATTCTGCAGACTTCGCTTATTCAGAGTTGAATTTCTAGTGGGTGACAGATTCCACGAATATTCATACCTGTAAACAAGAAAGTCATAATATATAAGACTATTTGTATGTTTAATATCATAAAATACTGATATTATGTGGGCATTATGTTTAAACTGCATGTTCTCCAGTGTTAGCTTATGACAGTCCCTAAGAGGTTACCAAGGCGGAAATCAGTAGCCATATGACAAATGTCTGGGTTTCGGGGTCGCCTTATAAGGGCACTGCCAATATATATGTGTGTGTAACGAGGTTTGTGTGAAACAAGCTACCCGATATAAGACAGTAAATGTATTTGGCTAATTATAGGTTGGTACAGAATTAAAGATAGAGTGCCAAAAATGCCATGGGAGACATGATCAAGTACTGTAGAATCTGTATAAGGATAAGTAAGGTAAGCTATAGTAAGTTATGATGGGCACGCGCTGCATCCTATGGTAAATACACTACTACTACTGAACAACTACTTCAATTTTTGCCATTGGGAACAACATTACACGGTGGAATCTTCTTTAGGTGTGGCAGAAATCAATGCCATTTCACAATTATGGGCCACATATTTAATGATAAATTAGAAATAATAAGGGCATCAAACATGAAATCCTACTGAAAAACGTTTGCAGATCATAACGGGCCCTTGGTAAGCCGAAGACCAATTTACGTCATTCTAGAAATGATTTACAGAGATTCACATAATATTTAGGCCATACTGCTCTTAAAGTCGGAAACTTTGGCTGTTAGGCCACATCTCTCCAAATTGTATTGTTGCACTAAATGTTGTTAGAAATTTGAACTTTCTGTGGGGTCACCCTGGATTTTTTGCCAAGTCTTATTTCTTCTGACTAAAGAGCTCTGTGCGCTTACACCTGTAGCCCTTCTGTCATCTGACATGACTAACATGCATAGTCTTCTTAGCACTCTTGTTTATTGTGGGTTGGTGGCAAATTTCTCTGCTGCTGGCCACTAGAAAGGGGAAGATTCAGGTGGCAAGCCCACCTAAATAACCATGCACACCCTTCTTGTGCAAAAACAATCTTGCCTATGTAGGTGCTAGGCAGCAATTTGTGCACCAATGAATCGTCAAAGAACAGGAACGCACCATATTTCATATCGTGGTAGGGCATCGCTGCCATAAGACTTGTGGCGCTGATATATATATATATATATAAATACATATATCAAAAAAGCAGTTGCCTGCAGATGAAGGAGCCCACAGAGATGTTAGAAATTGGCCTTCTTTATTCGATGGGGTGAAACACAGCACAGCAAAAGGGAACTGTTGCCAACAAATGAAGTCTTTTCCGACGCGTTTCGTGCTTGCTGCACTTCTTCATGGGATGGGCTTTCATTCAGAGTGACACCGTGGCGATTTGTAAGGCACCTGTGTGTAGTAAGGCCCACCTACAGGGCGTCGCCGCCGCGTGGCTTTCTGGTTCTTGTGGTGCCACAGTCAAACATCAGTGAGTTGCCAAGTCTGTCATCCTTACTAATTAAACACCAAGTGGGTTGCGGAAACAGGGCTCCTGAAGTCCGTGTTCATGACTTCCCCCATAGGCAACATCTCTCCCAACGCCGACTCAAAACTAATCGTTTCAGGAGGGCTGCACAGCTTGCAGCAGGGCTCACAACGCGGCTCAGGCGGTGCCGCAAACAATCCAAAAAGCAGTCGCCTGCAGATGAAGGAGTCCACAGAGATGTTAGAAATCGGCATTCTTTATTCGATCGGGTGAAAACACAGCACAGCAAAAGGGAACTGTTGCCAACAAATGAAGTCCTTTCCGACAAGTTTCGTGCTTGGCGCACTTCTTCATGGGATGGGCTTTCATGCCGCCACGTAGCTTTCTGGTTCTTGTGGTGCCACAGTCAAACTATATATATGCAGCCCATCCCAACGTTGTCCGGGTATGAACTGCTGCCGGCCAGTAGTATATTGTTTTGTAGGATTTCGTTTTGATAGCATTTCTTATGTGTGACAGGCCTGTGAACCGCTCCGATTCACAGTGCACCGCTTATGCACTTAAGAGTGCGCGTTCAGTAGTGTGTGAACTCGAGTTTACCTACTTTATATTTCATTGCAATATTATATAGCGCGAACTCGACAACATGGCATGAGCACAATTTACATTACAGAAGAACACATTCATTTGTGGTAGGCACGGGGAGACAAAGCGATTTGCCTGGAATCACAGGATGTTGAGCTGATGCAGAGATTCAAACATAGCTCCCCAGCTCTAAAGTTCGCAATTCTAGAACTTGTGGCGGGAGGTGTGTCTAAAAGTGTATGTCGGTGCTGGCCATCAATGAGAGAGACCTAAGCATTTTTCAAATGGGTGGTGAAAAAATATGAGTATGTTGCTGGAGATGTGGGCCGCCGTGCCACCAATGTACTTACCGGGGAGGGTAAACACCCATTATTCCGCAACTTTCTTTCCGCATTGTTAGGAAATTGTAGTTAGTCCTGTTTCTGTGACCATGGGCCACCATCACATGACCAGGGGCTGAGGTATTTAATTGTGTCCTACCTCCCTGTTCATTGCTCGATATCGCCAACGTTGTGGCCTTGGTATCCAGCTCCCTTGGTTCCTGTATCTTGCTGAGGAAGTCCCTTTGTCCTATTTTTGATCCCTATCGTCTCCCACGGGCTCGTGGGCGATTCCTGGTCATTTTTGAGAGTTTTCCCTGTCTTCGCTGTCCCTACCTTCCCGCTGTCTTAGTAAGTCAGTTAGTTAGTTCCCTCCCTTCCTTTTTTCTATTTTTGGCCCTTTTCCTCGTTTGTCTCCTTCCTTGTGTTTTTCTCGCTAGGCGTTCTTGTGTGTAACGTTTTTTGTTTGAAACGAGAGCGGGGGCTCCCGTTCTCACCTTGGTCTTGCCGGCAGAGCTGCGCGGAGTCAGACGCGCTGTTTGCTTCCATCGAGCAGACCCGGGGTTTTGCTTGTCAACATCGTTGAACAGCGGAAGTGACGTTTTAGGTCATTCCGCTGTTTTCTTCCGTTCACACAAGACGCCGGCGTTATGGACAGAGAGTCACTTGTCTCTTCCCGTTTTTCCTTGTTTTAATACATTTTAAGGGGTTTTTTGTAGCTGGAGATTCTTCTAAAAATAGTACCCAGCTTTCTTTTTCCCCGTTTATGGTGCTTTGAATTGCACTTTCAGTATATGCAGGATACATCGTTTTTGTGCCCCTGACTGAGTTTATATATCCCTGGTGCAAATTTCGTATTGTGGAAAAACCCAGTCCCTACACGAAGCCAAGCCTGCACCTGCCACTGGTAAGGAGGGGGTATATGTATTTGGTGTTTTGGTGGTACATGGTCACGAATGCAGAGGCCATATTGTTTATTGATTATTGATTGAGAGATGTTCTCTCCCTTGTTGTCATAGGTGCAGAAGCGTGAAGGAGGGAGCCGTGTCCTGCCATACTACGGGGTGGGAGACTTGGTGTTTCGTATTAAGCCACCCTCTTTTCGGGTTCACTGGGAGGCTCACTGGAAATTCTAATCAGTGGGTTGTCGGTGGACAAGAGAAGGGGATTGGTGCATGCTACGCTCCTGCGGTGCTTGGGCGGGCTGAGCAGGGCCCAACACGCATACCATCACTCCGCATACTTTCATTACGAAAGTACCATGATTCCGCAATGCCATTATAACGCATGGCATTACATTTTATATGCTTTTACCACGCATACATTTACAACGAAATTCGTTGTAAATGCATGAATGGTAAAAGCATGTTTTTTTTTAAACGTTTGGATAAGGTAAGTATGGGTATAGGGGTATATGTTTTGGGGTACTGAGGTGTATGTTTTGGGGTGTTTGGGTATTTTAAGGGTTCAGATATAGTTGTGGGTTATGGGGTACAGGAGTAGTTTTAGGGTTCAGGGGTACAGGGGTATTTTAGGGTTCAGGGTAGGTTTGGGTTTTGGGGTACAGGGTTATTTTTAGAGTTCAGGGCTAGGTTTGGGTTTTGGGGTACAGGGGTATTTTTAGGGTTCATGGGTAGGTTTGGGTTTTGGGGTACAGGGGTATTTTAAGGGTTCAGGGCTAGGTTTGGGTTTTGGGGTACAGGGGTATTTTAGGGTTCAGGGGTAGGTTTGGGTTTTGGGGTACAGTGGTATTTTTAGGGTTCAGGGCTAGGTTTGGGTTTTGGGGTACAGGGGTATTTTTAGGGTTTAGGGATAGGTTTGGGTTTTGGGGTACAGGGTATATTTATAGGGTTAAGATGGGTTAGTGTTTAAGGGTGTTGGTGTATTTTAAGGAGTAAGGGTGGGTTATGATTATGGGGTGCAGGGGTATTTAAAGGGAGCAGGGTGGGATTAGCACACGATATGAGACATGGCATGAAGGGCGGAACGTACAACACGCCCCCAGCGTTTGACATGCCCACAGCACAACGCAGACACGCCCACAAGGGACTACTTTGCTGGCATAGTACTTTTACCTTTTAAATGTATATGGTGGGCGTCTGCATAGCCTATGTCCTTCTACTGCAACTGCCCTTTCCAACGCTGTATTGGGTGTTGTGATTGGTGCTTTGGTTCCTGAGATTACCCGCCTCAAAGGTTTGGGCTCTCTCTTTATTATATTAGTATGGATATGACCTAGTTACCGTAGAAAATCTCAACATTCTATTCCCAATAATTGACAAATCTTTGCGAAATTTTCAAAACTAATGGCCGCTTCGGTCTGCTCCTATCTTGAAAGTTTCAGGGTGATTCAGCAAGCGGGGGCCAAGAAAAAAGGGGGGTCCCAAAACGTGTTTTCTCCATGCAATTTTCCTTAGGAAACTTTAGACACGGCTAGAGCCCGAACTACTAAATATAGATATCTGGGCGGAGCCTAACCACACCTCATCGTGCGATCTGATCGGCTGTCAGCACTTCATCCAAGAAGTGTTGGCAGCCATCTTGGGACCAATATACAAGATAGCACCTCATTAAAAAGCATTGTAGTTAATAGAAGACTTTAAGACTTTAGTTACATTATAATCATTTGTTGATGGTACCATACTCATATTATGAATTACGGTGTGTTCTAAGGTGATTTCACAATGTGAAAAAGTCTTCTGCTGGGATATCATGAATCATGTTTAAGAGAAAACCAATATCTCATGCTTTTCCTACAGAGGTTTGGAAGGTGATCTATAAGCTAAACTGAGAGCATATTTTCTGTAAATTCACATTATCTTTCTCAGTCATGTGAAAATGAAGTATGACATTCTCAGTAAAACATGTACATCCAACAAGGGCAGAGACTGTCAGTTGATTCCTTAGTGTTCTACTGCAGATTCCCAGAGTGTTCTAAAGAACAACTAGAGTGCTAACAGTCCTACTTATGACAAACGTATTGCACACCTGAAGCCGTCTTGATTGGAATAAAGTGGTAACTCTTAAAACATTTAATTTGCAAAGGAACGAAATGAGAGGGTTCATTTTGCCATAGAAATTATGATTAGTGCTGCAGAAAGAAAAATTAGGGCACATTTTGACTTCTGAAATCCTCTTCTATTTCTTTAAAAAAATTCTGACACGCAGACTGAAACATGCACTTTGAATACCAGCAGCAGACTTCCCTGGTGAGCAGTAGCTTTACTACAGTGATCTAATGAGCAACTAGAGTGCTAACATTCAGAATTTATGGCAAATGTGTGACACATCTGAATGCCTTGTTGATGGAACCAAAGTAAACAAGCATTTACAATGCAATAGGTCTTGCAGCATTAAAGTTTGAGTTACTGGCATTGTAAATGACAATGCTTTGCATAAAAACAGTTTTTATTTTGCAATTGATATATAAACATTGTTTGTGAATGGTTAGCTGTTGCTTATGCTAAGCAAAGTTGGAAGTTATATAGAGTGCTAATCTTGCTTGTTATAAGCATGCTGATTTAAAGCGCTCTGATACCTGCGGGTAAAGTTTGCGCTTTATAAAAGTGAAAACTGATAAATAAATTAAAAAAACCTACCTGTACCACGTCCATTCTTATTCTGCGATGCCACATATCTTTGGGTCCCTGTACTTTTTAACGGCACCCGGTTGTGGGAAACCTCCATGGCAGGGACAACGTGTTGCGCGGCAGACATGGGCAATGTAACCACTGTCCTGTGCAACAGTGTAGGGGCAGGAAGGCAGGCAGTTGGTAGTGCTGTGCCATAGCAGTGTAGTTCTCTGTGTATGCTGGGCATGGGGGTTGCTATTGGCTGACAAGAAGTGGTGAGGAGGTACTGGTTCGGTGTGCCTGCTTCCTGATCTTGGGCAAGCAAAGACAGTGCTGAGTGATGATGTTGTTGGGCTGAGTGATGTGGTGGTGTATTAGAGTGATGTGGTGGTGTATTAGAGTGATGTGGTGGTGTATTAGAGCGATGTGGTGGTGCCCCTGGGTGACGTGGTGGTGCCCCTGGGTGACGTGGTGGTGTCCCAGAGTGACGTGGTGGTGCCCCTGGGTGACGTGGTGGTGTCCCAGAGTGACGTGGTGGTGTCCCAGAGTGACGTGGTGGTGTCCCAGAGTGACGTGGTGGTGTCCCAGAGTGACGTGGTGGTGTCCCAGAGTGACGTGGTGGTGTCCCAGAGTGACGTGGTGGTGTCCCAGAGTGACGTGGTGGTGTCCCAGAGTGACGTGGTGGTGTCCCAGAGTGACGTGGTGGTGTCCCAGAGTGACGTGGTGGTGTCCCCGAGTGACGTGGTGGTGTCCCCGAGTGACGTGGTGGTGTCCCCTAGTGACGTGGTGGTGTCCCCGAGTGACGTGGTGGTGTCCCCGAGTGACGTGGTGGTGTCCCCGAGTGACGTGGTGGTGTCCCCGAGTGACGTGGTGGTGTCCCCGAGTGACGTGGTGGTGTCGCAAACAGCAGATGATGCTGAAACCAGGATTTGATTCGAGATTTTGAAATCGCAGATGTCGAACAGGCAGTTGGAGCACTTTGCAAAGCAACATGGAATATGTACAAAAGCAGGTAACAATTGTTAGTCTTACACAAGTTGGCACATCAAGGAAAACAGCAGCTCTGATTGGCAATTGCACTGTACTGATCAGATGAGTAAGATACCAGCAATCAACAGGTAGCACAGTCTGTTATTTCAACAGAATGCTCATGTTGACACACTAAAAACAGTTCAGGAATTAAAACGGGGTTGGGAGGTGGAGCTTGCAAGCTGCAAGATGATCGCTTGACCTCTCAGCTCCGTGAAACCACCTTACTATCCGGCATTTATCCTGTGTCTGCTGCGTTTGGCAGCCCCACATTCCTGCTGTGCTGAGTCAGATGAAGTCCGGCAACAAGGTGAGCTGCTTCTGAGCTCTCTACCCCTCCTCTGAGTTAGTTGGCGAGATACGAGACGCTTCGGCCTGTATCTGAGGCTGGAGCACAGGACTGGAGCACCGGCCTGTGGTGTGACAAGGCGAGCCTGCGACGGAGGCGCGCTCTTGCTGGACCTGCCGTGTCCCCCACGCTGCTGACAGTGGGAGACGAGCAAGCGCTGATCGGATCCTGCCCTGCGGAAAGCTGCCGGGAGTATAGCAGCCTCCCAAAATTCCTTGGGGGTGAAAAGTGGATCCGACTGCCCTGCCATAGCCACAAAGCTGGTAGGATTGATGACACTGTTGATCTGAGCTCTACTGCATTCCCGCAGTTCAGATCGCGATGGGAGCAGCCCAAACGCAACTTGCACCCCCAACACCCCGAGGAACTGGTCAAGCAAAATTGCCAGGGCTGCTTTGGGTTCCTAGTCCAGCCCTGGGCATAAATGCTATGCAGAGAAATAGTTTCATATAATCAGCGTGGCAAGCAGTTGAAAAATGCCGACATTAAAACGGATGGACTGCGTTCAGCGTAAGAGAAACAGCCTTCGGCTGTATTTTCCCACCACATCTTTGTGGGCCAGACGTGGATGGACACTGTAATTCGTACACAATTCAGCGGAGCCAGCGGCTGTTACGTCAATACGATAATCCCCGCTAATAGCTTGCTTCCCATTAAACTGCCGTCGAACACATTATTATTTTAGTAATTGTAATGGACCTAGTCGTCAGCGCCTGCACGTGCGCTCGCGAGGGCAAGGAAGAGCTGCTGAAGAGGGCGTCCACGCGTGAGGTTGCCTCTGAGGCACGCTTCAGGGGCTACAACACAGAGGGCGGGGCAGGGGTAATTGATGGCGTTACTATGAATGCATCCGTAGACGGTGCAGAGGGCAGAGGAGAAAAGCGATCTAGATGGAAGCTGACCAGTGAGCTCAGCGTGCAGATCCGAGCAGCTGAGATACTGTATGGTTGTAATCGCTTTCTATGTATAACGTTACCCCTGACGAGAACCTGAAGCTGTAATAAACCACTCGGCGATAAGACTAGCAGTGCCTTAAATGGGCAGGTACTGTCTGGAACTGCGTACCAGCACGTCTTTAATTTAAAAGGGAGAGAACTTGGACTTATGAGCACTGCTGCAATACGTTTAATGGGGGTATGAGGCACATCGAAGGAACGAACAGGTACTGTGGATAGTGAGTACCAGCACTCTGTTTTCCGATAACTACTTCTGTCCTCTCAACATACTGAGAAAAACTCACAGCGGTGTCAACAATGACATAGTAGAAGGAGTAGACCTTCTTACCTGTTACATTCAGTGGGAGAGTTGACAAACTGTCCCTCCTGCTTTTCCTGTTTTGCCCGTTCTTTTCAACCAGTTCCTTCACTCCATCTATATGAAACATGGAGGGCACCTGTATAGGCGCCAGCTTGCTGAAATGAACACAAATTGCTGCGGATTACAAAATATTTAGCCCACGGAGTCGTCAGAGTGCAGCGGGGGCATTGTCTCAGCGTGCGAAACAGAAAGCGTGGTGAGAGTGCACGAGACGACGTGAGCGTGCCCATCGGCTGTCCCGGCGCAGGCAGCACGGACAGCGTGACAGCGGCCGCCTGGGCTGAGAAGTACACCGAGCATGGCGGAACGACGGTAAGGAATGCAGGGAGAGAGTAGCTGTTGGCAGATGGTGCATGGCTGGCTGACACCGGAGGGGGGACCAAGAAGAGCTGGGGATTCAGGAGTTGTGTGTGTGTGTGCGTGGGTGTATGTACGATCGTGTGTGTGTGTGCATGCGCGTGTCTGCTTCAATGGAGACAGGAGATGGTGCGCGCGCGACCTGATCTGATTTCAGCGTCATGCGCGTCTCCATCTCTTGTCTCCTTGGAAGCAGAGTGGACGGCTATAGGTCTCACGGTGAGAGCGTGCTTTTCGTCAGGCCGAGACCTAAAACTGAAAATATTGCCTACTGAGGAGATGCAGTAAGTGAGGAAATTAGGAAACTTCATAACAAATAAGTCTCCCAAGATGGCCACCAGAGACAAAAGAGCTGAAATGTAGCACAAATATCATATCCAGATGTAGCCCACGTATAGCTCAATGACAGAATGTCCCAGAGTGTTCTTAAGAACAACTAGAGCGCTTACTGTCTTACCTATGACATTGTAAGGGATTTCCCTCCTGTGTTACCCTCCCTGACGAATGTAGAAAAAATTAGGATGGGTATCAGGGTTTCGATCCAGACATTCGACTGAATCTGCCCTCTTGTTTACGGCAGAAACTTTACGAATGGCAATGGATCAAGGGAAGAAGGCAGTCTTGATTTTACTCGACCTATCGGCGGCCTTCGACACGGTCTCCCACACGATCTTGGTAGACCGCATGAACAACGCAGGTATAGGAGGAGTGGTGCTGGCTTGGCTTACAAATTTCCTCACTCAGAGACGTCAGGTTACGGTATTAGGCGACTTCAAATCTGAAGAAAAAGTCATCAGCTCAGGGGTCCTACGGGGCTCTAGTCTGAGCCCTGTACTCTTCAATCTCTATATGGTTCCCCTGATTGAGCTAATTGCCTCCTACCAGATTAGTACCATATCGTACGCTGACGACACGCAGCTGATCCTGGTGCTGGACAGAGAGCTGCCTGGTGCAGAGGAAAATCTGAAAAATTGTCTTACGGCTACATTTGAGTGGATGTGTAACAATCACCTCAAATGTAACTCAGGGAAGACAGAAATATTACCTTTGGGTCTCAGAATCTGTTTTCCCCTAAGCAATGGTGGCCTGAGGATGCGGAAGCTCCCCCTAACACCATCTCCTCAACGCGAAACCTGGGCATCAAGTTTGATGATCAACTATCATTTAAGCAGCAAGTGATAGGTGTGGCCAGCTCGTGTTTTCATATTATAAAATCACTTAGGAAGTTCTTTGACCTTCTTCCTCTGGCATCAAGGAAGTGGCTGTAGCACTGATAACATCTAGACTGGACTACTGCAACAGCCTGTATGCAGGTACTAACAAAGCAGTGCTACATAGGTTGCAGATAGTCCAGCATGCTGCTGCCCGCCTTGTACTTCGCTGGCCAAGAAGATCATCTGCCTCGGCCACGCTCAAGACCTTACATTGGTTACCCATCCTCAAGCAGGTCCTATTTAAGGTTCTTGTCATCACTTTTAGGGCCTTCCAGTCACAAGGACCGAGATACTTGGTTAATGGCTTCAAACACTATCTGCCCGCACGCTGTTTGAGGTCTTCTGATCAAAATCTCCTGGTAACCCCCAGATTTAGACTGGCCACTAAAGGGGGGAAATCTCTTTTTGTACTAGGCTCCAGAGCCTGGAACAAACTGCCACCTCAGCTTCGGCTCATAGCTAAGGAGAGCCTGTTTAGGAAATCCTTGAAGACATGGATCTTCTCCCTTACTGATGCGGCCTGTAGGGCACTGGTGTAAGCCTGCAATATGTTCGAAGTTACCGTTTGTCCACCAATCTTTTCCAGCGAGGTTGGGTTTTAAGCGCCAAGATGCTCCCTGGAGTGGTAGTAGCGCTGTACAAGTGCAAATTTACATTACATTACATTACAAAAGCATGGCACACCTGAAGCCATTTTGATTGGAATAAACTGGTAAAACTTAGAACATTTAATTTAAAAAGGAACACAATGAGGGGGTTCATTTTGCCATAGAAATTTTGATTAGTGCTGAAGAAAGAAAAATTAGGGCACATTTTGAGTGAATTCTCAAATCTTCTATTTCATTAAAAAATTCTGACATGCAGACTGAAACATGCACTTTTAATATCAGCAGCAGACTTCCGTGGTGAGCAGCAGCTTTAATATAGTGATCTAATGAGCAACTAGAGCGCTAACATTCAGAATTTATGGCAAATGTGTGACATATCTGAATACATTCTTGATGGAATCAAAGTAAAAAACTGAAAGCATTTCCTACTGAGGAGACTGCAGTAAATGAGGAAATTAGGAAACTTCATAAATAAATCTCCCAAGATGGCCACCAAAGACAAACGTAGCACAAATATCACCCAGATGTAGCCCACATGTAGCCCAATGACGGAAGTGTGCAAAACACTTTATTTTTTGTGTTTTTGCAGTTTTATATAGTGAAGACTTGTCAGGTATTGGAGTGCTTTACATGAGCATTGGTTACATCACACAAGAACAAATTCATTTTGGTTTTAGACATGGGGAGATTAAGTGATTTGACCAGAAAAACAGAATGTTGAGCTGAAGAAGAAACTCCAACCTGGTTCCCCAGTTGCAAAGTCGCAAGCTCTGGAAGTAACATCACATCCTCTCCCCCAAATGCAATATTTAATCAAGTGGTCAACTTGCTAAAAAAACAAAGATAACAAATAATTTAAAAGTGCTTTGTCGCTATTTGAAAACTCAGAAAATATGTCCTCATGTTACTTTTTTAGAGCACTAACCATACTTTCGATGCAAATAAGACCCTCTCATACATATAATTTCTAAAGGAAATGCTCTAGGTATTTCAATTTTGATTGCATCAAGATGACATCAGGCGTTTCACACTTTTGTAATAAATATAGAATGTTAGCAATCTAGTTGTTCATTAGGACACTGTTGAAAGGCAGAGGCCAGGGGCACGGACTCTGAAAATTAGGTAGGAGGGTGCAATGGCAACAATTTGACCACACTGTGCAAGCAGGAAGGGCAGTGGCAGAACAACAGACTATGGAGGGCAGTGGAAAGGGGGGCAGGGGCAACAACCCAACAATACAGGACTGGCAAGAGAGGCTGTGGCAATATAATAGACCATTGTGGGCAGAAGGGAGAGGCAGTGGTAGTACAACCATACATGCCAACAGACCAGATTCAGCCAGGAAAAGTCCAATGGTTTAAGCCCAAATGGGCTTTATTTGATCTGTCTCCTGTCTACAATCTCCTCTTTTTCAATGTAAGTCAAAGGGTAAAATCAATACCCCGGTTTCTTTTCAAAATCTCCCTCTTACCAAGTTCAAAATGTTAGCAAGTATCGTACACTGGATCATGGTACATTGGTACAGGAGGGGGAGGGGTAGGGATATGGACTCGGATTACAGAGAACAGGAGGGACATGAGAGGTGCACCAAACTGACCCTACGGGGCAGGCATAAGGGTTTGCAGCAGCACAATACACCACACAGGGCATGAAGGACGGGAGTGCAGAACAACAATTCATAGAAAGCAATAGGGAGGGGACAGGACCGTGCACATGGACAACAGAGAACAGAGGGGAAAGAGGCAATGGTAGATAGCTGACCATAATGGACAGATAGGAGAGAAAGCTGCAGCATAACGGACCATAAAGGACAGGAGGGACGGATCAGGGGGCATTACAATGCAAAAGACAAGCCAGGAGGGAGGGAATGGGGGTCTGCACATGGAAACAGAGGGCTGGGGGCAAGGCAGGAGCAGCAAGATGACCATGGAGGTCAGACAGGATGGGCACTAGAAACAAGACACACCATAGAGAGCAACAGTGAGACTATAATGGCATACACACAGACCATAGAGGGAAGGTTGGAGGGGGTCAGTGGCAGCTAGCTGAACACAGAGGAAAGGTGGGAGGGGCCGTGGCAGCACAGAAGACCATGCATGGCAAGCAGGAGGGTTAGTGGAAGCACAATGGCTATGATGGTCAGGAAAGAGGGTGCAGGGGCATGCGCAAAGGATCATGGATGATAGAAGGGCAGACAAGAGAGTTCAGGGGAAGGAGCCTCACAACAGACCACGCGGGGCAGGTAGGAGGAGCAGTTGCAGCACAACAGACCAGGGAGGGCAGAAGGGTGCGGCAGTAAAATGGACCATGGAGGACAGGAGGAAGGGGACAGGGGCATGGAATGTGGACAGGCAAGGTGGAGGTGGCAGGGACAGGTTACAGTCATCGGACAATGCCAGGCAGGTGGGAGGGGAGTGGCAGCTCAACAGAACACTCAGAGTAGATAGGAGTGGCAGGTCCATAGAACACTGTGGGCAAAAAGGATGGAGCAGGGGAATTCACACAGACATCGGAGAACATGGGGAAAGGAGAATAGGGGCAGCAAGCTAAGCACAGAGGCTAAACAGGAGGTCAATGATGGGGCATAGAATTGGGCAATGGAGGGCCGGAGGAGTAGATTGGTACATCATGCTAAATGGAGGGCAGTGGCAGCACATCAGACCATGCATGGCAGGAGGGAGGAGGCTAGTCCATGGATTCAGACAAAAGAGGATAGGGAGGAGGTGGATGGGGCAGCAAGCTCACTGTTTAGAGAAGGAGGGAAGGCCAGTGGCAGAACAATGGTCACACAGGTCTGTAATAAGGGAGCAGGGACCTGGACTTGGACAATGGATGGCTAGGAGGAAGGAAGGCAGGGGCAGGAAGCTTGGGTGGGGGCAGCACAGTGCCAGGCCCTGCTTCCAACCCCCCACCATCCATTGTGATATGTATCTTACTTAACGTTAAAAAAAAAAACCTAGAGGGGGCGTGGCCGGGCAAGATGGCCGTGCAGACGTATCCTGCATCGGCTCCCGGTCCGCGCGCTATCAGGCGGGTGCTACTGGCAGTTACCTTCGACGGAATCATCCCGGAAACTCAGCCACAGGCGCAGAGGGATGTGAGGCATCGGAGGCTGGTGTTCGGGCGGCGCTTTACGAGCCCGGGAGGTCGCTACGCAGTGGGTCTGTGTGCCGTGGGGCGATCTGAGGACAACGTGGCGGCTGCAGATGAGCTGTAATCGCGGGCGAGCGGAGGTCGCCCCTCGGCAGTTGAGACACGCTGAAGAACTGCGGGAGGTGCCGACCCGCTGGGGGCACTGACGGGGAGCTCCTTGGGGCCGGCGGCCGTTCGGACATCTTTGCTGGCAATCTGTGGCGCTAAGCGCTCCCATGCCGGACGTCAAAATGGCGGCCGCCGAGGCTCCGCGAGGCCCTGATCTTTCCATGCCCCGACCCTGCAACTATTCTTGATCTCCACGTGCACCGATCTCATATTTGGCAAAGTTCTCCTGGTCTCCACATGCAACGACCACACAACTGATGTAGCTCTTGTGAGGATAATGAGCTGGGTGGACCAGGCCCCCTATGCCATTGGTCCCTAAACCTACGGAAGCGAGAGATGAGACAGGCGAGCCCGGGGCTCTAGCTACTGCTTTTGGGGCGCTGCCCACCACAGCTGCTGATTGCGCTATCTGCCCTCTGCGGGGCGCGTGGCCCTTACCCGGTGGAACCCCGACGGCTGCGGAGGTGCTCTAGGTTGATGCCTGGGTGCCGTACTGGGCATCAAAGAGCTTTTTGGACCTTTCCCCACCAGTGCCTCTGACCAGCCCTGGGAAAGTGACGCTGCAGGGTCTTGGGGGCCCTCTCCATATGCCGCCGAAGAAGGGCACGAATAAGGGGACCAGCAAGGTGTCGGACTTTTTCACTACTGCTGACAAACATCCGGCTCTCCGCGGGGATACCGACAGGGTGACCATGGCCCTCTCGAAAGCGGATTTAATGTCCATGCTCAAAGACTTTAAAACCGAGCTCCGTACTGAATTGAGCCAGGATATCAAGTCATCCATCGATCAACTGCGAGCGGATTTGTCTGAGCGACTGACATCTCTCCAACAGGACGTGGACTCGGTGGGCACCAGAGTCCTGGACTTAGAGACGCAGCACCAGGAGCATAAGCAGCTCAGTGAAGAATGTCGGGACGATAACCAAGCCCTTAAGGAGCAACTGCAGCAGACGCAACTCAAGGCCGAAGATTTAGAGAACCGCGCACTAAGGGAGAACATACGGATCAGAGACCTGGAGGAAGGTGCAGAAGGGCCCGACAGAACAGCCTTTGTGGAAGGGCTGTTTGCAGAAATCCTGAGACCTCAGAAACTCAAGATCAAACTCGACGGAGTACATAGAGTGGGCCCCCCGACGAATGGTGATCGGAGACAGCCCGTGACGTGCTAGCGAAATTCCACTCCTATAAGGTTAAAGAAGCTGTGCTGCAAGCGGCCAGGGCGAAGGACTCCGTTTCCTTCCAGAACTTTTCATGTGCTATCTATCAGGATGTTGCCCCCTCCACGTTGGCTCGCAGGCAGATGTTGCGGCCTATCACTACCAAGTTGCAGGTGGAGGGCATCAGATATCGGTGGACATACCCTTTTGGATTAAGCTTCGAGTACTGTAATAAGCGGAGACACATCACCGACCCGAGAGATGGTCAGAACCTTCTGGGCCTTCCATTGGATTAGGTGGGTCCCTCTCCAGAGACGTCTGGAACCTCCTCGCAGGGAGCACCGTCCACATCGCCGTGGGAGCCGAACTCGAGGAGAGGAAGACGCGGACGGCGACTACACAAGAGGTCCGAAGATGTGAGTCTCTTCGGCCCTGCAGAGGGGCCTTGCTCTGCCATGAGCCTTCGGATCCAAGATAAGATGGTTCCAGGGGATCCGGGCATCGACGAGGGTGAGACTGTGTATGCCCCTCAGACTGACTCTCTTTGACTCTTATGCGTAGGGGCAGGACTCTCTGCTGAGCCTCCCGGGTGCCTGGTCATTATATGTCCTTCTTACTGGGGCCTGTTGCGGTATCTTTGCCTCTGCTGGGGTGGCCGGGGGTGCCGAAGCTCCGAGATAGTCAAAATGCGTGGGATTGTGAGAGACATGTGGACTGCCTTGCACTTCGGTTGAGCCCTTCAGGGTTTGTGTGGGTCCACTTCACGGCCATGATGATTCCTCCATGAGAGCCCGCTAAGGTGGGGCGCTGACTGGGTCCCAGGACCCGTTGTCCCCCCTGGTCCATGTGTGGGCGTATTCGCCCAGCCATGCCACCGAGCTCTGAAGTTTGGTTCATGCGTTGGTATGTTCTTGTTTGGGGTTTTGGGAGTGGGGGGTTGGGGGTGGGTTTGGGTGGGTTGTGGTGGGGGCAATTTTTTGTTTTTTACGGGAAGCTTTTGAGTTGGTGGTCTGTTCTTCAGATACGAGAGCAGGGGGAAGACGGGGAGGGTTTTTCATGTGGTGGGGGAGGAGACATAGGCGAGCTCAGGGACTCACAAGTGGCCTCAGGGGGGGTGCTGTCATATATATAGATCTGGACGGGCCGCCAGAGAGGTGAGCGGGATGGGGCTTTCCAGGGCGCAGCATCTTTTTTTTCTTTTTCTTTTTGGTAATCCTCATATACCACTGTTGGAAGTCTTGATGGGAGACTGGGAACCTTGGCGCTATTTGGTCATCCTGATCCGGCCCTTGTTGTTATAATTGACCAATAGCGGGATAGGTAAGCCTGATCCCTCAAGTAGCCACTGCTTTCCCATCCATACTCCGTTTCGCAGCTCTACTGGCGCCCGTGCTACTTTGGAGTCGAGGGAACCAGCAAGGCCCCAGATAAATCATTGGAAAACCAGTCATCCGCATTGGCATGCCTCAAGGGCCGCCCAAACTTTAGCCAAACTTGTGGGATCACATGCCATGTCAGACTTGCTGGTGAGAATGATTTGTCGTAAGCAAGGGGTAGGATCGCGGTCTAGATGATCGACGATCCCGCCCTCCCAAGATACAAAAGGAGTCCCTCTTCTTTCCAACTGGGTATTTGTCATACTCCTTTTCACCCTTGAGGCGGAAGCCGGGGGTCCTTGAGCACTCTTGCTCCTCTTTAACTACTAAAAACGAACAGGAATAACAGCGCAATTTTAAAAACTGTAAATATTTTACTGGAAGCGATTTTAAGCCTCCTGTTGGTCCTACCTCTGGTGCAAGATCGACGTTGCCCAGGGCGGCCTCCTACCCCCTCTCTAGCTGACAAGGGTCGCTAGTTCAGGCGCTCGGCGCTTCACTCATTTTGGGCGCCATCTTGGGTAGGGGTAGGATCGCGGTCTAGATGATCGACGATCCCACCCTCCTCACGCCCCCTACAGTGGATATAAACATCAGACTCCCCCGTCCGCGCAGCGGGCGGGCGCAGCGGGCGCGCCGGCGGCGCGCCGAAGGCGCGCCAAAGGCAAGCCCGTCTGCGCCCGTCCGCGACCGGACGGGACCTGGGGCCATACCCCCTGTGCAAGGCGGACCAGACTGTGGGAGATTGATGAGGTACGATTCTATCACTCTGAAAAACTTAATGCCTCTGACTACTCATGCCTGTCGCCACTCCATTCCCCCTGACTCTCCCTCTGGGACTTGCCCTTACTGTACTTTTTCACTCACTAGCCAACTAGATAAGCATCCTGGCAATTCCTACAAAATGTTTCTTCTAAACTGTCGGTCCCTGACCAAACATGCTACACAAATGACTCTCCTGTTGGAGGAAAAAGAGCCAGATGTGGTTTTCCTGACGGAGACGTGGTTAAAAGACGCCTCTGACTCAGATATTACGTCCATTCTGCAAATGGGGTACACCTTGCAGAGATTAGACAGACCAGAAGGTAGAGGAGGCGGCCTAGGCATCCTCCACAAAAACCTCTACCGCTGTAGAACTTCTTCGGCTGATATCTCTAACTGTGAGAGTATGATATTCACTCTTGATCTCTCACCCATAGACTCATTTTCTGGTGTGCTTATCTACCGTCCCCCCAATCAAATCGGAGATTTTATTGATTCACTCCAATCCAAAATAGCCAACCTGGTGGTTAGCAAATCCTACTTTTCTATACTAGGAGATATAAATATCCACCTAGAGGACCCTAACAACCCCACGGCCAAGGCATTTCTGGATAGTATGGCAGCCCTTCAGATTATATTAAAGGGCTTTGAGCCCACGCACGAAAAGGGCCACCTTCTTGATGGTGTTCTTAGTAACGATACCAGACTGAAAGTAGCAACTCCATTACCTCTTACCTGGACCGACCACTATCTAATATCTATTCAGTGGACTCCAGCGACACCATTACAGCCCCCCTCTCGCACCATCTTAACTGGAAGAGACTGGTCTAAAGTCTCCCCAGACCAATGGGCTAACCTGCTTTCGGCTGCCCCCCCCTTAAGAGCGATTGACCCAGCACAGCAATATGAGAACTATACCAAATGGCTGTGCTCAGCCTTGGATATTATTGCACCTATTAAGGCCCTCAAAGAAAAAACAAAATCCAAGAGTTCACCTTGGTATACCCCCCATCTTAAAGAACTAAAAAGGGCGTGCAGAAAATTCGAAAGAAATTGGAGGATCTCTCATAGTAAGGCAGACAAAACCTCGCATCTTGAAGCTATTAAAAAATACAAATTAGAAATTAGTCGAACTAAAACACTATACTTCGAGGAAAAAATTTCAACCGCCTCCAACTCCGCTAGAGAAATCTTTCAAATAGCAAAATTCCTGATTGATACTCCCCTGGTTCCCGCTGACCCCAGTAAAGCCCAGGCTCGATGTGAGAGTCAAGCTGAGTATTTTTACAGGAAAATACAAAAAATTGCCTCTGCCTTTCAGCCACCTATTCTACCCCAGGACTTGGGAACCAGTTCATCCAACCTCACGACCCCAAAATTACTTGAGTTCCCTTTGCTGGATGAAGACTCACTTGCAGTTATCATGACGAAAATAAAATCAGGATCCCCCACAGACCCTGCCCCACCCTCTCAGATAGTAAAAATTGAGAACATAGTCAAACCTGTAATCCTTAACATATTAAACACCTTCATTTCCACAGGTACAGTTCCTACTGCATGGAAATGTGCACAGGTTAAGGCATTGCTGAAAAAACCCACCCTGGATCCGGAAAACATGGCCAATTATCGGCCTATTTCCCTCCTTCCATGGATCAGCAAACTCCTTGAAAAACACGTCAACTCGGTTATTACTCAATTTTTAGAGAACAACCATCTCCTCCACGATTCCCAAGCTGGCTTTCGTCCAAAACTTGGAACTGAAGCGGCTCTCCTGGCGGTAACTGAGCTGGCCAGGAAGCAAATGGATCAAGGCGGCACTACAGCAATCATGTTGCTTGACCTTAGTGCCGCCTTCGACACCGTCAACACCAGCATTCTTCTTCATCGCCTCAACCAGATGGGAATCTCGGGGAAGGCCATGCTTTGGCTCCAGTCATTTCTGGAGAACCGTTCTTTTAGGGTAGTTGAGGGTACTATCTATTCCAAAGTCTGGCCCTTGGATCGGGGTGTACCTCAGGGCTCTTCGTTGAGCCCTACTCTTTTTAATATTTATATGCAGCCGTTGGCTGATATAGTCCACTCTTTCGGTCTGGACATAATAACTTACGCCGATGACACGCAATTAGTCGTGTCTTTGAATCAGGCAGCCCCGTCCTCATCCAATCTAAGCAACTGCCTGGTAGCTGTGGCTCAGTGGATGTCAACCTCGCATTTAAAATTAAATGGCGAGAAAACTGAGCTTATGGTGTTAGGCAACTCAACCATTCCCATTCCTTTGCTAGACTGGCCACTATGTATGGGCCCTATGCCTCAATCAAAATGCCATATAAAGAGCTTAGGCATTTGGCTCGATTCCAACCTCAGCTTCATGCAGCAAGCTACCACTCTCTCTGCTACATGCTTTGGGCTAATGCGTATGCTGAGAAAGGTGCTGCCCCTTCTCCCTTTTGAAGCCCGCAGAATAATGGTTCAAGCCATCATTCTGTCCCGCCTAGACTACGGGAATTCTCTATACTTAGGTGCTCCTGCCTTTACAATTAAAAAGCTACAGGTAACCCAAAATGCTGCAGCTCGTCTTTTGTTAGACCTCAATAAACGAGACTCAGCTAGCATTGCCCTCAGGAAACTGCATTGGCTTCCGATCAGGGCCAGAGTGCTGTTTAAGTCTCTCTGCTTTATGCACAAAGCTATGTGGAAAAATGCCCCTATTATGATCTGCTCCTTGGCTAAACCCTACCTTCCACACAGGTCCTTAAGATCCAGTACTGCCTTCCTGGCGACTGTCAATAAAATCAGACGGGCCAGATGGGGCGGGCGCTCCTTCTCATGGAACGCTGCAAAAGAATGGAATTCTCTGCCCACCTTCCTCCGCAGTGAACCTAGCCTCTCAAAATTCCGGAGGAATTTAAAAACCCACCTTTTCATCTGATCCCTCTTTTTCTTTTAGTATGACGGTACTTAGCGCTACGAGGCCTTCGGGTTGTTTGCGCTCTACAAAATCCGGTTAATAATAATAAATCCGGTTAATAATAAGCAGCATGGGAAAGTAGGGGGGATTGGGTCCTTCCAGGCTCTACATATTTCGCGCCTTGCAAGAAGAATAACATAAAAGACGAATTTTGTAGAGGGGTCATTTACATTATAGCCCATACTTAGCTCAGACAGGATGGTGGTTGTGGGTATTGCCGTGGGCATAGAAAGAACCTCTCCCAAGAAGTCACTGATCTTTCCCCAATAGCCTTTCAGTTCAGGACAGTCCACGAACATGTGGACATCATCAGCTTCGGGATAGCTACATCTCGGGCAACAATGTACTAAATTGGTGATCTTCGCTAATTTCTTTGGAGTTATATATACCCGGTACATGGTATACAGATGATTTCTTTTTAGCGTCGCAGGTTTGACTACTGATTGTAAAATAGCAAAGGAGTCAAGCCACCAGTCTCTAAGATTAACGCTGTCCGTGGTTAACTTGTTATTCCAAAGTTTTTTTAGCTCAGATTCGGATACATCATCTTCCTCGAGCCGCGATGTATACCAATATGCGATTTGGCTCTTCCACCTTCCTCTTCTGGTTACTGCGTCAAATTTGGGGTTCGGGATTTTATTGTCCAGGATTCTAGTTGACCACCAACCAGATAGCTAGTAATATTTAAACCTGGTGAGTGATCCCCCTGTCAGATTAAAGAGCGTATCCCAGGTTAAAAGCTGTGCTCCTTTCTGTAGGTCCCCCCAGCATTCCAGAGCTGCCAACTTCAATGGTCGAGACAGTTGGTCTCTAAGACAAGCTGATGTCCCAGGAGAGTCCCATATCGGGGCCTGTGCTGCCTAGTAGGGGATGTTAAGCTTCTTCCTGACAAATGCCCAGTTTCTAACAGCAGTACCCAGAATCTTGAGCCTGACCTTCTTGAAGAACTTTGGGTCCCCGAACTTAAACAAGAAAGAATCCTGTCCCTGGGGGATATCCTGCAATAGTGCTAAAAATAATACACCCATGGAGGATTGGTAAATTTTACCAGCCATTAGTCTGAAATGTTTAAAGTGGAAGGCGTGGCAATAGACAGATAGGTCTGGGAAAGCTAGCCCTCCAGTCTTTAAACTTCTTCTAAGCTTTTTCCAAGTTATTCGTGGAGCTTTTGTGTTCCAGATAAAGGATCCCAATTTCCCTTGTAGCTTCTTAATTGCGGTCAATGGAAAGGATAAGGGTATTGAATTAAATAGAAAGGTGATCTTGGGGAGGATAATCATCTTAAGTAAGTTCACCCGCCCAAAGATGTTTAAGGGGAGAGATGACCAGCGATAGAGTAGGGCCGTGATATCTTTTATAACTCTATCTAGATTAGTTTTTGGAATGTCCTCAATCTTTTTAACTAGATGTACTCCCAGATATCTCATTTTTGTTCTACAAACTGCCGTCCCAACCCCCTGGTTCCATTCCATAATCTCTGTTTTATCCTTATTGATTGTATACCCAGAGATCTCACCAAAACTTTCTGCTAGGTGTATTAGTCTAGGTAGGGCTACTCCCGGATTTGAGGTGTACATCAACAGGTCATCCGCGTATAGTGCAAATTTTAATTCTAGGTCAGCAATCTTAAATGGTTTAATAAGGGGGTCTGACCTGAGTAAGCAAACAAAAGGCTCGATATACAAATCAAATAAAAGGGGTGATAGAGGGCAGCCCTGTCTAGTTCCTCGGGCAATAGATATCTGATCTGTGAGAGAGCCGTTGACTAGAATTTTAGCTAACGGTGCACAATATAGGGATTTAACCGCTGTTATAAAGTTAATAGGGAGGCCAAATTTTACCAAGGCCAACCATAGATATTCCCATTCCACCTGGTCGAATGCTTTGGCGGCATCGACTGCTACAATAGTCAGGGGCAGCTTTTTCTCAATAGCGACATCTATTGCAGCAATAGCTTGGAAAGTTAGTTCGTTAAGTTGCCGCTCAGGAATAAAACCCCTCTGATCACGATGGACAATGGATTTAATTGCCTTGGCCAATCTAGTCGCTAATACTCCCGCAAAGATCTAGTAATCTACGTTCAGTAGAGAAATCGGTCTATACGACTCTACCGTACACAGATCTTTGTTCTGTTTCAATATTAGTGTGACTGTGGCCTCTGCCCATGACTTTGGAGCCTGCTCCTCCCGTAGCAGGATTTCATTAAATAATATCGTTAAATTTATAACGACTTGGTCCATAACAACCCTATATAATTCCACTGGGAGCCCGTCGGGGCCTGCCGCTTTGCCATTAACCATCTTTGAGATCTGAACCCTCACCTCTCCTTCCCTTATCTCAGAGCTGAGGAAAGATCTTTCTACCTCTGATAATTCGGGGAGCTGCACTTTACTTAGCCAGTTTCCAGCCTGCTGTCCAATCTGGGGCAGAGTAGTTCTATACAGGGATTGCATATGGGTTTTGACTTCTTCTCTAATGAGATAGTCATCATATGTAATTTCCCCTGTACTAGCCAGGGATAGGCTGTCAATCTGGTTCCTAGTTTTGTCTGCTCCGGCTTTCCACGCCAGGAGGCGTCCACATTTCTCCCCGTATGAGAAGGATTGAAGCTTGCTCACATCCCACCTGTCTTTCAAGACTTTATCGAGCGCTGCTTGGTATTCTGCCCGCAGGATATCGAGTTCCTTTTGTAAAGTAGGTCTAGTCTCTAGCTGGTCTAAGGAAGCCTTCTGGAGTTCCTGTTCCTTTAATTTAAGTCTCAGGAGTCGATCTTCCTTCTTCTCCCTTGACAGCTTATTCCTCCTTATCGACAGGGTGCTCAGCAAGCCTCTTATGGAGACTTTGAATGTTTCCCATACTATCTGTTTGCTTGCTGACCCAATATTGATTCTAAAGAACTCTTCTGACTGAGTTACTAAATCCTGCCTGACCCCCTCTTCCAGAAGGAGTGTTCTGTCTAAAGTCCACCTCCTCTGCTGAATCTGTTGTTTAAGCTGAATTACCATCTCGACAACAGAGTGGTCGGACAGGATAGCCGGAATGTAGGATATGGTGTCCACTACTGAGAAAAGGGTTTTATCAAGTAGAACGAAGTCTATTCTTGAGTGGTGCCCGTGTCTTCTACTGTAGAAGGAATATTCCCTTTTCCCTCTATTTTTAAGTCTCCAGATATCTATAAGATTGAAATCCCTCATAATATTCTTGAGTTCCAATCTGGACTTTTGGGGAGGAGTGAATCTTACTTTAGAGGTACGGTCCAGATCTTCATCGAATATCAAATTAAAATCGCCCCCCAATATTACAGGTCCGTCAGTCTCTACTAGACTGGTCTTGAGTTTCGTAAGGACCCCCGGCGCATCCTGATTGGGACCATAATAGACTGCACAAGTGAGGGGAGCTTGCCCGGCTGTTAAGGAAACCCCCAGCCATCTCCCAGAATGGTCTGTTTCACACTTCAAAAGCCTGATCCCTGCATTGGCTCTAATTAATATGGCCACCCCTCTCGTACTGCCGCTTTGTTCAGAGCAGAGAATATCCTGAATCCACCTACATCTTTTAAACACAGCCTTACATTCAGCTTTCTCTAGATGTGTCTCCTCCAACAGACAAATGTGCGCTCCTGAGTTATATAGATAATCTATTACCCTGTGTACCTTTCTCCTATCCCTTAATCCATTCACGTTCCAACAAATAAATTTTATCTTATGTGTCATATTGGCCATATAGACCGTTTTCTAGACAAAAAAAAGGCTCATTGCCCAGCACCCAACGAAAGTATGGTGTATCTTTTTGTGTACATGAGGATTATTTTTTCCAGCAGCATCTTGATCTACCGCTATGATGCCAATTACAATTGGAACGTGGAACATAAAAGGGCTTAACTCCCCCCAGAAACGTCAAAAGCTTTGGAAATATGTTATAGACCACCAGTTGGATATCGTAGCCCTCCAAGAGACCCACTTAGTTAAGTCAGAAGACACTCGCCTCAAACACAAACAATCTCCACTTATCTACCGGTCCTCAGCCTCTACGAAGGAGAAGGGGGTGGCCCTCATGTTTCACTCCTCCTTACAATTTCAACCCTTGTGGGTCCAGGGGGGCAAGGATGGGCGCTGGGTTATGGTTAAGGGGCGTCTGAGGGGGAAACTAAGTACATTTGCAGAGGTATATGCTCCTAATACGGGTCAGACCGGGTTCCTCCTCGCACTCTTGGGGAAGATCTCAGATTTTGAGGAAGGGTCGTTATTCCTCATGGGGGACTTCAACCTGGTGTGGCAGAAGGATCTTGACAGCACCCATCCACAGCGGTCGGACATGGGCTCATTTTCACCGGACACACAACAAAGGATACAAGACTTGGGCCTTTTAGATACTTGGCGTACTCTATACCTCCACACCCGGGACTACAGGTTTTTCTCATGTTCACCGGTCCTATTCCCGCTTGGACTATATTTTTCTTAGCCAGACACTCCAGGGAGATCTGCGAGAGGCCAAGATCTTTCCGCTGTCAGTTTCGGATCATAGTCTGTTTGCGGTCTGTCTCCACTAGGGGGTGGGAGGCCAGGCCCACCCCAGGTAGTATTTTCCGGCCTCACTGGTACGGGACAAAACTTCTTGCAACAAATTGAGAGGGGCCATTGCGGACTTTTTTTTTCATAACAATCCGGAGGACACATCGATCTATAACACATGGAATGCCATCAAGGCGTTTTTTAGAGGACAATGTGTAGCCCTTAATGCCGCTCTCAACAAGCAATGGGGCAGGGAGAGGGAGGACCTAGAGGACGAGCTGTCCGTTCTGGAGAAGGCTCATAAAGCAAATCGTACGAGACAGACGCAACGTAAACTGACGGCTGTTAGGGGTAAGCTCAGGGCACTCTACAACAATAGGGCAGAATTTACCCTGTTGAAACTGAGGCGGCTATCCTACTCACAGGGCAATAAAGTGGGTAAACATCTTCCCAGGCAGTTACGGGATAAAAGAGAGCGGGAATATATAGGGGGGGATTCGAGACCCTTCAGGTGAGGTCACGCACAAAGATGAAGTTAAGGCCGAGCTCTTTGGAGCCTTTTACAGAGACCTGTACTCTGGGGACTCTTGAGATCCGCAAAGCAAGGTGATTATCTGCGGGCCCTGCCTCTGCCTCAAGTTTCTACTGAATGGAACGAGTCACTCTCGGCTCCTATCACTAGGGAAGAAGTGGTCTCGGCTGTTAAGGCACTGAAGCCTCATAAAGGTCCAGGGACAGACGGATATACGGCAATATTCTATAAGACATTCTCCTCTGATCTTAGTCCATACCTAGTACGCTTATTTAATCAAATGGCCGAGGATGGTGAGACCTCTGGTTCTATGGCGGAGGCCTTGATCTCGGTCATACCCAAGCAGGGGAAAGACCCTAGTAAGTGTGCTTCCTACAGGCCTATTGCCCTCTTCAATCTGGATGCAAAACTGTACTCCTCCATAGTTGTGAAATGGCTTAACGATCTAATGCCGGCCCTCATCCATCGGATCAGTCTGGATTTATCAAGGGGCGCCAGACTCATGACAATACTAGACGTATAGTTCACCTAATTGAGAAGGCCAATAAGCTTAAAATCCCAGTGGTGCTCGTGGGGCTCAATGCCGAAAAGGCATTGGACAGGGTCGACTGGGCCTTTTTGCTTCAGACGCTGATGGCGTTCGGCTTTTCCACCAAATTACTAACCATGATGCGGGCTAACTATGTGTCCCCCCGGTCCAGAGTCGCGGTGAATGGGTGTCAATCTTCCCTTTTTGTCCATTCGAGGGGTACTAGGCAGGGGTGCCCCCTCTCGCCCCTGCTTTTTGCCTTAAACATCGAGCCCCTGGCGATCTGAACTAACTCGGACGTCCGGGGTCTACCTTTTTCAGGAGAGTCACACAAAATCACCCTTTTGCAGACGATGTTCTCTTATCCCTTTCCGAACCGGCCCACTCTCTTCCAGCTGTGCAATTAGAACTGTAGCACTTTGAAGCGGTGGCAGGTTTTAAAGTTAACTTAGACAAGTCGTATATACACAACCTCACTCTTCCCCACTCTGAAGTACTGCGGCTTCGCGCGCTCACGCCTCTCCAATGGGCAGATGCCTCTATTCAATATCTGGGAATCCAACGGACGCCTACGCTGGGGAAACTGTACTCGGCAACTTTCCCACCTCTACTGGCACCGATCCAGGCTGACCTGGCCCGGTGGAAGCCTCTCTTCATATCCTGGTTGGGTCGGATCCATGCGATCAAGATGTCCCTTCTCCCTAAGCTGCTATACCTGTTCCAAGCCCTTCCTATTGAACTTGATGGGGAATTTTTTAGGAGAGTGAAGTCCATGATTCTTTGTTTTATCTGGCAGGGGGGTCGGGCGCTTTTCCTTTTTTATCTTGCGCCGCCCGCAGAAGGAGGGAGGGGTGGGTCTCCCGGATGTCCACCTATACTATAAGGCAGCCCAGCTTCGAGTTTTGGTGGAGTCGACGCAGTTAGAATCGGAAAAATATTGGTTGCATATGGATCGTAGTGTTGCGGGGAGGACCATCTGGAATCTAATCTGGAGACCCAAATGTGATAGACCTAGGAACGTATACATCAGCACACCCACCAGTACGACTTTGAGAGTGTGGGACTCAGTATCCGGGGACGACAGGTGGACGACCTTCCCCTCCCCATTTATGCCTCTTCATTTTAACCCTGTTTTCCCCCCAGCGCTACATGAGGGCCCCTTCGCAGCGTGGAGGGAGGGCGTGGAGGGAGGAGGGCTGTCTTGCACTAACACACCTTTTTCATAACTTTGATCCTCTCTCTTTTGACAACTGCAAGCAAGACTATGGGGTGGGTGACACGGAGCGATACCATCATGCACAACTACTACACTGAGCACTCACTCCCCAGGTGCGAGATGCAGCTACATGCTCCCTCATGAAATTCGAGGCCTACCTTACCAAAACCTTCTCGATGAGGGGTATCTCCTTTATATATGGGTTCTTACTACTCCCAGGCCAAGATATATGTCCCTGTCGTAGGGGATTCTACAACAGGACATCTTCGTCGAGGAATGGTCGCGCTTATGGTCGGATATTGCGAAATGTAATCATTCTTTAAAACTTAGAGAGGCTCATATGAAGACCATGATGAACTGGTACCTGCACCCATCTAAGCTTTGACAGATCTTCCCTGGTGCTTCCGATAGATGCTGGCGGGGTTGTGGGTTAATAGGGGACTTTCAGCATATCTGGTGGGACTGCCCCACTATTCGGCCCTTTTGGGAAGAGATCTAGCCCATATCAAGGAAATGTTGGGTTACCCCGTTCCCACCTCCATGGCTGCTACACTTTTGAGCCTCCGTGATCCAGCTTTGGAACACCAGACTAAAGCGGACAATAAAATTATGTGTCTTTGTATCGGGGCGGCCAAAATCACCTTGGCAGCAGCATGGAAGAAGAGGGAAGCCCCGGCCATTTCTATCTGGCAGTCCCGTCTATGGAAGCTGCTAAGTTTGGAGCAAATGGCCGACATTTTTAGGGAGGACTTTAAGAATTTTGAATTTCATTGGGGGCCCCTTGTATCCTTCCTTTCAAAAGGCCTCCCATCAGCAGTTTGCCCTTCTAGTGTTAGGGCTCTCCACCTTTTCAGCTTTGAGACCACAAGATAGTAACGGTTTGTTATTCGGACCTAGCCAATGCCGCCACCACGAGGGGGTGGGGGTGGGGTGTGGAAAAGTAAATTTTGCCATGTTATATGTGCCTACGTGTTCCCCATGTTATGTTATATGTGCATGATCGATATGCATGTATTCCCTTACGATCGATTAAAGACGCAATTACAGTTGTGTCCATCTCTAGTATGCCAGTTTCCAGTTTTCGCGAATACAACGAATATCAGGCCTATGTAAAGCTACGTTGCCACGTTTTACAGTGTGCACGTTAATTCATTGAAAAGTCCCCGTTTCTAGGCCTCAAAAGGGCCCGGACTCAGATTCAGCTCCTGTCTCCTGAACCCTCTCCGAGGAGCGATACAGCCCCCACCTGTATCCCTGACCCTTAGCTTACTTTCATGCTTCGCAGTGCCCGGCTCGGCCTGGCTCTGCCTCCTAGTCTGCCAAGAGTATGTTATGTTTTTAGTTATCAGTCCAGCCCTCCTTCTCTGCATTCCTAAGCTACTGAATCGCATCAATAGTTTCCGTCATGGTCTAGCCTTTATGTCTCCATGTAAGAGAAATACTGTATTAGTATTATAGAATATTCCTCGCACACGCACTACATGTAGGATTATGCATGCACCAGTCTTAATGTCTGTTAGCCTTTACCCTGATAACTTTTGGATTCTATCAACATGTTCTCTAAACACCAGATACTAGATAGGCTTTAGGTACATGTCGCTCTGACACTCCAGACTTTAGTCTCCTCTTCTAGCGCAGAAGTCATAGCCCCCCAGTTCTCCCTAGTAACACGTCATTGCCAGTTTGCGCGCACCACTAGGTTAGAGGTCCCAGCTGCTCAGGTAGCCCCCTCCATGTTTCCGCCCCGTTTATGACATATTCTGTTACGTTTGCATCACATGTCTATATATCCGCCCTGTATACGCCTCTTGTTACACCCACTTTATGCCTTATCTTTCGCGACTGCTACAAACTCCGCCTACTGCTACGCCTACTGTATTGACTGTAATGTATTTTGTTTAACTATAAATATTGTGCACTGTTATTAAAGTTTGCTAGCCATTCCCAGATCCTGCCCCGGCAGCTGCCGGGCCCTGCCATCCCATTCAGGCTGTCCTGTTCCAGTCCTTTATGCTTGATTAAAGCCTGTATACTCTAGCTACCTCGTATCTTGACTCTTATTTATTGAGCTAACCGTTTATTGATTATAGTCAAAAATAGATCAGGTAATTAATTATTTATTTACCACATAATGGCGCCCGAATAGGGACTTGCCGTTTCCCCACGCGCCGGAGAAGCCACGCAGGCCCCCTGATCCTCTGCAGCCGTGACGGAACCATACCGTGCACGTGCAGATATTTCTGCTTCAAGTATCCCTCAGGCCAACGGAGGAGACGGAGGTTGCGGTCCAGCGTCCAGACGAGGCGGTGGAGGAACGCGGCGAGTCCCGACCAGCGCCCAAGCCGAGAGTCCAAGGTCCGAGGTATCCGGAGGCCCACCTGTAACTGAAGTCCGAAGTACGTCCGTCCGTCGTCGTAGCAGTCCAGTCCAGTCCGAGGCCTTCCGTTCTTGCTGCCTGGTGAGTACCGTTGCTGGGGTAGTATCTAGACAGGGTCAATTGATTTGTCTCTGGTCCGTGGGTTTGGGTACACAGATCCAACACGAAGTGTCCACTTAGGTGGATGCGGGTCCTGACGTGTCTCTTTATGGGACCGGTAAGTTTCGCACTGTTTTAGCAGTGCATCCAGTTATTCTAGTTTCTGCTCTAGTAAAGTTCTGTTCTCGAGAAATTCATGTGTTCTGTTCTGTTTTCAGTATTTCAGGTAGTATTGTGTCCGAACTGTTATTTTTAAGGTTGTTCCATGTGTTTTCAATGTCGTGGTATGAATGATTTGTTCTTAATTATTGTGTTCATTGTGTATTGTATTGTGTCCAGACTCCAGCCTAGTCATGCCTCTGTTCTCAAGATTACGTCAGTTAAGAACTAGAAAAGGTCTGCTCGAAGAAGCAGTTCCTGTCCCGCCTAGGGACAGTCCAGGTCATTTTATGTATCAAAAGCATGGCATAAGTGCCATATTATATCTAGATTTATGGGTGGAGTACACCAAACAATTAGAGGAAAAGTATAGATGGCCCGTATCAGGTACGTGGGATGCCGAGTGCATCATGCGAGTAGAAGAAGCATTATGGAAAAATAAAGCCAGACAGTCCCAGAAAGATGCCATCGAGTTATGGCGCAAAGAATCGCATAAAAGAACAGCGAAAGAAATCAGAAAGTCAGAATTAAGTAGAGAATCCTTAGAAAGAGCCCAGGAAAGGGAATTAATCGAGGTAGGTGAACGAGTTAAAACCGAACAGTCAGACAGACAGAGAAATGCCCTCATTAAGGGTATGTATCCTCTTCTTGCCGAGGGCTTGCCGAAAGCAACCCCGGAAGAACCATGTAATTTTCCGCCGCCATTAGTTCCGATTAAGCTACGTCACAAACCGACCGCAGCTGATATTTTTCTCTCGTCCTATTTGGACGACACAGTCCCAGAATATGCGAATCCTGCTCCGCCAGTTCCGCCAGCTCCAGTAAATAATGTAATTCCTGTTCTTCCAGCCACCGGGGCACCTGTTACAGCACCTGTTACGGTACCCCCGGTCCAGCCCATAGTACAAGTTCCCGCTACATCAGTCACTCTGCCAGCACGAAGAGTATCAGTCGACGATTCCAGTTTAGGGGCCGCGGGAGGAGGTCCTCCTGGTACCCCGCCGCCAAACAAACGTATAACGTTAGTCGAGTTACATGAACGTGCGTTACAGCGTACGCCCAAATATCAGTCCGTCGCAGATATCAGACGAGCTCTTACCGAATGCCGTTATGATCCAGTCCCAGGCGACGATAGTATGGTTATATATTCATTACGTGTAAGACGGGTGACCGAGTATTTGGACACCCTACCGAATATGAAGGAAGATCTAGACAGAATGTATCGCTTCATCCGTACAGGAGAAGATCCAGAAAGTATTGGCGAAATTATGTCTCTAAGGAAAGCTGAGACCCAGCTCATGCTATTAAAATTCCTAATCAATTGTTTAGTAAGGGAACAAGATTGTCCGACTAAAGATCCGACCGAAATGAAAGTTCTGACAAGGTGGAGTGATAATATAGCCGAGGGTAGACACAAGACACTCAGTAGTATAGAGCGTATGTACAAGAAAATACGTAAGGAAATAATAAGGCTACACGACAATCGTAAAGCACAAATAAACGAGAAAGAAAGTAACTCTGATACTGGAGAAGTAGAAGACGAGAATACCGCCAGAATAGCGTATGTAGGTAAATCTAGATTTCCAGACCGACATTTACGCCTAGAACACAAGAAAGTCTTTCATCTTCCAGCACCAGAACAAGGTTCTCTAGAACAAGTATTTCAAGCTACCGATCACATTCTGAAAGCACGAATCGGTTATAGTGAACTCAGTACTATGCATGAACAAGAACTAGCCCGATCAGCAGTCCGATGGATTACTGATTCTACCACTTTTCCAGACGAAATAGTGGCACAAATGTTTCTGAAACTGCCCCCAGCCGAGCAGCGACTGGTGGGTATGTATATGATCCAGCACCTCATTATATTATATGAGGGACAGCATTCTGATCCAGGTCCGTTACATGATGTTCTGAACGAGTTACTCCAGTATAAATGGAAAGGTTTAGGTACCGATTTAATTAGTGTCATTCTAGAACAACGCCACAAATATAGAACGTTTCTGAATCCGCATTTTGTTCACGTCTCACCTCCAGAAAGTAAACCATTTTACATAGATAGACAGAATCCGTTACAAGAAGTACATCCAATTAGGACACCGGATGGTGAAATGCAACGAGTATTTGTTTACACCCCAGTTACAAAGATGGAACTCTTAGAGATGAAGAAATTAATTCCCTGTCACGACAAAGATCCAGCAGGGTTCCATCGAGAATTAAAAGACATGCTCCGTATGGGAGAATACACGTATCCAGATATTATTAAAATGTTAAAGGTCCTGTTGCCCGCAGGGGTATATGAAAAACTCAAGGAAAAAGAATGGGAGGTGGGAGAGAAAAAGATTGATTGGACAGCTCTAGAAGCTGAAGATAAAATACGAGTACCAGGTACCGGTCTTGGAGAGAAATGTAAAGAATTACCAGAGTTATTGATTCAGGTTTTGCCAAGATTATTAGCCACGAAAAAGGAAGATTGGGATGCAATCTCAGCATGCAAACAGAAACAGGATGAAGATACTAGTGATTTTTATTCTAGATTCGAGAAATGTTTTATTATCAACAGTGGTTTGAAGACAGGTAGCGAGTCATACCCTCATCTTTTTGTTACTAAACTAGTCGAGAATTCAAGTCCCCAAGTTAAAAATCGAGTTCTGAAAGTCGACAGTACTTGGCAAGCTAGTACCCCGTCCCAGATGCTCCAGATGCTCCAGTATCACCAGAATAGAATCAGGGAAGAGCAAGAACATGAAAGGAGACGTATGAAAGACACGAAAATGAAAGTACTAGTTGCACAATCTGTTCCACAAGACAGTCAGAAGAGTGGTCCGAATCAAGTCAGTCATCCTGCAGCTCCCGTTAAAGGGACATGCAATTATTGTAAACAGCCAGGTCATTTTATAAACGAGTGTGCAGTTCTGAAACACAACATAGCCACTGGTAAAACTAAAGAAAGACCACGTCCGCCTAGACAAGAACAAGTTTCACAGACTTCTCAGCCACCACAGAATGCACAACAGACAGTTCCAGCACCGCAGCCTATTGCTGCAACACAGCATGTTACACACCAGATGTACCAGTATGCCCAGACAGAGTATCCAGAGTATCAACCGTATTCATGAAACAGCCTAGAGAGGGAGGTAGGCTTGCCTCTCATCGAGATACCTGTAGATCAAGAGGGTCCCTATGTACATAGTCAAGTATTGGGGAAAGACAGAAAGTTTCTGATTGATACAGGGGCAAGTAGGACTACTATCAGTCATGACGAGGTTCCAGGGGCTCCGCTCTCAGGCTCTAGAAATGTTTCCCTTGGATTTTCAGGAAAGCCTATTGTAAACGAGATATCAAAGCCAGTTACTCTAGAAGTTGGTCCATTGTCCCGAACTACTGATTTGTTACTTACGAAGTCGTGTCCAGAAAATTTGTTAGGCATTAAAACATTGAAAGAATTAGGTGCAGTTATTTGCTGCTCTCCAGAAGGAATACGATTGTTTTTACGCGACTTTAAAGGTCACTATGTATTACGAGATTTTGATCCAAGATTGTCCAATGTTCCGCAGCATTTATGGGCGCAAGGTCCAACTGATGTAGGTTTTATGCGAATCACACCCCATCGTGTGACCCTCAAGCAAGGTATAGTCCTGCCACGAATCAGACAGTACAGATTGCCACCCGAGGCTGTAGCAGCCTTATCCAAAATTATTGACGAACTCATTGCTCAAGGAGTGGTTGTAGAAACTGACTCCAATGTATGTAATTCACCTATCATTCCAGTCATGAAACGTACTGATCCAAATGCACCTCCAGTATATCGATTAGTGATTGACCTTCGAGAACTTAATAAATGTATCATACCCCAGTATCCAGTAGTCCCAGATATTGCATCCTTATTGACAGCTATTGATCCTGAAGCTACATTTTTTACAGTAATAGACCTCAAGAATGCATTTTTCAGTGTTCCGATTCATCCAGAGAGCCAGTACCTTTTCGGTTTTTGTTTAAATGGAAGGAGCTATAAATTCACACGGGCTCCTCAAGGTTTCACAGAAAGCCCTAGTATTTACAGTCAAGCACTCAAAAGACAACTAGACAATATTCACATGCCAACTGACACTGCCCTGCTCCAGTATGTCGATGATCTACTGATCACAGCCCGTTCTGAGCGTGCTTGCGAGCGAGCGTCACTTACAGTTCTGTATTTTCTAGCCGAGATGGGGCATAAGGTGTCCCCTTCGAAGCTCCAGTTCTGTGTCCAGCAAGTGATCTACTTAGGCCACTTACTGTCCAAGTGGGGTAGGCAGTTGACACCAGACCGTATCCAGTTAATAGCGAGTCTTCCATAGCCCAAGACACAGAAGGAGGTACGTGCTTTTATCGGCCTTACTTCTTACTGCAGACAATGGATTCCTCAGTATGCATTTCTAGCAAAGCCACTGATACAGTTAACGACACAGGAGGCAGCCGTATCGACTGTTCTCCCTTGGACATCTGAACATACACTTAGTTTTAATGAGTTAAAGAAAGCCTTATGCCAAGCACCTGTTCTAGCTACACCGAACTACTAAAAGCCTTTTACACTTTTTGTCACAGAACGTGATGGTACTGCATTATCTGTTCTTACACAAGATCAAGCAGGACAATACAAGCCTTGTGCTTATTTTTCGAGCACATTAGATCCAGTAGCCCAGGCTTTGCCTGCGTGCCTCAAGTCAGTTGCAGCCACAGCTCTAGCCATCAGACAAAGTGATTCCATAGTATTAGGACACTCCCTGACAGTACAAGTTCCACGCTCCGTGGAAGTTCTTTTAAACCGAACACAGACTCAGCACTTGACCATTGCACGTTTAACAGGTTATGAACTGACATTGTTCCAGCCACACATAGAAATCAGACGCTGCAACGTTCTAAATCCAGCTACACTGTTACCGTCAGTTACTTCAAATCCTGCCACACATGACTGTGTGGAAGTTATTAACACTATGACTAAGCCAAGACAAGACCTGACAGACATTGCATTACCTGATCCCGACCTGACACTTTATGTGGATGGTTCATGTATGAGAACTAGTACAGGAGAACTAGTAGCCGCGTATGCAGTGACTACTGACACTGAAGTTATTGAAACACACCGTATTGACACCCTGTCTGCTCAAGCAGCAGAGCTAGTTGCTCTGACCCAAGCCTGCATACGTGCCAAGAACCTGAAAGTAAACATATATACAGATTCACGTTACGCATTCGGAGTTGTACACGACTTCGGAGTGCTCTGGCAGGAGAGAGGTTTCATGACTTCTCATGGAACCAAAATTCAGCATGGTCTCCTCATTCAAGCTCTGTTAGATGCAATACATTTACCGACAGCTATCGCTATCATGAAGTGCAAAGCACATACGAAAGTTACTGACATTATTTCCCAAGGTAATGATCTAGCAGATCGAACAGCCAAGCTTACAGCTCAGAAACCAGACATTCCAGTTAACAAGATACAGATATCCACTCCAGATCCGACTACATGTATGACAGTTAAGGACCCTACACAAGATGTCATAGACATACAGGTACATGCTACTCCTGATGAAATCAAGAAATGGTCCGAACAAGGAGGGGTCCAGACAGATCAGGGATGGTTGACGAAGGGAAAAGCCACATGGTTTCTCCCCGACTCTATGGTTCAAGTCATTATCAATACCGCACATAGTCCAGCACACCTAGGAGAAAAAGCCATGTTAGACAGTATTCAGAACCTTTGGTTTAACAAGCATTTACGAGCTGCAGCCAAGCAGAAAGTCCGTACTTGTATGATATGTTGTCAATTCAATCCAGGTAAAAGCGTCCCGGTGGAACAAGGTGGATTCCAGCCCCCTGACCACCCTTTTGAAGTCCTCCAGATGGATTATATTCAGATGGAGCGATGTCGAGGTTTCAAGTATGTCCTTGTAGTTGTATGCGCTTTGTCCAGGTGGACAGAAGCATATCCAGTTCCAGATTACACAGCAGCGACCACTGCCAGGCAGTTGGTTCGTGAATTCTTCCCCCGTTATGGACTCCCTAGGGTCGTGTATTCTGATAACGGCCAGCCATTCTCATCTGAGCTCATGAAGCATGTTTCCCTTTTGTTAGGGTACCAGTGGAAGTTCCATTGTGTACGCCATCCAGAAGCAGCCGGTCTCGTAGAGAGACATAATCAGACCTTGAAAATACGTATTGCCAAGATATGTCAAGAGAAAGGTGTAGACTGGCTAGTTGCCCTGCCAGTTGCTTTATTCTTTATGCGCATGGTCGCACATTCCAGATCAGGTCTGTCTCCTTATGAGGTCGTATTCGGCCGCCCCCCCAAATATGTGGGGTACACCTAGACCACGTAGTATTACAGATGTTTCCAGTAATATGTTGACAGATTACCTAGCTTCCTTGATGTCTGCCCTACACTCTTGTCGTTCACAGGTTGCCGCTGCATTTCCAGACAATACTGAAGTGAAACCGCACGAGGTCCTTCCAGGGGATCTGGTACTTATACGGAATTTTGATCGTTCAAGTCCGCTGGAGCCTCGCTGGAAAGAACCGAAACTAGTCCTTCTGACCACCCGTACGGCCGTGAAGTTGGAGGGCCGCAAGGGTTGGGTCCATCTGTCGCATGTCAAGAAATTTCATGGACTCCATGATAAAACTTTTGCCAAGAACATTTCCAAGGACTGTTCCATCATTAAAGACTGCCTGAAACAAGACTCTAATTCAGACATTATTCCCAATCCCGATCTGAAAGTTCCTCTGTTAGAGAAAACTCCGCAGCAGGAGTATAAATTAAAACTCCGGTCTAGTAAAATAAGTCAGCCAGTTTAATTGTCTAAGTCCCCCTCGGGTGAAACGGTTAGACAGGTATCTGACATGTATGAGATAGACCCCCATAGTGAGAGAGTTAGTCAAAACTCTATCCGATGTATCGTTTTTCTAAGTTTTCTATTGTTTCTAAGTTTGATGGTTACCTGCACAAGTTATGCATTGCATTTATGTTTTCCAATTCCGCATGTAAATAAGTTTTCTAATGCTACAGTAGAGCACACCTTTAGTGATCTGCCTCCTCACGAGTTATCCTATCGTCTTGCTATGAGAAATAATACATTTATTAGAATGTTACACTATTCGCACCAGACCAGCAATGCTACTAATTGTTGGGTGTGTGGTCGACTCCCCCCTTTCCAGACACCGAAGGGAGTTCTGCCACTCTTTCCTTATCCGTTTTCACATAATGGTTCGTGTGGAGCATGGTCCATGTTAACGTCATCCTCAAATGATATGTCCCTTCTGAATAGAACATGTTTTCCAGACAAGCAAGGTCTCCCCCATAGAACAGGGTTAGATCTAGAAAATGAAGTTTATAATTTAGGTAATTATTCTTCGAATTTTATGGTCCTGAATGTTCAGTATGATACTACTCCAGACTTACCTGCTATTTCAGTACTACCAGTCAAAGGCGAATTATGTGTCCGAAAGAATGGTTCCGTACATGTAGGACATAGTGATTGTACTACTACTGTCGAGTATAGTGACAGTGGGAAATCTATTCTCAAAGCTTCACGTCATTCTTATTTTGTTTGTGGTCAGACCGCATATGTTCGTCTGCCCCTCGATTGGGATGGAACATGTTATATTGCCTTCCTACTGCCACCAGTTTTTCTAGCCCCATCTGATTATCATAGAAACACACATCTAGTACACGTCAGACATAGAAGGGAGATTGAGTCCCCAATTGTCGATCAAACTGAAACTGCTCTAGAACAGTATACAGATTTCAATAAAGGTTTCTTCTTCTTTATAGAACCTGTCCAGAATAGTAAGTTAATACGTAGATTAACCAGAACCCTTGAAGCAGTAGTGAATGAGACTACTTCTGCTCTAGGTAACTTAACCGAAGAGCAATCTGCTATGAGATTTGTCGTGCTCCGAAATCGTCTCGTTCTTGACGTCATACTGGCCGATAGAGGAGGAGCATGTAGAGTCATCGGATCTAGTTGCTGCATTTTCATTCCTAATAACGTGCCGTCTGTTTATTCAGCTATAACCAGACTTCACAAAATTGCCCATCAGTTACACCAGAATCCAGGCACCTGGACATGGTCCGGTTGGCTCTGGAGTATTATATCTGCCTGGGGATGGAAAGTATTGTCATTTCTAGGTATTGCAGTAATGATCATATTCAGTTGATGCCTCTGTATACAATGTGGCCCTGCGATTTGCGGCATTTGTGCTACCTCTTGTATCCCTAGTCCTAAGTCCCGTTCCAAGACAATTCGAGACGAGCAAATGATGCTGTATGAAATGATAGATGGTATCATGAATATAGATGTTTCCTGATGGAAACGTAGGGCACAAGGAGGGAATGTGGAAAAGTAAATTTTGCCATGTTATATGTGCCTACGTGTTCCCCATGTTATGTTATATGTGCATGATCGATATGCATGTATTCCCTTACGATCGATTAAAGACGCAATTACAGTTGTGTCCATCTCTAGTATGCCAGTTTCCAGTTTTCGCGAATACAACGAATATCAGGCCTATGTAAAGCTACGTTGCCACGTTTTACAGTGTGCACGTTAATTCATTGAAAAGTCCCCGTTTCTAGGCCTCAAAAGGGCCCGGACTCAGATTCAGCTCCTGTCTCCTGAACCCTCTCCGAGGAGCGATACAGCCCCCACCTGTATCCCTGACCCTTAGCTTACTTTCATGCTTCGCAGTGCCCGGCTCGGCCTGGCTCTGCCTCCTAGTCTGCCAAGAGTATGTTATGTTTTTAGTTATCAGTCCAGCCCTCCTTCTCTGCATTCCTAAGCTACTGAATCGCATCAATAGTTTCCGTCATGGTCTAGCCTTTATGTCTCCATGTAAGAGAAATACTGTATTAGTATTATAGAATATTCCTCGCACACGCACTACATGTAGGATTATGCATGCACCAGTCTTAATGTCTGTTAGCCTTTACCCTGATAACTTTTGGATTCTATCAACATGTTCTCTAAACACCAGATACTAGATAGGCTTTAGGTACATGTCGCTCTGACACTCCAGACTTTAGTCTCCTCTTCTAGCGCAGAAGTCATAGCCCCCCAGTTCTCCCTAGTAACACGTCATTGCCAGTTTGCGCGCACCACTAGGTTAGAGGTCCCAGCTGCTCAGGTAGCCCCCTCCATGTTTCCGCCCCGTTTATGACATATTCTGTTACGTTTGCATCACATGTCTATATATCCGCCCTGTATACGCCTCTTGTTACACCCACTTTATGCCTTATCTTTCGCGACTGCTACAAACTCCGCCTACTGCTACGCCTACTGTATTGACTGTAATGTATTTTGTTTAACTATAAATATTGTGCACTGTTATTAAAGTTTGCTAGCCATTCCCAGATCCTGCCCCGGCAGCTGCCGGGCCCTGCCATCCCATTCCCATGCAGGCTGTCCTGTTCCAGTCCTTTATGCTTGATTAAAGCCTGTATACTCTAGCTACCTCGTATCTTGACTCTTATTTATTGAGCTAACCGTTTATTGATTATAGTCAAAAATAGATCAGGTAATTAATTATTTATTTACCACAGGGGGGAGGAGGGGAGTTTGCTTTAGGGTTTTTCTTTTTCTTGTTCTCTCCTTTATGACAATGTCTGTAGGTAGAAATGTTTAGGGAGTCGTCCGGATCGGCATTTTAGGCTGCGACGGATGCCACTCTCTGCGTAAGAGACGCAGGTCATTAAACGCGACAATCAGAGACTGGACGCCATGTTGTGCTCCCACTTACTTTTGCCAGTGGACGAATGCTATCCCAACCCCGTTTCTTTTAGAAGCTCAAACCCTTAGAGTGCTGCTCGGCTAGCCAGGGGTCTCTCTTCAGGTGGACTTCTGCTCTGTTCTTTTCTATTGTGCATGGCTTGCTATGACTGCTCCACCCTGCGTGGGATGATGTGCGGGATTGTCGCATGTTTCTTGTTAAACCATTAAACATATTTTTGAAGAAAAAAAAACCAAACCTAGACATTCACTGAAAAAAACAAAGATTACAGGGACGGTATAGTTAGACTCAGATCATACACAACCAGTGAAATTCAGCAGTTATACTTACCTGAGCTAACTATAACTTACGCCCCCGCAATGTAGAGCTAATGACCTCAGACATTACATCACTCATGACATCTCAAATGAGCTGTGAATGGAATGGAACTATAATCGCTAGAACTTTATTTAGGGATAGTGTGTATATATTAACACTCTCTTTCTTTCGTGTAAGAACCAGTATAATACGCAACGTGCCCAGATTAAAACGGCCGATAGCCTTTCACTTTAAAGTAATGTGTAGTCATTGTTTATGTTGATGTTTGCAATCCTAAGTATGTTTATTATGAATAAGTCACGTTGACGAACATACAGGTATGGCGGTAATGGGGCAAGATATGCTGAAATGACATTGTGTGCATATTAACACTTCTTTTCTTTATTGTATCAATTCCTGAATTTTCACATCATGACCAAGCCAATATGGCCGCCAGCTTTTTGGATTAAAGTAATATGTAGTCATTTGTTAATGTTGGCAACTTTAGGCATTTGTACATATAAATAAGGATGCTACAATGACGTCTTGTATCGTTATCAAGGTTCGGATGAGCCGAAACGCACTGAATACGTCCTTTGCAGATTAAATACTTTCAAAATACAACCTGAGGGCTGATCCCTTCCTTGTAAGAGTGAGAGGAGATTAAATACATATACATAAAATTCACTGAAAAAAAACACAGGTTTCAGGGACATTATAGTTAGAAATTATCATTTAAAAAACCTAAGAAATTCACTGAAAAAACCACAGGTTTCATGGACGTCATTGTTAGTTGAACATTTCACTCGCACAAAACAAGAGAAATTCGGCCGTTTTAGTTAGTTGTGCTAACTATAACTCGTGCCCCGCAATGCAATGCTGATGACGTCACATATTACACCACTCATGAAATGGTCAGTGACATCACTGATGACATCATCCACCTGATCATCTGATGCACCTCCTCACACCTTAAAATACAGACTACCATTCTCAAAACCATAGACACACCAATACTAGTACAGCTACAATATTCTGTGCACTATGCATGCAGACCTCTAACCAGCTACATACTATTGATAAGCTCTTCTAGATACCCAGTTAGAACCTATGCAGTCTAGGTATCCTTCTGTCTATCCCATGCACTTCTCCATTCACCCATCCAGCACTATCTACGTATCCTATCACTTCACCAATACCTAAGCACTAATAAATTCAGCACGCACTTTCTTTGCAACACTGAAATTACTCCAGTTATGAGTTGTATACTTAAGGAATGGCGTAGTCACTAACACAAGTGCAGGTACACTATTTTGTACACTATGCATGTACACCTCTAACCAGCTACAAACTATTGAAATGCTCTTCTAAATACCCAGTTAGTACCTATGCAGCGTAGGAATCCTCATGTCTTTCCCAAGCATTTCTCTAATCACCCAAGGCGCTGTTCATGTAATTTGCAGGGGCACTTTGACTTTACCTGACCTGGAGACCTGATCCCGCTGTTGCCTGCCCTGTCTCCCTCCCGCCGCCGCAGCTCGTCATCTTGCGGCCGCAGAGCGGAGGGAGACTACAATTCCCAGGCTCCCTAGCGCACCAGCACCAAAAGGGGCAATCACAGTGTCCGCGCCCGGAGGCGCTTTATAAACTCTGCAGCCCCGGTGGAGCGGGCGCTGTTCATGTAATTTGCGGGGGCACTTCGACTTTACCTGACCTGGAGACCTGATCCCGCTGTTGCCTGCCCTGTTTCCCTCCCGCCGCCGCAGCTGGTCATCTTGCGGCCGCAGAGCGGAGGGAGACTACAATTCCCAGGCTCCCTAGCGCACCAGCACCGGAAGGGGCAATCACAGTGTCTGCGCCCGGAGGCGCTTTATAAACTCTGCAGCCCCCGCAACGCGGGACCACGCGCGGACCGGGCAAAGGGTGGGCCCTCTTAGGCCCTCAGAGGCCTGAGGAGACTGGAGTGGGCCAGAGACCCTAGTTGTTAAATACACCTGAGGACAACTAAACTGTAAGCAACCGTTCTATCCCTCACTGTATATCCATCCTCTGGAGTCCCTTATACTGATTAAAAGATTATTTGTTATCTCTGATCTGTGGGCCCGTTTTGAGGATCCTTTTTATCTGTAACCAACTAATTGTATTGGGAATATATTACAGTGACTGATTATAGCTACATGCTCTAAAATTAGCCTTCTTGTAGTACAGCTCACAGTATAGCTCTCTCACACCCTGTAAACCCAGATATCCCTAGTTTACAAATATGACACGTGAAACTAGAAGTAAGGCTGCGGCGGGGGGAACAAAGTTGACGGGAACACTAGATGACTTTATAGTACGCACAAATACCTTGATAGACCAAGGAATTGTGCTTATGGAGAGAAGGGTATCACAAGACCTGGCGTTCGCTAAGAGGTCATCTATGGGCCACATTGCCTCAGCACGAAGCCCTGAAAATACCTCAAATAAATCTACTGCCATCCAGACATGTGTGGAGGTTCATAGCATTGCCTGTACTCAGCCTGCTCTTCAAGATTCAATCTCTCGAGATTCTCAGGCTTTGGCACACTCAGGGAATGTTATGACCACAATACTATTAGATACCCAGGATGAGAGTAGTAATAGTCAAATAAGAGGGAAAAGGGAGGGGGCAATTCCAAAAAATAAGCACATCGATAAGAATATTCGTACATCCAAGAAGGCAAAAGTACCAAATGTAGATGGGACTAGTGAGGCTTGTAGTAAGGAGAAAACAATGGGAATTACTGGGGATGAGTCTGGGAAAGAAGAGGCTGGGTTTAAAACCACGGCCATGACCATTTTTGAGGATACTACTCTAGACGATACACTATCTGATATTTTTTCTAATAGTACCACATCTAATAGTACAGGCATAACAGGAGAAAGGGAAGATCCATTAGTATGCACCCTGATGACCTTAATCAAATCCTTACTTACTACTCTTGAAGAAAGGCTCCATGGGATAGAAATCCAACTTAATGAATTGCAGAAAGATATAAAAGCACAGTATATTGGTCAGGCAAAAAGAGTAACACCAGCAACTTTGCCGGCCAATAAACCCCAAACATCTAAAAAGAGTGCAGAGGAAGGGAAAAAATCAGTACCTAAAACCCCCTTATTAAAACCAATTTCTTCGGAAACAAGTACAGCTTGTGCAAAATCTACTCCGGCAATCATAGCAACCACAGATAAACCGGCTGATCCTATTGTACCCGCTTATAATCCCGATAAAGCTCAGCAAGACAGGACCGAAAAACGTAGAAGCGTCAATTTACCACCAGAAGCATGCCCCTACGTGGTGGTCCTGACTGGGGTCCCAGAACTGGCTACCCAAATTACAGAACCCTATTGGGCACTTAGAAATAAGGTGTCACATTGGTTAAATTCCAACCACCCTCTACCACCAGCAATAAAAAGTAACATTCTAATAGTTCGGAGGGTTCCCTGGGTGGGGTATAATAGAAAAAGATCTCATGGGGACTGTGTGGTTGTAACCTTTGAAGACCCTGATACGGTGGATTACATTTGTTCACGGGAATCGAGAAATTGTGAATCAGCAATTGTGGCCAGACCTCTGTCCTATTTCTATATCCCAGTAGAGCAAACAGATAATAGATGGAGCTGGACTAGGGATTTAAACTATTCCAGGGGAGGGAGGGGGCATGAAATGTATAGGAATTCCAACCCAAATAGTTGGGGAGGGGGGGGGGGGGAGACGATGGATGGACCTTAGTACAACGAAGGGCCGGGAGAACCCTTCATACTGGGCAGCAGCATAGTGTAGAATGGATGGATCCACAGCTTGTTCCACCTTTTATCCCTTGTTACAATCGGTTCAGTAACTTGGAGGCTCTCGACTGACGCCCAGAGTGTAAAATGGTCCCCCAATGCATCCCTTCTTTATGCACTCCCCTAAACTCATCTGACAGTAGTTTTCAACAGGAAGTGCCAGATATGATTGTAAGGATACAGACCTTGATAATCTGAACGCCGTGGCTGGACCCTAGCTGCTGCTTCCTTGCATTGCCACCGTCCGCCCTCTACCGCTCGCCGCTCGCAGCGCACTGTCACCGGCGGGGGCTGTTGAAGGGACTGCATATCTGAGGAGGAACTTTGTGGGCTGTGTTGCGGCGGAGCAGGGCTGCGAGTGTTGAAGCAGGGACTCCATCTCCCAGGAGTCCCTGTGCACCCAATCTCTTCCACCTGGGCCGCACTCCCTGCTGGACACGCCCCCCGCCCACCGAGGTAAAAGTGGTCGCCTGCATCGTCCCGGTGGGATACCGACCTTGATAATCTGAACGCCGTGGCTGGACCCTAGCTGCTGCTTCCTTGCATTGCCACCGTCAGCCCTCTACTGCTCGCCGGACCCACTGCGCGGGTCCCGCCGCGCACTGTCACTGGCGGGGGCTGTTGAAGGGACTGCACATCTGAGGAGGAACTTTGTGGGCTGTGTTGCAGCGGAGCAGGGCTGCGAGTGTTGAAGCAGGGACTCCATCTCCCAGGAGTCCCTGTGCGCCCAATCTCTTCCACCTGGGCCACTCTCTCTGCTGGACAAGACCCCCGGGAAATCTCCCTCCCTATTTTTGCTGGCCACTAACCCCGCTGCGCGGGAGTGCGCCGGGAGAAGCCGGGACAAGGGCGGGACCGTCTGTGGCCGTCCGCGGTCGGACGAGATTGGGTTGGGCCACCCCCCCTTGACTTGTTGTATATCAATTTGATGTATCTTTTTTTCAATGTTATTGGTTTAATCATGCCTCTACGCTCTGGAAAGGAATGAACTGTTCAGTTGCAGACAACCAAGGGGGTGGTCTTTGGCCCCTTGGACGCCTTTATCACTAGGGCAACAGGTATTTTGGAAAAAGAGATAGCTATGGCTGAAAAACGGCTCTCAATTGATCTCGTTGGTGGGAAACGTTCTTCGTTGGGCAAAATTGCTACAATACCTAGTCCCAAGGCACCGGTACCGAGTGCTAGTCTTTTTTTGGTTGCAGCACCGGTGGACGTGCATTGTGAGGCGGAGGGGGAGGGCTCGTCCCTGATCTCCTCTGATAGTGAGATCAACTCTGGTAATTTACACGGCAGTGGGGCAGAGGGTAGCGTGCTTCTGCTAGCCAATCTCAGCCGGACTCTTCCTCGGACGAGGACTCCATGAGAAACCTATCACATAAGAGGAAAAGACGTAAGGGCTGTCAGAGGGGAGGCGCCACCAAGATTCTAAAAACAAACGGTTTATCTCAGCCAACCACTACTCCCGAAGCGATCCCTAATGTACTCCCTGCCTTGGTCTTAGATGATCCCCTGCACCCTCCAAATTACCCTTTTGGGTTTTCAGATCCTTGTCCTACGTGTTACAATAGTGATGATGGCTTGTTGGGTAAAATGGAAGCTTTATTTAAAACTCTTTTACTGTCCGTTTTGGAAAGAACTAGATTGATGACCTCAAAATTGGATGCACTTGAGAATCTTGTTAACACCAATACTGGTCTTCTAAAAAAACAAGTTCATTCCCAAAGTGCTATGGCGAATTCCATCCCCTTTAGTAATCTCAAATTACAGGGAGCAGTGGCCACGGGTAAGTCGCCATCTATAGTACCCGCTAAGCCAGTATCTATAAGACCTGCTCTAAATAAACCCGAAGGGACGAGGGTAGGGGGCAGAATTGCGAATAATAACATACCCACATTGGCCACGACTTTACAGGTCCCAAAGAAGGCTAGTTCTAAATCCAACCCCTTGGGTCAGCCAAGTATCCCCAAGCCGTTGTGGCCACGTTTGCCCAAGCCCATGTGAGGGGTGATTCTAATACATCTACACAGCCCAAAAGAAGTAATGGAGCATTGGGGAGTAGAACTATAAATCCTTCCATTCTCTCCTCGAAGGCAAAAAAACGGGGACCCCCCAGCACAGATTTACCTGTTGAAGCCACCCCATATACGATTGTCCTAACAGGTGTCGCACCCATTAGGGAGGACCAAACTGAATACTTTGGGGATCTCAAAAACAAAGTTGTATTTTGGTTAAATAAACATCGTCCCCTTCCTCCCTCCTCTTCCACAGACATATTGAATGTGCGAAGAGTTGACTGGGTGGGCCACTGTACTAAGGACTTAGAAGGAGATTGTATTATTATATCCTTCAAGGACCCTTGGGTTGTGGACTTCATACGCAGGGAAGCTAGGTTTGGTAGATTGGGTGATGTGCAGACATTGGGTCTTGGGTATTTTTATCCCCATCGATTTTGTGAGTTTCCCCCCAACCATATGATTCCAAGAAGACCTATTAGGAAATACCAAGCGGACAGAATTCCCTCTACCCCGTATTATCCCACATTGTTCAATCGCTTCGAATCCCTTTCTGGCCTAGAGGGTATCGATTGACTTCATCCTGTTGTTGGAAGTGGGAATGATTCCAGCAATTATGTAGGTGGGGCTGAAGTAGTCTGTAATACAGCATTGAGTCTGGGGGGAGGCATCCTGGAGATAGAGAATGGGACAGCCCCAATATATAATATGGACGCTAATCTGGAGGTGGGCCCTCAACCCAATAAGTGTGAGAATTTGAGAGTGGCCCATTGTGCTCAGAATGCCACTGTATCCTCCAGTCAGACGGTGTCGCTTAAACTAGCTTCATGGAATATAGCGGGGTTAAAGGGGCGCTTGGGTTCAGAGGATTGGGTAGAGTTCATCGACACCTATGATATCTAGAGAGCTGGGCCGCTGGTCCAATCCATAGGGTAGGGTTTTTAAATTTTTTCAAACCAGCAGTGAAGGGTCTTAAGGGTAGAGCCTCAGGGGTCCTAGTTATCTGGGTCAAACAGTCTACTGGCTATAGGCCAGTGGAAATTGTTGTGGACAACCCGGATCTCCTGGGAATTAAATTATGTAAGGAAAACTGCCAGGATGTTGTAGTCATTAACATCTATGCCCGAGGCCGCTCTGGAGGGCGTTGTCCTGTTATATTAAATGTATTAGTTTCTTACCTCGAAGGGATTTAGCAGGGGACCTCAACTGCACCTTAGAACCTTTGCTTAGTGCAGGGGAGGACCTGGGGTTGGAGGAGGACACCATGTGGAATATCCCAATGTTGTCCTTGAATAATATTAAAAGGGGCACAGAGGCGGCCTTACATTGGCGGGATTGTGTCTGGATTGGGGTCTGAGAGCCGACAATGGTCGTACGGCCTCTGATAAGGCCGGTAAACCCACTTTTGACAATGGGGTCAGCAAAAGCAGAATAGATTATATTCTGTTAAAAATGGAATATTGGTCATTTCTGGACGACATGGAAGTCATGGTTCGCCCCGAAAGTGATCATAACCCATTGTCTCTTAGTCTAAGACTTCCTTGTGTCTCCGGTAGGCTTACTTCTGCTGCATATATAACGGGTGATGCCATCCTGACTAATGATAGAAGAAGGCTTAAATGGTCAAGGGGTGTGGAGAATTCCTCCCTTTTAGATGGTATAACGGAGGTAGTGTGCTACAACAACACGAGAGTGCCTATTGGGATACACTAAAAGTACACAAGTGACAAATCCCTACTTACTAAAGACCATGATGTGAATAAACTAGTGTTATTTAAGTAAGGTCAGAAAGGCCAGGAAAGAAAATAAGGGAAGAAAAAATAATTTCTTAAAAGAACCCTCACTCACCCTAGTGGTGACATGCTTCATCATGGGGTTCCCGCAGGAGGGACCGACTGCCCCCCCCCTGCGTGCTACGACGCCTGCAATTGCAGCGGAGCAGGAAGAATGAAAAACGTATTCTTGTGAGACAAAGTGTATTAGTGATTAGTGTGCGTGTTAAAAGGTCACAACTATGCCCAAAATAAACTTTATTAGTGGACCAGTCGATCGCATTAAAAACAGTGGGGACACGTGATGGTTTGTTATTAGAACCACAGTGTCCAAGTATCAATAGGTCGACATGTTTCTGCTGTGTATTGAATTTTTTGCTCCGCTTTCTTCAGGACCAATGTAAAAAATAGTCCCCGGGGGTCCACACTCACCAAGGCGTGTCCACTCCGTGGAGACAAATGTGAAAAGGACGATAAAAGGAAAAAATAATTTTGTTCCTTATACAACTCACGTTTTTTCCGTAGTCAATACTCCTGCGATTAGCCTGGAGAAATTACCTGTGAATCAATACACACAAATATAAATATACTATATATTTATAACGTAGGGAACAGCCTTTATCCTCCCTGGGGTCAGAACCTTAACAGTTACGTAGATCATCATCCCAACTTAGATAAGAATGACTCGTGCTAATTTCAAAACGAATCCTCTATTTCTTAAACCTGCTTACATTAAGATAGTGCAGGGGGAAACATTTTTTTTTTGTACATTGCCAACCTTTAACCTTGAATCCATGATGGCAATTCGCAAATGTGATTATCAAGGAGTCAACTGAACATCATTAAAATCAATGGAACCCCGTCATAAAAGCGGGACCCGTACCCTTAAATAAGAGCCCAAGGACCCGTGGAGACAGATATCTCGTAAACTCATTCAAAAGGTGCTGACTCACATCACCCGTAGTACAGGTTTGCCACATGGACTGACAGTGCGGCGGATTCTTCACGCTGTGCTCTTACTGGTCAGGGAAGACTAAAAAACGAGGGCCGGTTAAGAATGCATCAACTCCCAAACCCTCTTAGGAACTCATTCAGCTGCATTGTACACTTACTTCAGGCTCAGCGGCTCGCCGCCAGTAACCTAGTGCTCTGGTCACTGCAGTCCGGATCTTACCAGCGCATTAGACGCCATCAGTTCTTAACAGGAAATCCTAGGTCACATGTATCCATCCAGATCACGTGATCGATAATTCCGTTGATCGAGACCCAATGTCATATGCCAAATCACCAGTGTATAGTCCTGCTGGAAAATTTTAGCGAAAGGACAGTAGACAAAACCTCATGTCAGGTATTTGAAAAATAAAATAAAATAAAACCAAAACCCATCGTGTGTGAGGCTTGTGTGGCTGCACTAAATACTCACTTCCGGGTCCCGGGGAGATAGCGCCAGACCGCCAACCTCAGTCAATTGACCGAACTTTATTAAGCTTGGTCCGTGCGGGCAATCTGTTGGTGCGCCCGTTCCTCAATGAACTGTTGGCATCAGAGGGTAACAAAATTAATTCTAAGGATTAGTATAAGCCATAACATCAGATTACTGTAAAGAGACTTCTCAGAACGAAGTGCATGGTATGTAGTTCCCTTCAACAGCATATTTCACCAGACAGTAAGAAAACGAATATGGCGGAAAAAAAATGTTTGCTCTTCCGTACTCAGTCATCTATTTTCGTGGTAGTGGTAATAAGTAATAGGTAATACCACACTTTTCCACAATTTCGCTCACACAAAAACAGCCTAGTATTTAACTAAATGGGTTATACTAATCCTAGGTTAAGAGCCAATCGTTCATCAGTTATGAAGGTCCTCGGTTAGAAACCCCTCGATCGTGAACGATCTATCCATAAAGCTGCAGAGAGCCCCACATTAAAGGAAGATCTTGAGAGACGTATAACATGATATTACCATGTGGTTAATTGAAAAAGGGCCATTATTTTAAAATGCTGCCCCATGGGATATCACCATTAAGACCCCCAATGTGGGTCGACAAACGATGTATCCATCTCTGTTCCTTTTCAAAAAGTCTTTTTTCCGTGCCATGTTGCACATGTTCAATCACTGTCCAGCTGATCTGACCTGGGGAATGCCTGTTCTCTGCAAAGTGTGTGGTCATTTTGGTGTTATTCTTACCACGTCTTATACTGCTCCTGTGCTCACAGATACGGAGTTTGACCATCCTCTTGGTCATCCCCACGTATCTGAGACCACATGGACAGGTTATCAAATACACTACGTTGCTCGTATTACAATTAGTGTGATTTCTTTGCTCCCAAACTTTGCCAGACTCCAAGTCCAATGTTTTGGAACTGGTAGTTAAAGGGCACACACTACAACTCCCGCATGGGTAATGACCCAATACAGGGGGTAAACCCCAAGCATTTAAAACACTTCTGGGATTTGTTTGTAACTTCTGAGGGCGGGTGTGCACCAGGGAATCTTTGAGACTCCGGGCTCTTTTATAAGAAAACAGAGGTTTCTCCCAGTTCAGGTTATTAGATGTCAAGATCCTCCAATGTTTTCTAATGCTGCGACTCACCATGTTGGAGGCTGCATTAAAGGTGGTAACACAGGTCAGAGGGACGTCATCGGTGTTATTCTTAGGGAGGTCTTCTAAAAGGGACTCACGGTTCTGATTGCGGGCCCTTTTATAACTCTTTGTCAGAAGAGGTTTCTTTTAAGAAATA